>NC_089848.1:62414998-63111248 GCF_035609145.1 Eleutherodactylus coqui | reverse complement strand
TGGTGGTCACAAGTTCCTTTAATGCGCCCCCTTCAGTAGAGACGGCTGATACGCACAGGGTTGCACACCCTTAGCCCCTTTAGTGGCATGCCCGGAAAATCTCCAGGGCTTGTTGCACTGAAATGTGCTGAAGACTACCTAAACCTGCCACTGAAGGGGTTAAGAGCTCGTACCCACTGGTGATACCGGTAGACTTTTCTGCAATGCGCGAGTGAAAGAAAATGCATGATTATGAAACCAATGATTTTCAATGGTTTCATCCTGATTTACGATGTCTTCAGTCAAGGCTCGCAGCGCTAAGAAAAATCTGCGCTATCGCTCCTTGTCTTCAATGGAGCTGGCAGCGTCAGCCCCACTGAAAACATAGGAGCACATCGCTCTCCCGTGACACAGCTGTGACAGCTATGGACCGCAGGGATGAAGGAATCCTCTGCCAAAGCTGTCACAGCTGTGGCAGAGGTCCGCGATGCTATTCCATTGCTTTCAATGGGGTTGGCGCAGCAATGGGATGAAGGCATTCCTTGCAGCGATGATTTTTTGGCGGTGGGGGTGCTTGAAATATAAGTCGTAACCTGAAAATCATCCCTAGCAGTAAAAAAAAAAAAAAATTAACTCACCTAGGAGTGCTGTCTGGCTCTTCTCTCCATCCCAGTTAGTCTTCATCTGTCTTCTGGTGGCCGGGGATTGAGAAATCTCCTCCTCCAGAAAGCGCTGTGAACAAATCAGAGGCAGCGCTCAGCAGTCATTGAATGACAGCTGAGCGCTGCCTGTGATTGGTCACAGCACTCAGCCAATCAGAGGCAGCGCTCAGGAAATCATTGAATTCAATGAATTCCTGAGCGCTGCCTCTGATTGGCTGAGTGCTGTGACCAATCAGAAGCAGCACTTTCTGGAGGCGGGGATTTTTCAATCCCCAGCCACCAGAAGACAGACGGGACAGAGAGAAGAGCTGGAAAGCTCTTACAGGTGAGTAAATTTTCCTTTTTTTTACTGCTAGGGATGCCTGCAGGGAATGCCTTCATCCCATTGCTGTGAATGGGGCGGCAGCAGAACCGGCCCCATTGAAAGCAATGAGATAGCATCGCACTCCCCTGACACAGCTGTGACAGCTATGGCAGGAAATTCCTTCATCCCCGCGGAGATGAAGGAATTCATAAGAGTGTGGTGCCCGTAGCAACCAATCACAGCACAGCTTTCCCTTTACATCAGCAGTGTAAAGAAATGAAAGCTGTGCTGTGATTGGTTGCTGTGGGCAACAGAGACAGATTTAGACAGCTGTCATAACAGTGTGGTGCCGACTTACTTTTCCATGGCAGGTCCTGAATAACCTGCTAACACGGATATGTAATCGTTAAGAGAGTGCGAGAGAGAGTGCACGTGTATGTATGTGTATATATATATATATATCTATATATGTAGCCACAGTAAAAACAGTCGATTACAACCAGCTATCACACCCCCTGAAATCGGATTAATAGTAACAATGGATGACAGCGGTCTCACCGTCCCGATGAATTAGCTGAGCCTATAATATCGCCAGTGACGATCCGCAGGATATTTAAAGATCTGCATGCCTAAGGTTGACTGAAGAAAAAACCAGAAGTAGCACAACTATAAATAGTAGCAGCCGGGGGAAATATTAATAGAATTTTAAATGGAAAGCCAAAAGGCAGAAGCTGAAGAAAAAGCCCGAGCCATGGGATTTCAGTGTGGGAACCCATTGCCATGGAGATTAAACACGGTGTGTAAAGCAAGGATACAGAAATAGACGAGTACCTGGAAGGTGAACAGCCAGCGCCGAGGCAGTCAGACAAGTAGTGGCAGGCAATGAGGAGTAGCAGGAAATCCCAAAGATAAGACACAAGGTTCTCTTTCAAAATATGACACCAATTAATATGCAATTCTATCAGAAATTCTGCAAATAGTTGCAAGACCTCATCTGATCACAAAGCAGTGAGCTGGGCTGGATAAGAGGTTACAGGATGAGAGAGCCACGGGCGCTTCTTTAACGGGTTATAGCGATATTGAATGGCGGCCGCAGTGACTTCATTACTAGCTATATCACTAGACACGTGCCGTGGACTCATGTGGACAGGTTTTTCTGACCCGGCACGACTACTTAGGGCGATTTTACATACACTGTGCAGACAGGCTCAATAAACGTCAATGGGTGCAGACGATCCGCAGCGCATCCGCAAATACAATTGCGGATGCACTGTGGATTTGAAGGTTATCTTCAATTAGGGAGGTGGGGAAAAAGGCTAGGAGGTAGGGTGGTGGATTTTTCTTTTCCATGTGGATGGTCCGCAGTACATCTGGGTACATCTACACAGAAAAACCATTGCATCTGCGATCTCCCGCAAGCATTTAAGGCCATCCGCTGCGGCGTCTGATCCGCCCGTGGACATGAGGCCTCATATGCCCACGACCGGGTTTTTACCGTGTTACATTGTGGATTTTAAACGCACAGCATGTCAATTTTGTGCAAAAACGTTTTCACTTTGTGCGGTTGAGGGTTTTTTTTTTTTTTTTTTTTTTTTAAATCTCATCCACATGGCTTGCAAGTGTAGATGCTATGTATTTTTACACACACTGTGTGACCATACCCTTGAAAGGGTTGTCCAGTTGTATATTATCCGCCTACCCTTACAATTGGCCATTAGTAGATCAGCAGGGGCCCGTCGTCCAGGACCCTTGCTGATCAGCTGTTTATTATGCTGCTGCTCTCACACTCAGAGTTGATTTCTGCAGGAAACAGACAGCTCCACTCCTACTGTAGTGGCCATCCATGGTTTTGCACATAAAGTTCCAAATCACTTCAAATGAAAACTTTTTAACACCAAGCCTGGCCCCTGCAATGAGAACTGAGCTCTCTGCTTTCTGTAGAAATCAGCTCAGTGCATGAAGGCGCTGATCCAGAGAACAGGATCCATGGTCACAGAACCCCACCGTTCTACTATTGATGGCTCATCCCAAGGGTAGGCCATCACTAGTTTACAACCTCTTTAAGGCCATCTTCACACGATCGCAATATTTACAGTACAAGCCATGTGGAAGAGTTTGCAAAAATCTCCTTTGTAGAGTATGGCAATTTTCTGTAGGAGTTTTTGAAAAACCTTGCGGATCCCAAATCCACAGCATGACTATTAATGCTGCGGATGTCAACCTTTGGAATACAATGGTGTGGATTTTCAGCATGTCTGCTGCGGAAAGCCAGCAACAGAAGTGCGACGTGTGAAGGCGATCTAAAGGAGTTCTATAATTGTGGGCAAAAACACCACCGGAAGAACAAAAAATAGGAAGTAATGGTTTTGCAGTATTTAACTCTTATTTTCCATAGTTTGCAGGGGCCATTCAGATTTTACATTGTGATACCAAAACCAAGTCCACAAGTTGCGTTATACTGCAGCCTCCTTGGTCACGGCTAACTGTGTTCCTCACCGACTTCTGCGCTTTCAGCTTTTTCCTACACGTGGCATCACCTTTTTTCATAGAAGTCGATCTAGGACCAATTCTAAGAACACTTTCTTTAGCAGGAAACAAATGTGGCGCCATCACAACAGCATGTGCTGAGCGGTGTGATAAGAGTCGGGCCAGATTACAGTAGAACGGGGCGAGAAGTCTACATTACTAATCTACTCAATCACATTGCAAATACACATAAAAGTTGAACAAATTTATACATACTTCGCTTCGGCAATTTTGTACAGAGTCATTTCCTGTCACTTTTGTCCATTCATACAAACTGCTTTTAAGTCGACCATGGAAGACACGTCAGACATGAGACCTAGTAGCCTAAAAATGTGCAACCACAATTCACTGCTCTAGCTCAAAAGAAACATGCAGAATTCTGAATTTAGCTCATAATGCAAGACACGAAAACAATGCTCAAAACTCAAACTATCTACTAAAGATTTCCAATGTATATAAACATTTTAGCATGGCTACCCCTCTAGGTTGCTCCGACATAGCAGCTCCGAGTGTTGGTCCTGCTGATCATGGCTTTAAGGCCTCCTTCACACGGGCGACACAGCATCGCCGCGAGAAAATCGCAGCGATATTGCATCGCTGGTCCGTGTGATATCGCTGCGTCTTCTTGCGGCAATACCACAATTTTGCAGCGCTACAAAGTCGCATGTGACGCTACAATGTCGTGTGATTGTGCAGCATTGCATGCAAGGTTGTTTTTTGTTTTTTTTTGGGGGGGGGGGGGGGGGTGTCTTGAAATACAAGCCCTACCCTGAAAATAAGCCGTAGCTGAAGAAGAAAAAAAATACATACACATCACACCCCTCCTGTGTTGTCAGCCCGGCCGCATCCTTTCCCCGGATGGCTGTTAGCCAATCACAGTCAGCACTCGAGAAATGGCTGTGATTGGTTCAAGCGTCAGCCAATCACAGCCAGTGCTTCCAGGAGGCGGGGATTTTTGAATCCCCGGCCACAAGAAAAGATGAGGATTAGTGCCGGGGGACCCAGGGAGAAGATGCTGCCAGGCTGACAGCGTGGGACAGGTAATGTATGCCTATTTTTTTAAACATTTTGCCAGCAGTTAGGGCTTAAGTTATTGCTATGACAGTAGGATTTCCTACTGTCAAAGTTGCATTGTACCGCCCGAAAAACATGTTTTCGTGCAATGCAACAGAGAGGAAGCCTCCATAGAGAAACATGGGCTACAAAACCTCACGTGTCGCGGGCATATCGCCGGACCCGTGAGGTTTTTGTGTCGGGTTGTTGCTGCGTGCTACAAAACGTCGCATGTGTGAAGAAACTCATAGGAAAGCATGGGCTTCTCATACATGCGATTTGTAGCATTGTTGCCACGCTACAAAATAGTGCGACTTTGTCGCCCGTGTGGAGGAAGCCTAAGGGGAATGCATCATCTATAGGTTTTCCAATTAAACATGGATAATGAAAGACATTTTCTCTATTCTGTTAATTTCTGTACAAGTTTACAGGGACAGTCATCATGCCTGAGCTACGATTAACAGAGATACACTTTACAGCAACCGTATAGACTACAGAAAGCTGCAGGCTGAACTGGATGGACATTTGTCTTATCTACCTAGCATAGTATTAAAGTCAACGGGTCCATCTACTGTCTGTATGCAGCGCATTGCTGAACGGACAAAATACACAGATGTGTGAATAAGCCCCAAGGAAGATTAGTTTACATGCAGACCTGTTAGGACAAGATACATGGGGGGTTCACACCACATATAGACCAATGTACATCCCTGCAGAATCAGAAAACCCTACACATTACGCTTTCACACAGCTGAAAAATACACGCAAAATTCATGCATTGCACGAATATGAACTCCATTCTTTTGAATGGAGTCCTATACCTGAGGGATGTTTTCCCGTCCTGCGTCATGAGGGAAAACCGTGTCATGCTATATCTTTTTTTGCGTTCCATGGAACGCATCATCCATTGATTTCAATGGGACCTTTAATGCGTCGCATGACATGCAATGTGCATGCGAGTCCAATGCGAGGTTTCCCATTGAAATCAATGGGAAATACTTCTGATTCTTCATTGCGTGTGATACTCACAGGAGAGGAACGAAACTTCACAGATGGGATGCAAGGTGTTTTTGCCTGTGTCCATTTAACATAAAAGTGCTGGGTGCCAACAAGAACTGATAATGCTGTATATTACATTGTGTCAAATTAGTCCATTACTAACACTTCTGCTATGTATCCCCGTCCGATAAAAGCCATGTATTTGGTCAGCGGTGTGCAGATAACTACATATCACCACCTCCGACAAACTGTTAAATATAAATGGGAGTTAAATGGGATCAGCAGGTCTCTTACTGCCTCCCCTGCGAGTTCATCCTCAAGCTGCGGATCACAATAATTGCCGACCATATAAGAAACCTGAACCGGTAACCACTGCGGGAGAAAGCCGGAGCTTTGAAAGGAACACAACGGCTTACTGAGACTTATATATTCCCCTTAGGGAAGATTTGGTGTGTCATACACAGTTCTTGTAAAAAAATAGGGCTGATCCTATCAGAGGAAAATATGAAGAAATAAGGATATAAATGGTGTAAAATACACATGAAGGTGCATATAAATGGATCGAGACTGAACAATTGTGTGGCAGCCATGTGGATTGTCATCCAATCAAAGCGGTAAGTGTTATATTAAAGACCAGCAGGGACTGTTCAATCGAGGATCACTCAGGAGTATTTATGTGGTTTGGGTAACCAATGAGCATTGAGTGGGAGGGCAAAACGTTAAAAAAAAAGGCAGGAGCCAATCAGCATTCGGTGGGATGCACATGCTGAACAAGTACACCCCTCCCTGCTAAGTTGCTGGCCAGTCGTTGAAACACAACAATTATCTGTTTATACCAATCAACCAGACACTACTTTAAGGTGAGCCGAAACAAAGTGATTACAATTCTCCCTCAACTCACGGTTGGTGGCCATGCTTACCAGGAATGGTTGATGCTTACATTTGCTCTATTGAGCGACTGTTCAGACGTTATTTGTCCCGTGTAAAGCCAACCTAACGCTTTTAAAAGTCACAATGCCTGCTATAGAATACTATACTGGCATAACTGATAATACAAGTTACTTAAATCCGATCAGGAACTTGGAGGCAGCTAATCAGTAGCCTCCCAGAATAACTAGTTCTTCCTATGCCAATTCCTGCAGGCAGAGATCAGCACTGAAGTAGTCCGCCAGGCAAAAGCAATCTATCGTAGATTACTCATCAAGACAGATGTGTGGAATTTCAGAATGCCTGAGTGACTGCTGGATACTTGTTGGCCATGTGGTTGGAGATTTCGGAGCTACATAAAAAGAGGCCGATAAACTACTTTTTGGCCATCATGGATCCAGAGGCGTAACTCGAAGATTCGGGGCCCCAATGCAAAATCTGTAACAGGGCACCCAACTATAATGCTTTATTCATACTACTAGGCACCCTAAGGGTCCTGGTCCTGGGTGCAACTGCATCCCCTAGAGTTACGCCCCTGCATAGATCTATGGGGCAGCAGAGCTCCTAAACAGTAATATGTCCCATCTTGACTAGTGACGCTTCAATTTAGTGGTTGGTCTTGTGGATACTTTAGTAAGAGTCATTGGCTTTAAATGGCTATTTCTATCTCAGACGCTTCCACAGGAGATGCCATAAAAGTCTGATTTGTATAAGTCGTAGATATACACAAGATATGAGTCATCGGCAAATATCTAAATCCACTTGTGAATGTTGATTGCATCTCCTAATCAAATGCAAATTTGTTATGCATGACAACACTTCTAGTCACATGGCGAATTATCTAGTTAAATTTAGAAAAGGCTCCGCCCTGGGCACGGCGATAAAAATGGAATTAAAGAGATCACCTGGCTCTTCTGTACTAAACACAACACCTGGGAATAGTTAAAGCAAGTTATAGAAGAGTCATCACTTTTCATTAGCCCGTAGTCACCAACGCATCGTTCTTTACTCATGGCAGTGACACGTTCAGTTGGATCATCATTTACATTCACCTTCTTTCTGTACCCATCCTGCTAGATTCTATGTTATTCAGCATTACAACCCCTGGGGGGACCAAAAGCAAAGTAGATAATACCAGAAGGCTTTGGATCTGTGTAGAGCTGACGGATTACTACTACAAGCAGCTAATATACTATAGGAGTTCTCACTTTAGGCCTCCCTGTTTTAGTACAAGACTTGGTCACGATGGGGTCATTTCTACAATATGATCTCCTACCCCTTCCGTTTCCTTTTTACTTCCTTCTCGTCAACCAAGTTCGATTGCATTCCTCATAGGGAAGAACATCGCCATAAGCATTGAGTCCGACGGAGCCTGTACAGCCTGAAGAGTACGCCGGCCCCTTAAGTATGAAAGTAGTAACTTCTGAGTTATCTGTGAATCATTTCTGAACCTAAATTTGCATTTCCTAAGCATCAAATGACCAACAGCGGAGTGCAGCCGTACGGATGACGCATGTGGCTGGTTGCAGGGCAACAAATGACAACTAGCTTGCTCAACCCCTCAAAGAGAATGTTCTAAAGTAACTTGTACAGAGAAGTCGAGTGTGGAGACCGGGTCAAGTCGCTACCCGAATCCCTAGAGTGTGGAGACCGGGTCTAGTCGCTACCCGAATCCCTAGAAGTTCGTACTATGGAGTTGGAGTACTGTGCAGTTTTGTGGGACCGGGATAAAACGTATTCTCCCCTTGAAGCAGTGCAATAGAAAATGACACCATTTTTTTGTATCAAGAAAAAGGTCTAGCTCATCCAGTAGACCATTTTTTATGGTGCATATTCTATATTTGGTTGAACGTGCCCGTGCGCTGTCCTTACGTTTTGGATGTTACGAAATTGTCTAAAAGAAGAACTGTCTAAGTTACTCGTAACCAATCACAGCACAGCTTTCATTCTGTAAAATTCTTTGGTAACATGAAAGCTGAGCTGTGATTGGTTGCAACTCGGCTGACTGCACACGGTCGGGTCGGATTCTGCAGCTGAATCCGGCCTTGGCAGTAGTGGCATCCGCACGTACCTGCTTTATCTTTTTTTCATCTATACTGTGGATGGTCCGCACGGCTCGCCATCAAACATGTGCAATACAGATATTTTTTTTAAACTCTTGCTTTTCCCGCGTCATCAAATTCACGACCTTTCAGTAATGTCATTGCAGAACGGCCGTGGATCGGACAGCTTCTATTGACTGCAATGTAAGCCATCCGTGCAAAAATAGAACATGCCGCAAAAAAAAAATCGCAATAGACGGTTTTCCAATAGCACGTTATGGGCGCTATATGTTGCGGAAACAGAAGGCGGACGCCTGCTCCGGATTCCACAATGCAAATCCACCCGTGTGCAGCCGCCTTAGTTATTTCTTTTAGATTGTTCATAAATCTGTCTTTGTGCTTAACCTTTAATAGCCCAACATGCTTTACATGTAAAGTTTTTGAGTCTTTTTTCTTCTGTTGACCCTAACGAGGGACAAAAGCCACATTAGTACTGCAGCCAATCCTGAACATATAGACGGCTGTCACAGAAAGAATCATCGGAACCTTCCCTAACCTCAGTTCTGGCAGAGTATTGTCACTTCTACTCCCCCCATCACCATGAGTGTACGGTAACCTACTTCCAGCAGTACTGGGCTACTGTAGATTGAAATGAGTCCAAAGCATACTAGTAAGACATAACGAGCCTACAGAAACTCACCGGTGATGAGCGGAGCGTGTGTAACACCCAGAGCAGACTTTTTACTCCAACTTGTATGCTGTTGCCTAGCAATATGTAAATGCACAAAGGTATACAAGCTATATATGCTGCAATGTGTCAGAAGCGGCATCGTGTTACGTACAGCACTGGTGACAATACCGGCTTCCTGGATTCTGCCCGATCGCGCAATCTCATATTATACTGCAAGAATTAGAATAAAAGGAACAATGATTATTGGCTGCCAGAGATCAAAGGATTGCAAGCAGAACTAAGCAGCCATACTGCCCTACATAACACTGCTTGCTCAACTCCTTTGTACCGACATTGTAATAAGGATTTACTAAGGTCCTAATTAATAAGCTTTTTTTTTTCTTTTTAAATCAAAACTTGACTTTTCCCCACTTCTATTTAAAGTGAACTTCCAGTTCTTTATCTCACATTGGATTCCACACAAATCTCCTTGGACACAGAACAGAGAGATTTGACAAAGGCTGCCTTCCTCTTTTTGCTTAGCCCGTGTCAGTCTTTACTGCAACTCTCACATTCTATTACGGAACTTAGAATAAATTGAGAGCTTCTGCTCAGGCTTTGAAACAAAAAGGACACAGAATGGTGTGGACAGATAAAATCTGAATCGGATGGTATATAAAGTGATCACCATCAGCACTGCTGCGGTCATGATTACAATCTCAGAGTCCCTGATGGAATAGCTTCTAGCAGGTCCTTTAACGATTGTGGGATTCTAGCAATTCCATCATAAATGTGCTCCTTGTACCAGCCTGAAGCTCCATCATCATCACAAGGCTGTATTCACATAGGCGATTCAAACGCAACTTTTGTCCTGCACGGAAAAAGCCATTTAAATGGGTTCAGTTACATGCGCAATTTTTTACTTGGACCAATAATCTAAGTTTGGGGGGGGGGGGGGAATAAAAAAAAATTTAAAAAAAATTGCATTTTACAGGCCACAATCGTTCTGCAGACTCCAAATATAACATTCTGTGATCACTAAAGAATTGCTTATCATTTTGTTGAAATTATTTTGCAATTTTACGTTCATAGGCATCTGTATGCCCTATCAAGCACTGTCACAGCAGAATAGAGGTGAACGATGGCGATTGCATCATGGGGGCTACAAGGCGAATGAAATTAAGTGCTCATGCCCTTAGTATGGCTGTCAATCGCAGCCAACATCAATAGAGAACGGTGGAATAAAACCAAAGATAATCCTGTATGTCCAAATGCAGCAATTTAGTCATCCATTGAAATGCAGGAAAGGGTTAACAAGGATGTGTTTTCTGCCATTCTTGGTATATTTGGTACAGTACTGCCTAGGGTTTACCTACATTTTTTCTGTCCCATTATTCCAGTATGTTTACCTGCATAGAATATGCACATTTTTCTTTAATAATTTATATAAAGCCTCAAGAAAACCGTCACAGCGCAGAAGAGACGTGTAAGCGATAAGCAGTCTACTCGCTATAGGGGGCTGAAGTAAAAGTGTGTCACCGTCACATTGCTTCTCACTCGTTGGCTGATGAATTGTAACCCAACACCCCATTAACAGCAAAACCTGGATTCTAAACACAATCTATTCTAAGTTTGTGATAAACACTCTTTGCAAAAAAAAAATAAAAAATTTGCACCCCTAGAAGAAGTTGTCATTTTGGTACAAAACTCGTCCTACAGTTACATCTCAGGCAGATATACAAATGCTTAGAGTTGTGGGGTGATTAGATGAACGGTCTTGTCAACTGAGGCCCTAAAAGTGGTTCCCCCCTTGGCCTATAAAAGGCTCTCGGAGGCTCCTTGTGTGTAGTGACCTCTTCTTCCGCTTGTGTAGAGCTTGTTGACCACTAGACGCCTCTACGATGCAATCACATGCATTATTGGGATGTGAGAAGCTGGATGGTCATATAGATAACTTGCCGCCACCTGGGCCGTTCTGACCAGACCATTAGGTGTTGGGACCAGTGGATGCATGAGGGCACACAAGGTGACCGGGCTCAGGATACCCTTGACAAACCACCAGTAGAGAGGATCATCTGACAAGCCCGAGCAGCTCCAACTGTTTCATTGCCCACAAACCAGAGACATGTGGTTGGCACTATTGTTACAAGCCACTGTATGTCGGAAGCATTTCCAGGCGCTTGGCTGGAGGACACTTGGTCTTGTGCTCACCCATTACTTGTACTGCGCCTTTGAACGTTGTGAACGATGAAACTGGGCTGCTACGGAGTGGAAACAGGTTGTCGTCAGTGACTATTCCAGGTTTAGTTTGGCCACGGACGGACAGCCATGTTTGTGTCTGGAGACCTAGGGGGAGTGTTTCAATCCTCCCTATGCTGTGGAGCAGCACACTGCCCCTGCTGGTGTGATGGTCTGGGGGGCATCGCATCCAACAGTAGGGTCACCCCTAGTACGAGGGACAATGACAGCTCAGCCATATGTTCAGGACATTCTGCAGCCACATGTGTTGTCTCTCATGGTGGCTTCCAAGAACCATTTCCCAGCAGGAGTGTCACAGGAACGCCTCCACAACTTTTGTCTGATTTGTAGTAGTACCCTTAGTGAAATCTAAGGGGAGACTCAAGACAAATGTGTTAAGAGTCAAAAGCTCTTTAATACATTTTAAACATCTTTGAGAGGGCACAGGGCAGGCAGCAGGCTAACGGAGGCACGCCATGACAGTTTTAAATTGCGACAGGAGGCTAAGGGGATTAGGTAAGGGAAGGGTTAATTTCAAAAGTACAGGAAGGTGCTAGAATATAGGTAGGAAGTTAGAAAGAAGGAGTTAGATAAGGATTCTTACCAAGTTAAAGGGGTGGTGGGATGCTGGGAGTTCTGTCGGATCAGCGACAGCCCACTCGCCCACCCATTTGAGCTGGTGGCTGGAAGGGGACTGGTTCATTGGGTTGTAGGTCCATTGTCACCACAGCCAAGAGAGGTCTTGTACAACACTTTTAGTTATTATTTGGAATGGGGGGCCATCTGATGTAAGGTACTCCTGGTACATGTTGGATTGTAAGCTCAATAGAGCAGTGTATTGCCAAACTGGATTAGGTCCCAAAGAACAGGGAGTGTGGTATACGGTACCACTACCTGTAACCTAGTTTTCACCCCCTGAGTCAGCACACAGCCTCTGGGAGGATCAAATTGGCACTACCAATAGAAGCCTCGCTAGACTTCCCTGGGGTTCTAGTTCTCTAATGTCATGCAAAATGTTTTTGTACATACTAGTAATTATTAGGAAATTCTATAAAACCAGTGTTTCTGGTGGCACAAGTCTGCTACATACAATCTTCATATAACAGGGATGAAAAGCAGCACAGCGGAGTCCTGCACACACTGATTACCCCCTGGTCATGTCGCCCAGACTGCTTTCACAGAGGTGACTGATCACCTGACAGTGACATCATGACAGGTCCTGTTAGCACACGGCTGCTGTAGGTGTTCGTTAGTAGTCCATCCCCTACAAACCCCCCACGGCCTCAATTGCTATGGAATACTAACAAACATATAGGCGGATAGCAGCCATGTGCCTACAGGACCTGTGTTGATGTCACGGTCATGTGATCAGGGGCGGATCATGTAACGCACTCACTATTGCTCTGCCCCTGATCATCCAGAGTAAGCTACATGCTCCGCCCCTAGTCACATGACGGTGACATCACAGGTCTTTGATCCCGAGTAAGTTGTGCATCCCTACAAACCCCCACAGCCTCTGTTGCTATGGAATAGGACCTGTGATGACATCAGTGTCATGTGATCAGGGGGCGAAGAATGTAACTCACGCACAGACTGATTAATAACTTTGTATTAATAAAGATACTGTTGTCCATACAGAGTAATTTCTGATCTACAGGTGATAAGGGCAGGGTGAACAATTGAAGAATTTTGTGGGGCTTCACAGCTGAAACGGACTCTGCTATATCCTAGTCAAGTCCATAGACCAAAAATTGAAATCTGCGTGAGTTATGAGCTATTGTGCAATACTGTCAGTGATAATGAGACTTCGCACCAGGGTCAGAACATCATCACAGATTGAGGACACTAGGCTAAAATCCACTTGTCTCCTGTATTAGAAATATACTGTATAACAGCTACTTGGCACTAAAGCAGGCATGTCAAATGGACTTGGCACCATTCTAACTGTATTATCGAATGGCATTTATTACTTTGAGTTTTTTGTTGTAGCAGTAGTATTTATTTCAGACCTTTACTAATGGAATTTATTTTTATTAATACTCAATATGTCTTTATTACTGAATGTGACCACCAAACTTAAGAGGTATTCCCATCTCACCCAAACATGGTTGCAATGGGAATACCAGCCCATTCACCATAGGCAGAGGTGGCCAAGATTACAAAAACTGCCTAGCTGGCTGTTCTACATGGTTCCCGTAATTCCCATAAAAGTGAATGAGAGTTAAAGAAACAGCATAGCCAGCCTCCCATTCACTTCCAGCCACCAGTATCGGGTAGTGAGCTAGGATGGGGGATCCCTGTTCTGGTGATAGGTTGGTTCGATCTACCAGACAAGCATGGCATATTCTGTGATATGCCATCAATATACAATACAGGATTTAACACCTAGGACCTTGTTGCATACACATATATTTGCTAGATGATGCCAATGGGAATAATTCCTGAGATAACCTTGCATTCTTCTGGACATGGAAGCATTACAATCTTTTCCATAGCCTACTACAGGAGAATGAAAGTATACCTATTGCTATAGCATATTGCAAAGATACGTCATACATGTGAAAATTTGTAATACTGCATATCTTCTGAGGGTAAAAAGGGGCAGCCTCACGTTTCAGCAACCTGTAGTCTGTATTAGTGTGGTATGTCTCCACTGGAAGTATGGGTTGGCTGGGCTCACCTACAGGCAACGCCCAGGAGGCTACACCCACGCCCACACAGGCTCCAAGCTGACAAGCGATCAGCCGCTGAGGCTACAGCCATGGCCACTTCTGAGCTCCCGACCGTCTAGCATACATTTTCTTCGCTGCTGAAACTAGGCCTGCTGCGAATCCAATTGTTCCAAGAAAAAGGCATCATGAAAGCTGCTGAGCAAAAAACAGTAGTGCACAGGAGCTCGGAGGTGGGTGTGGTGGCCACTTGGGAGCTCGGAGGTTGGCGGGGCCGATTGTTCGCTGTGCAGCTCAGCTAAGAGCTCGGGCCACTCGGGAGCTCGGAGGTTGGCGTGGCTGTAGCCTCGGGACTGATCGTTTGCTCGGCAGCTAAGCTTGGACCTCGGGAATCTTTGAAGGTGTGTGTGCAGGAGCCAATAGGGAGCTTTAAGCAGCTTTGGATGTGACCTGGGCATTACCTGTAGCTGAGCCCGGTCAACCCATACTTCTGGTGGAGACATACTACACTAATACCCCTGTAATCACCCTTTTCTTTTTAGCACACCTTCTGTAAATGTTCAGAAAAGGTCTCCCAAAAATCTCTCTAGAGCAATATAATAAATTGAAGATGATGAAAAAGAGGGAGATGCAGCTGCAGTTTCACTGTCTTACAATGTCTGTGAAACAGCATGCTGTGAGAAGGGAGCAGGAGTGGGGAAATCTGCTTCAGAACCCACACTTAACTGTTCAGAAGGCAGGGAGAGTGATGGCTACACTATACCTCGTCACATATAAATCTATTGCTGTCAAAGCAGTGACGAGGATTTCTGTCTTGATTAATTAGTATAATGAATCTGCTGTCTACTTTCATGACATTGAAGTAGTGAAGTCATAATACAATAAAAAAAAAAAAGGATCAGAAACCGCCAAGAGAAGACAGAGTCAGTCACAGCGCGACAGCTGCAGATTACTTAATTTATAAGCTTTAATAACATTTACATTTTTGGTTTTCTTCACATTCATTTATAGTGATGGGTTCATCTTACAGTATAAACCATTTGTACGAGTTTGCAGCAACGCACATCTAAGCGGTCATAATAAATAGGACGGCGAAAATAAAAGGTCGCGTTAATCAGTGTCCTCATCGTTATTTCTGAGAAGTCGGACACCAAGTGTCTACTGCTTACCATTTTAATTACAGCCATTTTCCAGTTAAAAAAAACCATCACTACTTTGAACAGAAGAATAAATAATGTAGCGCAAAGCAAGTAACGAAGAACGGCTTTTTGTTCTTGTTCTGTCAACTCAGAAGAGGTGAAAGATCGCGGCTAAAGCCTTGTAACACGGCAGATTTCCCACTCCTGCCCACGGAGTCACTCAATCGCATGAACACTTTTCTCTAGACTTTCTGCAGTTGATAAATTATATATGTAAGACTTGGCAATGGCAAGTGTATTCTCAGAATAGAGCGTGGTTTACTCCAAGGACACGCATGAAATTATTTATATAGACAGAAGTAAGCTGCCACTTGGGTTCCCGAGTTGGTTCACATTTTATCAGTTCAACCCAAAGTTTATTACAGACAGGGGTAGGTACTTTGGGGAAAAAGCAGCATACAAAACTGCATGGAAAACCTGCCATCACTGTAGCACAATTTTCCTCAAAGGTAATTCTTGGAGCATTACCTAAAATGATTTTTTTAACCCTTTTCAATCCACTGTCGGACGTCTGAAGACATTATGATTTAAGGCTGTACACCTCCGATATTGGAAGACGTCCGTCGGGGTTCTCTTACTGTATATTGCCAGCCTCTCTGCTGTCGGAGTCTATCTAACGTGTCACCTCATGCAGTACTGGCTTTAGCCAGCATATAGCGCTGTTGTATAATGGCAGAAAAAGAGTAAGCCCCCTAGGAAAACCAGGATACAAAATAGATTGGAAAGGGGTCAATCACCCCGAGTCAAATCACAGGTTTCAGCAGCGATTCTGCCGTGAGTAGCTAGTTACCACTGAAGCATGTGGCTGAGTGGTCACATGCACAATGAACGACACGTGACTGTTACAGCAAGTCCCTGAGGGTGAAGTGGCTGCAGTGGGTTCAGGGGACATCTGACCAGTAAGTATGCCTCCATTTATTATGTGACCTCCCCAACCCATTTTTTCAGACTATCATGAAGACCGGAACTTTCCACATGCCCCATTAGAGCAGAAAACAGACTTATGTGGACTAACTTGTCTATATATTGCATAGTACAATTTACTTGTATGGCCAGTATATAATACTACAAGGGGAAATATATATATATCGCTACGAATGACCATGATAACCAGAGATTGTGGGGTTTTAGGGAAGCAGCCGTGATCAAACGTCTATCTAATAAGGTGTTGCCTTTATGAGATAACCCCTTTACAAAACTGATAAGTATATGAGCTCTGGTCTGGTACACAAGTTTGCATTAAACTTCACTTTAAGAGAGGATTCGCACAATCGTATGGTTATTTGCACGTGCATGAGCATAGTGTTCTTGCGCAACAATTTTTTCAGCATGAACAACATTTTACTGTAATTTCCACGCACAAAGGCGTTGTGCATTTGCATGTGGAATAAAAACTTTTTTTTTTTTTTAATTATCCAATTAGTCTAATGAGTTCTAGATCTGTTCTTTTCCCTGTGCAAATCCGCAGAGTTCCAAGCCTCTACTAGCGTATTTTGCATGCATTTGTGCATCTCCACTGACTTCTATGGAGACTTTTGCGGGTTTTTTGCGCGATTAAAATGTGCAGGAAAAATATGCGCATTTGAACAAACCCAAATAAATCAATGGGTTCTATTCTCTGTGCATTGCGTGTGCAAATACAGACATGTGAATCCAGATTTACTATGAAGAAAACGTGATCCCACCATTAATCTTTGACAAAGACCACGGAGTTTGTCCGCCTGCAGACGGCCGGGTTGGATCCGGCTGCGAGTATTCTCGCAGCCGGACCCGTCCAGCGCCCCTGCAGGGACTAGCGCGTACTCACCTGCTTCCGCGGCTACAGCTGTTTGATGTGCTGGCTGCCGGGCAGCTGGCGCATGCGCAGACCGGAGACGGCAGCCGGGGAGTGAGATTTCTGTGCGGGGCTCTGCGAGACCCGCACAGAAATAGAGCATGCCGCGATTTGTTTGCCGAGCGAGACTTCACGCAGACAAAACGCGGCCGTCTGCCAAGGATTGCGTTTGCTAACGCAATCCTATGGCAGCTTCCACGGGCGGAAATTCTGCGGGAAATCCCACCGCGGAATTTCCGCCCATGTGCAGGAGGCCTTTCTTAGATATTCTTAACAAAGGCTTGGTACCGTGTTAGCCAGAAGAGCAAAATGTGTTTGTTCTCAGCAAGCGAAACCAAGTAATCTTGTAGATATGATACCTTCTAATGTCTAACAAAAATACATGGTGTAATAGCGAGCTTCCGAACCTCTCAGAGTCCTTCGTCAGGCTTAAATATAATCGAAGAGGCGTGCATATTTATACACACTTATGACACACATACTTATGACAAGGCACAGACATGGATGGGATTGGTTTGCACGTATACTGAAATACTAAAGGAATACTAGTTAAAAATGTTTAGGTCTCTGTTACCGTATTCGTTTTAAGTGCAAACTAATCACATCCATGTCTGTGCCTTGTCATATGTATAAATATTCATGCCTCTTCAGATCTATTCAATTTAAAGGGGTTGTCTCGCGAAAGCAAGTGGGGTTAAGCACTTCTGTATGGCCATATTAATGCACTTTGTAATATACATCGTGCATTAAATATAAGCCATACAGAAGTTATTCACTTACCCCCTCCGGTGCTGGCGTCCCTGTCTCCATGGAGCCGTCTAATTTCAGTGTCTTCTTGCTTCTTTAGACGCGCTTGCGCAGTCCGGTCTTCTGCTGTGTGCTCGCGCCGGAGAGCTGGTCTGCGCGTAGTCATCGTAGCTCCGCCCCGTCACGTGGTGCCGATCAGCCAATTAGGTGGCTGTAATCAGCAGTGGAACGCAAGGAAGGAGAAGACAATCCATGGTGCACCATGGGAGAAGACCTGCGGTGCACCATGGGAGAAAACCGCGGTGCACCATGGGAGAAAACCGCGGTGCACCATGGGAGAAAACCGCGGTGCACCATGGGAGAAAACCGCGGTGCACCATGGGAGAAAACCGCGGTGCACCATGGGAGAAAACCGCGGTGCACCATGGGAGAAAACCGCGGTGCACCATGGGAGAAAACCGCGGTGCACCATGGGAGAAAACCGCGGTGCACCATGGGAAAGGACCGGCGGCCATCTTTAAAAGAAGAAAAGAAGATGCTGCGCGAACGGGGATGCAGGTAAGTGATTTTTTTTTTTAAATAACTAACGGAATTGATTTTAACGGGGCAGAATGCCGGGGTAAGTTAAAAAAAAATTTGGATTTCGCTGCAGGACAACCCCTTTAAGCCTGAAAAAGAACCAGAGAGGTTCACAAGCTTACTATATCATTATGTATTTTTGTTAGCCATTAAAAGGTATCATACCCACAAGATTACGTGGTTTCTCTTGCTGAGAATCCCATTCAGATATTCTTGTAATTACTGCCAGTCCACAGCGGTATCTTGAAAACCCAACAAATTACAATTTCCCATGTGGGCCAACCCAAAAAGGTTAATTTTCAGTCCAACTAGATTTTCATTCTAAAAGAATTTTGAACAAAGCAAAATATTCAGAGGGTCCAATGCGAAAAAAAAAAAGACCCTCCACCATTCATGTGCATTGTCTTAACGCGCCACAGAGTGGCCTTTAGGCCCATCTAGCAATAGGGCGCCTTGTGACTGCTACATACTCTACATTAACATCCGGAAACTATCTATACACACGCTAGGATTAGACCGATGTCAAGATGCTCATCTAATGAAAGATACATCATATCTCTCTAACATATATACAAATGTTCTATGTTACAAGAGGTCGCCGCACCTATGTTGTTCCCAAAAATCAAAAGTGCCCTTTAGAAAATATCCGCATCCAAACACAGTAGTGATGATGACGAACCATCACTACATTAAGAAGCCCATTTGTATCAGTCGGGCTCCGTCCCACAGATGACGATCAGCTTCTCTGCCACCATTAATGGATGATTTGCAATATCAGCACTGGAAGTGAATGAAAGGTGAAGTCATTTCCTCCCACCATAATCACTCTTCCTCGCAAATCCCTTGAATTACTTGATCCTCGCAGCTCATTAACCCTTTCCAGTCCAATTTGTATTCTGGTTTTCCTAGGGGGCTTACTCTTTTTCTGCCCTTATACAACGACGCTATATACTGGTTAAAGCCAGTACTGCATGAGGTGACACATGCTCCATGAGGTGATAGGCTCCAACAGCAGAGAGGCTGGCAATATACAGTAAGAGAAGCCCAAAGGATGTCTACCAACATCGGAGTTGTACAGCCTTAAATCATAATGTCTTCACAGGTCAGACAGTGGATTGGAAAGGGTTAAATGCAGGAGCAGCAACCTCGGGGTCGCCCATCTCCCATACATGCATGCAAGCAGTGTGCACGCAGAAGGTTCATGCGATACTTGATTTATCAGGACCGCGCCAATGTTTGTTAATCCTTACATTACAATTAGTGACTCCGTGATGAACTGAACGCCAGCAATTCAATAAGAAATAATTCAGTTGGGGCTGCCAAGCTCCCCTGTACAGTGCCTAATGTGTTCAACAAGGTCACCATTGTGCCGTTATTGCGCCATGACTGGCATAACGAGCCAACGTGTCAATCTGTACAATCCTTCGAGTAAATGGTTACGTTCACATACAATGTTAAGACCATTAATAATGTTTATATTACCAACAGAAAATTAATAAATTTTCAACATTTTAGATTGTATAACTAAGGCCTCATTCACACGAACGTATGCGTAAAACCGGTCTGTGTGATGCTGGCTTTGGCGGCAGAAACAGCATATGGCAAAGAGTGTACTACTGCGTATCTCACGGTTATGCGCAGTGTTACTGACTTTTTTTTTTTAATTCCTTGTTGCGTATGAATAAGCTGTGTCCCCCAGTGATATGTAAAAGGAAACAAGATGTTTGTACTTCACGTAAAATTTTTGTCATCTTGTTCATTGGGGGACACAGCTTAAAGACCGTGAGTATGGCTACTGCCACTAGAAGGTGGACACTAAGCAGAAAAAAAAAAGTTGGCTCCGCCTACTTTACTATACTCTCCCCTGCAGGGACTAAGCAAATCCATTTGTATGCAAGTAGTCCGAGCAGCCAAGCAGGAATGTGAAAATAACACAATAATGCTGGCGGAAGTATAGATCAAAATGGCACCATGTACAACAACAAAGGGAATACTCCAACCAGGTGGGAAAATGTAAAGAAAGTACTAGAAAGTGCCATAATACGGGATGGTAGCGCCCTGGCACGATAGGCTTCTACCACCATGGACTGAATCCAGCAGGAAATGACGACCTTGGACGCCAGGAGGCCTACTCTCAGGCCACCCGGAACTCCGAAAAGCAAATCCGAGCGCAAAAAAAAAGGGTCTGTCTGCGAGAGATCGGTCCGCAAGGCTTGGACTTCATCCAGTGTGTGAAGGGCATGTTCCCTTGGATGAACCGTGGCAGGGCAGAAAGATGGTAGGACGGTAACCCCGTTAAAGTGAAAAGCTGACACCACCTTTGGGTGTGGGGGGGGGGGGGGAGATGCGACCGGATGAACCACCACCACCTTGTCTTGATGAAAGACAGTAAACGGAGGTGACATGACTGATATTATTGATGGCGGTTACTTCAATAGGTGGTCACTATGTAATCAGTTCTTCTTTCTCTTTGTATCTCATTTTTGTTTCCCATTTCTGCTCCTTGAATCGCTTTATGGAAGGGACTATTAAGAGTTCGTTAAGAGTGATCTTCCCGTCTTATTCTAACAACATGATTTTGCGGTGTACTTTAGTACATCACAAAAAGCAAATAAAACAGGTATTAAATACCCTAGTAGTCTGCAGTGGACTACTGAAAAAAGTACGTTCCAACTTTTTGTGTTTCTAACATGGTAACCTGTGGATGAAGGATGCCGCTGCATGGCATCTGTCACAGGCATCTGTTATCTGGATCATCTTTTAAAGAATCATCCATTAAATGGATGCCATATAAACTTATGGGTGATGAATAACTTGCATGGATGACTAAGTGACATTAGTAACCCACGTGCTACAATTTTCATCCCTGTAATGGATAGGTCATGAAAAGCTACTGAAAAGCTCAAGATAAATCTGTTGTGCAGACACCAATAGTCTATGGTTGATGGATGTCACTGTTAGCCTCACGTAAGCGTATTATCAGTGCGCATGCGCAACAGGCAAAGCTGATGGCCCATTGGTTTGGATTGGGCCACTCGAACATATGATTTTTCACGTGCGTATTACTCGCACAAAAAAAATTGTGGCATGCACAATATCATCAAAAATATACTTAATTTCAGAAATATAGGAAAAACATACAAAATACAGCAAAGAACATCCACTGAAAATAGAAGCACCAATATGGTAGGTGTGCAAATGTATAACCCCAGTACAACCAGTGTTTAACATTTAACGGGGAGCTTTCCCCATCACACACATTATAGCTAGAATTCCGCGTGAGGGACACGTGAAGCAATGTGCCAACCATACAAGGGTAAGGTCTCTAATGACACAAAGGTTGTGTTGGTACAGCTTATCTTCATGTCACATTCCAGTATAATAGGGCCGTTATCAGAAATATAACACTACGGGGAAGATTTATCGTCTGCACAGGTTTGTTGCAATTATTTGGTGTGACTTTTCGGCTATGCCTAAAATTAACCTAATTCTTCAAAAATGTTGCACGCACAGTGGTAAAAAAAAGTGCAAAAACCTTTTTTTTTCTCTGCAGAAGCTGTGCCACCTTTTATGCAGGTTTTTTTTTTTAAGTTGCACATTCTAAATCAAGTTTAACATCGGCATCATCTATACCAAACTTTTAGAAAATGAGGTAAAAAGGTGCAAATAAAAATACGCATACAACTTTCAAAAACTGCAAAAAAAAGTGGCATTAAAGACCAAAATCTAGGCGCATGAGCCTTCATAAACCTCCCACTATGTATTGTTTAGTGGAAAATTTAAACCTCAGGTGAACTTGTAGATGTTGGACACCACAAACCATTTGGAGTCGTAGGGCAATTTTAGAGTTAACCCTTTCCAATCCACTGTCTGAGGTCTGAAGACATTCTATTAGAAGGCTGTACAGCTCTGATGTCGGAAGACGTCCGGCAGGGTATTCTTACTGTATATTACTGGCCCGCTCTGTCGGGGGGTCTCTCAAGCATGTCCAATACCGCAGTACTGGCTCTCCATTGTATAATGGCAGAAAGAGAGCTCCCTAGAAAAACCCTGAATCCAAAATTGGATTGCAAAGGGTCAATCTTGCAAAAAACAAAACAAACAAAAAAAACCCTCTTTGTAATGTGCAGCAGTCACTCCGCTTAGCACTGCGATGCAAAGGGTCTAATTCGCAACAATTCTGCATCATAATTTTCCACAGAATTGGTAGCAGATTTGTCTGTGGCATAAGGTTACCCCAATATACACAACTGCACTAAATAAGACTAACTGTAAGGCCATCTGAACACGGGCCGATTTGCATTGTGGAACCCAGAGCGGGCTTCCGCCTCCGGGTTCTGCAGCCAATACAACCCATAGGATGCTATGGCAAAAATCGAGATTTCATCTCTAGAAGTGTCCGTGCGGAAGTCATTTTGCTGTACTGCGGATGGGCCACACGGCGAGCCGTTGGACATGTGCAGTACAGATTTATTTTTTTAACCCTTTGCAATCCAATTTTGGATTCAGGGTTTCCTAGGGGCTTTCTTTTTCTGCCATTATACAATGGCGCCATCTGCTGGCTAGAGCCAATACTGAGGTATGTGACATGCTGGAGAGGCCACTGACAACAAAGCGGCCAGTAATATACAGTAAGAATACCCTGCCGGACGTCTTCCAACATCGGAGCTGTACAGCCTTTAATCAGAATGTCTTTAGATGTCAGACAGTGGATTGGAAAGGGTTAAATCATTGCTTCTCCCTCGTCATCGTGTAATGGCCGCAGATCGGACGTCTTCTATTGACTTCAATGTGGAGTCCGCACAGAATCGTAACATGCTGCGATTTTTTTCTCTGCAAGCGGAGATGAAATCTCCATTTGCCATAGCATGCTATGAGCTGTATTTGCTGCAGAATCCGAAGGTGGACGCCCGATCCAAATTCCGCAATGCAAATCCGCCCGTGGGCAGGCAGCCCTCCATTGAAGTCAACAGAAGCCGTTCAATCTGCGGGATGACGTGGGTAAAACTGCGATTTAAAACAACAAAAAAAAACCACGAGCGAGGAATGCAGGACTCAGTGTCCTACTCCGGATCCTGGCAGCATGTATATGCAACTATTTACAAGCCGATATGCAATCTAGTCACAGATAATCCATGTTCCCGAGCTTGGCATCTTCTTTCCTTCTTGTCCTCATATATAGATGTAGCGATCATCAACCTGGTACTTGACACGTGAAATACAATTGCAGTAAACTTTAATTTGACTTTGTTAATGGCTTTAGTTCTGCCAAGTGTCAGCTTAACTTTCCTCTTTGGTACAAATGAGACCAGTGATTGGGCAAGAGTCTAGACGGAATGAGACCACTCTACCCAGTAGTACGCCGTGGCCAGAGGGGTCGGAGTAACCGATTGCTGGGGATGGGGGTCAGGCGAGTATAGCGCTCTTTTTACAACTGTGTCAGCCCTTAGGGGTAAAAAAATAAATAAATAAAATCTGTGTAAACAACTCTCTTTACAGTTTGCTGCAACTGTATGTAAAAGGGCTGTCCAGCAGCTTGCCCACGGACGGAGTGGGATACGCCCACGTTTTGCTCCACGGGAATCCTGCAGGGTAAACTAAAAAGTCCCCGCTGGCGATCACAGAAAAACGCACTTTTTTTTTTGCGGTCTCCATTAATACTGTATTACTGGGGACTAGAGATGAGCGAGCGTACTCGCTAAGGCAAATTACTCGAGTGAGTAGTGCCTTTTGTGAGTACCTGCCCGCTCGTCTCAAAAGATTCGGGTGCCGGCGGGAGGTGGGGGAGGGATCTCTCTCTCTCCCTCTCCTCCCCCCCACCCCACCCCCGCAACTTACCACTCTCCCCCGCCAGCACCCGAATCTTGTAAGACGAGTGGGCAGGTACTCGCAAAAGGCAATACTCACTCGAGTAATTTGCCTTGGCGAGTACGCTCGCTCACCTCTACTGGGGACCTCAAGCCCCGGAAAAACACATGAAATAGAACATGCCGCGATTTTTGTCCGGCTGCAGAATCCCGCATGTGAGGACTGAGCCATTAGGTTCAATAGAATCTAATAGCTGCGTTCTTCCGCCGCGGTGAATGCGGCAGAAATCAGTCCGTGGGAATTAGCCCAAAATCTGTTACTATGGCAAAAAAATAAACCTACAAGCTAAACTCAACTGCCTGCTGCTCCGATGCCTCCCTTCCCTCCCCCTGGTCTCCACTCACTTTGGGGTTGTGTGATCACGTGTCATCTCAGCACATGAGCCACAGAGAACCACAGGCCGTAGCGTTGGTACAGCGAATAGTGATTGGTCACGGTGATCAAGTACTTAGAAGGCCCATGACCGCGCAGCCTGGAAGTGAGCAAAGACCGGAGAAACAGATGGTTTTTATTTAACTTTTTTTTTTTTTTTTTTGCTTCAGTCACTCATCTTTAAAAAAGTTAAGAAACTTTGGACCGGACAACCCCTTTCACGCATTAAGTCTCAAAGATGTTGCCCGATATAAGCAAGCTATCCCCTATCCACATGTCCAATCACTGGGACCCCCACCGATCGAAAGAATGAAGTTACTAGATCTGTAGATTAGCAAAGGAGACCAAAAAGACCCTCTTTAAAACCAGGCTTCTATGTACAACCTGCAGAATTGGTGACCAAAAACTGTTCTTTCCCCACTGGCCCCACCACTTACAACTTCCCGTCAACAATGCAGAAAAGTTACAGAGCACAAACTGCGTATGTAACATGAGAATGAGGGCGAGCAGGTTTTACCGTACGGATGGAGGGGCTTCCAATGGTTTTAATCTCCTCATAGACAACATAACGTTGCCAAATAATGAAGTGTTCAGCCATTCACTTCTAAAAGCCACAGTTATGCCGGGCCCACACGAGTATCTCACGCACGCTGTTGTGCGCAGTCTCCTGGTTTCATTCTTTTTTTTTTTATTTCCAGCTCTGTCACTTAGCAGCGTTGCGTGTATTTGCTCCACATACGCAACGTAATTGTGCATGTGCAGTGTTTAGCATGCACCCATAGAGAGCAACGGGGCTCTATCGATTGTAACATGAGGTAGAACAGAACATGTATGAGCCTTGCCGTAAAGCAGGAGAAGGGAAGGGGCAGGGGTGCTGTCGAATAAAGGGAGGATGTTACAATATTACCCCTTTCCAATCCACTGTCTGACATCTGAAAACATTCTGATTGAAGGCTGTACAGCTTCGATGTAAGAAGACGACCAGCAGGCTATTCTTACTGTATATTACTGGCCGCTCTGTTGTTAGGGGCCTCTCCAGCATGTCACATACTGCAGTACTGACTCTAGCCAGCAGATGGCGCCATTGTAAAATGGCAGAAAGAGAAAGCCCCCTAGGAAACCTTGAATCCAAAATTGGATTACAAAGGGTTCAAGAGCATCAGAGGACCAGAAATGTGAGAACAGGATAACCTCTCTGTACCACGCAATAACGTCAAATCAACATCCTACTTAATTCACAAGGGATTTTTTCCCCCCTTGAGACAATATTGAATCCAAGATATAAGCGTACTGTGCAATATTTCCAGAGCAGCTCTTAGCTTATTTTAGAGGTGAAATTAAAATACTATTGCTACATCTACGTTGTTCACTGCCTTCTAACAATCTAAAGCATCTATTTTTTGGAAAAACACACCAAATCATGACACGTTCTCTATAAATGGAAATTTTCAATTGCTTTGCGCATTCCAAGATCTCTAACATGTGAACGACTACGCAGGCCAAGATGAGGCATCGCAGGACATTAGTGGGGACTTGTGCACACTTCTACACACTAAATGCATTTCTTTCAAAAAGCAAAAACTCTTACTACCACCCGTGGGCAAACCGACACACTGGATGTACTACTGAACGACATTTTATACCGCCGGTAAAGACAAGTGTCAGACGTTTCTGTATACAGTTGAATGAAGAATGCCTGTGCATACTCAACAAGCTCCGAGGGGAAGGAGGGCCGGCTGTAGTCCGGATCGATAAAAATCCTGTAAGATGACCAATACTGGGGTCATCACTGCTCAGTCAGAAGATTTATAGATCAACTGTCAGGAATTTAAGAAAACTGAGTGACAGACAATATTCTTGTCAGATCGGTCGCTCACAGAAACTAATATACTTTTTTTTTTTTAGAACAGAAATAAAGCCAAAACGATCATATTGTACATGTGGGATAAATATTAGGGATGAGCGAGCGTACTCGGAAAAGCACTACTCGCTCGAGTAATTTGCTTTATCCGAGTATCGCTGTGCTCGGGTCTGAAGATTCGGGTGCCGGCACGGAGCGGGGAGCTGCAGGGGAGAGCGGGGAGGAACGGAGGGGAGATCTTTCTCTCCCTCTCTCCCGCCCGCTCTCCCCTGCGACTCACCTGTCAGCCGCAGCGGCACCCGAATCTTCAGGGACGAGCACAGCGATACTCGGATAAAGCAAATTACTCGAGCGAGTAGTGCTTTTCCGAGTACGCTCGCTCATCTCTAATAAATATGTGTGGGAGAAATAAAAAAATATCACATTGGACCTCCTATAACCAGAAATAAAAGGAATTAATAGCAGAAATGCAGTCCTAAGCTCTCGCTCGCGACCAGAAGGTTGCAAGTTCAATCCCCGCTTGGTTCAGGTTGTCGGCTCAAGGTTGCCTCAACTTTCCATCCTACAGAGGTTGGTAAAATGAGTACCCAGCTTGGAGGGGGGTAATAACCTGAAAGCGCTGCAGAATAAGTTGGCGCTATACTAAATAAATAAATCTTATTTGTTACAAAAGAAATCTCCAAACAGCACCCAAAGGGTCAACCAAGAACGAGCATTTATGCAGTGGATAGATAAAGGTCTAATAACTGGAGGCCCCACCAATAACAACAGGGGTCATATGTCTATTCAACTCCATGGAACTAATAGATTGCAGAGTGCTAAATGAAGTACTAGTGCACATGCATGGCCACCATTACATTTAAGCTCCTCTTCACTGGGGGGGGGGGGGGGGGGGGGGTAAGGTGAGGTACAGTCAGAAGGAAAGCGGACACAGGATCCCAGTTTTCATAATTAGAGAACATTGGGACTTCCAGCGATCAGAAATTTCTCATCTGTCCTCAGCATTGGCGACCAAATCTTACAATTACAAAAAAAGTGCTGCTGTTGCCCTATGAAAATTACATTTTTCCATTTCTTCGTTATAAAACGTTGGATGTCAACTACGTCCTTTCTACCATAAGCAACCAGGATTTGCCAAGTATTCACGGGATAGCCAAGAGTCCAAAAGAGTCACTTCAGAAATAAATGAATTGAAATAGTTTGATAAACACTACTTAATTAAAACTGGAAAAGTCAGGACATAAAACAGTACAATAAACCGCAGTAACAGAACATCGTAAACCAGGCATCTCAAGAAACAAATATCACATGATCACTTAATATATACCAGTAAATGTCTGGGAACCACAAAAAATGGCCATTAGAGCAATCCATTAGACCTATAAATCCCCGAAACATGAAAACAAGCTCACTCATACATCAACCCTCTATTGAGCCTCCACAAGACTATTTCACATTCTCAGAAAGACTTACCAGAAATTCGTCCAAACATATTTGGCTCTAAGTGGCAGATAAGTCCATATAAAATTATTTCATGCTTCATATAAAATATCCCTCATGTACATACACACTCCGTCTCTGGCATCACCAAATAAAAGAAATTTCAGCAAGACAAAAGCATGACCGTCCTAGGACCTAGAAACCAGATGGACAGGTTAAGCCAGATGGGGTTATTCAGTGTACATGGGTGTGCGAATAGGCAAAAAATAGATGTAAACACTATGACTACAGAATTGTAATGGGGAGATTCCACTGAGAAGATAGTGAAGATACCTCACTGACCAAACATTCTCTCACACCACATCCTCGCCGTGTCTCTGTTGGTGGCCCCTAAAGCTCTGTCCTAGCCCCCAACTCTTCTCCATCTACACCTTTGGCCTAGAACAGGTTATAGATTCCAATAGCATTCAGTAACACCTTTATGCTCAACTTTACCTGTCTAATCAGGATGTTACCTCTCTACTATCCAATCCCAAAGCATCGATCTGCCATATCCTCCTCAATCTCTTCCCAATTTCTAAATTTCGACATGGAGAAAACTGAATACGTCATCTGTCCGTCTCACTCAAAACCCCTACCAGACCAATCACAATCAATGGCTCTATACTTTGCCCAGTCTCACAGGCCTTCTTTCTTGGTGTAACCTTTGATTATGCCCTGTCCTTCAAACTGCATATATACAAGGCCTTACCAGCTCCAACTCAAAAACATCTCTCAGATACGATCTTTCCTCAAACTACAATCCTAGTAATAAAAATCCTAATGCTTGCCCTCATCATCTCCCTCCTGGACTACTGCAAAACACCTTTTTTCTACACTCTAATCCATTCTCAACTCTGCTGCCTAAGTAATCCACCTCTCCCCACATTACTCCCCTGTTATTCCCTTCCCGGGCACCTCAGTTTTCCAGAGAATCCAGTACAAATCATCATCAATGACATACAAGGTTGTCCACAACCAGTCCCCTCCATACATCTCTCACCTAGCATCCAGTTATCTCCCCACATGTAATATCTGCTCCTTGCAAAACCTCCTTCCCTATTCTCCTCTAGTTTGTTCCTCACACAACTGTCCCCAGGATTTCAAGATAGCCAATCATCCTGAAGACCATTTTCCACTGAGGATTTGCCATTTAGGACTCTGGGCAAGCTGGGTGACAACCACTAAGGCCTCCTTCCCACGAACGGATTTACGCCGCGAAAATCCGCTGCGTTGCCCGCAGCTATTAGGTTCTATTGAACCTAATAGCGCAGTGCTCACGATGTGGAATTCCACCGCGGAATTCCGCACCGTGAAATCTCCCGTCCTCACCCGCGGCATGCTCTATTTGCCGCGGGTGTACGCGCTGACGGCTTCCATTGCAGTCAATGGAAGCCGTCCGTTCACGCTATCTCCCGCTGTAACACAGCGGAAGATAGCGTGAAAACGCTTTCCCGCCTACCGCCGCCGCGTCACGTGACACGGCTGGCCGCGTCATGTGACTCGGTGGGCGTGTCACATGACGCGGCGGCGGTGGGCGGGGAAGTGTCTTCACGCTATCTTCCGCTGGTAAGTATGGGGTCTCTGTGGGGCGCCGTGACGGGCTTCGCCGCGGAATATTCCGCGGCGGAGCCCGTCACGCTCGCGTGAAGCCGGCCTTACACTTTAGGGTGTAAATTTGAAGGGGCTGTCCAGTTACAAATTGACATTTTAAAATTAGATCTAATGAGTTAAAACTACGTATGTACCCGCCCTAAGCCCCAACAATCCAGTGCTGTAGCCCCGCAATTCTCCTGGTCTGTGTTGACAGCAAAAGTCAGGTGACCACTGCCTGCCAATCAGAGGCAGTGGGGTCACCATCCGTTCTGGGAGCAATGATGCCAGGATTTCGGAACCGTAATAGTAATCGAATTACCCCTTTAATGCAGATTCTATGCCAAAGTCCAAATGTTTTCCACATCTCACTGTTTGCAATAGGAATCCACTCCATAGGTCATATGGCTCAGACTAGATATCCGAGTCACACAGCAAAAATAAGTGACATGTCACTTATTCACAAAGCTATAGCGCGTGGATGCGCTGGAGTGCAAACTGCAAATACAAGGCAGACATCCAAGAGTAAGCTTCAAATTTGAACTACGAACTCGTAATACATGTTAGGTTTTTCGGTGTGAACCGGGGATTCCAGGCCAGAAGTACCGGGTAGGTGATAAATGCTGCATCGGTAAGGGTCCAACCACTGGGCTACATTGGTTGTTTCTCGAGTTGAGCGAACGTACTCTGCTGAGCTTGATGCTTGTTCGAGTATTAGCGTACTCAAGAGCGAGAGAGTACACGAACCAAGAAAGAAAAAAAAAAAAGCTCGGCACCCGGCGTCCCACATAAAAAACGTTCGAGTCTCCCATTGTAGTCAATGGGGTTCGTTACTTGAGTAGAGCTCTCGAATTTTACGAAAAGCTCGACTCGAATAACGCGGACCGAGCATTTGGGTGCTCGCTCATCTCTAGTTGTTTCCATCAGTGCCACATTCTTCTATTTGTGGTCTTGTGACTGGGCAGAATGAGGAGGCCAGAACCTTATCTTCTGATGATCAGAACCCCACAGTTCTAGTATATGTCCCCTATCCAGTGCATAGGGAATGAATGCTAACACGGCTTTAACTGCTTCCCCCAAAATACAACCAGAGGCAGTTCAGTGCAGACATTGAAGGAACAAGGAATGCTGGAAGATTTCAGCTCTGAAATAGTTACATTGTGTATACAGCTCTATCTTACTATACACACTGTAACTCAAACAGGACAAGATTAAGTCCAGCAATGTATTTGTAAGGTTACTCCATTTTTTATACAGATTCTATTATTTGTAAGCTAAACAATTGTGCTGAAGGTGAACATACACCGTGCGCAAAATTATAGTTTCAAACTCGCAGTGTATGCACAATAAAGCCAAAGACAACACCAACAAATCCCAACCCTATGTTTAAATAGTAGTGTGTTGGGGAAACAAAATGCATCTGCAAGCTCTCAAAGGAGTTTTCTGAGTGTGTGGTTTTTTTTTGTTTTGTTTTTTTTCAATAGCTGGCAAAAGCAAAAAATTAAAATTACTTACTGTCCTCGGACCCTTGCCACTTTATCTCAGGTCCCAATTACCGGCTCTGCTTTCATCATGCAGATGGTGAGGTTCCGTATACTGGCCGACCACTGCAGCCAATCACTGTGCACTGTGGTTGGCTGCAACGGTCAGCTTGCATATGGGATGTCACCGTCTGCAAGATGTAACCAAAGTCGATGGGCAAGAAGGGAGATACAACGCTGGAGCCGTGGGGTCCAGAGCCGGCGAGTTTAGGTTCGGTTATTACAAGTGATTCTCCTGACTAGAAACACTAAGAACTCATTTAATGACACTCAGATACATAATCTTGATAGCAATGGAAACAGAAACTCAACGTTTTGTTGCGCAACATCTAAAATGCTCTCCACATCAGAAGTGATCAGTGTGGCCCCCTTTGTCACTCGACACACATCGGGCCCGTAGTCAAGTTCCTGCAGTACACGTTGTAGCGGATCACGACTGAGCAATGGCTTCTGCTATATGTCCTCACAGATCATACATGGCGGGTGATAAGGGAGGCATGTAGACCCTAACCCACCCAGAGAAAAACATCACAAGGCGTAAGGTCCGGGGAACGTGGAGGCCAAGGAAGAGGTTCACTATCCTCACAACCTGCACGGCCGATCCATCTGTTTGGTATTTGCCTATTCAGCTCCCTTCTAACTTCATTGTGGAAATGGGTGAGGTGGTCTGTCCTGTTGGAAGATGAAACCTGGGATTCCCTGTCCCAGCTGCGGCAGAAGCCATATCTGTAGCGTCCAGATACGAAATCCCCGGGATTGTTTCCTCATGGAAAAGGGGTCGTACAGGTTATAGCGCAAAACACATTCACCTTTGAGGAATCGTACATATGCGCCACATAAGCAGGTAAGATGGCACTAATTGCCCATAGTAGCCAATCACAGCTTCAATTTTATCTCTTCAGTTTGAGAAATGAAAGCTTGCGCTGTGATTGGCTGCTATGGGCAAAAAGGACGGCCTTACTTACAGTTTTGCTAGATGAAAATTTTTGATTTGCTTCCATTGATATCCAATTTACGTATCAGAGTGTCACCAAATGTGAGTTATGAGAAGAGCATTTGTAATAACTGTATTTTTTGCCATTGTCAGCCGTTTAAGAAAAAAATAAGAGCACCAAGATCTTGGAAAGCCCCTTAAACTGCTTCTTGCAATCGTATGACTCAAAAGACCCAAGGAAAGTCTGTCATGGAAAAGCATTTGAATACTTATCCCAGGGATATTCTACTAGATCATGACTAATTCTGACTGGTTGGTAAAAATGTTTCATGACAGCCAAAAGGTTCCAGACATAATTTGTGAGTCTTGTGATATGGATGTAGATACTGAAGTTATATTTCCTGACAGCTTACAAAGAACTCTATCTATACCCTGCTATACGCTGATATATTTAACATGTTTTCAACATATTACTCAAGATCAGAAGCGGCGTGAGTCATACATGCTCATTTCCTGGAACTTTTTCTTGCTGGGTACAAGGTATCAGCTCACGACCAACCAAAGAGAGACATCCCCCATTGATGTAAGTAAAATAACTAGTTGCTACATCGTTGTAGAATATCGAAAGATCAGCTCCGTGACTTATAGGGGTTTTCTAATGACAACCTGCTTTTTTTTTTTTACTTTTATACACTGTCAGTTAAAAAAGTATGACAGTCAATTAGAAATGTCTAGCAGCACTGGAACTCAAGCAACCTCAGCTTATTCTAGAAGCGCTTTTAAATGGACCTTTAAGAGTACAAATCGTTCAAGAAAGTGAACGATAGTCATTGCCGCCGGCCTCCCTGCAATATGACATACAGTCTTCGCGCCCCAGGAAGGTGGCTCTGCTCTCGGGTTTTAGCGCAGCTGCCGGAGAGGAGACTGACAGCGGGTGGCAGCCGGGAGCACGGCACCATCACATAGCACGGCGCGGGGGACACAGTGACAGAGGGGCCATGAGCAGAGGAGCAAAGTGAGAGCAAAGATGCAAGCGGGGACGCCAGGGCAGAGGGAGCCGATAGACAGCCGATAGTCACAGCGGCCCAGGGAGCACAGCAGTGGGTTCGGTATGGGAGACTCACAGCAGCAGGGTGATGCGGGGTCGGCATGGCAGATGGGAGGCGAGACACTCACAGCAACATCTTCGACAGGGGAGATGGGAGCGCTATTGTGGACGTCAACAAGCCTTCCCCTACAACTCTACCAGGCCAACCCATGTCTCCACCCATTCTTCCGGTGGAGACAAGATACACCAGTACCCGTTCTCAATACACCTATACACCGAATGTGAAAGACTAAACGGCACTGAACAATGCTCTTTTGAACGAGCCAGCGATGCCTCTGCCTGTCTAAACAGGCAGAACAAGAGCGAACGAGCTAGCGGTGACATCACTCGCTCGTTCAATTGACTCATTTAAAAGGATCCTAGGGCTACCTCCACAACCAACTTATTCACTAGATAATACAGTGAAGATTGCCAATAAATAATACAAGACACTCTCCTTTTTCTTACCAGTGACCCTTGTAAAGCCATATTTAAACCAAAGATGATCACTCAAAATTCTTTCAAAAGATAAGGAGAACGACAGTTTTGAGCGATCATTTTACATAAACTACTGAGTATCTACTTAGTAGCTTATTAGCTTCATTTGCATGCAAATGAGCCTTCCTTTGCTGTAAGCAGATAACAGCGGGTGGTCTGTTATCTATATACAGATCCATTGTTCTCCAGCAGGACTGCAGCTGAAACAATGTTATCAGTGCTCCAGCAGATAATCACAGTGTGCATTCCCTGCTATCAGCTGCCCGAAGGATGGTTTTTATGCTGAACCAAAAATCATCGTTCGGCAGAAAAGCAAACGATGGTAGCATTTACACGCAACGATTATCACTCATAAGCCATTGTTTGAACGAATTTTGAGTGATAATCATTGTATGTAAATGGGCCTTAAGGCCGAGATCACACGATGTATGTGGTAAATCCTGACAATTCAAATACATTGATTTTCGCTATTCCACTCACATTTGCGTATATTCATTGCATAGAATAGAAGCTTAAAAAAGAAAAAAAAAAAAAAGGAAGAAGCGCCAGTCACAACGTGCAGCATAAGATACGCTGTCATGCAGTGTCAAAAACTGCGACTATACTTGGCACACCACAGTAAGACGCTGCGTTTTGTCATATATTAGTGTGAGCCCGGTCTATGTAAATTCTTCACTTGCCAGTCTGAAGAATCTAAGGACATGAAAGCTGTGCAGTTATTTAACTATAAGACTAGTGCCTACAAGAACGTCCGTTCATCTTGATAGACATCATCCCTGCCAGGGTTGCCAAACTGAATTTTTCTTTTTTCTTGACAACTTATCCAGGAATCAGACGGCCAACATTTTTTACGGACACATTAGAAAACCATAATGATAAAGATTATAAGTGATACATGTCTACAGGTCCGATATGGACATGAACTCATTACTAGCATTTACTGTGAGATGTAAAATGATGAGAATTAAAAGATAATGACCTGTTCAAGTACAACCAGCCTTAAAAAATTTAATTTTTTTTTTCATGGTCAACAGAAGAGTGCTCTCATTTAACGGACTGTGCAGGAATCTCTGTGATGGTTACATGGCAAGGAAGAAAAAAAACAACAAAAAAAACTAAAAACAGCATGATGCACAAAATCCCCGTCCTGTAGAGTTGACTATATTTTAGTAGATGCCCTCTATAGTAATGGATAGGGGCACTCATGTTGTAACCACTTCTGATACTTTATTTCTATTGAGTAGCCGTGTAAAACATTGGTGACCTTCTACTCTACATTGCATATGCATATGACTGGCCTGTTTAGACAGGCAGATACATTTTTGGCTTGTTCAAATGAGAAGTTGTTCAGTCCTTCACATTCGCTGTATAAGTGACTGAGAGGTACTGAACGAGGGCTGTTTAAACCGAACGATAAGTGAACGAGTCAACAATGATTTTTATGACTGCAGAAAATGGACAAGCAAAAAGTGAACGATTCTCGTCAGGCCGTTGGCTCGCGTTTAGACTAAGCGATTATCATTCACCTTTGTTCGTTTGAACAATCATCGTTCCATCTAAAAGTGCCCCAAGATTTGCCTGCAGTCAGTGAATAACCAGACCTGTGCACTTAGCTGAGGGCTTGGTGCAGGAGAGCTCCAGCATTGCACTGCACTGGCACAAGGTCAGGACAGAGTAAAGGCCCATTTACACGCAACGATTATCGTTCAAAATTCATCCAAATGACGGCTTTTGAGCGATAGCCATTGCGTGTAAATGCACGTCCACTGGGCACTTACCGTGAACTGTTTGTTCATCGCTGACTTCAGGTCAGCATGAACTCAGTCGTCCCTGATAGCAGGGACCGTACGCCGAGTTCTCCGTGGGCAGCACTGATAACACTGTATGCAGCCCACGGCAGAAGAATGGACATGTATTTACCTGCTGTTCTCTAAATACTTGCGAATGAAGCTAGTAAGCTACTAATGGGCTAATTAACCCATTAGTAGCTAATGCAAAATGAGTGCTCAAAACGGTCAGAAACTGACGACTTTTGAGCGATCCTCTTTGTAAATAGGGCTTTAGCCTCTCGATGCATATTCACTGACTGCAAACAGAGATATCCAAAACCTGCACAGCATTTATGAATAAGCATTACATAAGACTGGAAAACTTCTGCGAACTGTAGCTAGACCCTGTCTATTAGTCTTAACTTCAGTGTTAAGTGGCCCGAAAACAAAAATGGAAATTGCTGACAAAACTTAGACGACATACAAAGTAGATCAGGTACAGGAGTGCAAGGAAGCCGAGCTTGTTGGAGGAGAATTGGTTCACTGAACACATCTGAAGATAAGTGACACACAGGGTAACGTACTCCATTAAATACTGCATGTATTCATGCCTGGGTAATCCACTTTAATTATGGGAAGGAGCCTAGTGGAGACTTCAACATCAACCTGAACTTCAGTTCATGCATAGTTGGAATTAAATATATCACTGTGCCACGACTGAAGAATCACTTTCATAAGTTACTGTCATTGCTCCAATTTACAGAAAAAATATAGTTTTTCCTATAAAAAGACATAAATGGAGCTTCAACATTACACTGCACATAACTTCCATGATCACGTACTGTACATACTACAGATAATGGTGGGGATACAGAAGGTAAAGGGGCTGGAGATGTGCACAGTATAGCGAGGTGGAGAGTGAGGGATGCTATACACCCAGACAATGGTCAGGCCTTATAGTGGTGGAATCGTGACGACTGCAGGAGGCGGTTGGTTACAGCTAGCAGGGATTGCAGTCACTAGGTCAGGGAGCATGTTATCAGGCGGAGTACAGAGGGGTCTGGTTTAGGGTATGTGGTATGCCTCCCTGAAGAGGTGCGTTTTTAGAGCACGCCTGAAGTTTAGTGTGTACCCAGATATTTTCTGGTAGCGCGTTCCAGAGGACCGGTGCTGCTCTGGAGAAGTCTTGGAGGCAGGAATGGGAGATTCGAATTAGAGGGGCACTTAAGTCTGATTTCGGCAGCAGAGCTGATGTTGCGTAGGCTGGGTAGTGAATTGAGATGAGGGAAGCAATGTAGGGCGAGGCAGTGCTATGGAGAGCTTTGTGGATGAGGGTAGCGAGTTTAAATTGTATTCTGTATTTGACGGGCAGCCAGTGCAGTGACCGGCACAGGGCAGAGGTATCCGATTAGAGGCTGGGCAGGGAGAGGAGCCTAGCTGCCACATCCAAAGATGGATTGGAGGGGGTAGAGTCTGGAGCAGGGAAGGCCGATCAGCATCGACCCAAGAGTGGATGAGGGCAACAGTGAGTGTTTTAATGTCTCCACAGTGAGAAAAGAGCGGATTCTTGCAATGTTCTTGAGATTCAGCTGACATGTTCGGGCGAGAGATTGGATGTAGGGGGTGAAGGAGAGATCGGAGTCGAATATGACCCCAAGACAGTGGGTGTGTTATCTGAGAGTTATGGTGGTGCCACACAATATGATGGAGATGTCAGGATGAGGTCGGTTAGTGGAGGGTGGAAACAGGAAAAGGTCAGTTTTTGAGTGGTTCAGTTTTAATTGCCATTCTATTCCACAGGAAGGGTGCAACACGCGAACGTGTAAACAGGCATTTTGATCGCGAAAAAAAACAAACAACCAATCTGCTAGCACGGACCCATCAGCCTGCTTCTTGCCATTTCCCAACGCATACCCTCGTCTGAATAATCCCTTAGGTTTATAGCACTCATGGGGAAATATAATGGGGTTGAGGTAACCTGTTTCTTTAAGAAAATCCTGCTGTCCATACATTTCATTTCCATAGGTTATTTCTATGTCATTGCTGCAGCAGCCTATCAACTTTTAAAAGAAAATCTCAGAGTCCGTTCATTAGCGGATGTGATAAAAAGCTTTTCATGCTCTAATTACCTCTCTGCCTGTTGCAAGAAGTGGCAGCGGCCCCTGTTGCACCGTGCAATCAGCACATCCGCCACCTCCCGCTCCCCAGACACGCTCCTCTATACAAGAACGTCTCCGAGCCCCGGATTACTCATCTGCAACATTTATGAATCAAGACATTTTTTTTTTAATGGGCAATGACAGCCTGCCTAGTATCCTTCTGGAGACGAGACTGAAATCCTCCTCAACCTCCTTACAAATGAAGATAACAAGCCGCATGTTCCACTTCTCCATCAAGACAGACTATTACTCTTGTAAACCGGCCTCTGTCTCCAGAATCCAGCTTAATTGTGTAAGAAAACCAATCCCTCCAGCAGAGGCGATCAATATGATTAGGTTTGCTTTTTATGGCTTACGAGATGAGAAAGCCTGACCTACGCGCACAAACGGTACACAATTCCCCAAGGTAGCATAGAAGCTCATGAGCCTTTCTTGGAAGCCCAAAATCTTAACAGTAAGTGGGCGATCCAATATTTATGCGCTCTTAATGCAGCACTTAGAGGAAAATCTTTCAATACTCTAATGTTAAGCCCAATGAGCTAAATTGTAGACAAGACAACAGATAAAATGAATGTACGCGGTATAAAATGGGAATTAAATTAACCACAGAAAGCATTCCTCACATCAGAGATCCATTTTATTTAGCCACCTATGTAATAAGCGCATTCAAACTATAATGCATTTACTGTAGCTGTTTACTAACTCTTAATACAGTTTCCATTACTGTGGAAGCATGCATAATACATATATTGTGTGGACCTTTAAAAGGGATTGTCCAGGGTTTGAAAACATGGCTGCTTTTTTCTAAAAAACAGCGCCACATCTGTCCACAGGTTGTATGTGGTATTGCAGCTCAGTCTCATTCACTTTAATTGAGATGAGATACAAGCACCAATGGATAGAGATGGTTGGTGTTTAAAAGAGTGGCCATGTTTTTTGAATCCTGGACAACCTCTTTAAAAAGGGGAAATCCACATAAAACGACCCTCTGGGCTTGGGCGAACAAAGATGGCCGTACCAGCTTCTGTGACTACCTGCTGCACACTGTGTAGTAATAAGCATCATTAGGCTAAGGCACTACACCTGCTATGATTGACCAATACTGCCCACATGAGTAGTACTGGCAGGTCAGAGGAACATGTAGTGTCTTAGACTACCGATGCATACTATGTAAGTCTGCAACAGGTAGTCTGAGAAGCGGTTTGGCAATCTTAACTTCTCTAGGCCTGGAGGGGTGCTTTAAATTGAACCTCCAGTTAGAACTAAGTTTAAAGGGTTGTACACGACTTTTACAAGTGATGACCTATCCTCAGGATAGTTGATTGGCAGGAGTCTGCTGGTCAGGATCCTTGCTGATCAGTTGATCTTAAGGGCCCGCTGAAAGCGCGGATAGCATTAGAAGCAGATCGTGCTGTTTATACTGCAGTGGTCTGGTTTGGTACTGCAGGCACAACTCCCATTAAAATCAATAGATGCTGTCCTTGTAGTACCAAACCGGGCCGCTGAAATGTTAACAGCTCTATCTGCTTCCAACTTTGTTTCCACACTTACAGCGGGCCTGGTGATCAGCTGATCGTGGGGATCCTGAGTAGTGGACACCTATCAACTTTTGATGACTTATCCTGAGGATAGCCTGGCACCCGCTCAGGTAGTTCTGTCACTCCTATTGAAATGAATGGCGCGCTTACCGCACATGCTCAGTCAGTACTCCATTCATAAAGACATAACTGCTGGGGAAGAAGCAAGACCGCGCAGAGTAACAGGAGAGCGAGCCACAGGAGTCTTGTTCTTGAGAGCAGCGGAGGCTTCGGCGGCGAGTACCGCACCAATCAGCAAGGTATTCCCTATTGTGTGCATGGGGGATAACTAGTTATTCTGGTTAAATCCCTTTAAGGAGGCAAGAAGCAGCCAGCAGGCTTCAAAGAATGGAATGACCTGCACAGTCTCCAAACTTAAACCTTATTAAGCTTGCTTGGGATGACCTGGCTGAAGGGTGGAAGCAAAGCAACCTACAAGTGCAGCACATTTGTGGGAACTTCTGCAACAATGTTGGGAAGAAATTTCTGAATATCTGAATGCAATTGTAAAAAGTATGGCTCGATTAGATCAGCTAGAGGGGGCCATTTTGAAGAGCCAAAAAAATCTAGATTTAATTTGGTGAAACAAAGTAAATCCATTATTTTTGTTCATTTTAACTTGTTTTTTAGTTTCTAAGCTTTTCATTAAACTGAGTAAATATCAATAAAAACTGGAAAAATTGAGGTATTGTATTCTAAAACGTTTGACAGGTAATGTATACAACATGGAATACTTAAAGGGGTTGTCCCGAGAAAGCAAGTGGGGGTAAGCACTTCTGTATGGCCATATTAATGCACTTTGTAATATACATCGTGCATTAAATATGAGCCATACAGAAGTTATTCACTTACCTGTTCCGTTGCTAGCGTCCCCGTCGCCATGGTGCCGTCTAATTTCAGCGTCTAATCGCCCGATTAGACGCGCTTGCGCAGTCCGGTCTTCTCCCTGGTGAATGGGGCCGCTCGTGCCGGAGAGCTGGTCCTCGTAGCTCCGCCCCGTCACGTGTGCCGATTCCAGCCAATCAGGAGGCTGGAATCGGCAATGGACCGCACAGAGCCCACGGTGCACCATGGGAGAAGACCCGCGGTGCATCGTGGGTGAAGATCCCAGCGGCCATCTTGCTAAGGTAAGAAAGAAGTCGCCGCAGAGCGGGGATTCGGGTAAGTACTAAACTGTTTTGTTTTTTTTTTAACCCATCCCTTGTGTTTGTCTCGCGCCGAACGGGGGGCCTATTGAAAAAAAACACAAACCCGTTTCGGCGCGGGACAACCCCTTTAATACTTTGCTAAATCGGATCAATGGCTTAAAACAGGCCCGCAACGCCATTCTATGCAGCCACCAACCATCTAGTCACAGACATGCTTCTCTGTGATTGGTGGTTGCTTATATGTATCTTCCATATCAGAGAGAAGAAAATGGCACGGAAGCAGGACAAATTAGTATTAATGATGCACTGTGTGGCCATCTCAGAGACCTCCACATATCGGCAGAATGGGGGTCTCCTGACCCCTGGGTCGCACTCTATATGGAATAGATGAAGTGGCAAGGTGGCATTGCACAAGTGCGGCTATCTTCTTCGTAAGTTTATGAAAATGGTGAAACATTCAGAAATTTCAGTATTCCACAAACTACCATAGAGATGCATGTATGGGGTCTTACTTTCTGGGGTATAAACAGGGAAAAAAGGGACCCCCATATTTAATATAGGTGGGAGTCCTAGAAGTGCAACTGGCACCCATCAAACATTTAAGGCATATACATTTGAAACGCCGCACATCTCTTGCATAGAAGTAACCCTTAAAGATTTATTACAGCCACTGGAATTTGTCCATTGTGACAATGTGTCCCTCAGACCAGAAAAAGTTGTGCATCCTTGTTTTAAAGTGAAGCGGTCACCTCAGACGACTCACAACCAAATGATGGTTTAATTGTAAGAACACCACAAAGCTCAAATCCCTAATTTGTATTCTTAAAGAGATTGTCACCTACTTTTTAGCCCTATATGCTAAGCTTATGGGCTGAAAGTAGGCGACCTACTGAGTCCGGGGATGTAAGTGTTATACTTGCATACCCAGTCGTTCCGCCTATGTGAGCCCAAAAGTCGCCGCTGAATGCATTGAGCGGTGCTGCCAAGTAGTCCGGCCATCATAAAATTAGGACGGGCGTACTACTTGGTGTACCGCTCAATGCTTTGAGTGGTGGCTTCAGCGCTGACACCAGGGGAGGCAAGTATAACACTTACCTCCCCGGACTCAGCACGCCACCTACTTTTAGCCATAAGCTTAGCTTATATGGCTAAAAGTGGGTGACAAGTTCCCTTTAAACTCACTCCTGTTCCCCCACGAACTGGTTGTTCGCTACATAGAGAACTAAGCAAGTGCATATAATAGAAAGGACTAAACTTCTACACTGTAGATTGCCGAGAACAGCCAACTTGTATGTGCAGAGTGGGAACAGGGAGTGAGTGCAAGGACAAAATTACAGATTTGAACTTTGTGTACTTCATACTATTCATTCATTACTTTCAGTAATGGGGGTGGTCCGAGGTGAGAGTCACTAACGATCTTGAGACGTGATAACCACTCTAGCGAGTCAATTCCGCCAAGAGCAGGACTGGTATTAGAGCGAGGTTTGAGGCAATGGTGGAATCTCTAGATCTTATCCTTCGGAGCTGAAATAGACTACAAGTTCTGAATATTTCTTTACTCTATCCTACAGCCCTGACTCTCCGAAAGAATTTCTAAAATCCTTCATTAGTGATGACCACATTCAAGCAAGCCTGAATTCATATGATGTTCTAGTTACATAAAAGCATTTAACAAGGCTCCAGCATGGAAGACTTTTCTTTGGCTCCCAAGCTCAAAAATGTAAGTGCTGAAACAAATTTTTTTAGCCAAATACAATGACAATTTTTGTCATTTTTTGGAGCCATGCTAAAGGGGTTACCCAGCACTTTTTTTTTTTTTTTCAAACTGATGACTTGTTCTCAGGACTGGTCATCAAAAGACTGTCAGGAGTCCGCTGCTCGGATCGCCGCTGATCATTTGATTGCTGATGCGACTGCCATTATGGAAAGCACAGGAAGCAGATTGTGCCGACCATAATGAAGTGGCCTGGTTAGGTATTGCAAGCATGGCTCCTAATGAATTCAATGGGAGCTATGCCTGCAATACCAATCTAGGCCACTAAGATCAGCTTCCTGCGCTGTCAGTAGTGAAGGCACCACTGAGAATGAGGTGACCAATGGAGATCTCGAGTGGCAGACCTTCGCTGTTCATCTATCGATCACCATTCTGAGGGCAAGTCATCAACAAAAAAAAAATTCAAAAGCTCCTGGTCAACCTCTTGTAAGGCGCTCAAAAATTCGCAGAATACTTTATCATTCTAAGGAAGAAAAATAAATCAAAAAGGTCTACCAACGCATGGAACATGGTTTGGTTCCCATCAATTTTAATGGTTCCTGCAACTCATTTTAAATGGACCTTCACCATCCGTAGACATCTGTCCAAGGAGATGAATTAATCTTCAGTGGCAGGTTTATTATTACCATGTCAGCGCAGCAAGCCCCGGAGATTTTCCTGAGGTAATTCGAAGTGGCAAAAATGTATAGTGGCACAATAACTGTTCCTGGCCAGCATTTCAGCACTAGAGTTGTCCACGGAAATCTTCCGGGGTTTAACTGCCTGGTCAGTGCAGCAAGCCCCGGAGATTTTCCGGGTGTGCGACTAAAGGGGTTATGCCAACATTGACTTAACACCCATCTACAGGATAGGCGATAAAAGTCCAATCAAATGAACGTGGCTCACATTACTGAGAACCCGCCGATCCTGAGAACGGAGCTCCCATGTCCTCCTGCAGGGGTGGAGTGTGGAGGAGCTTGAATTGACCGACGGCCAAGCATGCATGCATCTCCATTCATTTCAATAAGACCACATAGTAGAATCCAAGTGCTTGGCCATCTCTGGTGCCACCATGGAAAGGAATGGAGTGGCAGCAGTGTATGTTTGGCCCCCAGTCGATTCAAGCTCCTCCTGACTACAAAGGTGCAGCGAGGAGGAAAGAGGGACAGGGGACCCATGTTCTCAGGATAAGTAGGGTCCTCAGTAATTAGACATTTATTAGCTATCCTGCTGATAGGTCTCAATTGTGGCAAAACCCTTTTAAACGTGTAGATGGTCCAAACAATATTAAAAATGAAATGACCGATATGCTGCAATGTAATACTTAAAGCCACATTCAGGATGGAGCCATCAGACCACAGTAGAGAAAAAGGAGTCTCCAGTTTGCAATTCTTTTTTTATGTCCTTCTCAGTAGTGTTGTATGTAAATAATGCTAAATAGTTTTAGCCCCTGCAATATCAGATCAAGCAAACACTAAAAACTTGCAGATGTGCTGCAGTGATGATGCCGAGAGTCTCCTACTAGTTACATTCTTACAAGTGAACTCGCTTGCTGCAATGCCCAACTGAAATAGGATTTTGATTAATGCATTCAGATGGCTCAAATGTAGCTTTAATTGCCAGTATGAACTAAAGCATTAGAGTAATGCTTCATATTAGAACTGTAGAGATGGGGGATTTCAAACTTCAATGCATTGGTCCATAGAGCCGATGTCAGGATGGGCACATCCTTGTCCCGATTTCATCTGAGACACCAAACAGCAAACAACTAAGTTCCAAGTACATGAAGGCCACTGATAAACCACAGAGAATCGGTTTAATACTGAAGGACAAACTCACCGGAATAAAAAAAAACAGCAGCTATATTGCACCAGCATCAAAGCTCCACCGACATGAAGAGCAGTTGTAGCATTACACGGAGCAGTCCTCACGTGACGTCCTGCGATACGATGGTTGGAACTTCCTTAACCCTGCAAAAACAAAAAGTGAGGGTTTTCATTATGGAGTCAGAACCTAAATAAACTAAGAAGGGGAAAAAAATAGTAGACGGGCTAATCAAGGTCTGAAAAGTCAATATACAAAACAGTAAAAAAAAAACTTTTGGTTTTAAGGGCTTTCTCCACATGGAGAGCTATTTCCTCCGCAAAAGTTTTTGTGCGAGTTGATAAAAAAAAAGTTTTTTAAAGTAACAGAAATTGCAGGAAAATGCATGGGCTTTTTATAAATCCCATGCACTACTCTTTTTTTTTTTTTTCTTTTTTTTTACACAACATGCACCCCATCAATTGCGACTACTTGCTTTACGATTACTCTTAAACTCACCAGGTTGGCAGGAAATAAGCACACCACATGTATATTGGATCTTTCTCCCACACTGAGCCCTTATAAATGTCAATTGCCACTTTGTCGAATGTCCCCAACTTTCAGATTTTAATAAATATATACACACCTATATACATACACCCATATACGCTTCTTTAGATATATCACATTATGCCTGATGAAGAATCTTAAGTAGAATCGAAAGCTTGTTGCTACATCATATTTTTGTTAGTCACTAAAAGACATCACATCTGCAAGATAACCGTTTCTCTTAGGGCTCAGTCACACGGGTGCATCCGGCCGTCGATGCGCCCGTGTTACTGCAAGAAGACGACGGACGCACTGCAGGTGGGGACGACTCTCCGTACCGCCGGAAGAAAGAACACATGACTGGCAATGGAGCCGGTTATGTGTTCTTTCTTCTGGCGGTCAGGAGAGACGTCGCACCTGCAGTGCGGCCGTCTTATCCTGCAGGAACACGGGCGCATCGGCACCTGGATGCGCCTGTGTGACTAAGCCCTTAAGCAGGAGTCACACTGGTGTAATTGCGTGCGCAAAATCTGCAAGTGCAATGTTCACATTCGCGCACAGAGGAAAAAAAAACGCTGTACACTACTGTTGTAGTGTCCTCAAGGAAGTATACGGTGGGTGTGCAAATATGCGTGCAACATGCAAGAGGATGCGCAATACATTGTGCGATTCCGCAGGAAGAACACCACAGCTGGAACTGGTTAGGTTACATAGACATTTAAATCAGGAAGTGGTTGTGTTCCATGTGCAAAAAACCATGCCCTGTGAGAGCAAAAAAATACAGTAAAACGCGCAGATGTATGCATAAAAACGCATAGGCTCATGTAAATGAGCCCTTACAGAAAACAACCAAAGTAAAGACCTCATGCACCTGTATGGCCGCAGCCTTATTAAGGCTCTATGCAAAATGAAGCCGTAATTTGAAGGGGTTGTTTGGTTACCGGATAACATCCCTTAAATAGCATCCACTGTAGTAAAAGAATGAGCAGCACTTACCTCCCCCCCTGCAGCTGGGATCCAACGTTGCAGCCCCTCCGTGGTCCCGATGCCTGCTGTGACAGCTGTAGTCAGGTGACCGATTCAGACAGTCAGAGGCTGCGGCATCACTGTTCGGTTCTCCTGGCATCACGATGCCCAGGATGTGAGTGCCGATGCCAGGAGAACAGGAGGTAAAACTGCAGCCTCTGATGCCACTGCAGCGCTGGATCCTGTTGGCGGCGGCGGCGGGTTACGCACTGCTCAGCATGTTATTTTGCTACAGCGAACGCTTGACCTGATATAATGGAGTTGTCTGCTGCAACCTTTTGAACCCACCATCTTATCTAAAATAACCACTGACAACTTCTCTTTGGATTAATTTTTGACCAAAGCAGCCAATTTATTATAAACATAAATATTACTTTCAACCCTATTCTGAAACTATTTTAGGAGAGATCCTTGGAGCCCCAAAAAGAAACTGTCGCCTCACCAACCAAGGAAAAAATAGGTGTAACTGTCTCCCGTCTCATAAGGCCCGACTCAGGAGACCCTATTTTTTCCAAAACCAGGCCTCCTGTCTCTAATCACCTGACTCGGGAGACTCACCACTTCGCCTCAAGTCGCCTACCTCCTGACCCCGAGGCTATCTAGCCATACCCAGGCTAGCCACATCAACCATCTTTGCGGGAACCTCCCTGTCAAAGCCAAGAGGCGACAGACCCACCAACTACTTAATCAGAACCGAGAGGGGGGGGGGGAGGTAACTATCCCGCCCCTGCCTTCCCCACCACCACCACCACCGTTTTACGTTGACTCCAAGGACCCCTCCCTAACTGCTGCTATGGCAATATGTACCCTCCCCCTTTTCTCTTTTCCCTTTGGGCGGGTGGGTGGGACTCTTCTCTGTTCAGCTCCAGGTCCTCCTCCTTCCTCTGCTCCTGGACTGGCTCCTCCACCTGTTTGAGCACTTTCTACTTCAGAATCCCCCTCACCCTTTTACCCATCATGCCTTTGCTTTAAAATTCTTAACCCTTTCCCTCCCCGTTAACCCCGTCATGTCTGCCTCCCCTTACAGCCCTGCGAGCCTCAGTTCCGGCCTCTCTATTGAAGCGATGTTAAAGTGGTTACCGGACAACTTAGGAAGTGTAGCGTAAAGTATTTCCCACTCACGAGGACAGAATTTTGCCCACTAATTGACAGTTGATGCACCAATCTGAATTTAGACGTTGTCCCCCAATAACACTTTCTACACAGTTAGAACCATGCAATGGATCCGATGGCACTGGATTGGCCGATCCTTGGATTTAGTGCGCTTTTCCCACAGAACTTTCCCTAATCATCGTATTCCTGAAAGTGCAGAGAGTGCAAGAGATGAAACGATTTCACAATTCAAGCAACACCCCTGTGCAAACACTAATAATTTGTTTCAAGGTTATAGTTATTACGAAATTAATCTTTGAACTTCAGAACCTTGCCAAGGACCAATGTCCTGCCAGTCGCATGTGATAACTCCTTTATACAACGCCAAGCACCTGTGTGCCAATGTAGGGAACACACTTCACCTCTACACTAACATATTACACATGTAAAGCCAAAGGGCTCCATAAATCATAAAAGGAGCCTTCGGAACTCCAAATATGACAAACCACAGGAACAAAAGGTTCCACTTACAGACAGAACGGGTCAACTTGTCCCTGATCTGACCAGTTTTCTGATACTTGCTATGAGGCACATTTTTTCCCCAGAGTAATAACTTGAAGTATTGCAGTGCATAAATATAGATTGGAAAGATTTCTCAGTAGGGGGATACATATGTGCTGGGGAAAAAGGTGCCAAGCATGAAAAGGTATGAAGACAGCAAGCCAAGATACTTTCTTCTCATACTCGCGCTACTTCATGGCTGACGTACTTTAGATATGTAAAGAACAAAAATTCCCATTTTAAAAAGTCCTTTAACCGTTTCCAATCCAATTTGTATTCTGGTTTTCCTAGGGGGCTTAGTCTTTTCCTATCGTTATACAACCGCACCATATGCTGGCTAAAGCCAGTACTGCATGAGGTGACACGCTGAATAGGCCGCGACAGCAGAGAGGCTGGCAATATATAGTAAGAGAACCCCGACGGACGTCTTCAAACATTGGAGCTGTAGAGCCTTAAATCATAATGTCTTCAGACGTCAGACAGTGGATTGGAAAGGGTTAAAGGAGTATTCTCATCTCGGGAACCTAATTCTAATGAATTCAAATATAAAGCACTCACCATGTTACACGTGTGTCAAAAATGCCCCATTAGCGATGCTGGGAGGAAAAAGGAGGGGGTGGGGGGTGGAACGCAGTATGTTCTACTTTTGGGCTCCTTCAGAACGTATCGCTGACCGTTTTCAAAGGGACCTTGAAATAAATCACATGGCACTCACATGCCACACGAGTGCCATGTGATCTTTCCCACTGAAGGCTTTAGGAAGCGGTGGCTATCTTTTCATGCACAGCGATACAAATTGTAATCAACACCACATTGTCACATAGCAAAAAATAAATAAACAAACAAGTTGCACATTCGCACGCTCGATATGGTGATCGCTCAATGTGAATGTAGTCTAACGTCTATATCTATCTCTATATATCTAAGGCCCCATGTCCACGGGGAAAATCAGGTCCGCTGCGGATATGTAACGTGGATTTCTGCTGCGGATGAGCTTAAATTCCTTTTTTTCCCCTCATGCGGGAGATCAATTGAGCTATGAGCCCCCGCACGCGTGATCCGCACTTAAATGGAACATGTCACTTTTTTTTTTTCACGCGAATGAAATTTTTAAATCACTTTAAAATACCATCCGTGGCTATTTATCTACCCGCGGGTGGTCAATGCATTCCAATGGGAAATATTAGGTGCGGATGATCCACTGCGGATTTTAAATTTTATTTTCCCTGTGGACATGAGGCCTAAGGCCACTTGCAGGCAGCCGGGTCGGATCTGGCTGGGAGAATTCTCGCAGCGGGACCCGACCCGAGCGTCTGCAGAGAGCAGCGTGACACTCACCTGCTCCCACGGCCCCAGCTCCTTCATGTGCTGGCGCATGCGCAGAGCGGAGGCGGCGGCCGGTGGGTGACGTTTCTGTGCGGGGCTCTGCGAGCTCCGCACAGAAATAGAAGATGCCGCGATTTGTTTGCCGCGCGAGATTTCGCACAGCCTTCTTCATAGGATTGCGCTTGCTAAACACAATCCTATAGCAGCTTCCAGGGGCGGAAATTCCGCCACGGAATTTCCGCCCATCTGCAGGCGGCCCAAGGGTCCTTTTAGACGAGCCGATTCTTGCTTGAACGAGCGAGTGATGTCACCGCTAACTCGATCGCACTCGTGCAGCCTGTTTAGACAGACAATCGTTCAGTCCCCGTATAAGCAAATGAGAAGGACTGAACGATTGCTGTTTAATTTTATATTATATATGATCCCTATAGAATATATAATATCCCTATCCTCTCTAAGCTATCTACCCTACTGCTACAGTAGCAGAACATGTGAAGATGAACACTGTGAACGTTCCTACAATCTATGGCTTTATATAGTAAACGCACAGCTGAAGTTCCAGATGACTGGTTACTCATGAAGGGTAATTACCCATAAAACAATTTATTCAAACTAAAATAATTCAACTGAGAACCAAATCTCAATAGACCATCCATGGATGCTGAAGACGTCTGTCTAAGAGAACCTGCTGATGACATGTGGCAGACGGGTGTTGCTGCTGTTGATTGTTCATCATTTAAGAATATCATTGTGCCTTTATTTTGCATATCCAAAAATTTGTCATCAGGTATAAGGCATTTTGGTTACATTTGGTATATGCACTCAGGATGCATCTATAGGGCCTCATTAACCCGACATATGACTGGAGTATCCATCGCTGTATTGAAACGCATACTGAACTATCATCAATATGGAGGCAACCTCTAAAAAAAATCTAAACTGCACTGTACATAGTTTGTTAACTTAGAAGCCTCGGGGTAACGCGTGGAACTGTTGAAATGAGGTATTGCTTTGTGAACAGAGCCTAAGAGTGTTGGTGCAACGTGCAGCATTGTGACTGCCGAGTCTGGTGACCGGCTGCAGTGGTCACATGAGCGATTAATGGAATGAGACAGGAGTGGTGGAAAATTTAGAGGACGGGTACATCCTCCACAAACCCCCGTGGCCTCAGTTGCTCAGTCGTCCAGTCATCAGTTTGTATGTTGTGAGACTGCTGCACACCTGTGTGGAGAGTCCAATAAATGACACCTCACAAATGTGCACATACATAACTGGCGATGCATATTGACAAACAACATTGAAGCATAGTCCTTCACCGCTATACTCACATCTCCTGAACGTGATATCATGTCATCTCAAGTGCGAATGCCGTCACCACCAGTCCAGCCTTCATCTAATCGTCAACCATTGTCCAGTCATGAAACAAACCGTCGCTGTTGGGCAAACATGTCACCACTGAGGGTTCAACACCGCTGTGAATCTAATGCAGATTACATGACACAGTGACAAGTGATGATTTCACCTCAGCCACCAGCTGAAGTTTGTCAAACACCTGCAGCTCATATGCGAAAGCTACGTAGCAGAGCTGTGTGTGTGACGTGCATGTAGCAGAGCTGTGTGGAGCATTGCGCCACCAGAAACACTGGTGCTATAATTTCCTAATAATTACTAGTAATAATCTAATGGTCAGGCTTATTTTATAGCCATGGTCACAGTAATAGTCACAATGTCATTTCCAGATCACAGTGGCATTCAGTTCACGGACACCTATTTCCTTACTCTTGCAGTAACATTTATATCACACTGAAGTCTATTTATGCACGGTTCTCTTTACTGGAACCACACAAAAGGGCAATTCAAGAACTGACAAGAACAAAGGGAATTCCACTTGTAATTCCTCTATCAGCTTGAGCGAGATGTTTGTCAACAGTGTCAAGCGATATGGCTGACTGCTTTAATCAGTGGTTTAAAGGGAAAAGTAGTCCGAAAACAACAAAATACCCCTCTAGTCACACTGTCAATGATCTTCTGATAAGAGAAATATAAGGAAGCAGATTTGTTAATTTTTGCTGCTCAGATCCGGCACAGGGTCATTAATTTAGGGGTTCTATTAGAAACTTATTAAAGGGCTAATCTGGATTTATTTTTTTTATTCATGATGTAGCTATCCCCCAGTATATATAAGTGGGCTAGTGTTACCTTGGTCCATATTACTCCTTTCTTGGTCTTTTTTTTTTCCTTAGATGGTCATGTGATCTCAATTCCAAACAGCTCAGATTGACTTGGTGTCATTATGCTGGCGTTTTTTTACCTGCGTTTTGCGTTTTTCCTGCACAGGCATAGAGATAACATGTGTTCCTGTCCACTGGCGTTTTTTTTGCGTTGCGTTTGCGTTTTTAACATAGGAACTGTCAGTTGCATATGTGTCCTTATTTTTCTCCTAATGCACCCATGAAAGTCAATGGAAATTAATGGAAAAGCCGCGAAAACGCGCGGAAAAATCGCGGGAAACACGGCGAAAACGCTGCGTTTTTTTCCCGCGGAAAACGCAAACGCCAGTGGGTGCTCGCCCTTATACTAGAGGAGATCACAGCTCATTCTCCTGACTGTATACTTAATGTCATAGCTTATTTAGGCGACTATAGAAGGTAAAGATAATGCTCAGTGCTCATTCACTAGGGCGAACAATTATCGCTATATGTAAATGTACGTTTCGATGGCAGTAAGTTGATAGTTGAATAACTATTAAAACAAACAAGTGTCTGGTGAACAGTTGCTATGCCTACAGTACACAGCCACACATTGTAGATCATATTAGTTGATACAATCTTAAAATTGGCCATACATTTCAGTGACACCGTGTGAAGGATGGACACCGTTTCTGGAAATGTACTTTCAAGAAAAGAGTTTGTAGAAAAAAGATCTTTCATCCAACTACACCATGAAGATATCCAAGGTGGATTCATTACCAGTCAATGATGGTGCGCCATGGTTCAACTAAAACCATTGGTCATTGCTTTTAAAAAAAAAGCCCATTATTTCCGTTCAATTTTCTGACCGATTTTTCGGTCCGAACGTCGGACGGAAAAAAAAGCCTGTGTGACTGTGCCCTTTATCAATTTTAATCTAAAATGCATGACCACCTTAAAAGGGGTTGTCCAGGTGTAAAGTATTGTTGGCCTATTGTCAGAGTAGGTCATCAATAGATGATCAACGGAGGTTCATTGCAAGGGACCCCCGCCAACCAGATGTTTGCTGGACCTGTGCACTGTGTTGATTTCTGCAGGAAGCACGCAGCCCCATTCTCACTGCAGTGACCAGGCTTGGTATTGCAGGCCCAGCTCACATTGAAGTGAATAGGAACTTGGGATGTAATACCAAGCTTGGCCACTGCAGTGGGAATGGAGCTGTCCGCATCCTGAAGAAATCAGCTCATTATATGAGCATACTGACCCAGTAAACAACTGATCGGCAGGGCTCCCAGGTGGCAGACCCCGCTGATCTTTTATTGATGACCCATCTGCTGGATAGGCCATCAGTTGTTTACATCTGAGCAAAACACCCTAAAAACCCCTAAGAGTAACTTTAAAAATGGAAAAAGCCTCCAGAAAATGTCATTTTTATTGTAGATTTTGAATTTAGGTCTCATTTAAATATATTTGACACATAACTTAGTCACCTTAAAAGTATTTTTAACCTCTCAGTGACATAACTAATTTTAGCCTAAGGCCTTATGTCTACGACACGTGCCAATTCCGTGCAGGCAATCCCGCACAGAATCCAGTACTGCCTGTGGCCAGTGGAGCCCTGCTTACCTGCAATGCCCGGCAGCAGCATCCGCACAGATCCCGCGATTTTCAGGTTTGCTGTACTGCGCATGTTCACCATCGGACATGCTCAGTACAGTTTTTGTAATCTCATGATCTCCCACGGATCCGCAGCACGTCCGCAGTGTCGGCTGCAGCTCGGACGGCTTCCATTGACTTCTATGGAAGCAGTCAGTGTGGGAACACACACGAAAATGGAGCATGCAACGATTTTATTTTCCAGACCAAAAAGTCCGCAAATCAAATCCAAATGTTTTAATCCATTTGCGGACGCCCATGCATCTCTATGGGCGGCCTGAGTATTCAAATCAATAGTCCAATTCACATGAATGTTCTTCTGCAGAAATTCATGCATAGCTGGACACCGTAAAAATAAAATCCCAACATGCATCATGGGATGACGATCTGCAACTGAGAACTGCCCAGAGAAGTCAACGGAAATGCAAAACAATTGCATCTGTAATACGAATCTGAAAAACCATGCCATATAAATTTGCACTACGGTTACAATGCACCAGAAAGATTTAAAAACTTTTTTTTAAACTTTTGCAAATGTAAAAAAAAATGAGTCTAGTATGGACGAAATATGGACACTCTTCCGAAACTCGTTTTTCCGGGATGCAGTATGGCAGTTTTTTTTTTATCTTAGCCCTTAACCAGATCCTGCCATAAAAACACATCAGACCGCTGACCTTTCTGTAACATTCACTTAAGCCTTGAGAAGTACAGTATATGACAACTATGTAAATGTGCATTGCTCTTCTGCACGGCATCTGAACCATGAAACAAAGCACCACAGGGCGGTGATAAGAAGAAAGCCAATACTCACATCTGGTGCTGGAGATTATCCCTTGGCTCAAGGTACTTATGGTTCAGAGGAAGTGCTGGCTGAGCTCCCCTGGAAGCCCAGTGAACGCCTGCTTATTAATTATTGATTGTATCTATGCCTCTCTGTACCATTAGTAGATAAAAGAACTGCAAAGAGACAGCTCTATACTTACGAATGGCGCTGTAAATACTCCAGAAATAGAAGACGAACTGGATATCTTGTTGTAGAGAGAACAAGGAATATGGTGCGCTCACTGATAATCCCCGCTAGCCAAACAGCTAGCCTCTAATATGTCAGCCAACAAATAGTTAATCATGTGAGCCTAATAGTTTACTGATCACAATTATAGAGGACGTTCGTTTGGGTCATTTGAAGCCACAATGGAGCCGCTTCAATGTGGCCACATTATGGCCATCTGATTGACACCTTTGGGCACTGTGCAAATGATGCTACCATACAATGGTAGATGATAACTGGTGGTTTAAGGGTTAAAGTGGTTGCACCAAGATAGATTTATCTATCCATATAAAAGTCTGATCAGTGGGGGTCTTACGCTGAGACCCCCACCAAACCCAAGACCGAGAGTCCCGTGTTCCTCTTCCTCCTCACTGTGGGCTTGCTGGACCCCCCATAGGGAGGACGTCATTGAATGGAATGATAGGCATGCATGCGCGATGCCGCACCGTTCATTTTCAATGGGGCTGCTAGAGACAGCCAAGCACAAGCGTTCGGCTATTTCCATCAGCCTCATTGAAATAAACGGATCAGTGGAAGAGTACGCGTGGCCATCGTTGCATTCAATCTGACGTCACTGTGGGTGGGAGAGGAGTCCCTGCAGAGACAGAAGAGAGGGACACAAGACCTTTGTTCTCTGGAACAGTGGAGGTCTCAGAGCGGAGATAGCCACCGATCAGACTATCACCTATCCAATGGAAAGACAAGTCCATCAAGACTCAACCCCTTTAATTGCAATATCCATTTTATAGGCTTATAAGTACTAAGTGGAAATACTAGGGTGGTAAAAAAAGAGTAGTCTAGGATTGTGGAGAGCTTAAGGGCTCATGTCCACGGGGAAAACAAGAATTAAAATCCGCAGCGGATTTTAACGCTTCTCCCGCGTGCGGATCCGCACCCCATAGGGATGCATTGACCACCCGCGGGTAGATAAATACCCGCGGATCGTCAATAAAAGTGATTTTAAAAAAAATGGAGCATGAAAAAATCTGGACCATGCTCCATTTTCATGCGGGTCTCCCGCGGGGACGGCTCCCGCAGGCTTCTATTGAAGCCTATGGAAGCCGTCCGGATCCGCGGGACACAAAAATCACATTTTACTTACCCGCTCCGGTTCTTCTCTTCGGCGCCGCGTCATCTTCTCTCAGCCGCGGCCGGATCATTTTGCTTCGGCCCGGCGCATGCGCGGGGCACATCACCGACGTCATCGTGCACATCCGCCGAGCCGAAGAATGAAGATCCGGCCGCGACGAGAGAAGATGACGCCGCCGCGAAGAGAAGAAACGGAGCGGATCGGAGGTAAGTTTATTCTCATTTATTTGCATTTTCAGCCCTCATGTCCGCGGGGCAGGAGGGACCCGCTGCAGATTCTACATGTAGAATCCGTAGCGGGCCCGATTTTCCCCGTGGACATGAGGCCTAAAATTGTTACTTCACTATGGAAAACCCCTTTAATATGGGGTCTCGCTCCTGGCACACAGGCAATTTTGCTTGGGGATGCCACAGTCACTGCAAGTGAAATCTTGGATTACATCCATAAAATACAGGGTTGTTCCTGTTAGGTTGGAGATTGGCTACTTGGGGATACAGGAACTGTTCCAACATGTCAAGATATATGGGGCCAATTTCTGTTTGTTCACAGAAAAAATTCTATCCTTCATTACACCAAAAATTCAATTTTGGGCTTAGACATGTCTTCCGTAGGCATAAGGATTTTCGGTTCCCCATATCCACGTATTCTGCCGATTGGCATATCCCGGCATGATGTGGCCTCATACGAGAGCAAGAGGTTTCCAGTAAAAGTGACTGTCAAAGTTGATGCGATCAAGAACTTTGTCTACGGGGCTTGTTGTTTGGCTTCAATTGTTGGACAATTTGCACTTCATACGGACACATAGGAAGCTCCTTATGTAGTACTTGAGGAGCTGTTGGTGTGTTTCACTGTCTTGATGCTTGGCAAATTGAATAGCATGGACTTCTCTTAAACCTCACTTGAATTTCTTCCACTTTCTTACTGGAAACACTTTGATGAGAGTTTTAGAACACTTCCAGTCAAGACTCTGGAACCACATCTTAATCACCGTTTCCCCAGGTGCATTTCCTCTGTACATTTGTCAGTAATTACTTCGCACTGAAACGGATTGTGTTTCGGTATACCGCACTACTATGTGCGCAGAATGTTGCAGAGTCGGCACTTTGCTTCATGTAACCATGATGCTGCGTAGCAGGAGAAGAGCTCCACTGGGCTCCACTAGAGCTGTTCCTGTTCCGTTTTTGGAATACAGAAACTGAAGTTAAACTGAATTACAACTGATCCTTTTTTCCCCTTGAAATCAATGATAGAAAAACATAGAATGGTAGGTTTCTTTTAGAAAAAAAAAAATGGACGTCAAATGGAACGGACATTTGACGTTTTTCCATTTTTTTTCTATCATGGATTTCAATGGAAAAAAAAAGACAAGAATTATTCTTACCGTTAATTCCTTTTCCATGAGTCCATCATGACAGCACACATGGAGGTTGCTCCGCCTGTGATCCTTGGGACAGGAAGAAGGAGTTCTTTAAAAGCCACCTCCCACCGCTTGACTCCAGTGACTTCCAAATTATCACAACGGATACGAGGTCCAACAGTTTTATTATTAGCACTGAAAGACATCATATGTACAGACATTATATACATCAATTAAGGGTGGGAAAGCATGTGCTGTCATGATGGACTCATGGAAAAGGAATTAACGGTAAGAATAATTCTTGTCTTTCCATAGCGTCCATCATGACAGCACACATGGAGGTATACCAAATCATAAGACGTTTCTTTAGGGGGGGGACAACTGCCTGGAGTACTTTCCGTCCAAATGCCAACTCAGTGTTTGAGTGGAGATCTAGTCTATAATGTCTTGCGAATGTATTTATACTAGACCATGTCGCTGCCTTGCAGATCTGATCTATTGAGGCTCCCCTGCGTTCCGCCCAGGTGGCGGCGAGAGCCCTGGTGGAGTGGGCCCTCGTCCCCTCCGGAGCTGCCAAACCTCTGGTCTTGTAGGTCTCCTGGATCGCTAACCTGATCTATCTAGCTATAGTGTCCTTTGAAGCTGGTCTGCCCCTATTGGCCCCTTGGTATTGTAGGAAAAACTTTCGAAAGGTTTGAGTAACGTCTAGGTAGGTTTTTACTACTCTACGGACGTCTAGGTTATGAAGACGTTCTTTTTTCGCGTTACCAAAATTTTGACAGAGTGATGGCAGTGTTATTTCTTGATTTAGATGGAAATGCGACACGACTTTTGGTAAAAAGTCAGGGGTGTGTTGGAATATTACCCGGTCATCTAAGACCCTCAAGTAGGGCTCTCTACTAGATAAGGCTTGTAACTCGCCAATTCTTCTAGCCGATGTGATGGCGATCAGAAAGGCGACTTTTATGGATAGATTTCTCACCGTAATCTGGTTAATAGGCTCGAATGGCGGGTCGCAGAGGCCCTCCAGGACTATATTAAGATCCCATGAGGGTGATGGCTCCCTCACGAAGGGTTTTAATCTATTGGCCCCCTTCAGGAATCTTTTAATCCATTTGTTTTCCGAAAGTTTAGCATCAAACAGGGCACTAAGAGCTTCTGTCTGAACCCGCAGGGTTCGGGGACTAAGACCCTTGTCTAGCCCCGCTTGCAGAAAATCTAGAATTTTAATAATGTCCGGACAATCTAGGTTAGGGCTCTCTGGTTTATACCATGTACAAAACACTTCCCAAATTCTATAATAAATTTTCGAGGTGGTTAATTTCCGACTCTTGAATAGAGTATTAATTACCTTGTCGGAAAGCCCCTGTTTTTTTAAGCTCTGCCTCTCAGCAGCCAGGCTGTCAGTTTTAGCCAGTGGATTCTCTGGAACAAAACTGGGCCCTGGGATAGGAGATCCTCTCTGAGGGGTAGTGCTATCAGAGATTGTATTGCCAACCATTTCAGCATTGGATACCATGGTCTTTTTGGCCATGCCGGGGCGATGAATATGACAGTGGTGTGACTGCGTGCGATTTTTTTGCAGACATCTGGCTATTAGCGGTAAGGGAGGGAACGCATAAGCCAGGGGCATTTCCCATTCTTGGGATAGTGCATCTAGTGCTAGTGGTTGGTCTGCTGGATCTAGGGAGAAGAAGTCCCGGCATTTTGCGTTTTTTCTTGAGGCAAACAGGTCCACTTGTGGTAGCCCCCACTGGTGCGTAAGATGTTGGAATACTTCCGGGTTGAGGGAACAGTTTCCCAGATCCAGTTTTTTCCTGCTCAAAAAGTCCGCCACCAGATTTTGAGTCCCTTTTAAATGGACCGCCGAGAGGGATGCCATGTTGACCTCTGCCCAGGATAGTATTTTGCTTGTCATATACTGCAGGCGAGGATAGCGGGTACCTCCCTGGTGACGTAGAAAGGAAACCGTAGTCATATTATCTGATAATACTTTCACATGTCTACCTCGTAATACATCCTCTGATCTAATCAGGGCCTCCCAGACCGCCCTTAGTTCCCTATAATTGGATGAGTGGGTACTGGTGGACCTAGACCAGGATCCCTGCAAGGCTTCACCTGCCACTTGGGCACCCCATCCTATACCGCTGGCGTCCGTATTTATAGTGACGCACGGAGAGAGTGCCCACTGGACTCCTTTCCTCAGGTTTGATGGGGCCAGCCACCAATCTAGGGATTTTTTTACCCATAGTGGTAATTTGAATTTTTCCTCCAGGGATTCCTGGGAACGACCCCAGGTCGTCAACAATTTTTGTTGTAGACTCCTGGAGTGAAACTGAAACCAGGGAACTGCCAGAAGACAGGACGTCATTAGGCCCAGAATATGCATTGTGTCCCTTACTGACATCTCTTTTCTTCCGGAAATTTCGTATCTCTTTCAAGATGTGGGAAATTTTTGATTCGGGTAAAAAAGACGAATTTTTATTTGAACCCAGAAGGATCCCTAAAAAAATCTTTTTGGTTTCTGGGACTAGGCTAGATTTTTCATAATTAATGATCCAGCCTAGTTTCCCGAGTAGCTGTAGCATCTCTTCTAACTGAGCCCTCATGGTTTTAGCGTCGCTTGCCATCAGTAGAAGGTAGTCTAAATAAGGGACGATTTTAATATTGCGCTCCCGCAGGAACCTAACTGCTTCAATCATGATTTTTGTGAACACTCTAGGGACTGAGGAGATGCCGAACGGTAGACAGATAAATTGAAAATGTCGTATGGTATTATCCATATAAACTGAAAATCTTAAGAATTTTTGAGATGTAACATGGATGGGGATGTGGAAATACGCATCTTTTAGGTCTATACTACACATAACGTTACCCTGACCTATTAATGGGACCGTTTCCATTTTAAACGTATAATTATTTACATAAGCATTTAACTTTTTGAGATTCAAAATAACTCTATATTTGCCGTTTGGCTTTGGGACCAAAAATAAACAGGAATAATAACCCTGGCCTTGTGCCGCCGCAGGGGCAGGAATAACTGCTCCTATATTAATCAAATTAAATACACCCTCCTCCAATTTTGCTTGGAGTTTGGGGGGCTGCAGTGGTGTTATGCAGAAATTATCGGGGGGATTCGAGTTTAGCCTAATTTTATAGCCTGTAGAGACTATCTCCAGAACCCAGGGGCTTTTTGAGATCTGAAGCCAGTTTTCTGAGTATTGGAGGAGTCTCCCCCCCACCGTGACTTTTTTATCTCAGGTCAAATCTAGAGGGAAACCCCGAAGTTCTCCCTCTACCCCCTTTCGGGTAGGACCACCTACCCGTCTTCCCTTTGCTTTTTCCCCTTGGGATATATTCTTTCTGAAAGGGAATGGTTTTCTTGGGCAGGTAGTCTGTAGGGGAGCCTGTTTTTTATCTGCCGCTTTCTCCAAGATTTTGTCCAATGTTGGCCCAAAAAGATATTCGCCCATCAAAGGGATCGTGCATAGCCTGGACTTGGACGTCTGGTCTCCTGCCCATAATCTGAGCCATAAGGCCCTTCTGGCCGCATTTCCTAGGGCTGCATTTCTTGCCGCGAACCTCACGGACTCCCCTGATGCGTCCGCTAAAAAAGCTGTCGCTTTTTAAATTAGGGGTAGGCATTTGACAAGCTCTTCCCTAGGGGTTTTTAAATGTAGGTGGGAATCCAACTGATCCAGCCACAGGTGCAGGGATCTTGCCACCGATGTGGCCGCTATGTTGGTCTCTCTGACCGTAGAGGCCGATTCCCATACGCCTTTCAGGAACCCCACCATTTTACGCTCCATCGGATCTTTCAACTGGGAGCAGTCTTCAAAGGGGAGCGCCGTTTTTTTTTGTCAGTTTTGCGACTGGAACATCAACTTTGGGGATTATACGCCAAGGAGAGGAATCCTCCGCTGTAAAAGAGTCTCTCTCTGAACTCTTTTTGGATGCTGGACCCTCGTGTGGGTTTGTGCCACTCATCCAAGATCATGTTTCGCAGGTTTTCGTTAACTGGGAAGCATTTCTTGTAGCGAGTTCTGAGGCCCCCAAACATTTCATCTTGCACTGATCTGACCTGCGGTGTATCAGTGAGCTCCATGGTGTTACGGACTGCGGAGATTAGTTCCTTCAGGTCTATGTTTGAGAAAAAGAACTTTTTATCCCCTTCTAGTATGGGGGTTGACACTTCCGAGGAGTTGTCCGAAAACTCTCCCTCGGAATGTTCAGGTGAAGAGATCCCATAAATTTCGGTGCGGGCCCTTTTCCGGGAGGGTCCCGGCTGGGCATCGAGGGTTTGCCCTTTTAATGCCTGTACCTCTTCCCGCACCATTTCACGAATACCCTGTAATAGGTTATGTTGCTCGTCATTAACTATTTTTGAAGTACAATCCGAGCATATGGGTCTCTTGGCGTTATCGTCCATTTTTTTTGCGCATAACGCACACCTCTTGATCCTTTTTTTCTCCTGCTTAGTTTTTAATGCTTCCTCCTATAAGGAGAAGCCATTACTAATACCAGGTGTGAAAAACTTCATTACTCACAAAACATGTCCCCAATGTTTGTCCAAGTGGACTACTTACAGTTGGCACAATCTTATCCCCTTCAGCGCTATCCATACTTGCTCAGCCAGGAAGGAAAAGCCGCCTTAGGACAGGAAGAGGATCGTTGTATTTGAATTTGGCGCCTTTAAGCGCCTGCGCTACGTCTGACGTCATCCCGCCGACGTCTGACGTCATCGCGCACGACGCGGCGCCACCCCATACCCGGAAGCCGGCCGCCGCTAGACGCCGGGGAGTAGGAGCGCAGAGCAGTCACCCCGCACCTGCCGCTCCTTCCCCACTGAAGATGCTGATCTCCGGACGGAGCTAGGAAGCTGCCTCCCCTGGCCGGATACCCCACGCCCCGGTGAGTAGCGCTCGCAGCTCCCCCTGCCTCCAACCTCAGCACGGAGAACTCCTCCTGTGTCCGTTTTGCACAGGAAGACACTGGAGTCAAGCGGTGGGAGGTGGCTTTTAAAGAACTCCTTCTTCCTGTCCCAAAGATCACAGGCGGAGCAACCTCCATGTGTGCTGTCATGATGGACGCTATGGAAAAACAGATTTAAATTCAGTTAAACTTCAGTTTTTCTGTTACACAACCGGAACAGAGAAATGGAAAACCCTAACAGAGCCCAAACAGAGACGTGCAAGCTAAAAGTCCAAAGGCCTCTATCAAATCCATCCAGCAGTAAAACGGTCTTCGTTGGGCAACAAAGGCAGTTTTACTTTTAGACAGGTTTGATAAATGAGGCTCAGAATTCTCAGAGTTTTTCTTTCATCTAGCGCTAATTGCAATCTACTATTAGTCATAATTTTTTATATTGATTTATTGAAATGTGGGAGGTTTGACAAGAACACTCTACATTTATGTATTCGGTCCACCAACGCGTGAACTTGTTTAACAAGATTAAAGTGCACAGGTGGTCATTCAAACTTTTACTTTCTCTCAGTGGAAATGCCCTTTAAGATGCATAGCTGATGGCAATCTCCAGGCCCTGGCAGTTGGTTCGTATTACTGGTCCGTGGGGCTGGAGGAATGTACTCCTTTTACCATCTCCCAGGTTTTAATTTCCTCTTTATCAGATGTTCTTCTCACATCAAACAGCTCCCCATATCACATGCAGCACGGTCCTCTTGTTGCAGGTTGCTCTTCTTGTATTGACTTCTGCACACTAGATTCTATCTGAATGGAAGTCTCTTAACCCAACATAATATTTTTATTACCGGATGACGTGAAGAAAAAAAAAAAGACCATCAAGAAAGAATGTACAAACAAAGCAGAGTACTACGGTACTGGTGTATCTTGACGCCACCAGGAAGTACTGGTGGAGTCAAGATTGACAGGGAGAGTGGGGGGTGGAAAAGGGGTGCGTCACACCATTTGTACGCGATTAGCTGCAGAGTGGGATGGGCTGCAGGCCCTGCCAGCCCACTAAGAAAGGATTTTGGCCCCAGCTGCAAGGTCCCTCCCCGCAGGCCGGCCCAAACATATACCGCGGCCCCTGCTGCAGGCAGGCAGCCCAGCACGGTGAAGCTCGTTCCCCGGACGTGCCCCATTCACCGCAGAGGGGGGCGTCAACAGCGACACCACAGCGACGTGAAGCTCCTTCCCTGCAGCACGGAGCCCAGAGCGCCATGGGACAGAGACTGAAACCCGATGGCCGCAGCGTACCACAGTAGGAGGGGCAGACCTAGGAGCGCGGGGGGACAGTGACTCACTTCTTGTGCCACCGGCCGCTGAGTACTGGCAGAGGACAGCAGGGAGCCACAACACAGTGACAGCCGATGCCGGCAGAGTATCACAGGAGGATGACAGCAGGAAGCCCATAGAGCGCAGGGGGACAGTTACTCACTGCTGCAGGGAAGCCATAGCGGTGGGGGGCGCTAACTGACAGCCGGCGCACGAACGCACAGCACAGCCAACTTAAACAGAGGGCGGGGAGGGGAGTCACACAGCTGGGAACAAATTCATCCTAGGACCTTCAATTCTTGCACCAATTGGGAGCTAGGGGTGTGACGGGGGCGTTCCTCCATGGAAGCCCTGTCAAACCCCTAGCTTCCAGTGGTGTCAAGATACATCAGTACCAAGTACTACAACTGGTCTCCCTAAAAGCATCCATAGTTTAAAAAAATTGTTCGGGATTTAAAGGGGTTTTTATCCTCAGTATAGGACATAAACAGATCATGGGGGGTGGGGGTGTGGGGCAGTTCTCAGACTCCTGCTGATCAATTGATGTGAAGGCACTGCAGCCGGCTGGTAGATTCCAAATATCATCCACAGTGGGCCAGTATGGCAATGCTACCGTCAGCCATTCACTTCAATGGAACATAGCTGCAATAACATCCCGGGCCACTACCCAGTGGACGGTATTTGGAGTTTTCCAGACAGTTGCAGCCCCTCCTACACATCAGCTGATTGGTAGGGGTGCTGGTTGTCAGACCTCTGCTATAGAGGACCTATTCTGAGGATAGCTCATCGGGTTTTGTCCTGGAAAACGCCTTTGAAAAAAAATACAATACATGGGCCAAGAAAAGAAAAAAAAATGACTGTAGCCAATCGCTGGCCTCCGTGGTGATGCTTGCATGTATGGTATGTGACCAGTGATCACATGAATAATGTATGCGACAATCGCTGCAGGACAGGCATGGTTCATCGAAGCAGCAGGGCATATAACAAGTAATGCTTATTTTAATCATTTCAACACATTCCCCGCTCTTAACTTTTTAAAAATCCTGGACAACTGCTTTATAAAAAGGGGAAAAAAAGTTATGAAAAAGCAACAATTGCCATAATCATGTGCCAAAACCAAAAAAGGAAGTGGCACTGCTGCTGTCTCAAGCATATACATTTCTCAACAGTCGACGTGTGTACTGTTCAACTTAGAAGGCAAATGCAAAAAAAAAACAAAAAAAAACGGACCCATGCTCATTTTTTCTCCAAGTCTCTTTATGCCAAGTATTACAAGTTAAAGGGGTTGTCCCGCGGCAGCAAGTGGGGTTATACACTTCTGTATGGCCATATTAATGCACTTTGTAATATACATCGTGCATTAAATATGAGCCATAAAGAAGTTATTCACTTACCTGCTCCGTTGCTGGCGTCCCCGTCGCCATGGTGCCGTCTAATTTCAGCGTCTAATTGCCCGATTAGACGCACTTGCGCAGATGGGTCTTTTCCTTTCGGCTCGGTCCGGCAGCAGTGGCGTTCTGGCTCCGCCCCCTTGTACGCGTCATCGTGTAGCTCCGCCTCGTCACGTGTGCCGATTCCAGCCAATCAGGAGGCTGGAATCGGCACATGTGATGGGGCGGAGCTACGCAATGACGCGCACAAGGGTGCGGAGCCAGAACGCCGCTGCTGCCGGACCGAGCCGAAGGGAAAAGACCCATCTGCGCAAGCGCGTCTAATTGGGCGATTAGACGCTGAAATTAGACGGCACCATGGCGACGGGGATGCCAGCGCAGGGAAGGTAAGTGAATAACTTCTGTATGGCTCATATTTAATGCACGATGTATATTACAAAGTGCATTAATATGGCCATACAGAAGTGTATAACCCCACTTGCTATCGCGGGACAACCCCTTTAAACTATGTCCACTTTGGCATTTGAGGATCTATCAGATTTTGAACGCTTTATGCGCTGTTGCTCTCGTGACTTAAAAACAATCGCGGGCAAAACTGTCTCATGGTTATTATAGACGATGATCTCATATTTCACAGAATACATTAAACGCAGGTCAAGGTTTTCAAAATGGGAAGGGGGTGATGTTCTAGATCAATCTTGGCTAGAATTTACTGGAAGTGTTAGTTCTGTCTTGTCTAGGAGTTAAAAACAACATGTTCGAGGTGTTCATCATTCTGCTGCAAGCACATGAACGCTTCAAAGAACTGCAGGTGAGATTTCTTCACAGCTCTGTAGGGTTCGCCGTTTCAGGTGAGACACATTGCATATTTTTTCCACATGCACAAGGGACTTTACATGGCCAGAGATAAAAAAAACCAAAGGCGTCAAGTCCAGGGACCTTGGCATCCATTCTACTGAAATTGTATGCCCAATCATTGCCGAAGATGGGAATGTGGCAAGCCTTCCCAACCTTGGGTTCCGTATGAATAGCCAGAAACGGTCTTCAAATGGAATCCATAGAGGAACTATTGAATTTAACGAGTCAAAAAGAAACTAAGCCTGCAACCGTTGGTCTACATTTCATCTGGTTTCCATCTTTTTTTGGAGGACATCATAGTGTAGTTAAGTGGAAATAGAAAAACTAATTAAGATCAGGGCGTAAACCTTAAATTTAACTTCTCTATTTTATGACGCGTTTCGGGGTAAAACGAAAATTCATCCACTTTTCTCAAATTGGTACATAGCTAGGAGGACTCTTGACATTAGCTGTGTACTTTACCCAGAAAGCTGAGGAAGGGGTTTCTTTATCCCGAAACGTGTTATAAAACAAAGAAGTTGGATTTACAAGGTTTATCTTCAAGTTTTACTTCAATCGAGGAGTGTGTGCCATGACCAAAGTTTTTCTCTTTTCCAGATCAGTACCCACCTTCTATAAATTTGGCGTACTGCTGGATTGGTAGCACCCCCGTAGACATTTCTAGGACCATTTTTTGACTAGCTTTTTGGGCTATACACATTTACCTTTAAGGGAGTGCAACAGAAACTTTTCTCTCTACACCTTTACTACAATGGTGTAGCTGACCAAGAGATGCATTGAGTCACGGCACCAAAGTTGCAGTCAAAGGGTTTCTACAGAGTCTTCTGTTGATAGCAACAGAGTCTGGTAAACATACTGTCAAGGCAGAGTCCTGAGATGTTAATTTTAATTTCTTGAGCCAGGATGTTCTAAGAAGTCTGGAGTTCTAGCAATTTTTTTTAACTCCCCCCCCCCCCCTTTTTTTTTTAATTGGGAAGGGGGCGGTCAAACACCGGAACGTTTCTGAAATAAACTGCTATTGATTGCAGAGGAAATGGTCGCTGCTCTTAAGTATAGTTAGCTATAACTACAATTAAACTTTCTAGCAGTAAAGGTTAGCGCAAGGAAATGTAATAGACACAATGTGACACCATTTCTCAGACATAACCTCACTGTATTCAGGCTACTATTTAAGAGAAAAGGGAAAAAGAAAAAAGTTGTGCTGACACCGTCTTGCACAACGCTCTCACCCCATGGCATGCAACCCAGCTGTGGCCTTTAGCCTCCTTGACAACTTCAAAGCCAACATCCCCTGACATGTTAAATAGGACGCATCGTTAAATTAGCCTTAAACATAGTTCAGCACATGCGATTAACTCCAGAAACAAACAATTCCATAGCGCTGCAAGGGAGACCCGGACTTTCACATCTTGCGGATGACAAACACTAAGCAGATGTAACCTCTGTCGAGACGATGCCAAGACATCAGGTCACCAGCTGGAACATGCAGTGGTCCAAAGTGAGCAAGACGACAATATTCATATATTAGTACATGCTGGTTTTGCTTTTTCTCTGCTAGACCACAACCGCCAAGTTCTTGGTTCGGCTGACTGCTCTTCCGTACCGCATACCCATCCCTGCTCGAAATTCATTACCAGAATTTGGCTTTCTCCGCTAACGTCTCACCCTTGTATAGAATATCTATCTGCTTGAATCCCGATGCCAACTTTGGGAGTGCCTGAAGGCAGTTCAGTTGCTCATATCTAAGAGGCTGTTCCTATTAGGATTCTTGTGTACGTTTAACATATATAATAAACGTACATGAAATAACGTACATCGCTTTAAGTATACTGTACTAGTACATTTTAAAAACTGATAGCCGTACTTTTCTATGGGTTTGTGTTCGTTTTGACATTAAGATTTACACAGTTTGACTCTAAACTTGGTCTTAAAGTTTTGTAGTTGAGTACTTTTTTTTGTATTGAAGCCTTTTATTTTAAGCCTTGGAGGAAGGAATATAGAGCATCTTGCTGAAAGTTGGCGTTTTTCTTATCTTTACAAATAATTAAAGATCGGACTGTTTGATAAAACTTGAAAAATGTCAAAATTCAAACACTGAGCTGGAATTGAGTAGCTGCATAAGAAAGGTTTATCACCAAAAGACATCCATAGTAACATGGTGGCAAGATTTGTGGACCATTTGTGAGAAAATATGAAGAAAATCCACAAGATTTACTGTAAAGCAGCTTGCCAAGATTGTGGGCTTGCCCAAGACCACCATTAATAGCGTTTTCGACGACATCCTGGGGATGAAGGTGGTTTCAGAAACTATCGACTGTTGACTAGAAGATGGTGAGATGCAACACATCAATAGAGAATCTTGAGCTGTTCGGAGCTGACCCAGACGTGTTCTCAAGATGGTTCATAACAGTCGTTGAGACCTGAATCCCCCACTTCCAGCTGGAGTCCTAACAGAGATTCGTGCAATGGAAACACCCCTCATCCCCTTCACCAAAGGCACCCAAGTCAGTGCCCTCAGCTGGGATGGTCATGGAAATGGATTTTTTGGGACTCGGAAGGTGTGTTGGTGATGGACTACCTTCCAAAGGCGGCAAACTGACGGTGGCATACTACACCAACCTACTAAAGCATCCTCTTCCACCAGGACAACATACCGAGCCACAAAGCAGTCATTGCTTCCATTCATAAGTCTGGAGATGAAATTATGCTACACCCACCCATCTGTTCCGATTTGGCACCCTCAGATTTTCATCTCTTACCAAATCAAGAAGAAAAAAAAAGAAAGCTGGGAGGGATACATTTCAAGAAAGAGGAGAAGGGTTTGCAATGCTTCAATATAGACTTCTAAGCCTCCAGTATCTTAGGTTTGGAGCACCGGTGGGTCAAGTGTTTCGACATGTCAGGTAACGATTAGAGATGAGTGAGTATACTCGCTAAGGCACATTACTCGAGCGAGTAGTGCCTTAGCCGAGCATTTCCCCGCTCGTCTCTATAGATTTGTGATCCGGCGGGGGGGCGGGGAGCGGCGGGGGAGAGCGGGGAGATCTCTCTCTCCCTCTCTCCCCCCCGCAACTCACCTGTCACCCGCGCCGGCCCCGAATCTTTAGAGACGAGCGGGGAGATACTCGGCTAAGGCACTACTCGCTCGAGTAATGTGCCTTAGCGAGTATACTCGCTCATCTCTAGTGATGATGTTTTGAAATGAAAAGGAAAAAGCAAAAATATTTCTTTCATAGTTAGGCTAAGAACTTTTGGGACAACCCTAATACATTGATTGCAGTCACCATCCCAGGGTGGGCTTTCTACTAGTCTCAACAATAGCCTTCTGATACATTTAGGAACTTTTTACATCAGTCCTTACCCATAGTTACCATACAGTACTTCCAGCCAATAGCACTTTGCCTGATTTCTCTTCTACAAGACATTATCTGGGTAAAAAACAACCACCAGACCAAGAAAAAAAAAAGAAGCAAAATGGGGGAGTTCTTTGTGCATTACTGGAATCAGACTGTTACACATCCTCAATTTGACAGTTTATACACCAAATTAATCCGATTACCGCTGAGAGATGTTATAAACCTATTGTATCATGAATCTTGCATATAATCACTACCATAACAATAACTGTGTCCATGGCAGCAAGACAATTGAATCCAAGCAAACAAAACCACTTGAATTAGTAGAAAAAAAGAGTCACATTTTACCATCTGTCTCGGTCTCTTACATTAATGTGAATTTGTGGCAACGTTTCATATACATTAATGTACATGAAGCTTAACCTGTGAACTGAAGTCATGGAAGCAGGAAACGGTTTTTCTAGGGAGGATCAAAAACATACCTCAAAGTCTAAAATCTCCCTCATGCGTGACTGAACCAAGAATCCAGTGAGCAGTTCTTAAGAACTTGTCCAAAATACGGTCAAATCAAGGAGTCAGAATTCTAGATGTCTAGGTTTTCGATAAGGAATGCACTCTAAATGACAGAGAGGATGGAAATGAAGAATTTAATCTCCACTACTCAAAAGGATGAAAACAATACAGGCACCCGTCTCCACACACTTTGGGTGCTCTCCTTAAGGAGACACGACACCCCGCTTGACCACGTCACAGGTCTCTCACTAGCCAAGCCAGAAGCCTACTGCAAACTGAGGAGCAAACACCCCGAAACAGCTGTCTGTGTATGATTTTCACTTGGTTTCCTATTCCCAATCATTGTTTTACAGACTTGTTAAAAAGGCGTACATTGATTTGCAGAAATGCTGCCATCCACAATAGGTGGTGCCGCAGAGGTATTGTTCCATCTTGCTTATTTGCAGAGACCCTAAAGTGACAGTGTCAAGGAGGAGGTAAAAGCAAAAGAAATTTCCTGTCGAGGATGCTGTGCTTTTGCGTACTCATCTGCGTATTTTACAGTACAGTTTGCGTCCGCAGTGCATGTTCGTTTGTGCGTGACAAACAAAAACACAACGATTTACACGGCTAATTAGTTGTATTGAGTTCCAGGTGTGTTCGTTTTCCAGCAGAATTCTGAAGTGTTTCACGCATGTTCTTGCCTATTGTTGGACCATTAGCACACCTCTCATTGACTTCTATGGGGACCTTTGGTGCAGAAATGCGCAGAAAAATAGAGAATGCGGCATTTTTTATTTTTCACGACCAAAATGTGTGCGCAATACACGGAAATTAATGGGTTGTATTTCCTGTGTTTTGTGGCGTAAATTATGCAAATACATCTGTGTGTAGTGGGAGAGCTCTTCTCACCAAGACATTAAATGAGAAGCGGTATACATGTATACAACTGACCTTTACAAGGTGCGCGGCGTACAGACTATCCACATCCGTGCTGGTAAAGTAGTCAGGTGATAGTCACAACAAGAACTCAACCTGGTAATTACGGCGTTCTTCTGTAACCAATACGTGTTTGCAAGTCTTCCATTAGTGTTAAGGAGAGTCCCCGAAGAGCTGCTTACTACACTATGAGATTACATGGGTGGGTTCCATCACAGCCGCCGAAAACATTGTGACGGGACCCCTGAACAGAAAGAAGACACTCTCTTGCTTTCATAAAATGGACACCACTCTGATGTTGGTTTTACAAGGGTTCCGTTCGCTCCTTTACATTTGACGTCTAGAATAATGTAGTCGACCATACTATGCTATATCCCAAATATAATGGAAACAAACACCAATGTGACGTCCGTTTCATTGACAGTGAATGGTTCCGTTCAGGGTTTCCTTCACATTACGGTTTTCTACAGCCGGGATGGAATCCCATGATGCAAACCCACAGTGCCGTAGACAAAAAAATTAACAAAATATAGATTTATAAAAATTTCATATAATATTTCATGCAACACTTCCACAATGCTCAATGCAGAAGTGCCGCGGCAGGGATGGCTTTGATGGACTTCAAAGCTTTAGGATATGTTACCATTTGGTGGATTTGCTGCACTTGAAAAATCCATATTAAAAGTCTGCACCATTTGGTGGCATTTTGATGACTATCCACAGCAGATTTCACCCCTTCAACTGAACTAAATTGAAGTTGTGAAATGTACTGGGGATCCACAGAAACAAAAATCCGTGGATTTCAACACAAATTTTGGAAAATCCACCGCAAACCTGCCATGAGAATATACTCTAAGGCCTCATGTCCACGGGGAAAATCAGATCCGCTGCAGATTCTACATGTAGAATCTGCAGCGGGTCCCTCCTGCCCCGCGGACATGAGGGCTGAAAATAGGAATTTAAAAGCATTTACCTTTCCGTAGCGGCCGGCGAAGATCAGCTGTTCCTCACGGCCGGATCTTCATTTTCGGCCGGCGGATGAATTCCTGACGCCGGCGGCACATCGCCGGCACGTCGTCGACGTGCCGCGCGCATGCGCCGGGCACATCCGCCGAGCCGAAGCAAGGGAGATGCAGCCGTGAGGAAGAGCAGAGCTTCGCGGCCCGCTGCGGGTGAGTAAATGCTTTAAATTCCTATTTTAGGTCTCCCGCGGATCCGGACGGCTTCCATAGGCTTCAATAGAAGCCCGCGGGAGCCGTCCCCGCGGGAGACCCGCATGAAAATGGAGCATGGTCCAGATTTTTTCATGCTCCATTTTTTTTAAAATCACTTTTATTGACGATCCGCGGGTATTTATGTACCCGCGGGTGGTCAATGCATCCCTATGGGGTGCGGATCCGCATGCAGGAAATCCGCTGCGGATCCTAAATCCTATTTTCCCCGTGGACATGAGCCCTAAGGCTCTATTCACATGGGTATTGGTCACTGACATATTCAGCGATCTCACTGTCACTATGTGCATTTTACATCAGTTTTTGTGTAATTTCTCTAACTCCATACGCCCGTGTGATTGAGCCCTTAGTTTCTTGTTTCTCGTTTTTTGTGGCAGTTTTTCATGCAATTTTTGAAACAAACCCAGAAGTGCATCCAGTAATTAAAAGTCCTTCATTTATATAAGGGCCTTGTGTGACGCAGAGTGTTAAGGCAATAGTACGCAGTCCTAAGCTCTCGCTCACAACCTGAAGGTTGCAGGTTCATTCTCCGCTTGGTTCAGGTAGCCGGCTCAATGTTGACTCAGGCCTCCTTCCCACGAGCGTGACGGGCTCCGCCGCGTAATATTACGCTGTGAAGCCCGTCACGGCGCCCCCCAGAGCCCCTATACTTACCTGCGGGAGATAGCGTGAAATCGCTTCCCCGCCCACCGCCGCCGCGTCACCGCCCGTCACCGCCCACCACCGCCGCGTCACCGGCCGTGTCACGTGACACGGCCGGCCGCGTCATATGGCGTCATATGACGCGTGGCGGTGGGCGGGAAAGCGTTTTTTCACGCTATCTCCCGCTGGTTACAGCGGGAGATAGCGTGAACGGACGGCTTCCATTGACTGCAATGGAAGCCGTCAGTGCGTACAGCCCGTCCTCACCCGCAGAAAATAGAGCATGCTGCGGGTGAGGACGGGAGAAATCGCAGTGCGTAATTCCGCGGTGGAATTACGCATCGTGAGCATTGTGCTATTAGGTTCAATAGAACCTAATAGCTGCGGGCAACGCAGCGGATTTTCGCCGCGAATTACGCAGCGGAAATTCGTTCGTGGGAAGGAGGCCTCAGAGGTCGGTAAAATTAGGGTAATTACCTGCAGAATAAGTTGGCGCTATACAAATAACAAGTCCCTTTTCCCTTACTATGATTGTTCTCTGTGATTGCTCCGTTACACAAGCATATTCATTTTTGCACGTATATACGTTAATTTTACTGTAGTTTTTGCTCACCGGGCATGCTATTTAGCACACTGAACACAACCACACCCCGATTTAAATGGCTATTTAGCCTAATGAGTTCCAGGGCACCCACGGAATCGGGCAGCGTATTGTGTATCAGGGGAAATAAATTACCTGAAAGCGCTGTGGAATAAGTTGGCGCTATACAAACAAGCCCTTTTCCCCCTTATATTGCCCACTCCCAAAATTTGCTGTTTTTCCACAAAAAAAATCCTGTGTGTGAACCCACCCATTTAGGGGCATAAGGATTAAAATTAAGCAAAAAAATGGATACATTCAAATAAAACACAAATCGTGTATGTGATTGGATTAATCCCTGCCAGACGCAGCTTGTCTCTACTGTAAGGGATGAGTCAGGAGGAGAAACCGCGTGGCAATTATACTGGGTGATAGAAAGTACAGCAAGAACGTTGGAATGTCTGCAATGCCAGAACTGCAGGAAGCTCATACTTCCCATCTCATTTCAGTGAGTGTAATGTATGCAAGGACAGATGTGCACATCATGGAAGCGTGGCGTTACACGGGACAACCAGCGCCTGCTTTTACATGGAGGGATAGTTCACTTCCACAACTTCACGATCGCTGAATAAACTGTTGTGAAGATTTACAAGGACGGACGTATCATCTGTAAAAATAGTCCGGGGATGTGCGGTTCCTTGGCAGGCGCATACTTGAAGATTCAACCACTTCCTATTGCACGCTCATTGGTTGCAGAGTCCACTGAATGCACAGAAACACTCTTTGTACAGAATTAGGAAAAAAAATTTAAAAACATTCCAGCACCGAGAAGTTTTGCTGTACAACTCGTCCTGCAGTTCCATCTCAGGCAGATATGCAAATGATAAGAGTTGTGGGGTGATTAGATGAACGGTCTTGTCACCTGAGGTCCTAAAAGTGGTTCCCCCCTATAAAAGGCTCTCGGAGGCTCCTTGTAACCTCTTCTTCCGCTTGTGTAGAGTTTGTTGACCACTAGACGTCTCTACGACGCAGAGAAGAGATGTCACCCCCGTTACCAGAGTCTGAGAGGGGCGCATTATTGGGATGTGAGAAGCTGGATGGTCGTATCAACGAACTGCCCCCCGCCTGAGCTGTTCTGACCAGACTGTTAGGAGGTGTTGGGACCAGTGGATGTGTGAGGGCACACAAGGTGACCGGGCTCAGGACCGCCAACAGACCACCAGTGATGAGGAGCGCCTGATCGTTCGACAAACATGAGCAGCTGCAACTGCTTCGTTGTCCACCATCCAAAGACAGGTGGCACCATCGTTACAGCCCCCACGTCTGTCGGAACCATTTCCAGGCACTTGGCTGCAGGACATTTGGTCTCATGGTGCCCATTACATGTACAACCTCTGAAACCCACCGTCACAACTGTTTGCAGTGTGTCGTGAACGGCAAAACTGGATGTTACGGAGTGAAACCAGGTTGTCTTCAGAAACTAATCCAGGCTTAGTTTGGGTGCGACAGCTATGTACGTGTCTGGAGACCTCGGGGTGAGCGCCTCAATCCTATCACTGCTGTGGAGTGGCACACTGCCACCTCTACTGGTGTGATAGTCTAGGGGTCATTGCATGCGACAGTCTGTCACCCCTTGTATCACATCTTGTATCCAAGCTAGAGGTGGTACAACAGGGTCCTAGAGCCTCCATGCCCACCCATATCACATCTTGTATACAAGCTAGAGGTTGTACAACAGGGTACTAGAGCCTCCATGCCTGCCTGTATCACATCTAGTATCCAAGCTAGAGGTGGTACAACAGGGTACTAGAGCCTTCATGCCCCCCCGTATCACATTTTGTATCCAAGCTAGAGGCGGTACAACAGGGTACTAGAGCCTCCATGCCCACCTGTATCACATCTTGTATCCAAGCTAGAGGTGGTACAACAGGGTACTAGAGCCTCCATGCACACCTGTATCACATTTTGTATCCAAGCAAGAGGCGGTACAACAAGTTACAAGAGCCTCCATGCCCCCCTGTATCACATCTTGCATCCAAGCTGGAGGCGGTACAACAGGGTACTAGACCCTCCATGCCCACTTGTATCACATCTTGTATCCAAGCTAGAGGCGGTACAACAAGGTATTAGAGCCTCCATGCAAGTCCTCAGTTCTCCACAATAAATTCCCCTTTTGCTCTGATATTGTAATCTCTTACTTATATCAACGTTACAATCACACATGAAAAGTTTCATTCACTTCTGTGAACTTCTAGGTGCTTGACTTCTTTTTACAAAGAGTGAACACTCATCGGTGCGGTTTTTCACTGGTCCGTCTGAACAGTCAGTGCTGCAGCTTTTTGCTCTTCTCTCAAAAATTAACTTTTTACAATTAGCTCCGAATGATTTACACCACTAAAACAAGCTGTACTTTCCCTCCTCAACCCCAGCGTTCCAGCCCCGTGACACTCCCGGCTCTGGGTTGACAGGGAAGTCAGGTGACCGCAACCTACCAATCAGAGGCAGCAACGTCGCGACTCGTTCTCCTGGCACCAACTCTCACATCCTGGATGCCATGATGCCAGGAGTTTGGAATGGTGACACTGTGGCCTCTAATTGGCAGGCAGCGATCATATGACTTCCACCATCAACACAGAACGTGAGAATTGTGGGGCTGCAGTGCTGGAGCCACAAATTGTTTGAATCAAATTGAAAGAGGTTAATTTTTATCCGTAAATCAACTTTAGAAAAAAGTAGCTCCAAAATTGTTCTTCATCTGGCCCTGCTGACATACTGATCATATACGCGGCCCGCGGCATATATGTGGCATGAGACAACGAGGTAAGTGACTCAGCTTGTTCATTAAGTTCCTGACATAGCAAACTGAGAAAACGTTGACCCGGCAATGCTCTGTGCGTAGAGTCATAAATATTCCATCTAGTTTCCATCCACTAAGTGCTCACCAACCAATTAGCCATTCAGGTAACGGCAGAGGACAGGTAACCAAGGCTTCTCGAAAAGGTCTACTTGTGACAAGCCAAGTCTTCACCAGCAAGTGTCACCCTGAATCTTAGCAAATAGGAGCCACAGCAGCAAAGGAACAAGCAAGGGTAAAATATTCATGACGGGTAACATGGCTCCGTTACAAATCGCTCTACACCGAAAATCCACTCCGGTTACCAATGTAGTTACCTATACTGGACTGATGGGTTATTGAGAAGGGAGAACTCCGGGAGACAGGAAGTCCCTACTGGACACCCTACCCTTATCGCACAACATCAAGACAAACTTACCTCTTCTTGCTTGAGCTCTGGGGATCGGGCCATCACATTCTTCTAGTAGCATTTATCAAAACCCACCAGAAGGAGGGGCCCTTAAGGCCGCTTACACACGGGCGATAAAATTGTGCGATTTTCTAACGATGCTTTCCCATGGGTTCCGTCACTTTAGCGATATTTTGTAGGCTGCTACATTGCGTGAGAAAAAAAATCGTGGTATGCTCTATAGTCACAAATTGTGATGTTTTGTAGCCCATGTTTCCCTATGAAGCCTTCCATTGGGTTGCATTCCATGAAATCGTAGTTTTTGTGCGGTGCAACTTTAACTGTAGGAAGTCCTGTTTCCCCTAAAATAAGCCCTAGTTGCATGTAAATAGAAATATCATACATTACCTAACAGGCGCTGCCCGCTCCACCGCACTTCTAACCCAGGAGTTCCGCTGCCGCTTCCTGGTTAGGAGGTAAATAAATCCCGCCTTCAGGAAGTGCTGCCTCTGACTGCTCAGCCAATCAATGCAGTGTTTGATGAACCAATCACAGCCATTCAATTCAATGGCTGTGATTGATTCATCGAGCGCTGCATTGATTAATTCTCGAGCACCGTGGCTCAGCCAATCACAGCCATTGCATTGAACCAATCACAGTCATCAAATTGAAAGGCTGGGATTGGTTCTCGTGCGCAACGGCTCAGCCAATCAGCTGCCACTTCCTGGTTAGGGGGGCATAAATCCCGCCTTCAGGAAGCGCTGGCTGATTGGCTGAGCCGTGACACACAAGAACCAAATCACAACCATTCAATTTGATTGCTGCGATTAGTCCATCGAGCGCTACAACTCAGCCAATCACAGGCACTGCATTAAACCAATCACAGCCATCGAACTGAATAGCTGTGATTGGTTCTCGTGTGCCACGGCTCAGCCAATCATAGCCATTCAATTTAATGGCTGTAATTGGTTCAATGCAATGGCTGAGATTTGTTCTCGAGCACCACAGCTCAGCCAATCACAGCCATCGAATTGAACGGCTGTGATTGGGTCTCGTGCGCCATGGGTCAACCAATCAGTCAGCGCTTCCTGGAAGTGAGATTTATGAAACCCCTAACCAGGAAGTGACGGCTGATGACTGCCAACAAGTGTGCCAACAAGTGTGCCAGAGATTCGGGAGAAGTGCAGCGGAGCAGACAGCGCCAGTTAGGTAATTTTTATTTTATTTTTTTAATGCAGCTAGGGGTTATTTTTGGGGTAGGCTTATATTTCAAGCATCCCCCGAAAATGCCGATGAGAGCGCTACAAAACCGTGATATCGCCGCAAGGAAACAGTGATATCGCACAGAAATCATGGGAACACAGCTGTGATAGAGCTGTCACTCGCGTGAAAGAGGCCTTAAGGAGATAAACACTAACAGGGCCCAGTTTAAGAGAGTACTTATGTATGGCAAAAGACTCACCGACGTGCCAATTACATGGAAAAAAACAGCTAACTACATTGGCTCCTCCCTCTTTAAGGTGTGTCGGCTATGGGCAATCCCTACTTCCTAAAGAGTCCCAGAACATAAGCGGATTACAAGGTGTCCTCCTCCTGGGATCTGCAGGGATCAACAGTAGTCTATGGGGAAATCCGGCCAGAAGGGTCTTTCTTCACCAGTCGTTAAAATGTCCTTAAGGAACAAAGATAAAGCACGGTAACTGGCGTGTGTTTAAAGGGGATGTCCAGGATGTTCACTACTGATTGGTAGGCGTCCACCGCTCAGGTTTCACCCATTGATCAGCTCTTTGCCGGCCACCATCAGTGCAGATAGCGCTGGAAGCTGATAGCGCTGTCAAAATAGCAGTAACCTGGATTGGTACTGCGGGTACAGTTCCAGTTAAATTCAATCAGAGCTGCGCCTGCAGTACCAACCCTGGCCACTACAATAAGGACAGCGCTATCTGCTTCTAGCTTAGTCCACACTGATAATGGAGCCGGCAAGCAGCTGATCGGTGGGCTTCCGGAGCGGCAGGCATGCACTGACCCACTAATGATCACCTATCCTGGAGTAACGTTTCTTTTTTTTCCATTTTCCATTTCCTGCAGTCATTCATTTCCTAGGGCTCCTTCCCACGCGCGCGTGGCGACAGCGTACTGCGTGCCGTACCTAATCTGCCATAGGCTCCCATGTTGCCGTTCACACATATTGAGCGAAATACATGTGCAATAAAAGTTGGTAACATGGTCTATCTTGGCGCGTATTACGCACGCATGACAAGATAGGGCATGGCGTTTGGCGACATGCAGCAAGCACATAACATCATTGCGTACCGCGCACATGTCCCTCGCGGGTGACACGCAGTGAATTACCCTCAAGTGAAGCCGCCCTTAAAAGGGATTTACCAGATACATTTTTTTTTTGGGGTGGGTGGGGGGTTAATGAAATGCGCGGGACTATACACAAATATGCCCGTATGAAGGAGGACCTAAAAGTATTTTTTTTAAAGCATACGCTACTTAAATGTCCCGCTGTTCCAGCACATTCAGTCCGGTCTGATGCCGCGGTCACGTCCGCATAAAACAGCACATGTTAAAAGTGGCAGCGCCGAAGCAGTAGGACACACAAGAGGAGAGGACACTTTTTTTTAACTTTGGGTAATTCTGTATTTTTTGTGAATGCCAATTATCTCCATGTTTAATTCATTTTGCCTGGAATAGCAGGGCCGCACGGCGAGCTGACAGCTGTCCTCGCCGGCACACAAGCCTCTTATTCCCAGTAGGTGACTGCTCCCTTGTGCTGATCTACAGTCCGGCTTTGTAGTATTTCCTACCGCGGCGTCCAGCGCCAGCATTTCCTCCGAGACGACTGAAGATGTGCAGGCGAGTCCAGCGAGCTGCCATCACATCTCTGGTGCGAAGCGGCCAAAAATAACAGATTCTGCCCCAAATTCCCTCCATGACTGACAGAGGGGAATTGCGCGGGGCCGTTATCTTCTACGGATACAAACGCAAGTCGGAATTAGAAGAATCCTGACGATTTTGGTCTATGATCGGGACAACCTGCGCCCCTCGCCGTCTGCCTGCAAAACCCAAAACGCTTCTTTGTAGTCGTTAACTCATTCCTTGCCAGTGCAAACACGCCCATGGCGTTCGCAACGTATTAAGCTGGATTCACGCGCGGCGTATTTAGACTTTCTGCAACGACGTACGGTACGCCACATGTCAACGGCGTTTACAAACCCCCATTCATGCTGTATGGGGGGTCTGCACGTTGTCCTATATAGTGGATTTAACCGACAGTATTGCGAGCGGCGAATACGATAGCGAAAGCTGCACACTATAACAAGCGTGCATTTAGGCCGGCGTCACACGGGCGTATTTGCAAGCACAAAATTTGCGTGCGCAGAGAATAGCGCCTATTGATTTCTATGGGTTTGTTCACCTTTCCGTATTTTACGCACGCATTCTGATCGCGCAAGAATAATTATTAAAAAACGCATGCTGTTTTTCGCACCAAAAATACCCCTAAAAAAGGGCATTTCCCACGCGCAAATGAACATGCCCTGCGGACGCAAAAAGTACCGTATAATACGCCATTCTACAAAAACATAGCGCTCAGGCACGCGCAAATGCCCTTGTGCCTGTGTGAAGACGGCATTACCATCGTTTTTTTTTTTTAAATACACAATGTACCGTAACGAGCGCGGTCTTCTTGCGTCACTTATGTACCTGATCAGAATTCCGTACTCACGGAGAACAAAACATTAAAAGTGAGAAGTGACCCCTCCACCCTGTTCGACAGTCAATACCCCCCCCCCCCCCCTCTATTAGGCTGCGTTCACATATGGCGTTCTTCGTTACCGTTTTCACATCTACTTAAAGAAAAAAAAACGCAGCCTTTGCCGGACCGCGCCATTTTAATAGATTGGCTTGCCAGGTTTAGTAGCCATTTGTTCCGTGCCATTAAAAACTGGGCAACGGTCTTCCAGCCCCTGCGGGCACCAGCGACAAAACTACAGACGGCGGAGAGCTGAATGCATATAACGTATCGTAACGATCGCCAAATCAGTGATCGCTGGAAGAACAATCCCAAACTGTCAGTCCATAGAATTGTGCAAAAGTATCCAGTGCTTCAATCATCAGTGCACAGATCATACCTGCAGGGGGCGCAGCAATGATGGGAGTACTACTCCAAGGAAACCGTCCGCTAATCCGTAAGTATATGCACACCTCCCAATACTCCGGGTGATAATCCCCGACCTGAGATTAGGTCACCCATCCCTCTTAGTCCCCGATCCGCTGTCTAGCCCCGAGGAAGGAATGATCGTCTTACCTGTCTGTGATCAGGCGTCATGTAATCTCCCTTTCCGGCCGCGGAGTTAGAGAAGCGGCTCGGGGCGCCTCTCATCACCGGGACGGACGCCGCGCAGCTGCCGCACTTTGCCCGCTGCCGCCGCCGCTGCTGCACATTGAACTTCTTCCCGTACAGCCAGGTTCGGCGCGGAGGCTCCTCCCCCTGCTGTGTATCTGAGCCGCCAGGGGGCGTGGCCTCCACGTGATTGGCAGGCTGCTCCAGAGCAGGCCGCGCCTCGTTTCCGACACGTCACGTGGGTGCGGCGGCGGCAGGTGTAGCGGGCGCTGCATGTCACTGTCACAGGATGTCCCTCGTTCTCCGTGACATGTGCAGCTCGGAGACGCGGGAGGGGGCAGAAACTTACAGGAGCCGACAGGACGGGACAGCACTTGGCTCCGGCAGAGTCTAGTAGGCATTGTAGAATGCATTACATAAGTAATGCAGTGTACTATCCCAGCCAATCGCAGCTTCAGATCCCCTTGAGCGACTAAAAAATTGCATTAAAAAAAAAGTTCAATAAAGTTTATTTGAAAAGAAAATGCAGTTTGAGGGCTTATTCAGGCGACCATATATCGGCCGGGTATTCACACCAGCCAATATACATCGTCTCTCTCTGCAGGGGGAGGAGGCTGGAAGAGACGAGAGCAGTGCACTGAGCTCCCGCCCCCTCTCCGCCCCTCAGCACTATTTGCAATGGGAGGGGGCGGGACGGGAACGGATCGCTATTGATTTCCACTCGCGGGCACAGGAAAGCGATTTTGCATTCCATGCTGTGGCAGGCATTTGATATGGAATCCGGGGGCAGACGCTGGCCTCAGCCGTGGGCATTGGCCCTCAGAATACAGCGATGCGGATTCAATTAGTTTTGCTTAAAAACATGTTTTTATTTTGCAAAAGTTGTAAAAAATATAAACTAGGTATTCTGCCGATTCAGATAGGAAAACGATCATGTTAGTCTTACTAAATAGTGAACCGCGTGAGAATAAAAGCTAAACACAGTAGTGACATTTCTGGGGATGGGGTCCATCGCCCCCCATAAGTACCCCAGAATAGTGGCATTAAAAATACAACTTGTTCCCCCCCCCCCCCCCCCCCCCCCCCCAAAAAAAAGCCCTTATACGGCTATGTCAACAAATTATAGCTCTTGCAATGCAACAATAAAAATGGTGCAACACCCCAAAGGGATGACCCCGGACACTTGACTACTGTGCAGAGCTGGGAGGGATATGTGTTGGCTTGTCAGGGCGGCACTTACCAGGCTCTGGTCCCTGAGGGATGACACGTAGCCAAGGCCAGAGCAGGATAGCAGGTCAGCTTCAACACAACTAGGATAAGAAGTGCCAATAAATGTATTGATGGGGTAGTAGTACTTATCACTCGTGACGCCACCGTTCCCACACACGGGTATGCTACCTGGCGGAGAAAAGAACACAGATACTTGTGTATAGTACCTCAGGTCCCCAGGAAAGGTTGAGGTCCGGTATAACTTTAAGATTTAACTTTACAAAACAGGTATTCAAAGTAAGGCAGGTACAATTCACTTTCAACGCCAGCAGGCTAGAGCTCAGAGGTCAAGGAGGATACACAGGATGAATACGGTCCTACAGTCCATGTTATCTGTACAGCACCACTCCTGGACTGTGAGTACTACAGAGGAGGGAGGGGTCACTCCACAGACTCTTTGGCAGACAATTATTGACAGGAAGGCTTAAACAAGTATCACCCCGCATGGCAGGCGAGTGGGTGTGTGAGTAGCGTACCTCTGTGCGGTGATCCGGACTTCAGACGGTCGCACAGGAAAAACCCGACGTATGAACTGGTACCTGTGCAATGGGTTCCTCTATACAGAACTAATTTTGATTGCTCTCTCTCTGATGGTGGGACTCACTCTATTCACATCCAGACTTCACTCGCTACAGGATATCGCTCCTCTTCCTCCATCTTCACCTACATGGAAGCTGAAGGTGCTGCCATGTGGCTCTGTGTTTGCACTTTCTCAGGACTCCTGAAGATTGACCCTTTCCTGCTCTCAAGCACTCCTATTTATACCTTCACTTACACCACATGACATGACAAACTGATACCTCTACATGCAGGCAATCATTTTATTAGGCTGGGTTCACACACGGCGGATTCCCGTCGGAAATCTCGCGGTTTGGCCGCAGCAAAAACAGCGAGATTTCCGCCGGGAGAACCGCCGCGGTTTAAGCCACGGCGGCTTTGAAGCGGCCCGGCCGCTCGCTCTTTCGCTGCGGCTGGCGCTCCCATAGAGGAGTGCGCGGCCGCAGCGGAATGAAAAAAAGAATGGACATGCTGCTTCTTTTGAAACCGCGGCTGCGGTCGCCGCAGCCGCGGTTTCAACCGGATTTACCGCAGCGGATTAGCCGTCCCGTGTGGACAAGATTTCTGAGAAATCTCATCCACATGGCTGGCTAATCCCGGGATTAGCGGCCGCGGGCGGATCTGCTGCGGCAAAACCGCGGCAAATCTGCCCTGTGTGACCCTAGGCTTAGAGTTAACTCTCAAGCGCTGCAGCTGGGCAACACACACACTGGATATGACAAGACAAGCCTTGCACAGGGCATCTACATAGGACAAAATATGTATGATATTTATTGTGGGCCACCACAATGGCTTCATCCTTAGGCTACATTCACACGGGCGAGCGCGATATCAGACCCAGCAACCCTGCCCGATCTCGTGCTTGTCAAAGTGCATTTCACATAAAGTTGCCGCATACACACAGCAAGATTCTTTTCAGCCCATTCTGTGTGCGCTCTCCCATAGAGATGAATCAGAGACCACGCACACAGAGCCGGCCGTAAAGAATGGGGCCCCCTGTATGACACGCAGCTCCCTGGATTCCCCGTTCCATCACCTTTGAGCCTGGTAACATAGTTTAACCGCAGACGGATAACTTGCCAATTGGTGGGGGTCTCACTTTTATACTGAACAGAACGTAGCATAGATGACTAGGAAAGTTTAAAGCCGTGGCACACTATGGTATTTCGGCCACCGTTTTGCGTCCATAATACGGAATTGCATTTCACCTGACCACGGGCCAACAGAATCTAACTCAGAGAGTCATACATTCCTATGATGGTCAGAGTTCGGGTCAGGAGACTCATGGTCAGGCTGGGATACACTTCTGAACTACGGATGCAAATCGGCGGCCGAAGTACCGTATGGTGTCACCGGCCTAATACTGTGTGAGCACAACCTTAGACAACCATCAGAACACATTTTATGAGTGATCAATGCAGAAGTCCAAAGGCTTCATTTACTTCTTTCTGCATTTGTACATCCTGCAGAAACCACACTGGATTTGCATCTCACTCACCCAAGTATCACAGCTACATTCTTTATTCAAATAACACGCTTTCAGTTAATACAAATGATGTAGATAATTTATAGATAGGGAAATATACTGAGATTTGCCAACCGGAGTGTATTATAGTGTGGTATTAATGCCGCTGTACACTACTCACATTATAGTGCTATACAATGCTCACCTAGTACCACCATACAGCATCCAAGTTACCAGCGGTTCCCACATAACAGGGCTGTGCGGTACCTGCATTATATATCATGCCCATAACCTATGTATTATATAGCGCGTGCCTACACAACTATCCATATCATGGTAGAGAGGCTAGAACAAGTTATAGAAGTTGTTTCCATTGACACAACCGATGTCAAAAATGTGTGTTTTAGGCCTCGCTCTCACGGACAACAAAGTCGCGTTGCGGCAAAGCTACAAATCGCATGTATGTGAAGCCCATGCTTTCCTATGGGTTAATTCACATGTCCAATGTTTTGTAGCATGCGAAAACCCGACACAAAAACCTTGTGGGTCCGGCGATATGCACGCGATTCATGAGGTTTTGTAGCCCATGTTTCCCTATGGAGCCTTCCTCTCTGTTGCATCGCATGAAAACGCGGAAATCGTACTGTCAAAGCCATAACCTAAGCCCTAACTGCAGGAAACATTTTTAAAAAAAGTATACATCCCCTTAGAAGCACTGTCATCTCCGACGCATCTTCTCCCCGGGTCCCCGGCACTATTCTTGTTCTTCTCTTCTGGACGGGGATTGAAAGATTCCCGCCTCCTACAAGCTCTGCCTCTGATTGGCTGACACTTAGCCAATCACAGCCATTCATCAGAGCGTTGCCTCTGATTGGATAAGCGTCAGCCAATCGCAGCCAACGCTTTCAGGAGTTGGAGATTTTTGAATCTTTGGCCAGAAGAGATGAAGAACAGTGTCGGGGACCGGGAAGAAGCTGCAGCAGAGCCCCAGGCAACACTTCTAAAGTGATGTATACTTTTTAAAATTTCTTTCTGCAGCTAGGTTTGTAGCACCACATGCGACTTTGTAGTGCTATTTTCTCGCGGTGATGATGTGTCGCCTGTGTGAACGAGGCCTTAGGCATATGTTCAGGTGGCATCTGTTAGCAAACATTTGGCAATGCTGGGGCATGCTAAAAATAAATGTATAACATGGTATATTTATTTTTTAACATGGGTGCATATGGGCTATGATTGTATATACACTGAATGGAAAGCATAACTGTGATATGAACATAACTCTACCGTTACTTATCCATAGTTCCTGCCATTGGTGTTCATAGGTGATAATAGTAATGGATCAGCTAGGGCTGTCTGCTATTTGTAGAACTACAAGTCCCAATGCTCCCAGCAATACAAATTAGCAGATTCACTGCGACTGTTATGTATATTGCAGTCACTTCCAAGCAGTGCAGCCTCCTGTCTGATGCTTATCAGGCACCATACTGATGTTGAATTGTCCCTTCTTTTTCTTTCACTATTCTGTGCTATCAATCCCATGATACATGAACACAACATCACATTACTGGTGGAGCCTGTACCATCTCTGCCTGTTGGGAGGACTCTTTAATTATAATTACCTTTTATACCCACCTAAATAAGCTACAGACCATAAGTATACAGCTGTGATCTCCTCTATTATAGCTGTGTGAGAGGAGTTTCTGTGTTCCCCTCTAAAGAGCTTGTATGGCAGGGTACTTCACACAGGAATTATGCTGACTGACTTTCTGAGAGAACATAAAGTCAAGTAATTGTCAGAATGAGATCACATGACCCACTCGAGGCGAAGAATTTCGGGAAGTTTCAGATAGAAAGGAATAACTAAACAAGGTAACACTAGCCGATTTATAAATTTCACTGAAGTGTCTCTTTAATATTCACTCCCTGTGAACTTTATATCCATGGGATTATTTAGAGAGTAGTTACTGTGTGTACAAAGGTTTACATTATCTCATATATTATGCAAGGACTTCCACTTACTGCAAAAGAGTTGGTAAAGCAGTTGGAAAGTTTCCATTTTCTGGGCACTGATTCCAGATAGTCACTCCCATTATGTAATCTTGCTCTTTGTAAGCCACATTCCCTTTCAGCTGCTCCCTAAAGTGCAAAGAGCAATTATATCTAGAGCCAGGAACCACATCAGCATTCCCAACTTGGAAAAGAACTGTGTTCACATTTATTTATCTTCTTATCGATGTATTTATGTCCCATGCAGATGTGATTTTGGAGTGTCACTATGAAAGCAGCACTCCAAGAGACAGCACTTCGGAAATAGCAAATGAAAAGACTCAACGGGTGTAAGCAGCTCAGCCTATGGAAAGGCCAGCTGCTATACCTGTCGTCCCTATAACCCTGCATGCGAATACGTTTACCACTTCCTATGCTTACAAGAACATCCACAAAATAGAGGGAGCGTCCGAGAGGAGTCAGATATCACGCAGGGATATTCGGAACAGTAAAACAAAGTGAGATTTAAAAAATCCCTCACTCATACGCAAGTGGTAAGTAAATGAAAAGTGATATACACTTACTCTGAAGGGTGGCCTTGCGTCCTCGAGGCCCCCTTAAGTAGAAACCAAGGCCTCGGGTGGATTAAACCAATAAGAAGGTTTATTTCAATAGATAGTAGGGTAAACAATGCGCACAAACAAGGTGGAGGAGAGGTGCGGCGCGTTTCGGGGTAATGTAACCCCATAGGCTTGAGAAAGCCACACCGGAGGATTGGCAAGTGTTTTCCATTGTTCTCAATGGGAAACCTCGCATAGCACTCGTGTGCACATTATACGCCGTGCAATATGTTTTCTGCCCCCATCGAAAACAATAAGCGATGTCTTCCAAGAGAGAGCCCATTGATAGGACATGCCGTGATTTTTTTGATCATGTATATGACCCTATTCAAAAAAAAGCGGTTCATATTCATGTGATATTTGTGCGTCTCGCAATGCACAAATCTCGCATGATTTTCTCGGTTGTGTGAAAGCGGCCTTATCCAGAGAAGAGATCTGCTCTGTACAAGAGGCTCCCATTCTGGTTCCCTCCCCCTTGCCAGCTCACTGCAAGGAGGTGGAATGGGGTGGCTGCTAGTGTACTAAGCTCCTGCCCCCTCCGCTCCTTGTTGGCTGCCAGCAATGCTAGAAACTAGCACCCCGCCTGTCCCGCACCCTCCCACTGTAAACAGCCGACAAGGGGCGGAGTGGAGCAGGCAAGGGGGTGGGAGGTTAGCAGTCATGCTGCTAAACTCCCTCCCACCTCCCTTCTCTGGCAGTAGCCATAGGCTCCCATAGGACTATGCAGCTGCTGGCGTAAAAGCGCCGGCCGAAATGTACTATTTTAGCTGGCTGGGCACTTTTACACTGCAGGAATACGCTCATATGCACTGATGCATTGTAAACCAATGCATCAGAGGGGCAGCGTATATCGGCCATGTTAATTCCACCTTAGGGCTCTTTCACATGAGCGTATGTCAGCCCACCATTGTCACATAGCCGTATTCCTGCGACATAAAAGCGCCTGGCCAGCCGATATAGCGCCAGGCGTTTTTATGTCAGGCCCCAAAGATAGTCCTGGAACTATCTTTTGGGCCGGAATACGTCGTCCGCTGCATCGGCTCCTATGGGAGTCAATGACAGCGGCTGGAGAAGGGAGGTGGGAGGGAGTTTAGCAGCGTGTCTGCTAAACTCCCTCCCTCTTCTCTCCTCCCCTCCAGCTGATTGCAATGGAAGGGGGCAGGATGTGGGCGGGAGCTTTCTGCTGACTGCTAACAAGGGGAGGGGGTGGGAGCTGAGCTAGATTTGTGCACTCATTCACGAGTTTTAAGCTTTAGATGGTAGCGTATATCGGCCACCCGTGAAAACGGCGGCTGATATACGCTTGTGTGAAATAGTTCTCAGTGTTAAAAATCACAGAAAGCGGCCACATACTCAATGATACATTGTTACAAGAGGGCAGGCATCTAAACCACATATCCCCTGGTGGGTCAGCTAGGGCAGGAACTTCTCCTGCTCCTGCCCTGGCTGACCCGTACTCCACAGGCAAACAGATCTTATCATTAACCCTTTTGGGACCCACCAATTGCTTGTATTGTTTAAACACCAGCTGAACTGACGAAGGGGCTATCCCCGGAACGCGTTTTCATAAGCTGATCACGTACTTTATTAAATAAAAGGAGAAGTTTCCCAAACCTTTGGTCACTTCCTATTTGCTTTCACCTGAAGTGTTGCGCCGTCTCCACTGCCAGTTTTTTAGTCCTTTTCTCTTACTCTGTCATGCTCACCCAGGTGGTGCGTCATCTGGTCAGGCAGCACCTTCACTATTGAAGTCCCCACTTCACTCTCTTCACCACGTATGTAGTATCATTGTTCACAACAAACACAACTGTACGGGTTTTGCTCCACCCCTCTTTTTCCTCCTCGTCCACATAAAAGCACTTCGAGGCCTCTTTCACACAGCCGTAGGCATTTTTACGTGTACCCACCAGTGCCATAAAAACACATGAGCGGCCGCACAAATCTAACGTTTGTGTGCCCATTCAGATGGCACTGGCCCCAGCGCATATACGCCGAGGCCACAAAGCCGTTGCCTCCCCTTCCCTCCCCCTCGCCGACTCATCTCCTCTCTCCTTTCCTTCGGCTGTTTGCAATGAAAGGGGGTGGGATGGGAGGGAGCTAAATAATCGCCCCCCCTACCACAGCTTGCAGCCAGCAACTGGGGATGTGGGTCTTAGTTTAGCTCCGCCCCACCCCCTCCTATTGCAAACAGCCAGAGGGGAGGATAGAGTAGAGAAGAGGGAGGGAGTTTAGCAGTCACGCTGCTAAACTCCCTCCTCCCACCTCCCTTCTCCAGCTCCCATAGGAGCCCATGCAGCGGCCGATGTATTCTGGACGGAAAGATAGTTCCAGGACTATCTTTTCGGCCCGGTGTGAAAGCGTCCGGCGCTATATTGGCCATGTGACCTGATGCATTGTAATCCAATGGATCAGACCGTAGCGTATATTGACTGGCCGTGAAAACGGTGGCCGATATACGTTCATGTCAAAGAGTCCTTAGGCTTAATTCACACAGGCGTTGCGATTTTCAGGTGCCCGCATCATGGCTGAAAATCGCATGAACGAGAGAAAGCCATGACCATGTTGTGCTAAATCTCGTGTTTTCTCGCCCATGCACACGGCCAAGTGCGCCGCAGCCCAAAATTCCATTGGCCAGGGGTAGGGACTTTAGCAATGCTAAACCCTCTCTCCCTCACTACCCCTCCCTTTGCCGGCTGACGCGACAATAGAAGCTCCCATAGAAGCCTATGGGAGCTGCTGGCAAGGGGAGGGGGAGGCAACTCCCATAGGCTTCTATGGGTGCTGTCACCTAATTGCAGCCAAAAGATAGGGCAAGACCTATCTTTTCTGGCCATACGTAAAAGCAGCCGCCAGAATCTGCAGCTTATGTGGTATTTTTTCCTGGCCGGCCAATTTTACTCGCTGGAAAATTGGACATCTGAACGAATGCATTGGAATCCAATGCTTCAGATGGCCGCGATTTTTGACCGGCATTGTATTACACCAAAATAGCAACGATAAACCGTTCGTGTGAATAACGCCTGAGTTGCTGAAATCATCAACTTCTGTGTATTTATTTTACATTAGTTATGCGGATGGCTGGGGACTTGATATAACCCCTGTCATACCATTCAGTATATTCTGAACACTGCATGTGATCATCATTAGGGCTGATGATTACGCCGCAACCTGAAATACTGGTTGGAGGGGGGGGGGGGGGGCAGTATAACTCTGCTAAACTCCCTCTCTCTCGCCGCCCCTTGCCAACTGTCAGCAAAGAGAGTGGGCGGGATGGGCGGGAGATAGTGTGCTAATCTCCCGCCCTGTCCCTCCTTTTGCCAACAGGCGGCAAGGGGCGGATAGGGGGAGGAATTTTTGCAGAGCCGCTAAACTCCCTCCCACCTCCCTTTTCTGGCAGCAATCATAGGCTCCCATATGAGTCTATGGGATCGGCCAGCGTATTCCAGACGGAAGATAGGTCCAGATCTAGCCTTTCTGGCACACCGTATGCACTATCTTTGCAGTCCAGCCATTTTTACGCATCGGAAAATCGCCCATCTGAACTGATGAATTGAATCCAATCCATCAGATGGTCGCGATTTTCGGCCAGCGTTTTATCGCGGCTTTTCTTTCTGCGAATTGCAATATCTCTTTTGCACACGCTTTTTATTTTGTGAATATGACCCCTGTTTGTATATGTATTCCCATTGTGTTTTGTTATGGGGGGGGGGGGTGTTAAAATGTTTTTAATCGTGTGTATTGTTTTTCTGTGTATCTATAAATCAATTTATGATATTAGAAACCTATAAATGGTGTGCAGCGTGATTTGCACATAGCACTTTGTTTGTTTGGTGACTCCAGCACTGTTGCCATAGTGTGTTTGCCATTCTCATATTGTGCCTTGTTGATAAATGAATGACATGTCATTGCAAATTCATGTGGACAAATCTGGCAACAATATGACTGGATGCATCAACAAGTGTTTGAATAGCTTCTGCTGAGGACAGTAATGTTCTACCTGCTGTGGAAAGGACACAGCACTGCATTTAGCACAGCACTAAAATGGTATTAATTGCTCTATTTAAAATAGCTCTGTTTAATCAGCCAGAAGCAAAAGTGCTGTAACAACATCAGGTGATTGCAATTTCCATTACCTGAAGACTGTTGTAACCAAAACAAGACTCATTTCAGTAATGTAAAGACTCATTATTATGAACATTAAAAGTTTCACCCAAGAGAGGACTGATGGAGGTTTGACCACTTGTTAATAACAGTCATGGACCTCTTACCAGCCATCACAAATCAGCAACTGTTCCTCCAACCACAGAACTACCCTTTGGGGTGCCACCATAAAGTATATCCTGATAAATAGGTTATCTATGTAAAGTAAGGAAAAGTAGGTAGTTTATGCTGTATTTCCTATCATTGAGGCTTTATTCTCACGAGCGTATATCGGCCGCCGTTCTCACTGCCGGACGATATATGCTATGATGTGAGGTGTAAAACCTCGTGAACAGGCCCATTCAGATGGCATGGGCCCTGGAGCATATATACGCTGAGGCCACCATGCCGTTGCCCCTTCCTTGCCGCTTGCCGGCTCACCTCTTCTCTTCTCCCCTCCGTCTGATTGCAATGGGGGGGCGGAGCTAAGCACCGCCCTGTCCTGCCTTCTCCCATTGCTGGCTGCAGACAGGGGGAGGGAGCTTAGCCCATTGCAATCAGCGCGCTGCTAAACTCCCTCCCACCTCCCTTCTCCGGCTGCTGTCATTGGTTCCCATAGGAGCAGTCAATGTATTTCGGCCCAAAAGACAGTTCAAGGACTATCTCTTGAGCCCGACGTAAAACGCCTGGCGCTATATTGACCGGCCGGGCGCTTTTACGTCATGGTAATACGGCTATGTGATTTGATGCATTGGAATCCAGTCCATCAGATCACAGCGTATATCGGCCGGCCGTGAAAACGGCGGTCCGATATACGCTCATGTGAAAGAGGCCTGAGTTTGAGAAGTTAGGGTATGTAGGTTTCCAGTTGGGAAGAAAAGAGTAGGTAGGTGATTTGGTGAAGAAGATGAGTTGTGTGGTCACCCTCTCTCAACTGGTGGTTAGGGGTACCAGGGTTAGATGGCCAGGATTAGTTTTGTATATGTATTCTGTGAAGCATAATATGCGACCATCTTTAAACTAGGGTCTAGTGTATGGGAGTACATTTTGTATGTATACCAACCCTCTTAGGCAGAAAGATGGCAGTCCATGCAGATGACATTTCCCAAGTTATCACATTATGTTATCGCTTTTGTAGCTGCTGCCAGTTTTTAATAAAAACCTGTTCAATTATTCTACTTTTACATAGAGCAGTGTTTCCCAATCTGGTCGGGGGTTCCCAGAAGAAAGCATTGACATGAGCTGTCACTTTTACAGAAGAAATGGTTATTTTCAGCCTATTCTTAAGACCCTTTTACACGCAAAAATAATCTTACAAACGACTGAAAGATTAAGCAATCTATTTGCATAAAGTGTTAATGGCCAGACCTTAGCATGCTATGGAAAAACGCGGCCAGCACATTTGCCCGGCACATTGGTAGCACAGGAGAAGACGCCGAATAAGTAAGCAGGCCTGGCAACGGGTCGAACTCCGCTGTGGGAATCCCGCATGCAGGGACCGATCCGCCCGTGTGCAGGAGGCCAGGTGGTGTACGTTCCGTTCATTGCAGGTTCTGTCACTTTTGACAGCAAGAGTGCCGCAGCATGCCTCATTGTGTATCAGGCATATCTGAAGTTTTTGCAGACAGAAACCTGTGAACACATTAGGGAAGGTGCCATTTGACTATTGGCCTCCGATAGCAGGAAGGCTAGGTACACCGCCCTGATTTACTACTAGAATTGTAACCATTTTGTAATGTAATACTCAGATTATTTAACTTAGTTCTGGTTGTGTTGCTAAAAACAATCACTGTATGCTGGTAATTTACATTCTCCTTTCAGACATGTATCAGGTAACAAGTACTAAATATAGTTGTCCTATCACTTACATGTCACTTGTTTAACCCATTAAGGACCAAACTTGGTCCTGGGCTTTAATACCAGCCGATAGTAAATATACAACGCAGGATTAAAGTTCTGGCTCCTGCAATCTAGCAGGCGGAGGTCGGGTTCTCAGTTGTCACACACAGCAGGGGACCCGAAGGAGAAGAGAGAATCTGATTTTAACCACCTCTACCTCCTCCTTTATAAGCTACATAGTTCTCAGTGAGCACTATATAGAGAATGCAAGAAGCTGCAGTGAAGTTTCCTGCACAGGACCCAATGATCACATGACCAATGCAATGACCAATGGGCCAGTGACCCCCGTCATGTCAGAGCTGCAGGGCCTTAGCAGATCCCTGACTAGCTCTGACAGTGACTAATTTCACACTAGGGGGATGTTTTTTCCTGTAACTGGGGCTCCTATGGATGCTCCAGTTACAGTGGAAGGCTTCATTCACACGAGCGTATATCAGCCGCACTTTCACGGCCGGCCAATATACGCTGCCCATCTGATGCACTGCATCAGTTCAGATGGGTGTATTCCCGCGGTACAAAAGCGCCCATCCAAAATGCGCATTGTATGCGCTATCTTGGCCGTCTGGGCGCTTTTACGCCAGCCAGGAAAGATTGTTCAGGATCTTCCCAGTCGGAATACGGCGGCGGCTCCCACAGACTCCTATGAGAGCCTATAGTAGCTGCCGGAGGCATATTAGCTTTTTACACTCCATTTCCACACCATTCGCAACTTGATTGGTTGTTTGGATTTACTCATTCACGGTGCTTGGTTATTTGGGTTGGCTGATTCATGGTGATTAGTTAGTTACTTGAGTTGGCTGATTCATGGTGATTGGTTATTTGGGTTGGCTGATTCATGGCGATTGGTTATTTGGTTTGGCTGATTCATGGTGATTGGTTGTTTAGGTTGGCTTGAGTAGAGGTGGTGTGGAATAGGGATATATGCCTGCCGGAGAAGGGAGGCGGGAGTGAGTTTAGCAGTGTGTCTACTAAACTCCCACCCACTTTCCTCCTCTTCTCCGCCCCTTTCCGGCTGTTTGCAATGGGCAGGGGTGGGACGGGGCGCGAGCTAATTGCTAAGCTCCCTCCCCGCCACCTTCCATTGCTGGCAGCAGGCAAGGGGGGAAAGGGGGCGGGAGCTTGTCACACCAGCTCCCGCCCCCTCCCCTTGCCGAGAGTCGGCAGAGCTAAACTGTCTCCCCTTGCCTAACAATATCCCGGGCTCGGCATATACTAGCTGTCTTAACGGCCTGTCTGAACAGGCACACAAATGGGAGATTTGTGTGCCCATTCACGCGATTTTCAGTCCGACCAAAAATCGCCTACTCTTGTGCGAAAGAGCCTGAAAAGTGTGAAAAATAGAGTTCATGTTCCCCAAAGGTTTTCTATGATCTCATGGGGGGCATAGATGTTAAAAAAAAAAGTCACAAAAATAAGAAAAATTACAGAATAAAATTAAAAAATACATATATAAGTGACCCACTACCAGCGCCAACCTAATCGCCCTGAAATCCAAAATGATACAATTTTTATATTAAAATGTCCAAAACATAATGTCAAACCTATTCCTGTACTATATTGTAACGTAAATATAATAATTTAATTATAAATTTTAAAAAAAAATCCTTTTCTTACTTTTGTATATATTATCCCTAATAAAATAAAAAAAATGGGAAAAAAATTCAATAAAAAGGGGTATTAAAAAATAGCCCATATGTGAGAAAAAAAATATGTGGATCCTTTAAGACCCTCCTTTAAGAGGTTAATATACAAATACAGGTGTTTTCACGAACGTTTATTTAACAGATACATTTCTCTCCTTCGCTAAAATCAAGAAAAGTAAATAATTGCAATGTGTAATTTTCAGCACAATTTCAACAACGTTCACCTGGTAACCAATGAATCTTCTATTTCACCTGGCAGCTCGCCTCGGCCAAGACTCAGCCTTTCATCTAGGAGACAATTTAGCTTTGATTTCCACTTTCAAGTTTTATATTATTAATCAGGACTTTGTGGAGTATGATGAAGAATCAGGAGGCCAAATAGAAGCATTACTTTTTAGTGAAGCCTTTGCTCATCAGTCGAGGACCACTGTATCCTCTACATGCCAAATGTAACGAGAGAGTTGGGTGTACTCCCATGTATGAATTGTAGCCAAATGGTCAAAAATGTATGCCAAGAATGTACACATTTTACACCCTGGTTTGCCACAATACTGCCTTAGGGCTCCTACAGACAAACATTTGTTCAGATGGGTGATTTTCCGGCGTGTAAAACCGACCGGCTGGAAAAGATAGTGCACTGCATGTGCTATTACGCACGGCCGAAAAAGATAGGACAAGTCCTATCTTTTGGCAGAATACGCCGGCCGTTCCCATAAACTCTTATGGGAGCTGCTGGGAAAGGGAGTTTAGCAGCGGCTCACATTGCTAAAGTTCCTCCCCCTCCCCTTGCCGGCAGCTCCCGTAGACTGGGGAGGGAATTTAGTATGGCAATAGCTGATAAAGTCCCTCCCCTTGCCCGCAGCTCCAATAGTCTTCTATGGGAGGTTCCATTGCTGGTATAAGCCAGCAAGGGGAAGGGGAGAGACCTTAGGAGCGCTAAGGTTTCTTCCCCCCGGCCCACGGAATTCCGGGCTGCGGTGTATAGCCCGGCCATGTGAACGGGTGATTTTTGGCTGCGATGTGGGCTACCGAAAATCGCAACGCCCGTGTGAAAGAAGCCTAATGCTTTTGTGCATGCAGGGCATGTTCATATACGCGCTACCCCGACCTGCTCTAATTTAAAAGGCTATTTAGCCTAATGAGGTCCAGACGTGGTCTCTTCCCCATAGTTTTACACAGTGTTGCATGCATCCTCTTGTGTAGACCTCTATCGGGCCTTTGGTGTGCAAATACGCAGGAAGAAAGAGCAGATACTATTTTTTGAGGTTCAATGAGTTCTATTCTCCGTACATTGCGTGTGCAATGTGAGGCGCAAATACGTCCATCTGAAGCTGCCCTTATATTCTTCCAGCTATCTCTTTGTGTCCTATTCCACAAATAATTGTTTTCAAAATCCATTCAGCAAAACTACAGTTTTTTCATTACAGCTTTGTACATATCGGGTTATATAGAGGTCTTAAAAGACCCATTTAGACGCGCCAATTATTGTTGGAAAAATCGTTATAACGGCAAAAAGTGCGTGATAATTGTTACGACTAAACGTGAGTCACCATGCATTTCTTGTTCACTTTTACATTTGTGTTTCAGTTTCAGCTGGCATAGAATGTGAAGCACTGAGTAAGAACGATGATTTGCCCGTCTAAACATTCTGCACTACCACGTACTGCGAACGAGTTAGCGGTGACGTCACTCGCTTGTGCGCTCGTTCACATGAGAATTGGCTCATGTAAAAGGTGCAATAGAGGGAAGTCCCCCATGAAGTTCCCCCTCTGTGCAAGAGTTGAGAGCCGCGACAAAGAAAGATTCTGGCATTGATGAACCTAATCTGTCCAGGTTTTACATGAATGGCCATCTGAATGAGCGCCATTTAAAAACAGGCAGGTTGCTACTTGCCCCGGAAAATCAGCTATTTGCCAGAAGTGTCGGGTTAATCCTTTTTTAAAAGATTGCTCATTCGTGATCTATTTGTTACTTACAAAGGTTGACAAAAGTATTTCCACTGGTCTCTTTAAAAATTGTTAAAGTCTAAAATTCTTTTTTTTCAGGATTTTTTTATATTCGGCAATTAAGTGTGCAACTTCTCCAGACAATACATAACAAATTTAGCTACATGTTAGCCTTGGCAAATGCCCAGTGTTGTTGCAATTATGGAAGTATGTCTTCATTTTTCTAGTCTCACTTTCAATAGCCTCCAGGATATAGGAAATACCTCTCCCCAAGGGCAGGAATTTAACCAAAGCTGTTCTTCGGTCTTGTAGGAAACGCTGGGTAGAATGAATAGTGTCTTTATACACTTTCTGCCAATACAGCTTAGTAACCTGACCACTCATTGTCTGCACACAGTATCCAGAACATGTTCAGACCCTTCAGTCCTCTGAATTTAGTTGTGTTACAACATTCAAAATGAATATTTGTATCAGTTCACATGGAAATATTCCCGTGGCGTAAAAATGTCCGGCTGGCAAAGATAGTGCATATGGTGCATATTCCAGTTGGGTATTTTTTACGCCATCTAGAAAAGATAGTTCAGGAACTATCTTTCACCTGGAATACGGCGGCAGCTCCCATATACTCCTATGGGAGCTGCCGGAGAAGGGAGGTGGGAGGGAGTTTAGCTGCCTGTTCGCTAAACTCCCACCGCCTTCCCTCCTCCTCTCCACCCGTTGCCGGCTGTTTGCAATGGAAGGGGGCGAGATGGAGCGGGAGCTAGTTGCTAAGCTCCCGTCCCATCCCACCCCCTCCCATTGCTTGCAGCCTACAAGGGGCAGAGAGGGGGCAGGATCACATTAGCAGCATCTGCCCCCTCCCCTTGCCGAGAGCCAGCAGAAAGGGGGAGGCAGTTTAGCAGAGTTAAACTTTCTACCCCCGTCCGATGGTTTTCCGGGTGCGGTGTATAATTACCGCACTCGGACCTCTGAACAGGCGCTAAAACGGGAATTTTAACACCCACTTATGCGATTTTCAGCCGCACTGTGGCCATGGCACGGCTGGACGAAAATTGTTTACGCTCGTGTGAAAGAACCCTGAAATTGTGTTTTTCAAAAGTTTTGCAACTCTGTTAAAAGTGGAAAACTAAATAATTACATGTACATCAGCATATAGACACTCAACATTGGGTTCTGGTGCCTACTGTATCCATCTATACTGTTACCATGCAGCACGGCGCGGGGTCCCGCAGTCGTCGCGCGCCGCTCCGGCGTCCCGGAGCTGTGATGTCAGGGCTCTCCCGGCGACGTGGGGCAGCCGGTGTGCGGCGGCGCGGGCGGGTCCGCCCGTAGGGCGCTGCCAGCACCCCTTCCTCTCTCTTGTATTGTGAGTGGGGGAACTGGCTCCTCCCACTCTCCACCCATGGGCGGAGTTTTGCAGTTATAAGGCTGGCAGTGACCTGAGCTCACTGCCAGTTATTGGTTCTGTCAGCCACTAGTCAGTCCTGTCTGCAGTTCTGCTCAGTCAGTTCCCTAGCTTGCTTGTCAGTTTCCTTTCCAAGCTTTGCCTTGCTCAGTATTTCCTGTTTGGTCATTCCATCTGCCTTTCCTTGTCGGCACTCTGTCCCCCGGTAATTAGTTCCATCTAGGTAGTCGCCAGGTCCCTAGCCAGAGTAGGAACCGCCGCCCAGTTGTCCGCCTGGGGTTAGCCAGGCTGAGGCAAGTAGGCAGGGACAGTGGGGTGCGGTAAGTTCAGGGCACCCCATCTGGCGCTCGGGGGGTCAGAGTGCCGTAACATATACTTCGTGAGATGTTTCTACAATCTCATTGGTAAATTCAGTGGATTGGACCTTTTTTTGAACTGCTCACCTGCCTATTTAAAGTCCTATAATTGAAAGTTCATGTCAAAACAAACACAAAGCAATTATGTTGTGGGAATTGTCTGTAAACCAAAGAGACGGGATCATGTTGAGGCATGCTGTAGAAAGGTACAAAAAAATATTGCTGTAGAATTGAAGTTCCCGAAGAATACAGTGGCCTCCATCATTCTCAAATGGTAAAAGTTGGAAACCACCAAGACTCTTCCTAGAGTGAATCTGAGCAATCAGGGGATAGAAGACTTGGTGACGGAGAACCTGATGGTCATTCTGACAGAGACCCATAGATCTGCTGTGCAGGCAAGGAAACCTTCCAAAAAGACAATAATCTCTATCAGAGGAGTAACTTCAAGCTCCTGGGCCCCAATGCAAAATCTAACAGGGTCCCAACTATAATGCTTTATTCATAGTACTGGGCTCCCTATATGGAGAAGAAAGGCATTATGGGCCCCCTGAGGCTCCTGGGCCCAGGTGCAACCGCATCCCCTGCATCACCTATAGTTACGCTCCTGATCTCTATAGCACTCCACAAATTAGGCTTTATCGAACAGGACCCAAGGACCAATAGGTAAAAAAGGCCCAAGCCCCTAGGTCAGATGCATTATAATATCATCAGAGTCTGCCAAACACAAAACAGAAAACATTGCCTAATGCCCTATTTATATGGAACGGCTGTCGGCTAAATGATTTGCACAGGCTGGTGATGTCACCGCCAGTTCTTAGCGCCTGTACAGAGCATTTACACAGTCAGATAACTGCTGAGTATCGCTCATTCTTATGTGAAACGCTGAGCGGGGATAGTTTAGACGCAGCGAGAAGTGAGCAAACCAGCGATGATTTTTATGCTGGTTGAAAGTGGCAAAAAGTAAATGAATAATGCATGATGGCTTCGCCTTTAGATATAACGATTATTGCGCATTTTCATTCACTTGAACCAATTTTGCTGATAATCATCCCGCATAAATGGCCCATTGCACAACTGTATTAAAGGGCATTAATTGCCATAAATCACCTATTTCTTAACCTCTTAACGCTTTATGACGTAGGTTTATGTCCTGGCAGGGTGGTATGTAATGCACCATGACATGAACTTACTTCTTGTGGATGGCGCGGGATCGGAAGAAGAGCCTGTGCAATCCCACGGTGGGTGACGGCTGCAACAGCAGGCATACATAGGAACACAAATCCCCGCTGTTAACCCCCTTCGTGCCACGATCTATGTAGAACGTGACATGTAAAGGGTTCACAGAGGGAGCGTGCCCCCTCTGCGACGTCACTGGACCTCTGCGATGTAATTGCTGAAACTGCACATCTCTAATAATATAAGTCTCTATAGGCTACGTCCCAATTTGTAACTCTAAACTGATGTCTTTTTTTTTAGGTGCCGAAGTGGTGCGAGGTCTGATAATGGACTCAGTGGAATACAGAGCAGTCGTCAAGTTCCTTTACTTGGAAGGCCGCACACCAAGAGACGTTCGATGAGATGAAAGAGGTTTATAGAGAGCATTCCTTATGATATGATGTAGTCAAGAACTGGCATTGTCAATTCAAAGGTGGTCGGAGTTTGGTGGAAAAGGCTCCAATTCCGGGTAACCCAACTCCACTATCGATGAACACACCATCCAGCAAGTGGAGGCTGCCATTTTGGAAAATTGCTGCGTAAACACTTGCAACCAAGCCCAAAATGTCAAGATTAGTGTGAGGTCCATGGAAAAAATCATCCAAGATCATCTTCATATGCATAAGGTATCCGCTCACTGGGTTCCCCGGCTGCTCACACCTTTCCAGAAGCAAAAACGAGTCAAATGCTCCCAGGCTCTTTTCATGATGTGCCATGGAAACTAGGAGGACTTTTTTAACAGACTGATCACACAGGATGAAAGCTGGGTCCATCACTAGGATCCTGAGGCTAAAGTCCAGTCGATGCAATGGAAGCATCACTGCCTCCAAAGAAGGCACATGCCCAACCCTCGGCAGGCAAGGTTATGCTCAGTCTTTTGGAACCAGCATGGAGTAGTCTTGAAGGATTTCCTAGCAAAAGTTACAAGGATTACTGGGGCATACTATGCTTCACTGCTATGGAAATTGCGGGAGGCCATCAAAACCGAGGGACATGGCATGCTCACCAAAGGTGTCCACCTTCTGCAAGACAACTCCCCAGTTCAGTGTGTATCCCTAGGTGGCACCTATTTAGAGAAGGACTAATAACTGTGCCAAGATTCATTGCTCTCAGTCCACAGGAAGTGGGTCAGGGGAAATCTTTAATGAATGCCCCTCATATGAACCCAAAAATGGTACCAATAAAAACTACAGTTTGCCACGCAAAACACAAGCCCTCATACGCCCATGTTGATGGAAAAATAAAAAAGTTATGGCTTTTGAAAAGCGGAGATGAAAATCCCCCCAAAAATTGCTGCGTCCTTATGCCCAAAATAGGCCGTGTCCCGAAGGGGGTTAAATCAGGTTCCTATGTAAAAGATGTTTTTAACATTTTGGTGTTCTTTCTACTGTGACTTTTCATGTCACTGTGTTTAAATAAGTCTTCAATATTTCATTCTTCACACTGACCACTATACGGTACTTAATAATAGCCTGACACTTCCTGTTCTGTAGAGATCACCTCTTAAACAGTAGTCTTAATATCATCACAGGCAGGACTGCAATGAAAAGTAGCACTTCTTATACAGTAAAGCAGGAAGCAGATAACACAGGCTCTACCATTGACGAGAGGTGATGGTTGTAGCTCACCTTCCCCTACAATGACCTCCGCACAAGTCTTTGAGGATGCTTACAACACTCTTGCATAGATGTCAGTGAGTACTACTGCAAAGTGAATCTCTGAACTACTGCTAATGGAGCTGAGCAGCACCCCAAGCAGGATGGACGTCCCTTATACAGAGAATAGAATAAAAAATCTACAATCCGAAAAAATACAAAGATTCTTAATAGAGATGAGCGAACGTACTCGTTAAGGGCGATTTCGCAATCGAGCACCGCTTTTTTCGAGTACCTGACTACTCGGGTGAAAAGATTCGGGGGGCGTCGGGGGGTGGCATGGTGGAGCGGGGGGTAGCAGTGGGGAACAGGGGGGAGCTCTCTCTCTCTCCCGCCAACCCACTCCCCTCTGCAACCCTCCGCTCACCCCCGGCGCCCCCTGAATCTTTTCACCCGAGTAGTCAGTTACTCGAAAAAAACGATGCTCGATTGCGAAATCGCCCTTAACGAGTACGTTCGCTCATCTCTATTCTTAAACACACACACACATATATATGTTTTGATTTCTGGTTTGAGTTAGGAAGAAGAAATTTTTCCAATACAGTCTTTTTAATCTAGCCTTACACATGAGATAAAAATTAGCTGATTTCAGCTGGAACTGCCAATGATCTCATGTTTATGGGGTCATCACAGCTATCCATAGATGTTATGGGGACGAGGGATCAGGCATGTTGAATTTCAAATTTTTTTGTTTTGGCAAAAGATGAGTGCGGGGCGCAAGTACGGTGCCCTCCATGAACTTCACCAATATATCAGATGAAGACCTAATTAATCTCCATAATGGATCAATATAGACATGTATAATATCACCAAAAATGGGGGGAACACAAAACAGGCTTAGTAACAGTAACACAAATATGCAAATGGGAACTATCCCTATCCAACTGTGGTGTGGCAGGCCCTGCCTAGAAGTATGGCAATTGCCCTGATAAGGGCGACCCCATGTCAGGCACCTAGAGGACCTAATCTGTCCCTATATGGAGGATAGGAAGGAAGTTAATATGCAGATAGAAAGAGCAATGTATGGAATACAGTATAAGATAGAAGTGAGTAAGCCCCACATAGAATAAAAAACCAAAGGTACTTAGCTAACAGGAGTCTATAACCTCATGAAACACCTCAGTCAGGACAGTAACCGGCGACTGTGTAGAGTCAGGCCAGGAATAAATATACTTCCGTTATGGCTGATTGGCCAACTGTCGGCCATTCAGTCTATATAACACAGGAGATGTTGTAGGAGGGTTGAAAAAAACAGCACATCATACACTGAAACCACTGAAAGATTTCCAATGGATGACACCTCAGGGACCGTCTGCACTGACAAGAAGGCAGTCATCGGTGCCCAGGGTGCATGCACCGAAGGCGTGGTAACAGGTAACGTCATCCCAGCACCACTTCCTAATTGTGGCCAGCACACCATTGGAATAAACATGCATACTTGGCCAAGCCAGGAGTGCGTGATCATGGTGGAGTTGGGTGAAATACGTCTAGTGGCTTAGCTGTGTATTCATCTCTTCTAACATGACTAATGGAGGCATGAGATATAAGATAATTCACTTATAAAGAAGATAAAGGAAATGAGTGAAAAAGGAGTCTTTCCAAAACAAAATTAACCCTTGGTTCAAAATAATTACTGGAGCCTACATGATGCATGTAGTAAGACCCTAACATTCTCTACTCCATCCTGCGGTACAGAATTCAGAGTATATTATATGCATTTGCTTTCTCACGAACTTCCAGTGGAATCGTGCCTCCCTTGTAAGCTTGTTTATCATGCGATACATAATCCATTATTCATCTAATGAAATTTAATGCAATATTTGTTTTCTGAACTCCTATGGAGCCTAATAAAAAATGTCTGACAACCCATCCATGCCACCTTGTTCTGAGTCTGCAAATTGATGAGATAAATGCAGCGTCCACGGTCTGGCAACCGATCAGATGTTATTGACACACAATTATTATTAATCAGCAATTGCTTTATTTATGTTTTGATTCGCTGGGAATTGGAAAGTATCTGTATTATATTTGTCGCTTCAATACCCGACCTGCAAGGCTGAAACTTCCCAGCATATAATATCAATTTGGTATACACTGTGTATAGAATTCTATTTAGTCTTATGCAGTCAAAGATACATCTATATAATACTAAATGTACTCAATTACAATTTGATTTGTTTGTGGTGGGTACTACTGTATATACCTACCTGAGAATGGCAAGGGGTTTTCTAAGGTATATATGGCTGAGCTGCTTCTATGGAGCATGTGGGTGAACCATTTGTGGTGGGCGTGTGGGTGGACCTTTTCTGGGGAGCATGTGGATGAACCATTTCTGAGGAGTATGTGGATGAACCTTTTCTGGGGAGCATGTTTGTGAACCATTTCTAGGGGGCATGTGGGTGAACCTTTTCTGGGGAGTATGTGGGTGAACCATTTCTTGGGAGCTTGTGGATGAACCATTTGGGGGGCATGTGGGTGAACCATTTGGGGTGGCATATAGGTGAACCATTTTTGGGGAGCCTGTGGGTGAACCATTTCTGGAGAGCATGTGGGTGAACCATTTGGGAGGCATGTGGGTGAACCTTTTTTAGAGGGCATGTGGGTGAACCATTTCTGGGGAACATGTGGATGAAACTTTTCTGGGGAGCAGGTTTATGAACCATTTCTAGGGGGCATGTTTGTGAACCTTTTCTGGGGAGCATGTGGGTGAACCATTTCTGGGAAGCATGTGGATGAACCATTTGGGGGCATGTGGGTGAACCATTTCTGGGAAGCATGTGGATGAACCCTTTGGGGAGCATGTGGGTGAACCATTTCTGGGGAGCATGTGGGTGAACCATTTTTGGGGGGCATGTAGTTTGGCCATTTCTTGGGAAACATTTACAGTCTTCAGATTTTCATTTGAAAGTGAACTGTATCTGTTAAAACAACAACAAACTACTAACATTTTACATTTCTGTCCTTTCCCACTTCAATAGTTTCCTGGTATTCCAACAATTTCTGTTTACACTGCTGCGGCAAGGATGAGTATTAAGTATGATTATTGCTTATTGTGATACTTTAATATTTTGTTAGCCTTCGACTTCTTTCTTTTTTTTTTCTCCTCTCCACTTTCAAAAAACCATAACTTTTTTATTTTCCCATCAGCCTAGCCATTTGAGGCCTTTTTTTTCCAGAAGGGGATGTATTTTTCGGTGGTATCATTTATTGTACCATACAAAGCACTGAAAAACTATTGAACATTTCTAAATGGGGTGAAGTGCAGTATATTGTGTTTTTGAAGGCGTCCTATTAAGCCTTACCATGCAGCGGTGACATACAGCCAAGTAAATAAAGACAGACGGGGGACTAGGAAACAGTAAAACGGGACCACCAGAGGATTCGCATGGTATTCTGACTCGCTGTTGAGCTTGTGATAGACTTGTGCTCATACACAGCAGCCATAACTTTATGGGAAACTAGAAATTGCTAAATCTGCTGGAAGTTCTAGAATCAGTTTCTATGTATAGGACAGGATCCTTTGGCGGGTATTGTAACGTGCACACGGTAATAGTGCATAATAGACAGACAATGCCACACTGCACTGCCGTTAGCAGCCAATCAGCACATGTACTTTAGTAATACAGCACACAGTGATATGGTCTTTTTGCTCAAAATGTAATTTGCTATATCAACAGCAGAAGAAACATAGCAATGCTACAATTAAGAGCAAGCATCTGAGTGGTAATACCTGGAGAACAGATGACATCTGGCAGCCAATTAGAGGCTGACATATGCAGCCCCTGATTGGCTGCAGTGGTCAGGTGGTGGTTGTTCCTAAACAAAGACCAGGCAGACTGTGGGAGCTGCAGCACTAGAATGCCAGGGGTTTTCTATGCAGGGGAACCCCTCTCTCGCCACTGCTGGGCGATTCCTTCTTTCCTGCAGGGAAACCCTGGTCTCACCGCTGCTAGGGAATTATTCACCCTTTGCCGGCCGCCTCACATAGTCTCCCATAGAAGTCTATGGAAACTTCTGCAATTTTCTGCAACAAGATAGGTCAAGAAGACCTATTTTTTTTAATGCAGCAGGGAATTTCAGTTGCTGAATTGAGTCGCTGATGTCCTATCTTTTTTGGTGCGATTTCTTGATGCAGCTACAAAACGTTCATCTGAAGGTTTTCAGAGGAAACCATTACTTCTATTAGACACGATTTTTTGACGCATGTAACTTTGCTGCAGAAAATCGTCCATGTGAAGGAGGCCTCTGACTGGATCTTACAGTCACTCACGTGTCATAGATAAATTGTTATTGCTCTCAGTAAGGGCTCCCACCCACTGGACTTTTTTTTTTCTTGCGTAAGAAAAACGCTGCGATATCGCCAGTGTTTTCAATGGGGCCAGCGGCAGCAGCGCTAGCCCCATTGAAAACATAGGGAGCATACTGGGGACCGCGGGGATGAAGGAATCCTCTGCCACAACTGTGACAGCTGTGGCAGAAGTCCAGGTTACTATTCCATTGCTTTCAATGGGGTCGGCAAATAAGCCCTTCCCTGAAAAATCAACCCTAGCTGGTTAAAAAACAAAAAAATCTTTACTCACCTCTCCGCTGCTCAGACGCGTCCTCCGGCTGGCTCCCCTGCACTGCTGTCCAGCACTTTCAGCAGGTGAGGATTTCAAAATCCCTGCCTCCTGGAAGGGCTTTGCTGATTGGCTGAGCGCTCAGCCAATTATAGGCAGCGCTTAGCTATTCATCAAAAGAAAAAAAATGCCAGTGGGTGGGAGCCCTAAGAGAAACTACCAAAAAGAAATTATGTTACAGCAAGCTTTCGAGGATCCTTGGCAGGCTTCAGGTCAGGAGGCCTCACAAAGAGGCCAAGGAGCCTTGAAAGCTTGCTGTAATATCATTTATTTTTGCTAGTCAATAAAAGGTATCTATCCACAAAATTACTGTGTTTCTCTTAAAGGGGTTTTCCAGTGAAATACCATTGATGACTTGTCATCAATGTTTGATCGGTCGGGGTCTGTCGTTCGGGACCCCGACCGATCAGCTGAGCGGGTGCATGCTGTCAGCACCCCAAATACACAGAGGTCAGCACGGAGATTTCTATTCCAAATACACAGAGGTTGGAGCAGAAGCCTCCGCACCAACCTCCAAATAGTCATCAGCACTTGTAACTGCAGGTATGGCTCCCATTGATTTCAATGGGAGCTGTGCTTGCAATTACAAGCACCGGCTACTACACAGAGGTGCATGCGCCTGCTCAGCTAGTCGGTCAGGATCCTGAGCGGCGGACTCCGGCCGATCAGCTATTGATGACCTATCCTGATGATAGGTCATCAATAGTATTTCCCTGGAAAACCCCTTTAAGGCCCTTTTACACAGGCGGACAGTCTTTCAAAGGACTTCACAAGCGCCGACGTCACCGCTAAAGTCGCAGGCTTCTCGTCCACTTATCGCTCAGCGCTTTGCATCCTATGGAAAGCGCTGAGCTTGGAGCGTTTACACGGGACGAGTAGCCAGAGAGCCAATGAGGTTTAAGCTGACTGAAAAGCCGCGAACGACAAGCGGGCGATTTTTTTTCGCATTCACACTGAATGATTATCCCTCAAAATCGTTCTTTTGAATGAATTTTGAGCGATTTTACTTGCGTGTAAACGGGCCTTTACTGAGAACAAGAACATCTTGTTCTACTGGCTAACATGGTGCCAAACTTTGTTTCTTTTTATAGATTAATTGAATGTGGTTTTGTTTCGTGATCCTTAGCCAACCCTTGTAAACTAAATTCAGTATCATGTTCTGCATTTCACTTGGCTTGAAGTAGCTCTGTGCAAGCCCTTTTTGTTTGAAGGCTATCTTAATGGTAAAATTACCGCAGGGTGTACCGCTGCTCGGACACCTTGCCATCAACTGTAATCTGAAGGGCAATCTGGCAACTAATGCTCCTTTTACACACAACAAGAAATGCATGATTCTCATTTAGACAGACAGATTCCTCATTGAGAATCCTTCCCTTTTAGTTCAATGTTTCACATTCCTATTTAAATAAGGAAGATGGAACTATACCTCAGCAGCGCCACCTATTGGAAGGCAGTATTCTTGCAAGTCAATGTTAGACTTTTTATACAAGCCTTATAGCAATAACTGGGAACCTTATTTACATACTTCCCAGAGGAGCATGGATGACCATATAAAAGTCTCCCCACTTACCTCCTAGGTGCCCTCCGTAAGAAGAAACGGTACCCTTCCCGACCCACGTCACAGGCCTCTCACTAGCCAAGCCAGAAAGCTGCTGCACACTGATGAGGGGCAAAAACCCTGAAACAGCTGCCTGTGTATGGATTCTGGATTGATTTTCAATTCCCACTCATTGTTATAAGGCTTGTATAAAGAGTCTAGCATTGACTTGCAGGAATGCTGCCTTGCAATAGATGGCGCTGAAGAGGTATTGTTCCATCTTCCTTATTTGCATATTTTCCAAAGGAGCATGAATGGCCATATAAGTATCCTCACTCACCTTCTTGCTGTCTCTTTAAGGAGAGATGATACCCTTCCCGACATTCAGGGGCGTAACTATCGAGGATGCAGGGGATGCGGTTGCACCCAGGCCCAGGAGCCTTAGGGAGCCTTAGCCTATAAGGCCTCTCTTCTCCATATAGGGAGCCCAGTACTATGAATAAAGCATTATAGTTGGGGGCCCCGTTCCAGGTTTTGCATTGGGGCCCAGGAGCTTCAAGTTATGGCTTTGCCGACATTCCTATGTGAAACACTGAATGAGAAGTGTTTAAATACAATGACAAGTGAACAAACCAATTATTTTTTACATGGTGGCTGAAACTGAACGACAAAGCGAACATTTCTCATTCAGTGTTGGCTCGACCAAATGATTATCATTCACTTTTGTTTATTTGAATGATAATCGTTCCGTCTAAATGCACCTTAAAACTATGAGGACATTTAGCTTGCTAATATTGCAATTTGGCCCCCTGCATTCTACCAGGGTCTATGATGATTGAGCCGCCTGCAGCTTATCAGATGCATTTTTGGCTTCTTTTTCTGTAAGTTATGTCTTTGTACATTTTTTTCTCTCACCTCTGTGATTTTAAAACTATGAGGAACTTTAAATTCAGGCCTCTTTTGGCCGCAAAAGGCAGCAGAGATTATTATGTATGAGCACAGAGGAATGGTGCTATGTACTAAAAAACAAAATAACGTATCATGTATATCCTAAACTAAACCAAAAAAAATAAGGCAGCATCTAGTAAAAGAGTGAATTACATTTAAAAAGTCAACATTTGCTAGCGGGAAGGGTGGGGGGTGGAGGGGGAAATTCACAGGAGAATATAGCAGTAATGTTCGTTGTGGTGGTAGTGCTTAATAATGTGAGCCTTGCGCTGCAGATGGGGATATGTCATTATAAAGTAACTGTAGAATGGATTGTGTTGTAGCATAATCCTGATACATCTTTAAATTATTAATTACTATGAGTCATGCAAACATAAAAACAAGTAAACAGCTCATGGGGGATCAGCCTAGTCTATTCACAAGTCTGTGAGGGATGTGTGGCTTGGAGGAGATCCACTCCCCCCCATTCAGCCCCGGACCTTTGCACGGTCTTCTGGTTCAGAGGGTCAGAGAAAGGATTTTTGTGGGTTATTTTCCTTTTGAAGAGGGTTTGCAATTGGCCGCATCCCTGCGAACATTTTTGTTTAGCATACAGCACTTTTTGTAGCACCTGGCTGAATTCAGGATTCTGTATTTAAAGAGTACCTGCACTTTCACGATGGAGCACTGATGCTACGTTGGCCATTTTCAGCTCCCTCCGGCAGCTAAAGGCGGCCCCATATAAGTCCATACAGCGTTATATGGGACTGTCTTAAGCTGCCGGAAGGAGCCGAATACGGCTGATGAAGCACGAATGGACCACTACGAAAGTGCAGGTACCCTTTAAAAAATTTTAAAACACAGGATATCCTAAAATGTGGGTATTTTTTAAAGAAGACTCGTTATAATCTAAAGTCGTCAGGGATGGCTGCATAGGTCTTTGGGCGATGTCTTGTTTTAATGGCGTACACACTGCGGCAAAAATGACATAACTTTAGAAATTTTGCATTGTCTTAATCATACATTCCCATAGCATAAAGTTATTAAGTCATTTTTGCCGTAGTGTGTACACCTTAAAAACAAGACTGCACCTGAAGATTGTGCAATTTAGTTTTTTTTTCCCATTTCTCTCCACTTTTTACATTTTTGAAAGTTCTTCAGTACATTATATGGTACGTTAAATAGTACCATGGAAAAGTACAACTCGTCCCGCAAAAAACAAGCCCTCAGACAGCGACATCAATGGATAAATAAAGGAGTTATTTTTGTAATGTGGGGAGGGAAAACCGAAAGCGAAAAGGAAAAAAGGTGTGGCGTCTTTACGGGGTTAAAGTGTACCTAGGGTATACATGTACGTGTATATATGTGTTTGTAAGGACTTGTTAACATCCGCTCTGTGAGTTCCATTTTGCAACTCCCTTATGGGAACAGGAAAACGGCACCCACTGGCCGAATGCATATATCCATATGGTCCCAAATGGACCCCATTTTTTATTACGTGGTCCGTTCAGGTTTCTGTCCAGCCATTCAGGGTTTTACAGGAAAAAGCCCAAAATATGCGGCTATGTGTATGGAGGGGTACATTCCCATATTGTTGAAATGTTGTGGATTTTACGCAGTGGAATTTTCTGCAGAAAATCTACGGCACTAAACAGTACCAGCAACGTCCAGAAATTTCACCCACACACTGCAGAGAAAATCTGCCGCATAAATTGACCTGTAGAAACCATGTAGAAATACTCCAGGAGACCGCGATTTCGTATAAATCTAGCGCCTGCCAGCATTTATTCCACAGCACAGCATAGCACAGTTCATATACAACTTAAAATGTCTAGGGTTCAAAACCCACTGGGTACCAGTCACTAACCCTTCCCAGGGGAGTCTGGAGGGCGTCCTCCTCTGTCAGACGCGTGACTAGCCCAAGCTGGTCCGCACTGGACCCCAGGCTTCCAGCTCCTGATGCGGCTCCTCTGACTGCCTCTCACTCTGGCTAGAAGCCAGCTTTTGGTCCACTGAGCTATCACTTCACCTTTACATATGTTGCTTGCACTTTGCCGCTTTGTGTGCCATTCCATTTTGTGCCAGCACATCCTCCTCTATAATGTGGCAAGTTCAGGTCGCTCGCCTGCGGATCGCCGATCTCTCCATGGGGAATGGGCACCATACGCAATGAAAATACTTCAGACACTTGGATTTCTTTAAGTCTGGTGCCTGACAGTTTTATTTCATAACACATCAAACGTATACCGCATACCATAGAAAGTGCAATTGCACCCCAACTGGTTGTGAGTCCAGGGTTGTCGTCGCTGTTGGGCCTTTGTTGATCCACCTTGGATAACCAACCTGCAGTTTCTCAGCTATGCACTGTCACTTCTTCCTGAGTGCAGCAGGAACTGATCCTTGTATCTCACTTCCTGCCACACTCATAGGTGATTTCTCAAATCTCCAGAGCCAGAATGCCTGTCTATCGCCCTCTGCAGGCCCTCTGTATATTGCACTCCATATATATATATATATATATATATATATATATATATATATTTGCTGTGCCTCTTTATATTCTGTAAATGATTGTGCCTTAATAAAAGTTTTATTTAACAAAAATATAATGTCAGAATGTCTGGCCTGAACGATTTGCAATAACAAGTTCATACCCTTAAGTTGGCAGTTAAACAGTACTCCATTGAAGTGACAAGTTTGTAGTAACATTGCATGGGGGTACAACTGTTTGTCTTTGGTAAATTTCAAAATCTTTTGTATTATTGATTGATGCAGGAACTAGGGGGGTGGGGTGTTTATCAATGAATGTGGCTCAGTGGTTAGCACCATTGCCTTGCAATGCCGGGTTCCAAAATTCAAATCTTATCAAGGGCAACATCAACTTTGAAAAAAAAACATACAGCCATCACCCATGGTCAGGTTTGAACCTACCCCTCTAGCACTGCAAGGCAGTAGTACTACCCCAAAAATAAGACAGTGTCTTATATTAATTTTTGTTCAAAAAGGTTTAACGTTTTTACATGTATAGCTGCCTGGACACTATTTAAATTGACTTTTTTAATAAACTGTTAGCAGGGCTTAATTTTGGAGTATGGCTTATATTTCAAGCATCCTCAAAAAGCCTGAAAAATCATTTTGCATCCTCAAAAATTCTGGTAAATCATGCTATGTCTTATTTTCAGGGAAACAGGGTAACAACTAAGCCACCACACTTGTTCTTTCATTGTGGGAGAAGTAGAAGAATAAACACAAACAACATACAAAGCCAATACAGATTTCACCCTTGGTCAGATTTGAACCTGCAATTCTAGCACTCTAAGGCAGGAGTGTAATGGCTGAGCTACCAAAAAGAACATACAACCTCCAGACAGATGTTGTCCATAATCAGACATGAACCCTAGTGTTACAAGGCAACAGTGCTAGCCACTGAGCAATCAAGCTTTTTACTCCTTCCTCCTCCTGCTTCTTCCTTCTTTAGGCCTCATGTCCACTGAACAATTATAATTACAAAATCCGCATGCGTTTTCCGCAGCCATAGGGATGCATTGGAGACTCGCAGGTAAGTAAATACCTGCGGATGTCCTTTTTCCCTGCCGCGCGGATCGTACGTGCGGGAAATCATCCGCAGCATGCACCATTTTTTGCGGGTCTCTCGCGGGGACGGCTCCTGCAGGCTTCCATAGAAGCCTATGGAAGCCGTCCGTATCTGCAGCACACCCGCAGCTGAATTTCTTCTTTCCGGCGCGGGTGAGCAGGAGTTAAAAAAAAGAAAGAGTGCATGGTGTATGCGCGCGGCACGCTTCCCGCATGCTGAGCACATCTGCTGGGCCGAAGCAAGAAGATCCGGCCGCGACGGAGGGAAGCTCCGCTGCGTCAGGACAGGTAAGAAAAATCAATTTTCAGGCCTCATGTCCGCGGGAAAGGAGGGACTCGCTGCTGGATTCTGCATGGAGAATCCGCGCAGGCTCAAATTTCTTAGTGGACACGAGGCCTTATTCTTCTCATTCTCCTTCTTCTCTTCTTTCTCCTCCGTCCTATTGCCTTCACTTTCTTCTCCTCTGGATGAGGAGGAAGGAGGAGAAAGAGAGAGAATGAGAAGAATAAAGAAAAACTATGGTGGCTTAGTCATTACCACTGTTGCCTTGCAGTGCTGGGGTCCTAAGTTCAAATTTGACCCAAGACAACATCTGCATATACATGAATTAGCTCTACCCCTAAATAAATACAGCAACTATGTATTAACACCATACAGTAACTAAATAACACCGCCATACCATGATTAAATAATACCACTATAGACCACAGAGGAACTTAATGTTACAGCCAAAGTGTTGTGGTGCGATGGCCACAATCAGGAAGTGGAGCCAGGGTGATGTCAAGACATCAGCCCCATCCCACATGACCACACCTTTGGTATGGTCAAACCAGGGTGCGCCCCATCCCACATGACACACCCTGTTATTTTGCACTGGGTGCAGATGAGAGCCTTCTTCCTTTCAATGCAGAATGTCCCTTAGGTGTTGTCTGCTGGAAATCAGTGGGCTCAGTGTATAATATACCCTTCTTCACAACCCTGCTACAGCATCTCCTGTGGAATATGGACTGATTGGCCAACAGGGAGGTGTTTTTCTCTAGCTAGGGAATTCGTCATACTGGTAGTGTATTTATTCTGGTCCCGCCTCTACATGGGCGCCAGTTATTGCCCTGCCTGAGGTGTTTGGTGAGACAGCGGACTCCTGCCAGCTAAGTACCTGTGGCTCTTTATTCTTTGTGAGGCTTATGCTCTTCTATCATATAATGTGATATATACATTTCCATTTGCATTAAAGATCTTCTCTCTCCTCCATCTACGGCCAAACTAGGCCCTCTAGGTTCCTGATGAGAAGCCACTTCTATTAGGGTGATCGCCCTGCTTCAAAACAGTGTCTGCAACACCAAAGTTGGTTATGGATAGCGTTGCCATCCTTGTATTTCTGTTATCGTTCCTTGTTCTATATTGTGCTCCCTGCATTGTGGTGATATAGTATAGGTCTATATTGGTCCATTAAGGACTTTAATTAGATCCTTGTCTAAATTCTTGGTGTTATCCATAAGCCGCTCCGTACTTGCGCCCTGCACAAACGTAAAACATAGAAATGACTAAATAATATCACCACTATACCATGAGTATGTAATTCCACCATACCAAAATTCCCTCCATACTATAAGTGAATATTACCAATATACTGAGACTGAATACTCTGATCATATAGTGGTCAGATACCACGCAGTCAGTTTGCAGAATATCATCATACTGCAGACTAGACAAATTAGCATATAATCGCATCCATTGCAAAAAGCCTCCATAGGGTGAATCAGGGCCCAGGGATATGTTTGACATATGTACAAACGCCGTGTGAAAGTAGCAGCAAATTGGCTCAGTCCTATGCAGCTTGTGCCTGTATGTGTCTCTGCCTCCGGCAGGAATATATATCAACCTGCTATCAGTTGGGCAGCGTGTGCCAAGCTTGGAGTTAAATCAATGGGAATCGTCTTATTCTCAGGAACCTTTTGGGACAGCATACTTACCCAACCATCCTGCGTGGTATGTCAGACTGAGCCCATTCAAGTCTGTTTTAAATCCTCAGCTTGACTGATTGCCCTATGATTTAGGCTGGGTTCACATCTATGTTATCATGTTCGGCTTTCTGTTGTATAAGAAGCACCCTGGAGCTCCGGAGAGCAGCCTGAAGGACCTAGACTGAGCCTGCTAGGTAGGTATAAGATATCCCCTGATAATAAGACCTAGTGCCTCTTTTGGGGCAAAAATTAATATAAGACAGGGTCTTTTTTTTTTTTGAGAAAACGCGGTATTTATGCTGACTACTACAGATGTGCCAGTGGTAAAGTAATTTTAAGAATTAAGCCCCATTTACATGCGACGATTGTTGCTTGAACGAACGACGACTTTTTTGCTTTTAAATGTTGAGCGTTTACACATAAAGATAATTGTTTGAAATCCTCGCCATTTCCCTCATTCGCTAAGTAAACACTGTACATGTTGTTTGCTCGGGTGGGTGTGTGTTTATGCAAAGAATCTCTGGCCAGAAGAGGTTTATAATTAGTGCGAAGAAATAGCCATAGTCTACTGAGGCATTGTGTTCAGCTGGACAAACAATCACCCCCCTACACCCCCCACCTCAAGTCGTTTGAAAGGCTGAACGAATACTGTTTAAACCTAATGACAAGGAAATGAACTAACGATTATTTTTATGCAGGCTGAAACTCAGCGATAAACGACAAGTGAAGGAATAGTGTAGGATGGCTTCGCGTTTACACATAACCAATATAGCTCACTTTTTTTACTTGTTTGAACGAATTTTAAGCAATCGTTGCATGTAAATGGGCCTTAACCCAGAGAGGAAAATTTGGGAATTCAAACTGATAAGAACTTTCCAGTAATTAACACAAACTAATACCCGATTTAGACACAATGATTATTGCTCAAAATTCAGTCAAAAGCCATCTTTTGAGCGATAATCGTTGTGTCTAAACGTGCGGCCATCATGCACTGTTCGCTCATCGCTAACTTTCAGCTAGCTGAAAGACAACGATGAGTCTTATCAGGACCGTGTGCTGAGTTTTCAGCAGGATACCGCTGATACTATTGTTTCAGCTGGTATCCCGCTCGGAAAACACAGCCAGAGTATGAAGAAGACAGCGCTCCAGCTGTGTTCTGCATACCCGGAGCGCTCAGCTGGATACCAGCTGTGCACTCCGTGAACACAGCCGGAGTATGCAGAAGACAGCACTCCAGCTGTGTTCTGCATACCCCACTCGGAGTGCTCAGCGGGATACGAACTAAGCACTCCGAGTACACAGCAGTTCTCGGAGCACGTAATTGCACAAAACAATTATCGGTGAAAAAATTGCCTTTGAGCAAGAATCGTTGTGTCTAAATGGGCCTTTACACCTGGATTTATGAGCCGCTGCATGGACACTTCACACCATTATCAGACTGTCTCAGATCTGTAGACTGCGAAGTCATCACCTTTTACCCTTCCACATATACAGAAATCTTAGTTTTATTGCTTGGGCTTATTTTGAAGTTTCACTCCATGTACAATGTCTTGATGTAACATCATTTACATGTTGTGCATTTCTCTCAGTTCTTCATTTGTTAATTAGCTTGATAAAGGGGCATCAGCGCGCCCAAACACGGTAAATATAATTTTTCTGCTTAGCCAATAATTGTATCACTTCTTATAATACGTTTTTCTTTTTTACACAAGAGTATTCAGCATCACATGGATTTTTTCTGGGTAACAAGGTACCACAACTATTTTTGCTGTACTTTAGTTTAAGGTTGAAAGCTATTCAAGACTTGCACACAATGACCTCTGGTGGACAGAAATAAGAATGCAATGTAAAGATGACAACATGATGGATAACAACTGATTGGTTCTATATAAGAAAGTTTGTTTGGTGGTTGTTTTTTTTTCTCTTGATATGTTGATAAGCCTGTTTGTGCCTTATTGACGAGGCCGAATTTTGGAAATCTGACATGTGTCACTTTAACCTAGAATAACTCTGTAAAGGTTTTGCATATACAAATGATTCCGCCATTGTTTTTTCGCCACATATTATGCTTCATTTCGATGGTAAAAATAAACTGATAGAATATTTAATAAAAGCACCAAAATTGGGGCGAAAAAATGAAATTTTTTCACATTTTCAACTGCAATATGTCAAATATTATTATGGACGAGTGTTGAGCCACTAGGACAACCAACCAGTTTAGCTTTGGACTACTCCTGGTGTGACTGGCAGCTGACCCCCGGTGGTCAGAGTTACCGGTACAAGGCACTGCGAAATCGGCCGACCTATAGGCAATACCAGATGGGAAATTTTGCCCTTTGCTAGTAAGGGAGATGGAGGTACCCCTGCCTATAAGCAGGGTAGGTGTTCTAACAAAGATGGCCCCACGGTCTTCCTCTTGGGCTTGACTATCCCTTACGGAACACAGGAAAGAAGTACAGGACACAGGTCTGGGCTATACACCCCACTAAACTGGGTATGGTACAAAGACAGGATCTGGCAGCAGACAAAAGTATAAAGATAAGATTACAGACTGGAGACCTATGCTGGGTAACTGAGGCAGGATCACACCAAAATAACATGCAAAGTCAGAGAGAAGCTAACATACAGGATACAGGTCATACAGAAAAGTCAGAGGTAGAAAGGCAATGCTGGAAGACAGAGACAAACACCAAAACAGGGAAGATGCCAGGGTAGGATATACAGATAAGTACAAGGACAAGCAGACAGTAGTCAGAGATAGGTGACCTAGGAATGCTGGGTGTCTGGAATAAACACACAACAATACTCAGGCCAAGAGGAAGGGCATCAGCCCAGCTTAAGTAGGGGAGTAATGCGTATTAACCCTGCAGCTGGGCTGAGAGCAAGGGAACTGGTTAAATCCTTCAGTGCTGGTAGAAAATGGAAACAGAGTCCATACATACAGGAGGAGTAGAGTGATGCTCGCATCAGCCTGGGACCGCAAGGGGGCGGCAGACACAGGTTTACAATCCAACAAATATGTGCAAACATACTGTACAAATTCTTTCTAAGATATATATTTCTAAACCACATTCAGGAGACGTACAATTTTCACGTTAATTATTAACATTTTGAGGAACATTTTGTTTTCCTACACCAAGCCAAGATTGCAAAGGCTCATAGGTGTCAGAATGATAGATTCCCCTCCCCCCATATTAAAAAATACACCCCTCAATATATTCACGGAGGGGGGGGGGGGCAGGAGCATTTTGACCCCACAGTTTCTTTTCAGGAGTTAATGCAATTTAGAGGAGGAAAAATAAAATTTCATATTTTTGCAAATATGTCATTTTAAAGTCAGGTTGTTTTTCAATAGTGCACATGAAAATGAGGAATTACACCCCAAAATAAATACCTGTTTGGCCTGTGTTCAGAAACATATCCATTGTGGCCCCGATCTGCTTAGTGGACACATGGCTAAGCCTGTAATGGAGGGAACACCCGTTGGCTTTCAGGGCACAACTGAATAAAATCCAGGCCCCATTGCTCACTTGTAGAGCCATCAAGGTGCTAAAACAATAGAACGCCCCCCACAAATGACCCCATTTTGAAAACTCGACTCCTTAAAGAATTCCTCTAGGTGTGTACTGAGCATTTTGACGCCCAAATGTTTTGCAAAAATAATTATAAAGCATGTGAAAAATAAATAAAATGTATTTTTTCCATAAATGTCACTTTCCTAACAGTTTTTAAACAAAGAAAACTGGGGAGATGCACCCTAATTTTTTTTTAGCACTGGTTCTTCTGTGTTCAGCAATACCCCCAATCTGCTTACAGGAGACACGGCTAGGCCTGGAATGGAGGGAACACCCTTTGGATTTCAGGGCACAACTGAATAAATTCCAGGCCCCAATGCACACTTGTGCACAAAGATATTGACACCCTAAAAAGAACACTCCACCCCCCCACCGGTAATTACGGAGGTCTGAATGGGATGTTTGTTTGATTATATTTCCCTCGCTGTCGCTTAGTGAAGATTCGGGTACCTGCAGCCCATACACAATGTAATTTCGTATGGGCTGTGGGTATATCCGCGACCATAGAGCACAATGGGCTCTATGTCGCGGATATCCCCGATAAAATAGAACATGCTGCGTTTTATTTACTACGAGTGATTGACTGATTGATTCGCGCATTGCCGCCGATCAAACACATGCAGAATCCGCAATTCCTATCCGGTCATGTGAGATCGCCCTAAGGTCGAACGCTAACTTTTTATTCCATTTGATAATGGTGATCACGTGACCAGGGACCGCTCAACGAGGCCGCCAGTCATTGCTCCAGGCTCTCGGCTTCCTTCGGTAGCTAGGAAGGAGGAGATTTTAAATTTCCTTCCCCGGCTTCTGCACTTGTGTCCATCATATTGCCGATGGGCACATGCACAGAAGACGGGGAAGGTCCGCGGATAAAGATCCCATTGGAGGACAAATACAGGGGCCTTAGCTAAGTAATTTCTCCTCCCCTCATGGATCGGATCCATGAGGGGTTGTGAAACGTTAGCTTTTTTTTAACTTTTACAATGAATAACCGCGATCACATACCGCGGCCCCCCGTTACATATCCAGGCTCTCGATTTCCTTTGGTAGCCAGTAGCAGGGAGATTTTAAATTTCCAGTGCCCTCCGCAGCTTCTGCGCATGCGTCCGACACTTTACCGAAGGGCACATGTGCAGAATCCAGGGAAACGTCCAAGGATAAAGATCCCTTTAGGGGAAAAATCTGGGGGCCTTAGCTAAGTAATTTTATCTCCCCTGACAGATACGATCGTTATTTTAATTTTTTTTTTAAACTTCACATAAAACGTAGTTATCCATTAGATAACAGTGATCACATGAACGGGGACTGCATACAGTGGCCCCCGGTGACATCTCCTTGCTCTTGGGTATGTCTAACAGCCAAGAACAGGGAGATTTTAAATTTCCCGGGCACTCTGGCCGTCTGCGCCTGACACTTTGCCGTCTGGCACGCATGCGCAGGAGGCAGCATTAGGTCCTTGCAGGACCAGATCGCCGTGGGACATTGCGGAGGCCTGATCCGATCCATGACAGGAGATGAAACTTTAACTTCATTTAACTTTTATGCGACCCCCGCGACAGCTCCCTTTTATCGGCTACCTCCGGCAGCTGATAGCAAAGAGCTGTCACACACACAGAACGCAGCTTTAGTCTACAGGACTTGCGTGTTTTTACGGTCCTGTAGTTTAAAGCCCAGACACCAAGGATGTGAAAACACGTATGGGTGGTCACTAAGGGGTTAAAAAAATAATTTAATTGCATAAGTATAGTAAAGGCACTACCAAAAAACAGAGTTGAAGAAATTTCCTTTCTTCGCTTGATATAGGAAATTTAGATTATAAGCCCTATTGAGGGATGGGGACAGTTATGAATGGTGACAATCTCTGTACAACGCTGTAACATATGTGGGCAATATATAAGCAAAAACATAATTTATTGTACAATTATTTAGTTTTGAAAAAGACGGCTGAGGGGTGATCTAATAACTATGTATCATGGGGCAATATAGGGATCTCTCCCATCATCCATTTATACCCAGGACTATGCTTCTAAGAAGGGGGCGCTCTTTAGGTCTAGAGGAAAAGAGGATTTTTTACTCAACGTAAAAATCTCTCGTCTCGTCATTGGGGGACACAGCAAAGACCTTGGGATATAGCTGCTGCCACTAGGAGGCGACACTAAGCACAAACGTGTTAGCTCCGCCCGCTGGCTATATCCCTCCCTGCTGATATCCAGCTAATCAGTTTGTATGCCAGCAATAGGAGCAGCCATGCGGGAACGGAAAAAACAATAATAGCTAGCAATATGACACAAGGGTTCTAACTAATGAAAACACAGCACGATGTGCAACTTACGGAACCAGGGTCCTAGTCAGGACAAAACACGGGGTCATATAGAAAGGAAGAAAGGGTGGGTGCTGTGTTGCCCAATGATGAGACAAGAAAGATTTTACGGTGCGTAAAAAATTTCCTTTCCTCGCTCGTGTCATTGGGGTACACAGCAAAGATCGTGGGACGTTCAAAAGCAGTCCCCGAGGGAGAGAAAAAGGGAAAATCCCCTATGCACGTGGTCAGTTTACAGCCGTCTGTAACCTTTCGCCTAGCAAAGCGTCGGCTGACGTAAAAAGTGTGAATTCAGTAGAATTTAGAGAAAATGTGTAGGGTTGACCAGGAGCCCCCCTACACCCTTGCAAGGTGGAGGCACCATTACTGACCGCTCATGAGGCTCACACTGCCCTGGCAGAGTCTGTTGTCGCCCGAAAACGGCGGTGTCCTACCCATAGCCCAGGAGGCCTCAACCAGCACCGATCCAGCGTGAGAGGACAACTTGGACAACTCGGACACTCCGGTATCACGAATAGAGTATTAGAGCGTCGGAATAACAAAGTTTGTTCCATATACATCTTCAGATCTCGCACTAGGTCTAAAGCGTGCAAAGTCCGTCGCCTTGGGTGGACTGCCACCAGACAGGGCAACGGCAGCACAATGTCCTCATTGATATGGAAAGACAACACCACGGTGGAGAGGAAATAAGGAACCAGATGCAATACAACCTCCTCGTGGTGGAACCCTGTAAAGGGTGGCTTCGGAGACCCATCGTTGGGAAGTAACCGCCACCAGGATGGCTATCTTCCAGGATAATAACCGCCATGGTACCCTTGCTAATGGTTCGAACGGATGATCCAGTGAGTGTCCAAGACTAGATTCAAATCCCAAGGTGGTACCGGGGAGTGGAACAGGGTTGCGATGTGAGCGACTCCCAGCAGGAAAGTGCACACAGCTGACCTGGATGCCAAGGGACACTGAAAAAGAACAGACAAGGCGGCGATCTGTCCATGAGGGAACTGAGGCTGAGCCTGAGCCCCATCTCCAGTCCATCCTGGCACCAAAGGACGAGCTCTCTCCACATGCGATGATACACCCTCGATGAGGATGACTTCTTAGCCTTAAAAATCGTTTGGATGACCGGGTCCGAAAAAAACTAGATTTTGTAAGGAACTTACCCAAAATCTCTTTCTCACCCATATAATTGGGGGGCATGGCTCCGACCATGAAACGTTCAAGAGCAGTACCGAAGGGGTAGGAATACATAAGCAGCCGCATGTAAAGAAGCAAAATCATCTCTTTAACCGCAAATACATGTCTAGGCATCCTGCATGCTCAGAGAGAGCAAAAAGGGTACCGAGAACCAGCCCACCACCGAGAAAAAGGGGAGCTCCCGCCGAGGAGCTTCCACGAGGCACCCCTTCTAGAAATATGTGCCGTAACACAGCCTGAACATATGGTGTCCCTGCACTGCCGCATAGCGGTGCCAGTACGAGAAACCCCCACAGAAAGACCAAGACTCCACCAGTGTTGTTAGAATGAGGCACCCGACTAGAAATATTGGCTCCACCAGTGTTGTCAGGAGCAACAGTAGAGAGCCAGGGTGACCGAAGAACGTCCGCCCAATAGTGCATCCCGCTTAGTAGAGAGAAGAGTACACCGGGCGAGCTGAACGTGACATCAGTACCATCAGAAAGAGGGGATGAAACCAAAGAACTGGGTCCTATTGACAGGCGACCTAGTTGCCGGATGTGAGCCCCACTGGTCCTTTCGCAAAATCATCTGGAGTTGGGAAGGCGAGCGCTAAGAACTGAAAACAGTATTAGCGTATACCACCTCATAGTCTCCTACATGAGGAAATAGCGCAGGAAGATCGCAGCGCACTACTAACTCCGTCTGATTAAATGCTTGGTCTCCCCAACGGTGCTCTTACCTGTGTAGGAAGGCTATGTGGAAAAACGCTGTAGGAGTGAAGTCGCAGACCGCTCTGACTACAGAGTACTGCTAACGGCAGCAGCCCTGACATGCATAATAGGGGAGAATGTGAGGCCCGTTCGACCTGAGTGACCCACGTCCACATTGACACGGCTGACTGGCCTCCTAGAAAGCCACAGATGCTGGTTTGGTTCCGAGGCTGCCAGGAGAAGAACTGGACCCATATTGGATCAGCATGTCAGAGCTGACTGCAGGAGAGCTAGTAGATGAATCTACTGCCCCCAGCACCCTGTTGGAGGAGGCACCCCCCAGCCTACCACTATCCTGACTGGATGTCCACCCCACACAGTGGTATGAGTGCACATAGTATGCATCTACTCCTGTAAGTGAGGAAAGTGCTAAAGCTGCCTGCAAGGACAGAGCAGATGGGCCACCATAGGGAAGCTAGCTGTCAGGTACAGCTCCCCCATTCGAGTGTGGAAAGAAAAAGCAATATGTCCGTGGACTTCTTGTGCCCAGTACTCCTTCCCTAAGGAAGGAACTACTGTTGTAAGCAGATCCGGAGTACTGCTGATACCCAGTCAGAATATGGCTGGATGTAATCTTGTACTGCATGAAGAGCGCACATGGCACATGCTTCTTGCTTGCAGTCATGGAAATGGCGTCAAGGCTGCCTGCAGAGAACCGCAGGTGGCACCCCTCAGTGAGCTAGCCGCTAGGCAAGGCTCAATCTGGTCTGTCACAGACCTGAGGGGCAATGAGTCCAGAGGCTCCCTGTGCGAATACTCCTTCCACATGAAGGTTACCACAGGTGTCAGCATGGCCGGAGTCATGCTGCAATTAGTTAACAAGATGAGATCTTCTCCGGCTGGATGCCTGTTTAGTTTGCAAGACGAGGTCTTCTCTGGTTGGATGACTGTAGTGAGAGCACACATAATACGTGGCTCTGGCCGGCTCCTGTCGACGTGTCGAGTACACGGACACTGCGCCAAAGCTGCCTGCAGGGAACTGCAAGAGGGGCAACCGGAGAGGTACCAACAGGCCAGGCTCCACCCGGTGAGCGATGAGTCCGGGGACTCCCAGTGCGGGTACTTATTCCACATAAATGGTACCAGAGCTCAGCAAGGCCGGAGCCATGCTAGCAATTAGGTCGAACACTGTTGTCCATAAGACGAGATATTCTCCGGACAGATGTAATCTTGTTCCGTAGAGAGAGTGCACATTGTATGTGGCTCTGGCCGCTCCCTGACTGCATGTCATCCTGGATACAGACCACTGCACTAAGAATCCCAGCAGGGAACTGTAGGAGGGCAACAGGCGAGGCTCAACCCGTATTCTGTTGGATGCAAATCTTGTCGTGTGGCGAGAGCGCACTTAGTATGTGTCTCTGGCCAGCCCCTGTCCATGTGTCATCCTGGACTCAGACAATGCGGTGCGGCTGGCTGCAGGGAACTGCAGGAAGGGCAATAGGGGAGCGACCAATAAGATTAGCTCAACCCAGTCTGGAGCGGGCATAGAAGGTACCACAGGTCAACTTAAATCAAACACAGGTGTTCGCCACACAAGATAATCTGTAGCTCGGTGTAAATCTCGTACCGTGTGCAGGTACTCTTTCCCATGTGGGAGGAACCACAGGTCTTAGTAGGACCAGAATCACACTCAGGTTGACCGCGTTCGCCTTTTTGAGTAGGGGTAGATTGGAGAGTTATACTATTCCATTAACCTACAGGAGGGAGTGGAGCCATGGCACCTAGGAAAGGGGCACATAGCCATTGGTGGGGGAGGGACACGAATTGTTCAAATGCCATAGAACGCGTGGCAGCCAATACCTACATGCCTATGACTGAAGCACCACACTTGGCCAGCACATCAAGCACACCTGTGAAGCTGAAGTGCCAAGGTGTGAGGTGGGTGAACAACAGATCCCAGCAGCCAACTCATTTGGGGGGGGGGGTGCTTGAAGGTTGCATAGTTGCCTGTTCTCAACCTGTCCGCATGCAAACTTCGTATTACAGCAGGAGCAGGCATAATATGTTACTTTGGCTGGTCCCAGTCCAGACTCCCGAGCTCTGGGGTCAGACATGGTACTGGGAACGCACAGAAAAAAATCTGCTATACACGCTCAATGCCAACTATTCTCACTCCACATGCGGGAGGGATACAGCAGCGGGGAAGCTGGTCCCCAGGCAGAGCTTACCCTTGGTCCAAATGTGGTCTGGGGAGCCGCAGGGCCAAGGCCGGAATACTGTCCACCGCTGATCCTTAGTGCAGCTACCAGGATGGAGCAGGAAGCGTCCAGCAGGGGGGAGGGGAAGGAGGCTACACAGTCATTAAACTAATCACCAGGCTGTGGCTCTGAAGTGTCAACCTGTGCTAACAAGTGAGTGCCATTACACCAAACATAAGCAATGAGCTTTATGTGGACTACTCACGATTTGTAGATTTTTCCTGCTACCTCAATGCTGGCCATAGCTTTAGGAGACTGTGAGCTGTAATCCCACAGGAGACGTTCATTGGGGATTCAAACCTGCCACCTTCCCTCAAAGCTCTCAGGAGAGGCTCACTAGGGTACGGGAGAGGGATGAGGGAGGGTGAGAGATAATAGACTTACCTCTCGGACCTGAAGGATGGCGGCTCCCCAGCTCCAGCAGCCTTCCACCTAACATCGCCTACCCCAAACGGGGAGGGGATGCAAACCACTGGAAAGAATACGGGGGGGACTGGGATTCTAGCTGGCGGTCCACATGCAGGAACCCTGGATGTGCCTCCTTTTCTTCTGAGGGGGCCGGGCAGACAACAGCCGGAACAACTCCTGAACTGTTCGCCCTCCTCGGTTGGGTTAATGGGGAGAGACCTGCCTCCCCCTTAGCCCTGGCCCATCCAAGGGAAAGATTCAGCCCTTATGGGCGAGACCGTCCTCCTCTTAGGACACCAAGCTAAAAACTGATTAGCTGGGTGTCGGCAGGGAGGGATATAGCCAGTGGGCAGAGCTAACACTTTTGTGCTTAGTGTCACCTTCTATTAGCAGCAGCTATATCCCAAGATCTTTGCTGTGTCCCCCAATGACACAAGCGTGAAAGGTTTCTACACAGACATAGAAATGGGTTCTTCACTCTAAGAGCAGTGAGACTATGGAACTCTGCCTGAGGACGTGGTGATGGCAAATTCGATGAGTTTGAGGGGTCTCGATGTCTTTCTTTTGTTACTGTAGTGGCCCGAAAAACCACCCATTTCTAGCCCCTCCATAATTATCATACATGTTATATCTTTTAGGTGTATGTACTGTGCAAAATGTCCTGTCTGCTGTTGTAAGTATTGCACAGCTGCAACATGTAAAAGGTTGATGTCTGCAAGTGGCTGGGATATGTCTGGAAAAAGTATCAAGTTTGTCTAGTTCCGTAATGTCGTATGATAAATATGAGTGATAGTTAGGTATGGTCTTTCATCATCTTCAATGGTTATGAGTGGAGTGGCAGTGCCGGGCACATGGGGGTACCTTCAACCCTCATGTGGTGAAGTGAGGGAAGCAGAGGTATCCTGATGTTTCCAATCCCAGGAACCGCCTCTGATGAGAGAGGGAAGAGTCCACCGTGCGGTCATCAAATCAACAAGTGAGTGTCTGCAGAGTGTTGTGTCCCCTTCTGGTGGTATTCTGCAACCCGGAGTGTGTGTGTGTCCCCAGGAGTGGAGCGTTATAGATAACAAGACTGCAGGCCAGATTTCATCCCGTGTCCTTCCTCCCTGACCCCCTGCTAAAGCTGTCTTTACCTGCACGAGGGAGTAAGCTGTATTCTGCAAAGCCTGGCGTAAAGTCTGCCAGTCAGTGCCTATTGCCAGTGATTGATTTTCTCAAGTTTAATAGTATGGACTCTATTTCTACCACCAAAGAGATAATTGGTGTGAAGAACCGGTGGAGTCACAAGTGACGTCTACTACACTTATTCAGGTAACCGCTGACTTCGCATTGCGTGGAAGAGGCCTAACGGTGCCTTAGCTGAGGGTCCATGCATCCCTCTGGGGAGGAGTCTGGTAGAGCCACCGTGACCAATACCATCTATACCCCTACCAGCTCCTCAGCGTGGGCCTCGTGTCTGTTGCCGCATTACAATATTACATGAGTCACTAATTCCTTTAGAAGGGTCAGTGATCCAGGGACTATTCTGAATGCCAGATTGTAGTGAAAAAGGATCTTTTTTTCCCCTTAAATTGGCCTCGTCAGCATTTTTGCCTTCCTCTGGATCAACATTTGGGAGGATGGGAGACATGTCTTTTTTTTCAGCCTTGCATACTATGTTATTGCTTGCTATGCTATTCCTGCCTATGTAAATATCCTTATAGGGCTTATTACCTTTAACATTACAGGCTATGGTGGAAGAGTGAATAAGATTATTTAATACAGAATACTGGTGTGATAAACATACTTTTACTAGGTGAGCCAGGATTTATACTTAACTACTAGACATACTTGAATGGGAACATAATAGGTTTTTTTTTTAGTTGCCATTAGGGCACTATTACATGAGCACCATAAACTCTTGTGTAATAGCTGTAATTGCCAGGCTGCACCTGAATTTGCAAATGCAGCCTGGCAATTGTCAGGAAATCACATGTGCTAGTAGAGGCTGCTAGGGTAGTGTAATTGCACCCTTGGCCTTTACCATTGAGGAATTTTGAATGAGGAAAGCATTATTTCTAGGTCTTCTGACTGATAGCACAAGGTAGTAGCAGTTTATCTGCATATGAGTACCTTGCTGAAAATCAGCACAATTTAGGTTTCCCTTGAATGAACATTGATATGAGGCAAAGATAAGTTGCAAAGAAGTAGAATCCATCAAGAGAACAAACTTTTGCTTCTACACCTTCCGATTCCCATTTGCCCAAGCGAACAAGCTGGGGAGGTAATCAGCTCGTTCACGCTCGGGCAGCCTGTTTAGAATCGTGAACTTCTTGTTAATTTACTGTTCGGTTTCACATTCTATGTATAAAAAAAAAAATTAAAATCACTAGATGATCAGTGTCCAAATGTATTGAGAAGCCAAAGAGCCAGGATTTTTTGGGCGAGTGAACAAGTGCACAATTCTCGCTTGTCCAGTTGCTAGCCCACATTTAAACTCAATTATAGTTCATTACTGTTCAAATGGTTTGAGCAACATTTATGCTGTCTAAACACACCTTCGATTGCAAGCAGGATCATTTAACTTAAAGGCATTTATGAAATACACATTGTCAAAAAAAAAAAGTTGGAATTGAACGAAAACTTAATCGTAAGTTATTACATCAGAGCAAAGTGACAATTACAGAAGACTGACTCCTTGGAGAGGCTCTAGTACCCTGTTGTAACGCCTCTAGCTTGGATGTAAGTTGTGATGTGGGCAGGCATAGGGGCTCTAGTACCCTGTTGCATCTAAGCTAGAGGTGGTACAAGATGTGATATGGTCAGGCATGGAGGCTCTAGTACCCTGTTGTACCACCTCTAGCTTGGATACAAGATGTGATACGGGTGGGATTGAAGGCTCTAGTACCCTGTTATACTGCTTCTAGCTTGGATGCAAGATGTGATACGAGTGGGCACAGGGGCTCTAGTACCCTGCTGTACCACCTCTAGCTTGGCTACAAGATGCAACACAGGCAGGCATGGAGGGTCCTTGTTGTATTGCCTCTAGTTTGGTTGCAAGATGCGATACAGGCAGGCCTGGAGGCATACGTTTCATATAGTATCCTGTAGCACATCAGTCCACATTTACTGTAACCGAGCCTTTATCTTGTGTAAACTTGTAGTTTGTTGAAGTTAGCCCCCCAGATGGTTGTTCATATTTGTCCAACCCATCTCCACACCAGCCGTTCCCAAGGGGTTGATGCAACCTATACAGGCATATGCCCTACTTGACTATGGCAATCACCATCCCTCCTTCTGGGTACAGTCGGGCATACTCATAACACTTACATACCCAGACTCAGCATCCCCAGCTTATCTTATAGGGCTAGAAGTAGGTGACAAGTTCTCCATAAGGCTATATCTATATATTATAGATCTGGTAACGCATTCTCAGTCTTCACATGAAGCCTTTTTTTTGGCATTTTTTCTTAATCTGAGAGAAAAGACAAGTATGCTATAAAAGTTTGGGATAGAGTTTTTTTTTTTATTAGTTGAGACAATCAGTAATTTTGAGCAGAATGTTATTTTCAGACCCATAAAACTGGTATTCTAGGACTTTTATTTTTCTATTGATGACAATCAATAGGTTATCAGATCTGACACTCAGAGCAGCTGTTGCTGCAGTCAGCACACGAAACAAAAACACACCAACCATAGCACAGCGCACATTAAATACAATGGATCTGCACCTGCAGTACCAACCCAGGCTGGTGCACTATGGACCGTGCATTCTGTTTCCTGCACTGACCGCAGCGAGATGGCAATCAACTGACTAGCAGGGATTTGAACAGTGGGTCCCCGCTAATCTATTGACGGCCTGTCAGTCATCAATAAGGGATTCCCAGAATACCCCTTTTACCTTGCTGGCTGATGAGACAATCCAATATGTGAGAACAGTACAAATAAAAATATATAAAATTTTAAAAGCATCTCATCACAAGCAACCCCTCCCTGAAATAAATAAGGCAGATACACGAGTTATTAGCAGGAGGTTGCGCTCTTCAGATATGCTATCAAGTCTTGTCTCTCTCCCTTCTTCTTGATACCAGCAAAGATCATCTTGGTGCCGGGGATGTACTTCTTGGGGTTCTCCAGATATTCCATAAGGGTCTCCTCACACCAGACAATGCCTGCGGACAACAGAACCATTAATACAGGTTCAGTAGTAACAAGAGAAAAAACAGCCGATTTCTTTGACAGCTAGAAGAACACATGGTTTATAGTTAAAGGAGTTGAATTACAATACCACAAAACTTGGACATCTGCAAGACCAGATTTAGAATGAATCAGTTTAGTTTTTTTTTTAAATGCTGGAAAAGTAGAGTAAAATTTCAGTACATGATGCAACACAGTCATCAGTTCTCATTTGTGATCATTGCCCCATGCAAACATCCCAAACCACGCTTATTGGCTGAGTAGTTGCCCAGTGACTCACTAGGTCAGCAGTCTGCTCTTATTATGGCTTGTTTAGCTGCCCATGTAGAAGAACTTCAAGGGAGTCTGCCAGCTAGAACTTGCTGTCCAATCTGCAGGCATGATTTTATAGAGCAGGAAGAGTTGAGCAGATTGATATAGTTGTGGGAAAGATTCAGTGTAAGCTTGTACTTTATTCATTTATATCTCTGTGCATTCTAAGCTGAACAGTCCAATGGGTGGAGCCATCAGTGACAAGTGTGGGAATTACATGTGTCAAAGTTTTAGAGAATCAGCATACTCCACACCTAGGGATGAAGTTTGCTGTAGAGCGGCCTCAAAAGCCTCAGCAGCGAGGTGGAAAACAGTGATTTTTTTTGTTGCGGTTCTGATGCACATTTTCAGCTATGAGTGAACACACTCTTAGAAAGTTTTGAGTAAATAGGAACAGTGAGGAATTGAGTACTAGGAAGGACCAAGAGGGCTCATGTGACGACTAGTCAGAGACTTCTAACCATCGGATCACTCACCCTTATTTTTGTTTGCATCGGTGTAACTGAAGCCATCTGCTTGACCAGTCTTGCGGCCAAAAAGACCGTACAGGTTGGGTCCAACCTTGTGCTTGCCTCCCTTCTCAACCGTGTGGCACTGAGAGCATTTCTGGACGAAGACCTTCTTGCCCTTTTCACAGTCTCCCATTGTTAGGTTCTAAGAGGGAAGAAAAACCACAGCATTACACACGGCTGCCCCGGGCATACAAGGCGGGCCCGGGCGTCATACACGGCCCCCGTGCATACACGGCGTCACACACGGCCCAAGAATCCCCCCCCCCCCCCCCATCCCCACCAGAAGACAAGAGCTCCTCCAGTGACAAGACTTGGTGACCTTTCTTGACCTTCACAAGGCATTAGTGGCAGCACACAACTAAGGGATATTCCTTCTATAGAACTGAGCCTGTAGTACCACTCTCAGCCACTGCATGGTGCAGCTTCTACAAGATGCTCAGTGGGGGTGCCAAATATCAGGCCCCACCAATCTGATATTAGGGATCTCCCTTAGGGGGCCTTCATACGGGTGTCCCAATTGAGCAAGATTTGGGCATTGCAAGACATACAGATAAGAAACCCATTCTTTTGAAGGGATTCATTCACATTAGTGATGTTCTCCTGCATGGCACCAGGATACTATACTCAGGAATATTTATATATTATATGTAATATACCATTGTGCTCATTTAGGCAGTGAGAGTGGCCATAAAAAAAATTAACGGTGGATTCTTACACTCGTGAGAATAAGCTCATAAGTGGGGTTTTGTCATTAAACTAGAACCCCCCCCCCCCTTCCCCAGCCGGGTCCTGCCTACAACAAACAAGGGTACACTCGCCTCTCCCAGGACAGCCAACACTGGCATCAGCAACAACTTTTGGGTAGACGGGCTGGGAGGAAGCATATGACTACTACAGCCAATCAGAGGCCACAGCATCACATCCCCAAACTCCTAGTATAACAGCAGCTGGATACAAGCAGTGATGCCAGGAGTGCGGGCAGTGATGCTGCAGCCTGATCGGCTTCAGTGGTCATGTACCTCCACCCATTAGCTATGTGCTGGGGCACTAAGAGGGGGTGGGAATACCCCATTTATTTAGGGAGGGCCCAGCTGGGGGACAGGGGTTTTAGTGACAAAATCCATTTAATAGATCAAAAGCCTCCAAGAACATCCCTTTAAGGGCGCTTATAACACACATCACATGGATGCTAGAAGCCTACGGACACTTACCGGAGATCTCTGGACTTACCGTGCGGGGTATAAAACAATCCTAACCTCATTACTTACTGATAACCCCTCCAATACAACACAGCCCGCACATATGACACACAGGGAGCAGATAATCCCACACATATAATATACATGGAGCAGATAATCCTACACATATTGGATGGAGCATCCCTCAAGGTCAGAGCACAACCCCCCAGCATAGGATGACTACTACTAACTAAGCCGGGCAGCAGCTACAAGGCGGACCCACACCGGGCGCCCCGCTCTCTTACCTTACACGGAGCTCTGTCCTCTGCGCTGAACGCTCTACACTCAAGGACACGCTGTACCAAGCCTTTTGTAACCGGTGTCCGCGCAACGCAGCTTACGCTTTACGCGTGACGTCTACACAAGCCCCGCCCACAACGTGCTTAGCTTCTCCAATCCAATTAGAGGATGGCGCTTCTCCGCAGGCAGCGTCTGTCTAGCAGGGTAGGCTGAGCAGGACGCGGCTGAAGGAGAGTCGCAGCGCCCAGCCCCCCCCCCCCGCTATCAGTGACGTCAGGAGGGGGGTGAGGCGCGTCACATGAGATTTCTGAGAAAGCAGTGACGCGTGGCGGGCTTAACCTGCCGATCACTGCGCATGTGCACAATGACGTCATGCTAACTTATAGGTGAAGTGGCAAAAAGAGACGCTTGTTAACCCTTTAAAGATGCAGCCTTTTTTTTCTCATTTTTTTGTTTTTTCGTTCCCTCTTAAAAAAATAAAATAATATTTTTTTATTAAATCTATTGTTATAGCTTCTTTTTTGAGGGACGCGTTATATTTTTTTAGTGGTACTGTGTAATGTACCATATATTGGACTGAGAAACTTAAAAAAAATTCTAAGTAGAGTCAAATGGAAAGAAATCCTGCAATACTCCCATTTTTTGCGGGGGTCTTGTGTCTACGGTGTACACACAGCGACAAAAGTGACATGACTTTATTCTGCAGGTCGGTACGATTACAGCGATACCAAATTTATGTACTTTAGTGTTTTTCTGCACTACTTTTAATAAAAAATAAAGTATCTTTGGGGGAAAAAAATGATTTTCTGCCGCCATCTTCTGGCCGCCATAGCCTTTTTATTCTTCCGTCAACATAGTTGTGTGGGGGCTCGTTGTTTGCGGGACTTCCTGTACTTTCTTTTGGGACCATCTCACCGGGGTTCATATCACCTTTTGATCATTTATTACATTTTATTTCTTGGAGATGAGGCGACCAAAAAGGCGCAATTCTGGCATTGTGTATCTATTTTTCAGACAATGGTCACCTGTGGGATAAAGAATGCGATACTTTGATAGATCAGAATTTTACGGACTCAGCGATAAATATATTTTGGGAGTTTTTTTAATGAGTTTTTAATGATAAATGTTGGGAAAGAGAGGTTTTTAAACTTGCCTGCCAGTTTGCTGCACAGCCGGCGGGCCACATAATAGGAGGTGGTGGGCCGCCATCCGTACCTGCGAGTGGATACTGCGTATGATACGCAGGAGACATAAATCGCAGCATGCTCCATTTCTTCACATATACGCAGACCTTGATTGGGCTACGTATGGAACGCTGTGCATACGCAGGTATTGCAAAGGGGTAGCGTTTCATAAAAAAAAAAAAAAAAATCACACTGCACATGTCCGTGGCGTCAGGTTACCAAGCATGCGCAGTGCCATTTGCAGCCCGTACGCGGTATCTGCCGTCAGAGCATATGGGCTGCAATGCGGAAAATTCGCAGCGTTGTATGCTTACGCCTGTGTGAGCGAGCACCTAGGGTGAGTGTCCCAACTCCTTGCTTTATGCCACCTCTTCATAATAAAGTGGGCAAACAGATTCCAGTCAGTAACGTTGCCAGCCTGTGCCCGTCTGCACCATTTGTAAGACCAGCAGGAAACAGTAAGAATTCAGTACAGCGCTGTATAAGCGGCATAAACCTATGAAAGACAATCATCAAAATGAAAACTGAATAAGGCCGGTCTCACATGAGCGTACAGTCACATGTCCATAAAACAGACAATATTGCAACCGCATTTCATCATTTGGTGGATGGGTTTTTGCTATCATTGGTTTTATTTTCTATTGGACAAATCTGGATAAATACTATTACTACTGAGGCCACCGTGGGGGTCACTATTACTACTGGGGCTAATATACGGGAAACAATTACTACTGGGACCACTGTGGGGGTCCCTATTACTACTGAAACTACTGTGGGGGTCACTATTACTACTGAGGCCACTGTGGGGGACTCTATTATTACTGGGGCTAATATACGGGGAAAAAAATGACTACTGGGACCACTGTGGGGGTCCATATTACTGGAACTGCTGTGGGGGTCACTATTACTACTGAGGCCACTGTGGGGGTCCCTTTTGCTACTGGAGCTACTGTGCGGCACTATTACTTCTGGTGCTAATATAGGGAACACTATTACTACTGAGCCACTGTGGGTGTCACTATTACTACTTGGGCCGATATAGGGGTCACAATTACTACCGAGGTTGACATTGGGGACACTTACTACTGAGGTCGATATAGGGGACACTATTACTACTGGGGCCACTGTGGGGGTCACTATTACTAATGGGGCTAATATAGGGTTCACTATTACTGCTAAGACTATTGTGGGTGTCATTATAACTCCTGGGACCGATATAGGGGTCACTATTACTACGGAGGTTGACAATGGGGACACTTACTACTGAGGCCAATATAGGGGTCATTATTACTACTGAAGCCACTGTGGGGGTCCCTATTACTACTGGAGTTACTGTAGGGGTCACAATTATTACTGAGGCCACTGCACCAATGGTACGGATTTTGACTGTTTTTTTGGATGCAGAAATACTGCGAAATTTGCCACCAGTCTTTTTTTAAATGGCCTTGTACATTTTATAACGATGGAGGTAAAATCATAGGTTGTGATGAGCCCCGCTCCTGACCACACCCCTTTATCCCGCTTTGACCTTGGGAAAATCTGGTCACCTTACATTAGCTCTGTATAAGGGCTGACACCCACTTGCGTTTTTTAACGCTGCGATATCGCTGCATTTTTTTAGCGCAATTGTCAATGGGACTTTCTAATGTTAAAAACTAGAGATGAGCGAACACCAAAATGTTCGGGTGTTCGTTATTCGGAACGAACTTCCCGTGATGCTCGAGGGTTCGTTTCGAACAACGAACCCCATTGAAGTCAATGGGCGACCAGAACATTTTTGTATTTCGCCGATGCTCGCTAAGGTTTTCATGTGTGAAAATCTGGGCAATTCAGGAAAGTGATGGGAATGACACAGTGACGGATAGGGCAGGCGAGGGGCTACATGGTGGGCTGCATCTCAAGTTCCCAGGTCCCACTATTAAGCCACAATAGCGGCAAGAGTGCCCCCCCCCCCACTGTCAGCGTAAAGATCGTTCTCCTCTGCCACAGCTGTAACAGCTGTGGCAGAGAAGAACGATGTTTGCCCATTGAATTCAATGGAGCCAGCAAAACAACAGGTTCCACTGAATGCAATGGGCTGCCCGCGATCGCAGGATTAATGGTCGGAAAGGGGTTAAATATATAACCCCTTTCCTGCAATTCATCCAGAAATGTGTTACACTAAAAATATATACCGGCGTATAAGGCGACGGGGCGTATAAGACGACCCCCCAACTGTCACCTTATACGCCGGTAATACAGTGGAGCAAAGAATAAAAAGCATTACTCACTTTTTCAGATGATCTGCGGCGCTCCTGCAGGCTGTCGCTCCCTCCTAATCCACGGCAGAGTATTCCTTTCTGCACGAAAGGCTTGAAATCCCCGCCTCCAGAAACACAGCCAATCACAGCCAATGACAATGATGTCATTGAATGGCTGTGATTGGCTTGAAATCCCCGCCTCCAGAAACACAGCCAATCACAGCCATTCAATGACATCATTGTCATTGGCTGTGATTGGCTGAAGGCACATGTGTTTCTGGAGGCAGGGATTTAAAGCCTTTCGTGGAGAAAGGAATAGTCTGCCGGGAACCAGGAAGGAGCGACAGCCTGCAGGAGCGCCGCAGATCATCTGAAAAAGTGAGTAATGATTTTTATTCTTTGCTCCACTGTATTACCGGCGTATAAGGTGACAGTTGGGGGGTCGTCTTATACGCCCCGTCGCCTTATACGCCGGTATATATTTTTAGTGTAACACATTTCTGGATGAATTGCAGGAAAGGGGTTATATATTTAACCCCTTTCCGGCCATTCATCCTGCGATCGCCGGCAGCCCATTGCATTCAGTGGAACATGCTGTATTGCCGGCTCCATTGAATTCAATGGGCAAACATCGTTCTTCTCTGCTACAGCTGTTACAGCTGTGCCAGAGAAGAAGGATTTCTCTTCTATATGTTCTCAATGGGGTCAGCGCTGCTGCCGCCGGCCCCATTGAGCGCATATAGAGAAGATTTATGGCCCTAAGAAGGACCGTTGGGGTTCTTGACACCTAAAATACTCCTAACACTCTCCCTATAGCAGCTCCAACACGATAGCGCTTTCCCTAAACTCATGTCAGAATGCATCCATAGCGAGCCGCGGGAGGGGCAGATTTCAATACTCGGGTGACACCTTATCTCCCCAGCCACTCACTGCAGGGGGGTGGTATAGGGCTTAAACGTTGCAGGGGGAAGTTGTAATGCCTTCCCTGTCTTTATATTGGCCAAAAAAAAGCGCTAACGTCTCAGGGAAGAAAGTTAAATTAACCAGAACACCGCATGGTGTTCGTTACGAATAACGAACATCCCGAACACCCTAATATTCGCACGAATATCAAGCTCGGACGAACGCGTTCGCTCATCTCTATTAAAAACGCATCGCAAGTTGGTGCTTTGCAATTTTTGTGCGATGCGTTTTTAACATTAGAAAGTCCCATTGACAGCAGCGTGAAAAAAACGCGCAAGAAAAACGAAAGTGTGCAGGAGCCCTTACACTCCACAAAACATAAACCTAGTATGGAGTGAAAATACGCTGTCTGAAAGCGGACTAATCAGAGATCCAGGCAGCACTCTAGTGAGGATCCTGAACCCTTTACAATCCAATTTGTATCCTGTTTTTCCTAGGGGGCTTACTCTTTTTCTGCCGTTATACAACGGCGCTATCTGCTGGCTAAAGCCAGTACTGCATGAGGTGACACGTTGGATAGGCTCCGACAGCAGAGAGGCTGGCAATATACAGTAAGAGAACCCCGACGGATGTCTTCCAACATCGGAGCTATACAGCCTTAAATCATAATGTCTTTAGACGTTAGACAGGGGATTGGAAAGGGTTAATGCAACGTTTTCCGCTTATAATGAGCCTTTCCCAGGCAGCTATAGGATCTTCACTGCAGTGGTGCCCGATTGTCTATTTTATGGTAGTCCAATGACTTTTGGACCTTTGTGCAGCAAGGTGTGTGCTGCACATTTATTATCCTGTGCTACTCATTTCTTTATTGAATACCGTGAACACTGACGTTTTGAAGGCTTTTTAACCTCTTAGTGACCAAGCCTCTTTGCGCCTTAATGACCAGGCCAAATTTTGGAAATCTGACATGTGTCACTTTAACATAGAATAACTCCATAAAGGTTTTAGAATTTGTGTGGATTTATTAAAAGCGCCAAAATTGGGAACATTTTGAAAAAAGTACCATTTTTTTCCTATTTTCAACTGCAATATGTAAAATACCTGCAAACATACTGTACAAATTGTTGATGAGATATATATTTCCATCAGATTTATTTTATTCTGGAAGCACATTTGAAAAAAACTTTAGTTTATTTTAACCATTTGGGAGATGTACAAATTTAACATAAGTAATTAAAAATTTGGGGAATATTTTGTTTTCCTACACCAAGCCAAGATTGCAAAGGCTCATAGGTGTCAGAATGATAGATACCCCCCCTCCCACAAATGACCCCATTACAAAAATACACCCCTTAATATATTCACTGAGGGGTGTCACAAGTATTTTGACCCCACAGTTTTTTCTTAGCAGTTATATGAAATTTATTTTTTTCTCCTCTAAATTGCATTATGTCATTCTAAAAGCAGTTTTTTTCTATAGTGCACATGAAAATGAGGATTTCCACGCAAAAATGGATACCTCTGTTTGTCTTGTGCTGAGAAACACACCTATTGTGACCCTAATCTTATATCTATATGCCCAAAATGAAAAGAGCAGCCGGTGGCTTTCAGAACAGAAATTTTGCTTGAAAGTGCTTCAAGTTCCATAGCATACATATAGCGCACTTGAGTTGCCAAAACTATGTAGAACCCCCACAAATGACCCCATTTTGAAAACTAAACCCCTTAACGAATGCGTATAGGTGTGTACTGAGCATTCTGACTCCACAGTTTTTTGCAAAAACTATTATAAAGCATGTGAAAAATAAATAAAATTTCCTTTTCCCCCCCACAAATATGTCACATCCATGAGAGTTCTCTTTGTTTCAAGCAGGAAAAACTGAGGAGACACTCCCCAAATTTTATAGCACTGGTTCTTCTGTGTTCAGCGATACCCTGAATGTAGCCACAATCCGCTTACAGGACACATGGCTAGTAGAGATGAGCGAGCACGTTCGGATACAGCAGTTACTTGAGCAAGCATCGCTCTTATCGAGTAACTGCTTACTGGTCTGAGAGTGCTCGGGGGACGGCGGGGGGAGAGAGATCTCTCTCTCACTTTTCTCCCCCGCCACCCCCCGCCGTTCACCATGCATCCATGAGGGGAGATGAAACTTTTACTTCAACTTTTTCTTAAACTTTTATGCGATCACCGCTATTCGTTGGAGTTGTGACCCTCCCCAACCCCGTGCTTTAGTCTACAGGGCAAGCGTGTTTTTACGGCCCTGTAGAATAAAAGCCCAGACACCCAGGACGTGAAAACACATATTGGTAGTCACTGGGGTTATAGCCTATTTTGTCTATATTGCCAGTTTTTAACTAAAGGTGCGTGTACTTTTGCCTAGTTTTTGCTGTCACACACCAGGAGATGGCATTGATGGTGGCCACTGGAACCAGTAGGCTGTAGCGCTTTGTTCTAGCTATCGGTGGGGGAATCCATGCCTGGACCACTAGATGTCTCTATCAAATTCCAAAGAAGTTGTCCGGTTACTTTTTGAAAATTAAATGGTAGGTGCAGATGTGCTAAAATAATGAATCACGCAGTACTTACTTGTCCTCAGTCCCTGCAATCCACCAATCTCCATTGACAGTGGAAGTCAGGTGACTGCTGTCTGCTAAGCAGAGGCCACAGCATCATTGTTTGGAACTCCTTGCATCATGGCACCCTGCGGTGTTTGACACTGTAGACCACCAACTTCTCCTCTTTGTGCCCCACTATGTTGGCCTTAATATTAGAAAGTCCCATTAAAAAAAACGCAGCAATATCACATCGTTAAAAAAAAAAACAAAAAAAAAACGCTAGTGGGTAAAAGCCCTGACTTGTATTTTTTTTTTAATTTTTGTTAATGATTATACTGGGCTTAGGAGTCCAGGGAGTGGTTTTATCAGTGAGTGACAGCCTTCCCTTCATGACTATGCGTATAGAGATAGCTGTCAATCACTGATAGAACCGCCCACTGGACTCTCTATTCACACAGTTTTTAACAACTGCTTTTTTTTTCTGGTGTTTTTCATGTTTTAGGCTGCTCTCACACATGCGCTCACAAAACGCAGTGTTCGAAACTGCAGCGTTTTACAGCAATTTCACACTGCCTTTTCCAACGCATATAACACACCCCATCATTATGATGGGTGATGAGGTACATTATTAACCCTTTCCACTCCACTGTCTGACATCTGAAGACACACTGATTGTTCAGCTCCGATGTCGGAAGACGTCCGGCAGGGTATTCTTACTGCATATTACTGGCCGCTCTGTTGTTGGGGGCCTCTCCAGCATGTCCCATACCGCAGTGCTGGCTCTAGACAGCAGATGGTGCCATTGTATAATTGCAGAAAGAGAAAGCTCCATAGGAAACCCTAAATTCAGAATTGGATTGTAAGGGGGTTAAGAGCTAAAATGCGCAAAAATAAAGTAGACAGCGCTTGAAAATCAAGGCAAATTTAGGAAAGCAGTTAATTACTAAGAATAATTAGAATTTTGGGGGGCAATGCATGTATTCAGTAGCATTTTATGGCATAAAGGCTACTTATAGCTATATAGTGTACAAAAAGTCACCATGAGTCAACATGCCGTAACAAATCATTCATTTTCTATGACAATCTGCAATACACCTACAATTACTGGAACATTACAAACGTTTACACCATCACTTCACATCAAATCCAGGTAAGAGGTGAGCCATTGTGAACAATACAATACAGTCAAAACTTGTGTTTCATCTCCAATACAATGTATATTCAGCACGAACTGTAATAGTGGAACGCGTGGGAAAATCAGTGCAAATCAACTTTTTGTTATGCAAGTATTAGGATGGTGTGAATCCTGGATATCGTATTGGACAGGAGCAGCAAGACAATGAGGGGCCGAGGGTCATAGTTGTGGCAATAACACATAATTCTACAGATTATTCAGAATTTATCCAAGATGATGATCTGGTGACATGATTTTGTGTTTACATACTTGCATCGGCATGGGAAGGGCTAAAAGACATTTGGGTAAAGTTCCATCTAGAACATACAGTTCTATAGTGTAACGTCAGGAGGATTTTGCGTATGTCAGGTATTGATTTTCTGTGACTCTCCCTGGATAACCCTCCTTATCAGAATTTCACCCAAGAGTTGTGAAACTGTTGACAGTGTCTATTTCAGACAGTTGACCCCCGAAGAACACAGCCATTTTTTTACATTTTTGTTTCCCCTCCCACTTTCAAAAAATCATAACTTTTTTTCCCCATGTAGGTAGATGTCTGGGGGCTCGCTTTTTGCAGTGTGATTTGAATTTTTCAATAGTAGTGTTTAATATATCATGTAATGTATTGAAAAACTTTTTAAAAGTATACAGATTGCAACGAAAATGACATGACTTTAATCTGTGGGTCAATACGATTATAATACCAAAATTTGGTTCTATTTTGCTGTGCTAGTTTTAAAAATATATATCTTAAAAAAAATAAGTAAATTAAAAAAAAATTTTTTTTTTCTGCCCCCATCTTCTGATCACCATAACTTTTTTTTCACCAATAGGGTTGTGTGAGAGCTTGTCACATGTGGCTGCAAGGAACTTGGAAGATGCGGCGAAGGTTCAAGTGCTGTTCATTGTGCACATCACTGCTCAGTCACTCACAGGCTTGAGCGGCCATAGAGTAATCAGTGCTGAAGCCTGTGAGGAGCTTCCCGGTTCTGTGTAGTGGCCACTGGGCTGCAGGTGTGAATGGAGAGCTCCCAGGATAGGAGAATATTCAATCTTTATTCATTTTAAGTCCTTTTCACTTTTTTATGTCCCAGAACACCCCTTTAAAGGGTTAACAGTCATGATTAGTGTAAATGCTCAAGCATACACAAACTGATAAGATTCATTCCATGTCTTATTCTTGTCCGTATCATGTTCGAGCCTCTCCGGCTCGACTTGGGCACATGACAAGTGGAGACCTAGAGCCGTCAGTAAGAGAGATGCGGGGAGCCGGAAGAAGTGCGTATATGCTAGTTTGTTATTTTCTATGATGGGAAACCTGATTCTAAGGCTGGGTTCTCACACGGCGTATTCCCGACGAAAATCTCGCGGTTTGGCCGCAGCGAAAAACCGCAAGATTTCCACCAGGAAAGCACTGTTACAAAACCTGCGGCACCTAGCCACGGGTTTTGGTGTGGCTCAGTCGCACGCTTGTCCGTTGCGGCTGGCGCTCCCATAGGGGGGAGTGCGGTCGCAACGGAAAAAAAAAAGAATGAATATGCTGCGGACGGCGGACCCGCGTCACAGCGCTGGCTTCTGCCGGCTTTGCTGCGATGGATTTGCCATCCCGTGTGCACAAGATTTTTGAGAAATCTCATCCACATGGGTGGCTAATACCGGGACTGGCGGTTGCAGGCTGATTTGCAGCAGTGAAATTCCAAATGGAATTTCTGCGGCAAATCCGCCCAGTGTGAACCCAGCCTACGGGCTCCTGCACACTTGCGTTTTTCTTGCATGTTTTTTTTTCACACACTATCGCTGCGTTTTTTCTCACGCGATCGTCAATGGGACTTAAAAACGCATTGCACAAAAATTGCAAAGCACAAACTTGCGATGCGTTTTTAACATTAGAAAGTCCCATTGCCAATCGCGTGAAAAAAACGCAAGTGTGCAGGAGCCCTAAAGAATAAAGTCTTGGACAACCCCTTTAATGGTAGACATATACTTTTACCCTTTCAAGACCAGAGATTTTTTGGTTTTTCATTTTCGGTTTGTCCCCACCTGCGAACAGTCATAAATTATTTTATATTTCAGTTGATATAGCTGTATGAAGGCTTGTTTTTAAAGGGGCGAGTTGTATTTTTAAATTGTACCTTTAATTTTTAAAGCAGGGCGAAATGGAAAAAAGCACAATTGTGTCTTTTTTAAGGCTTAACTTTCACCGCATTCACAGTGTGATAAAAATGATGTTCTCTTTATTCTGTAGGTCAGTACAAGTACAGTGATACGAAATTTATATAGTCATTTTGTGTTTTACTACTAAATAGTAATTTTTTAAAAACTTTTTATCACCATATTCTGATCCCCCATAACTTTTCTATTTCTATGTCGATTGGGCAGTGTGAGGGCTTGTGTTTTGTGAGGCAAGCTGTAGCTTTTATTGGTTCCATTTTGAGGTACATGCAACTTTTTGAACACTTATTTATTTGGAAGAGTAAGAAACTAAAAATATGTAATTCTGGCATTGTGTTTCAGATTTTTTTGTTATAGCATTCACTATGCAAAATGAATAGTGTGATATTTTAATAGCTCAAACTTTTACAAACCTAGCAATACCAAGCTTTTAAAAAACTTTTTAGATTATCTATAGGAAAATTGGGGAAATTATTATTTTTTTAATATCTAATTTTAAAAAAATACTTTTTAAAATATATTTATTTTTTTAGTCCCACTATTGTATTTTACTTGTGATCAGCTGATCGCTTGTACCATATACTGCAATACTTCTATATTACAGTGTTTAGCACTTTTAATTATTGCAAATTAAGTTCTGCCAAAGGGAAATGTTGTGGCAAGCATTAACCGCAGGAGCGATATAGCTAGACAGCCATGATCATTGTTAGCTTCAACTGTGGCCATTGCGGGTGGCTTTCAGCTGCTTAAAACAACTGACATCCTTCTGGTATGGAGTGAGCTCAGCTCCCGAGTCCACTCCATACATCCCCTGTAGAGTTGAGTGAACGTACTCTGTCGAGCTTGATGCTCGTTTGAGTATTAGCGTACTCGATGGTGCTCGTTACTCGAACGAGCATCAAATCACGTTCGACCCCGCCCCAGCTTTTCGCTCCTCCCCGCTGTGACGTGCCTGTTTTGAGGGGGAAGGGAGGGTGAGAGGGGAGAGAGAGGAAGAAAGAGAGGGAGAGAGAGAGGGAGGGAGAGAGGGAGGGAGAGAGGGAGGGAGAGAGGGAGGGAGAGAGGGAGGGAGAGAGGGAGGGAGAGAGGGAGGGAGAGGGAGGGAGAGAGAGAGAGAGAGAGGGAGAGAGAGAGGGAGAGAGAGAGAGAGAGAGAGGGAGAGAGAGAGAGGGGGAGAGAGAGGGGGAAAAAGAGGGAGAGGGAGAGAGAGAGCAAGAAAAAAAAAAAGCTCGAGACCCGGCGTCCCACATACAAAAATGCTCGACTCTCCCATTGTAGTCAATGGGGTTCGTTACTCGAGTAGAGCTCTCGAATTTTATGAAAAGCTCGACTCTAATAACGCGGATCTGAGCATTTGGGTGCTCGCTCATCTCTAATTCTCTGTAACTGTGTGATATACATTTATGTTATGGTTTTAGGAAGGGCTTAAAAGTATATTCTGAGCCTAAAACATTGATAGCTTAGGTCAGACTCCTACGGATCAAACATTCATGGCCTAACCTAAAGATTAGACATCAATGTTTGATCCGTATGGACCCGCCTCCTATTAGCAGAATATGGGGACCATGGATAGGACATTGATATTTAAGCCCTGGAAACCCCCATTATCTAATGCCTGCATTTAATTGTGGAAATAGAAAGAATGGAAGCCATAAAATGTGTTCCTTTTCCGAGAATTGTAATTTTCTCTCAGATCTTGTGTATTTTCTGGAAAGAGCTTGTGGAAGGCTTCATGTGCTCTAGACTTAGAGAATGAGTCTTGAAGCTCTTGGAGAGATGGACGTGGTAATGTCCTTCCATGGTTGTTTAGGTTGTTACAATGGCTTACACTTTGATTATTTTGTGTTTTCTCATAATTAGTTATTGTACTAGGACAGTTTTTTTGTACATGTTTACTAAGACTATATGGACTTTCAAAGCCCAGATATTGAGCTTGTCTAATTGGTTGGTGTTTGCCAATATAGGTTGGCTTGGATTCCAGGACGTTGGGCATCAGAGTCAGCTGCCTTTGGTATAATGCCTCTGACTGTTCGGTATCAGTAATTTTGTGCATGTCTCGTTCCTTATGCTGCCACTTTACATGCATTGGTTGGGAATGCACCTTTTCTGTTGTTTTGCATGCATCCAAGTTGTTAGGAAATGCATCATAGATGTACAGTGACTGTGAGTCTGCAAAATATTTCTTATCAGAATGTATGGCAGAGTTTGCAGTTTCAGTTTCTCGATCAATACATTCTTCCTCCTTGACAAGAGGCCGTCTACCATCTTGTAAACGTGCAATGCGTCCTTCTAGTGGTTGCGCATGGAGAATGGTTGATAAAAATGTTGGCTTCTGAAATGAAGAACACATAAGAAATTGCAACATTTTGGTATTCTCAAAGCATGACTTAAAATTAAAACTCTGAACAGCAAAGGGGAGGGGGTAGGCAGAAGCAAAGACAGACATGCTGCTAAAAGCTAAAATTGAATTATTGACTGCTGTTTATTCATATCTCCACTGCTCAGTACTACTATACAGTGTCCTACATTATGATGATATGTCTCAGAGTCTGCAGTCCTCTGTACAGTGTGTAGAAGACAGCATAACAGACTACTGGCACTAGTTCTGAGTGAATGATACAGTTTAGAGTGGGACAATAGGGAAATGCAGGCTACAAAGTCCTGGCAAGGATTTAGTGCTATTCCTCAGACACATATTTGGCAGCTTATTCTAAAAGGTCATCTAAAAGGTTAAGTACGCTTTAAAGTAATTCTACAGTTGTTGTCTTAGACTTTATTGTCTAGAGAGGGCTATAGCTTCTTTTGTTAGAACACAAATATAGTGCTGTGTGAATATAGCTTACCATTTCTGTATTTTCATCTGTCCTGCCAGTTATGATGCCAATAACCTTATCATGAAAATCGTCAAGTTTCAGAGGGTTCATTTCACCGTTACCTAATGGACACACTGACAAATTATGAAAGGGTACAGTTGCAGTTTTTTTGTGTGACATCATACCACATGTTTATGCAGCTGTGTCTATGTAAGTAAAGTATTGTGGTACGTACACACATAGTGGTACTAGGTGTCAGCACAACTACTGCAGAGTAGGACCCACAGGAGAAGCAATTACAAGATATGTGTTTTTGACTGCATTTTGTTGCAATTGTGGTGTTTTTTTTGGTTTAAAAAAAAGAATAGTTTTAGAACAATTTTGGTAAAAGGGGTTATTTCAGGAGAACAGCTCCATCCCATATGCGCTGTTGCATTTATCGCACGAGACATTTCTGCTGCTGGACCTGCCTCAATCAGTGGATTACTTTGGGTCTGCATTTAAAAAAAAAAAGTCTTGTTTTGACAAGATAGTCTCTCTAACACAATAAGAATTGGCCAAAGTGTTGAAACAACACTTGCGCAACATACTTTTGTTACTAACATATCTTCAATGTAGAGGGTCCCATTTTTTTGTGACCAAAAATTGAACCACAGGAACAAAAATGAGCCATAGATACCGCCCAGCAATCAGATGCTTTCATTGTTCCTTCCTCTAGTATACCAGCTATTACAAATATCTAACTTCTGAAAGATGTGTATTGATGAATTGAGCACTTGCTAAAAGGCTCCTTTACAGATTGCAGTTTATGATGTTGGGTCGCAGCAGCAGGAAGGACTCCCTGTCCAGAGCAGATAAGCCCTTTAATTTGATCCCTACAAAAACCAACTCTTCATTATGTGAACGTTTCACTTACCTGTAAAGCTACGATTATATGAAGTTATCCATTGGGATCTCATCAGATTTCTTTGCAAATTCCGTGTCCTCTCAGAGAGTGTTTCTTCATATGACTTATGCAGTGTGTTGGGAGCCACGGTCTTGGGAGGAATTGGATAGTAGATCTGGACATTTTCATTATGGAATTTAGGAAGCTAGAACAGATTAAAGAGGGAATACTGGGGTATGTATAAATAAGGGTTTATGCAAACGTACATAGTATCTGTACGGCATTGCACAGAGGCCTTTTTATAGTCCCTGTGCACTGCCGCTTCATATGTACAAAGGTATTCTAGCCTACAAGCATTGGCGGACATAAGTTTGTACATACGGAGTCCAATGGAATATGCCTCGTTGGATTCATATGATATCAGACATACAAAAGTAAAGTATAGGTGTTAGGTTGTGCGTCTGGGACCTGTGGTTCTACAGGTTTCCATGAGCACAGCTTCACAGGTGAGAGATTATTGAGCTGGCTGGGTGTGGTGTTTCTCCAGCCAATCCCCTCTGATCTGCTGCATATAAAAACCAGCATCTCTTGGTAGAAGACGCTGGTCATTTTAGTGCTTTACTCTGTTGTAAACCCACTCAGACCTGGTGTTATGCATGCTTTTCTGTATTGCCTCTCTCACCTTCCCTGAGGACGGTCTGGACACCTGTAGTCCCTCCCCTCCTTGCGTTCTGGGGTGCGTGAATCGAGTAGTGTGTGGTACGGTGACCACACAGGTTTTCCCCTTTCCCTTGGCAGGTGCAGCCTCTAGACGTCTGATGTCTTATGTGTGTGTCAGATGGATGATGCCTGACACTGTTCCCTGTATCTCAGCACAGTGGCTGACTCTCCTTCCCCTTCGAGTGAGGACACTTGGACTTGCTATGGTTTACTATCTGTATGCATGTGAGTTCTGGGTGGGGTTCTGGCTCTATGTGGTTTGCATGTTGGTGTGAACAGCGACGTGTTTTGTATGTCTGTGCAGGTAGCCAGACATGGTGTTACGATTGTGTGGGCAACCTAAGCATGGGAGCCCACATGATCGCACCCAAAAAGGGAAATGTAATGGATGGGATGGACGCATACAGGTAGCACCAGGGTCACACGGGATTCACACAGGTTTCAGGCAACTGACCCTGGCTACCGGGAGAATGGCATGGCCCTACCTAAGCGGGGAACATTGCCCCAATAAGGGCAGCCCAGCAGTCTTTGGAACTCGGCCCTAGCTGATCCTAGGAACCACACCACAGAACAGGAGACATACACATGCTACAGGACAGAGACAGAACCACAGAATGCACAGAGCCAGAACACAGAGCATACAGCAGCCAAAATGAAACTACTAGTAACAGATAAGCTGAATATAAATACCAGGTATTAGTTGACGTGTTGTACAAGATGTTGAAAGCTAGCGGGCCACTTCACGGCTCCTGGTTATACCGCTAGTCTCTACACTAACCAGGAGTCCAACAGAACCGGACAGAGTTCACACAGAAAGCTGCAACAGGACAGGACACAGATAGCAGGTCACACAGCAAACTGACAAGAAACTGACAGAATTTAAACGTACAAACAGACATGAACCAGCAAGACAGAAATCACTCAGCAAAGCTTGCAACAGGACAGAACAGAGCACTGGACACACAGCCAGCTGCATCAGGAACAGGACAGAACATGACTGATAACAAGTTACAGGACACAGAACTAACATGAGTGCTCACCTTGGGGAACCCAGCCAGAGACTGACCAGGAGCTGGGTTTATATGTGAGCACAGACCCAGGAGATTGGCTAGCAGGAAGTACCACACCCAGCCAGCTCAATTAACTCTCAACCACCTGTGAGGTGTGCTGCTAGGAGTACATAGTATCACAGATCCCAGCAGCACACATAACACATGGGGTGTGAACTGTCGTGTTTTGTGTTCAATGTGTGTGAACAGTGTCATGTCCTGTGTTTTGTGCATCTCTCCAGGTTCCTAATCAGGGATAGCCAGGTCCCAGACGAAGACTGTGGGACTGTCCTTATCGGGACAATCACCCTGCTTTTAGGCAGGGGTTCCCCACTTTCCCTGATAAGTAAAGGACAGGTGTCCTTCCATCTTTACCTGGAGAGGTATAACTGGTTCTTGCGATTACTATAAGTGTAGTTGCGGTTTTATTAGAACACCACCTTGCATCCATGCTGAGGCATGGCCCTTTAGTGCTTCGCATGGACGTAACAATAGGCCTCATATAAACATCTATGGCATTTTCACAGTAGCGTCTTCTTTTCTGTTTTGCTGTTCCGTCGTGGGAACAGGAAAATGGAAAGAAAACGTTTCAGCTTTCCAGCTCATAGAAATGTACTGAAACTGAAGACCCTCAGTTTCAATTCACTTCTGTATTTTCCATCTTTATTTTGTTTTCTTTACGCTGGAATAAAATCGCAGGCGGTGGTGGTTCCTTCTCCTACGGAGAAGAAGAGATAAGATGATCTTACTCTCCTTGACTTTCTACCTCTACTCCTTTTTCTCTAGAGGAGGAAGGAGGAGGAGAAGGAAGAACAAGCATGGAGCTCAGTCCTTAGCACTGTTGTCTTGTAGTGCTGGAGTCCTATCATCAAATCTAACCCAAGGCAACATCTGCATGGAGATTTTATGTTCTCTATGTTTATTCATTCTTCTCCAGCAGGAGGAGGAGAACAAGTGTGGCTGCTCAGTTGTTAGCACTGTTGCCTTGCAGTGCTGAAGTTCTAGATTCATATATGACCAAGGGCAACATCTCTATGGAGTTTTTCAAAAGCCTTGCAGATGTTGTTCTTTATGAGATTTGAACCTAGGAAACCAAAGTTGCAAGGCAAACGTGTTAACTACTGAGCCACATTAACTGAATGCCTCTTCAGATCTATTTCATTATGCCTGAGGAAGAACCCCAAGTAGATTTGAAAGCTCGCTATAACATCTTGTATTTTTGTTAGTCATTAAAAAGTGTCATATCTACAAGATTACTTGATTTCTCTCACTGAGAACAATCACATCATGTAATAACTAGAATGGACCCCATTATAGACCACTCCATATCACACAGTACACAGAATTAAAGCCAGGATGTATACCATAGAGTAGTGCACAATCCACGCAGAAAGATATCTCCATCTCAGATGGCTCTTATTCCCTGGCTGCGGTAAGAACAGCTTTTCTTCAGATATGTTGTCCATCTCTCCATTTCCAATTTGAGCATTTTTTTAAATGAAAAGAACACTTTAACCCTTTCCAATCCAATTTGTATTCTGGTTTTCCTAGGGAACTTACTCTTTTTCTGCTGTTATACAACGGCGCTATCTGCGGGCTAAAGTCAGTACTGCATGAGGTGACACATTGGATAGGCTCCGACAGCATAGACGCTGGTAATATACAGTAAGAGAACCCCGACGGACGTCTTCCAACATTGGAGCTGTACAGCCTTAAATCATAATGTCTTCAGAGGTCAGACAGTGGATTGGAGAGGGTTAAAAGACATAGATGGAGCTTGGACTTTCCTTTACTTTGTTTTTTTTTTTGCGTTTTCTCAAAGTGCTTAAATCTGTCCTCCCACCATGACAACACCCCAGGACTCTGAAATAGTATTGTATGATTTGAAGGCCCAAATAAAGAATGACGCTGTAATATCCACATTACTAGATTGGACTATGAATACACACAACGCCATAAAAACTCCAGCTGACGTGACATCTCCATAGTAGCAAGAATCAGGAAGGAAGGGCAGGCTTTCTGCAATTCTAGTTATACTGCTGTGAGGGCCGTATTATCAGCTGCACGTACAGTACTTTGTAAGCGAAGACAATCCTACGTGACACATCCAAGTTCTGCCCCGTATACAAACAGAAGTAGTCTGATTAATCGGTGCAGGTGCAACCTTTTTAAAGAGAACAGTAAGACATCAGGTTCTCTGTTATATTAGAAACAGCATTAATAGACGCGTTTCGGGGCTGCAGCACCCCTTCAATCGCATCCCACAATAATGAGCATTGCTGTCTAACAAATTCACTACTTCATACTCATATTAGGACTATATTTGCTTGCAGCAGCTACATAGCGGTCGCACAAATACATCGCACCACCACCACTGTCTGGGAGTTACTGCGCCTGCACTATAATTCCTAAAGTGCCCCTCTGACAGTCCCAGCAGGCGGGTATCGCTAAGGACATGTGCAAGACCCATTTCCCGCCAGATTAGATTTAAATGCCTGGCAAAACACAGGAGGAACTTTATTGCTCCTCTTCTGTGTGGGTAGAACACACATCCCAGCGCCATTAATGACCTGGAGGGTAAGTAATCCGTCTCACCTTGGCCCATTATGTAGTAGCTACTAAAGCTACCAGCACTTTGTTTTCTTCACAATTAGCTTTATTTGAATGACAGTCAACAATGTGAGTGCGGGCTGCATTGGAACTAATTTGCATACTCTGGCAGATATATGGGTGTGCATGTGTATATATGTGCATACCATATATATATGTGTGTGTGTGTATATGTATACATACGTAGACATGCATATATGTATAGAAATGCAATGTTTTAAGGCCCATTTAGACACAATGATTATCGCTTAAAAGATGTCTTTTGAGCGACTTTTGAGTGATAACCGTATCATTTACAGCGCAAGATGATCGCTCAAGATGAGCGATCACCTTGCGCTGCGAGTGGAGGATGCAGAAGACAAGTGGGGTGTCCCCACTTGTCTTCCGCATCCAGCTGTTTTCTGCACGGAGCGCCCGTCTATTCTGCATCCTCCGCTCCCAGTGCTCGGCTGTATAAGACAAGCAGGGTGTCCCCGCTTGTCTTCTGCATCCAGCTGTTCCCAGCTCTGAGCACCCGGCTGTTATACAGCCGAGCTCTCCGTGTGGGGTATAGAGAACAGAGCTGGACCGCTCTGTTCTTCATACCCTGCCTGTGATCAGGGAGCAGGATACAGCTGAAACAATAGTATCAGCTGTATCCCGCTGTGAATCCCTGATAAGGCTCATCATTGTTTTTCAGCATGCTGAAAGACAACAATGAGCGACGCCATAACGAAAACTGTACAATGTTAGTGCAGTTACACACGACGATTATCTCTCAAAAGACGGCTTTTAAGCGAATTTTGAGCGATAATCGTTGTGTCTAAATGGGACTTTACAAATTTCACTTTTCATACACCCATATTGCATGCCCCTCCCTTTGCTCCACTGCTGAGACCTGTATTTTATCCATTGTATATCGGGTCTGGACCATTTGGTTAACATCCGAAGAAATAGATCACAATGTTTTTCTAAACTGTTCATCTGAGTACATTAGTTTATTTTAATGATTTCCTTTTTAATTATTTAACGGATAAAAGTTTTTATCAATTCATGTTATTTTAGCGTACTACACTGTTTTTCCAGTTAGCTACAGATTATGCATTATGTTGATTTTTTTGTAGGTACAAAGGGGAATCCACCCCTTTTACCAGACAGTGAATGTTGACTAGTTAGCGTCTACGTAATTTATGCATTTCTTGATTTAAGCTATATATATGCTGATTTATTTTCTTATTGTTTTTATTTTTGATTCATACCTTTTCCTTTTAACTTATTTTACATATCATTGTATTCGTACCTGTTTAACTTCGCCTCTTCCCTTTTTATGCCATATTTTCTGGTCTAGTGTGCTCCTAGCTAATACTGAGGAAGGGGTACCATAGCTGCGAAACACATCTTTTTATGCTGGTTCTAATAAAACAGAAAAGTTGGGCTAACAAGTTGAGATAAGTTGGGCTAAGAAGTTGAGCTAACAACCTGACGTCTCACGCTTCTCTTTAAAAAAGGTTGCGCCTACACCCATTTTTTCAAGACCTATCAGACATCTATCAGACCACTAAAACTCATCCTCTCAACTGTAGATTGAGGAGATATCTGGGTTGGCTGCACTTGATAAGAGGTATTGCTAACCCTCTTGGGGAATGGAAATACACCCACTCACCCAGATGGGATTGCTCTACTCCCCTCTGACAAACATAAGTAGGGAAAGGTCAAATAGCTTCTGGTTACAGAACTTTAAGGCCTCCTTCACACGGGCGACACCGCATCGCTGCGAGAAAATCGCAGCGATATCGCATCGCTGCACCGTATGATATCGCTGCGATTTTCTCGCAGCAATACCGCGATTATGTATGCTACAAAGTCGCATGTGACGCTACAAAATCACACGACTTTGTAGCATCTGCTACTGTCAAAGTTACATCACATCGCATGCAAACCGCGTTTTCGTGCGATGCGATGCAACATAGGGAAACATGGGCTACAAAACCTCGCATGTCACGGGAATATCGCCGGACCTGCGAGGTTTGTGTGTCGTTTTGTAGCATGCTACAAAACATCTCATGTGTGAAGGAACCCATAGGAAACCATGGGCTTCTCATACATGCAATTTGTAGCATCGCTACAAAATCGCGCGACTTTGTCGCCGATGTGAAGGAGGCCTTAGCCTTAGGCTGGCTTCACACGGCCGTGACAGGCTCTGCAAGCGGAGTCCATCACGGCACCACCCCCGAGACCCCTTATTTACCTCCGGATCCGCCGCCAGATGTCCCGCATTGTGCTACAGCGGAAGATAGCGTGACAGACGGCTTCCATTGACTGCACTGGAAGCCGTCCGCGCGTACACCCGTGGCAAATAGAACATGCAGCAGGTGAGGAAGGGAGATTTCACGGTGCGGAATTCCGCACCGTGAGCATTGCGCTATTAGGTTCAATAGAACCTAATAGCTGCAGGCCAATGCCGTGAATTTCCGCCTCGTAATAACAAAAAGTAGTACAGAAAAAAAGACCTTTAGGCTAACTTTACACGGGAGAGTGCGATTTCGTGCTCGCCAACATGCGAACCACCTTGCATGACTTCGGGGAAAAAGCGATGTAGAGTATCACAGAGATTTTCCCATGGTTTACAATGGAGAAACCTCGCTTCACATCGCGCACCTAGAACAATGGGAGATGCAATGCAAGAGCATGCTCTAAGATAGGACGTACCACGATTCACTATCAACGTATTCACGTACAAATCACTCATGTGTGATCCCACTCAAAAGAATAGGGTTTGTATTCATGTGAGATTTGTGCAAGATTTTCTCATTTGTGTGAAGCCGCCCTTCGGGTTCATTCATACTGGTGTGAATACACGCTGTATTACGCATGTGATAAGGAGTAAATCGAACTCAAAGATTTTAATGGGTTTATTCACAAATGTGTATTTTTCAAGCGATTTTTCAGTTGTATAAATAAAAAAAAACACAGCATGTCCTATTTTGGTTCATATCATAGACCGAAATAGGCATAGAAGCAAATGGCCTAGCGCAAATACACGATGAATATGCATGAAAAACGCATATTTACTGCACATTTGTGCATTAAATCATTGGTCCTATTTTGCGCTATTTTTTGTGCATGTAAATCCACAGTGCTTACACGCTGATAAAGAAGAATCACAAGAAGAGCCAAAATATGCCCTGAATAGGTGAGTTTTACTCTGCGAATATGCTGCGTATTTATGTTCCGAAAACCGCATACACCAGTGTGAATGAGCCCTTACAAGCAGTCTAGAGATGAGAGAGCACGCTCGTTTAAGGCTGAAACTCGAGCGAGCATCGGTCTTCTCGAGTAACTCATAACTCGTCTGACCAAATGCGGAGGGGGGGGGGGCGGGGTGAGCAGGAGGGAGAGAGAGAGATTTCTCTCACTCTCTCCCCCGTTGCACGCCGCCCCCCTCGCATTTGCTCAGACGAGTAATCAGTTACTCGAGAAGACCGATGCTCGCTCGAGTTTCAGCCTTAAACGAGGGTGCTTGCTCCTCCCCAATTAGAAATGCCACAATTATCAAGCGCTGTCTGCTCCATTTTAGTGTGTTTCAGCGATTTTTAGCGCACCTCACCTCCCATTGCAATGTTGGGGTGTATTTAAAATTGCTGTCAAACGCGTTTGAAAAAACACTGTTCAAAAACGCTGTAAATGCGTTTTTACAGACGCCAGTGAGGAAGCAGCCCAAGGGCTCTCTCACATAGGCGCTTTTTACCACAATGGCCGTATAACAATTCCATTGATTTGAATGGGGCCTCGCAGACGTGTTCAATCGCAGCGCTGTCTGCTTAATTTTTGGGCATTTAGCGCACCTCATCAGCTATCACAATGATGGGGTGCGTTAAAACATGCTGTCGGACGAAGGGAGCTACGACCAAAAACAAAGTAATATCACGGCAAAGCGCCACGATTGAAATGGCAGAGCTTTGCCGCATCCATGTGTGAGAGGACCCTTAGGCAATATTTTCAGGTGATCCTGCCCGAGTGTGAATACGCCCCATTACAGGCTGAAATCGCACTGGATTTTACCATATGACCAGCCTTTCCATCCCGGGGTTCCATCTGAATCTGTTCACTGGACAGGTGCACTTATGTACTCAGTGGATTTCTGCAGGAAGCTGATAGCTCCATTCTCACTGCAACTCACTTCAATGGGAACTTTACATGTAATACCAAGCCAGCCCTCTGCAGTGGAAATGTAGCTGTCTGCTTCCTGCAGAAATCAGCTCCGTACACGAGTGCACCTGTCCAGTGAACAGCTGATCGGTGGGGATCCTGAGCGACAGACCCCAGTTGATCTACTATTGATATGCTACCCCAAGCATAGACTATCACTAGTTTACAACTGGACAACCCCTTTAACCATACTCTTTAAAAGGGACATCATGAACATTCTGAAAAGTGGGGTGCATAGAAGTGGCATACTTTATGCTCCTCAATCTACGATATTTGACCAAATCTTTGTTGCCCGTAGCAACCAATTAGGGCGCAGCTTTCATTTCCTATACTGTTGAAGTTAAACGAAAGCTGTCATGTGATTGGTTGCTCATCGCAACCAAGATTTTCTTCTAGACAGCTTTCATAAGAAAGTGGTGCCGACTACTTTTCCGTGGCCCACCCTGTTACATTAGAAAGTGACAGCGTAGATCTAATCGGTTGACATTTTTGTGTGCAGTTGTGTTCAAGTATAATTCACATTACTACTTACATGATAATATCCTCGCTGTCCTGGCCATGTCAGGGGCAACTTTGGAGCATCCGAAGTAATGGTGACTATCTCGTGCCTGTATGGATTACCTGATGAACAACAGACATACAAGACATATTCTACATTTCTCACAATAACAATTGAGATCACCTTTGGTATATTATAGAAAATACTCAGCGCTCTTAAAATCAAAGTTGCATACAGATAACAATGATAAGGAGGAACGGATCTGACAGCAGGAGGTTCTTTAAACCTCTCCGTCCAGCTACAGACTGTATCCTGTATTTTATGGCATCCTGAACTTGGCTATTTGGCTCCATATCAAAAATGACCATAACATTGGGGTTGTCAGATCTGAGGATTGATTGTAACTCTGCTTAGACATTGAGTTTGTCAGTTCTACAAAACTTATAGCCCTATGACAAATACATCCAGTCATGTGACCATTGTCCTATTCCCAATATTTCTCCTTGTTGTCAGTGATATCCTTCACTCTGATCAGATTAAGACCAACGTGGTTACGAATACAGGAAACCATTGACAGCTGGGGAAAGAAACAATAAAACAGCAGGATTGGACTAGAATCTGCTCACCCGCATGTTGCAGGATATATTATTATTAGATTGTAAATGGACCTGATAGTTGGGTCCCCTGCTGGTGACCAGAACCGAGAGCTGCTCTGCTATTTAGATTTGAGTTGGATGCACTTGTGCCATCATAAGATGCCCGGTATCCAGCAACACTATAATTTTCTCCTGCCAATTAGCAGGTACCAGTCAATGTGAGCAGTCCAAGGGATACAGAATTTGGTATAGGAAGAGGGAGTGGCATGTCAGTAGCCGATGATAAGATATGGCTACCGACCATGACCACAAAGCTGATAACTACACTGAAGTTCCTATGCAATCCAAATCTTCTGTGCTTTTCTTCCTTATCCATCTATAGCAGGGATGTACAACCTGTGGCCCGGGATGACATTTTATGTGGCCTCCACCCATTTGGTGACAGACATGTTAGTCTGCCTGGTGTCTGCTCTCATGTATTTTCCATGTCAGAAAGGAGTGGCACTACGTTCTAGAGCAGGGAAGGGTAAAGGTCCATTTACACACACAGATGTCTTTCAAAAGATTGAAAGATCAGTGATCGTTTAAGTACTAATAGGCACTAATTGCTATTAGTACTTTATTAGCTTCATTTGCATGCAAATGAGCTTCTGGGAGCTGTTACAGAACTCAGAAAGAGGTCTGAGCTCTGTAATTAGCTCCACTGTTCAGCCACGGGCTCTCCGTGGAGAATTCAGCACCATGGACAGCAGACACAGAGTCGGGTCCTGCTTATCAGTTGTTCTGCTGAAAGATGGTTTTCAAGCAGAACTGAAAACCATAGTTCAGCTGTACAGTGAAAGATGGACACATTTAGACACAACGATTATCACTCAAAAGACGGCTTTTGAATGAATTTTGGGCGATAATCGTTGTGTCTAAATGGGCCTTAAGAACTAATGGTGCATTCTATGGCCACCCCCCCATTTATGTGCAGAATAGGAAGGGGGGGGGGGGGGTTCTCCTTACACCTATGAGTCCCTCAAGAAAACAGTAGATCTGGTAAAGTGGCTCTGAAAGCATGCAGCTATGTTCATTGTAGTTTATAGGACTAGTGAAATATTAGGCTGTTTTGGCAACCCACAAACTACAAATGGAGAAAGCTACATGCATGTATGGTCTTCTCCTTGAGTACAAACAGGCAAAAAACACCCCCCCATTCTCTCGATAGGTGAGACCTCCAGAAGTGAGTCCGACACCTATCAGATGTTTGTTGCATATTATTTCAATTCAAGTTTTATTGCTTTCCTCAGATGTGGTTCAATCCGATAATTTGCTCCTCAGAAGGATGTATTCTATGTGCTGCGGTTTAATGGCCATCTTTCTATAATCTGGTAATTATATACAGCCTGTTGAAAATTGTTCTTGTTGCTGAAAACTGCTTTTCTGCTTGATATGGGATTAGTCCTGTAAGTAAAGCAAACACTTACAGTTAGGGCTCATTCATACGAGTGTGAGCATATTTCAGTCCGTGGATATGCAGCGTATTCATGGACTGGAAACCGCCTATTCCCTTTGATTCAATGGGTTCCATTCACTGTGTAATACGTGTCGCGTTTATTTCTGTGTGAATGAGGCCTAAGGGCTCATTCACAAGACCGTGATTTCATTACGTATTACGGCCGCATGACACGCAGAGTCAATGAAAGTAAATGGAGTTTCATTCACCAGTTCACATTAGTGTGTAAACACTGTGTGAGCAAGAGATCGCACCATGTTCTTTTTTTCTATTTCTCCGCATGCCACGCAGCATGAGCCCTATAATTTTGTGTATGCAATGCTGTCCATACTGTATATGAGCATGTGTATGAGATATGCGGTCATGAGCAGTACACTCGCTGCCATATGCGGTCTCTGCTGGCATCATGCAGACTGGAAAGAATGCTACTGGACACCCGCAGCGTTTTACTGATGCGGTCGTGTGAATGAGCCCTTAGGCTGAATCCATACGCTGCAGGCTTTTTCCATTGCAGATTCGCAGTATAATCAGCAGTGTACTCAACTGCACGCTGATGTAGATTGGAAAAAAAAATCAGGTACATACTCATTAAACATTTTCAAATATACAAAACTATACAAATAAATAACCCCCTAAACTAAGATAAAATAAAACATACTACATATTGGTACAGCTAAATAAAAAAAAAGAAATATACAAGTACAAATTAAAGACAAGATGCCTTCTAGTAGTTACTAACAAAATACATATACTGTATATGACCTGGTTGGAAAACACCAAAATGCAATAGATTAAACAAGTGTTATTTTCATTAAATGCAAAACTGTAATGGGGTACTGGGTTGTTCTTTCCTATACTTGTTCACATGCCTATTGTTGTTGCACATAATATAATATTGGAGATAGCTGCACCTTTAAGTGTGGGAGGAAGAGGGGAGAGGCAATCTCCATGTGGGAACAGGAAGCAGCCTCTCTGCATACTCAGGGACTGAGGATATTCCTCGGAGCAGTTTAGGTGGCCAATACAAGCAATTTGGGCTTCTGATTCAGCTTAAGTGGATTACAAGTTTTGATAGGAATAGGTTGGATGTTGCAGCCGTTCTGAGGCCTGCACCTTGCTTGCAGGCCAGACCAGGTTTTGGGTGTGCCCTTGCTTCTCCTGGAGCTGAAGGGTGTGGTAGTTGCAGGAGTAACATCAGTCAGCACCTGGTGCTGAGTAGCTTGGCTCCTACTTAAACAGTGCCAGCATGATCTCCTGTGCTGGTCAATCCTTCAGTTACCTTTGGACAGCGATGGAGGAACACACCTTGGCTGAAGCTCCTAGCTAAGTTCTTTTATGCTTTGTTTGGTTTTCTGTTTTGCCTTTCTTTTGTGCTAGGGCTCCCTGATAGGGACTTGTCAGGGGCCCAGGCACGCGTGCGGGCTCGCACTTGTCAGAGCGATCGGTCCGCCGAGTAGGCAGGGCCCCCTCCCGGGTTAGGGGACTATAGGGAGAGAATTCCCCTTAGTTTTATGTTTCCTTTTGCACTGTTGTGCCTTTTGCTTGTGTTTTTGAGGTTGCCCGTCCAGAGGATGCAACATTGGATTTCCAAGCAGAGGCTGCTTTGTCCTCAATCCCTCTACCGCATCGCAATTCTTCATTTACGGACATTATTGGTGGTCTCTGCCATCGGACATTTGACCCAGTAGCTGGCATACGGAGCTATGCAGGTGCCAAGCTCCCACAGACTAGGACTATTAACCCTTTGCAATCCAATTTTGGATTCAGGATTTCCTAGGGGGCTTTCTCTTTCTGCTATTATACAATGGCGCCATCTGCTGGCTAGAGCCAGTACTGTTGTATGAGGCATGCTGGAGAGGCCCTCCGACAACAGAGCGGCCAGTATAATACAGTACGAATACCCTGCCGGACGTCTTCCAACATCAGAGCTGTACAGCCTTCAATCAGAATGTCTTTAGATGTCAGACAGTGGATTGGAAAGGGTTAAAGAGTCTTTTTTTCTCCCCGCCCAGCAGGCACAAGCATAGCCCAACAACTGGAATAAACTATATAAAAGTATATAATCCACAAGACAAAACTATTTTGTTTAAAACAATTTATTGAAACTTATGGAGCATCTCTATGGATTCCCAGGAGTATACTTGTTATAGCTTGTACCTGTGGGTACCCGCCTTGTTGTGGGAACAGTTTGCCACAAGACCACAGCCAGATCTGGTGTGGCCTGATACCGGACATGAGGGTCTGCTGTCACCTCTGGCCACTTAGGTGGACCAGGAAACTCTTGTCACACTGAAGGACCTAGACTTGGCTATGCCAGTTCCATTGCAAGTCTCCACCACCCCTCCGGAGTCCGGAGCTACCCCTCTGCCTGACCCTGACCACACTCTTACAAAACATCCCAGGTAACAAGGAAGCCAAACAACCCACATTAGGACTCCCCCAACCATCAACCTACAGAATGCCATACACTTTGATTCCTAATAGATGGGCTTTCTGATGTACTGTACTGCAGAATTTATATACATTAATTTCAGTGTATCCAGAACCAGAAAGACATACCTTTAGTTTTGCGTAAGACAACAGTGGGGTAGCCACTTGCTGGTGTTTGTGGATGGAGTGGTGTAGGACAACGTGAAGGTTCTTCTGATGGCGTGAAATTGGGGAACACGGCATACTTAGATATGTGGGAATAATATGGATGTTCTGCTGGGAAGTCTTCACAGATTTGTTTGTCACTACGTTATCAAACACAAAATAAGAGTAGTTCTCACTTTTTCAGCACTTTAGAGACCAGTTTTTATTATATTTTTTGCTTACCTAATAGAAGCATCTGGTGGTTTTGGATACCTAGAGAAAAAAAAGGTTCATATTGTATAATTTTCTTAGTTTTTGTACAAAGAGGCCTGATATATTACTATTTAATATATACCTAAGGCCCACTTACACGCAAAGATAATCTTTCAAAGGACTGAAAGATTTTGCGATCTATTTGTATAAAGTGTTAATCGCCATTAACACTTTATCATCTTCATTTGCATGTAAAAGGGCCTCCAGGAGCTGTTTGCAGAGCCCAGTGAGTGATTAATCACATGTCCAGCTGTGCACACAGCTGCATTGTTCTGTTGGAGGTTGCAGGCAAATTACAATGTTATCTGCCATCTCCCTTGGAGATAACAGCATGCAGTCTATTGAGACACTTTATATCTCAGTGTCTGAACGATAGATTTTAAGTTCACCTTAAAATTATCATTCAAACGAAAAGTGCACAATGTCCTCATTTACATGTAATGATTTTTGGTCGTTTGAGCGATAATCATTACATGTAAACGGGCCTATAGTGTGTCCTGTGTTGGTTTCTAACTGAAATACTGCCACCAAGTGGTTGGATGACCACATAACTTGCTAAGGCATTTATATATGTGGGCTAATAGAGGTAGACTTTACACCTACTCTTGAGGACACGGTGGCCTTTACTCATTAGCTGGGGATTGAGGAAAAATGATGCCACAAGACCCACTCACCTGTGTAGCAGAAGGCGGCTCCTACTACACTCACAGTCAGCACCCATATTGAAGTACTATACAGGAATGCACAGCAGGCAGTAACAAGCTACTTTTACTTTTTGTAGAAGACAGTACAGACTGTCATATTATACCATATAACATGGTGCCATAAAGCAGCAAGCACATGGAGTGCCTGGGTGTCCGTTCACAGGGTCAGTATAAAAAAATAGGGTGCAAGACCATGTAATCAGGACTGATGTATCTTATGTAAGTTTACTTCATTATTTTTGTCCTGAATGTTTTTTATTTTGTCTTCTTGAAATATAAGCCCTACCCAGAAAGCCCTATCTGCCTTTAAACATTCCCCCCCCAAAAAATACATCACCAAACAGGCGTTGTCCACTCCGCCGCACATCTCTGCAGCTCGGGCACTTGTCTGTAGTCTTCAGCCAGAGCTTCCTAGTCAGGTGTTTGACAAAACAATAAAATGGCTGTGATTGATTAATTGAGCGCTGCAGTAATTGGCTAAGCCGCGGCATTTGAGAACCAATCAGAGTCAGCGCTTCCTGGAGGTGGGGTTTTTCAAACCTCTGACCAGGAAGCGCTTGCTGAAGACTACCGACAAGTCCTGGAGCTGCGGCGGAGAAGTGCAGCTTAGCGGACAGTGCCTGATAATGTCTTTTTTTTTTTTTTTATGCAGCTAGGGTTTATTTTAGGGCTCAAACAGTAGGACTTCCTGTAAAAGTTGCATTGCACCGCACGAAAACGCGTTTTTATGCTATGCAACAGAAAGGAAGGCTCCATAAGGAAACACGGGCTACAAAACATCGCAAATCATGGCTGTATAGAGCATGCTGTGATTTTGAATTCTTGCAATATAGCAGCCTACAAAATGTTGCTAATGTGAATGAATCCATAGGAAAGCATGGGCTTGACATATATACGATCTGTAGTACTGTTGCATCGCGAGAAAATCACACAATGTTGTCGCCCTTTTGAAAGCGACCTGAATCATGTAATGGTACCGAGAATTAGACCCCCTCACCAATCTGATTTTGAAGGTCATCCATTTTGCAATCCCAGATATCCCTTTTAAAGTCAATGGGGCGAAAAACAAAACAAAACTGCAAGAGCTCAACTGATAGGAAGGACATTCTGCTAAAAGCCAGTGATGTAAATAGAGAGTACTAGTAAGAGAAGAAAATGCAGCAACACAATGTGTGGAAGAGGCCTTAGGCCTCATGCCCACGACCATGTCGGACTCTGGCAGTGAAATATCACAGTGAAGTTCGAGACGGCGCCCTCCAAAGACCCCATACTCGCCTCTCCGGATCCACTGCGAGAGTCCTGTTCAGCGAGCTGGCGCATATGCACAGTGCAGCGTATGACGCGCCGGTGGTGACACGTATTCCCGTGATACTTCTGCTATGCTCACAGCGGAAGTATCGAGGGAGAGACAGCTCCTATTGACTACAATGGAAGCCGTTCGTGCGTATTTCCGTGGAAGATAGAACATGCCGCGATTTCTTTCACGCTGCAGAATTCTGCGGTAGAATTGCGCAGCATGAGCATTGGAAGGCAGAAAGCTATTAGCTTTAATGGAATAGCTGCTGTCTAATAGCTGCGGAATAACGCCGTGGATTTCCGCCGCGGGAAACGTGTCAGAAATCCATCCATGGGCATTAGCCCTTAGGGCTGTTTTAAGCTCAGTTGAATAAATGACACAACATTTCATTACACACATTATTTCATCTAAAGGCCAAGATACTCACAGGTCATCACTTGCGCGGACAGCACTTTTCTTCAACTTGGTCAGGTGATAGAACTGCTCTATTGGTAGCCCCCTGGACAACAACAAATGTTATGTTAGGAGTATAATATGGCAATGCTTTATTATGGCAGCAGAAAGTAGCGTTCCTTAGGAGTAATACAGCCGATGAGAATTAGTGCACAATCCAAATACAACCAAAGAATGGTAACAGTATCTGGCATTTCATATGTCTTAATAACTGGGGAACTGGAGTAAGATGGGCCTACTTTATCGAGAAATGCATGCATTTTAATAAAATCTACGCATGTCTGACCTCGGAAATTAAGCCAGATCATAGCGGAGAATTTCACTATAATTCACACCAATTTCTGGAGTAACTTATAGTGAATATGGTGGGCTTCAGGATGCCACGTCCCTCCCTCTAAGCCATTGGTTTGCTAAATGTGCCCAATTGTATGCTGCTGTCATTTAGTTTTTTTCCTCCGCAATTGGCTCCCAAAATTTGGGATTCTGGGTGCTTGACAACAGAACCATGCTATCATACCCCTAAGAAAGTCTTCACTGCAAGGTCAGGTGATTGTCAGAGCTAAAAACTTATCCTACATGAAGTGTCAAACACTACTTTGTAACGGTCCATACAGTGTAGATGCTGTTTGGTGGACAGCAATTCCTTCCAACCCTTCCTATACATATGCCACTCAGTGCAGTCAAGTGGGCATGGGTTATCAATAGAGAGAAGGGAGTAAGTTGCTGTCAAACACCTCTGGCAGCTGATGGGTCATATTGAAATCCAACATGGCCGACTTTTCTTTCCCCCAACGTTTGCCATTGTAAGACTCGGAACACCAACATATACACGGGCCAGTCTAACTGAAATGATCACATTTGGCCAATATTCCTCTAATATGAATGACTAGTTACTTGCAAATTCATGTATCTAACTGCCTAGCACTCTAAACATAATGATGACCAAACATCTTATGTGGCGTCATATTTTTAAAGGTAATATATATGAGATGTAATGCATAATAGTGCTGTAAATCTGCATCAAAGGGATTGGCCACTTTGGAAACATATGTGTCGTGCCTTAAAATGACAGCAGTGCATAGAGGTTGCTAAGCCGTACAGCCTTCATACAATGTTGCACGGGCTCCGTCAGACTCTGCGTGCAGGTAGATATTCCGGGAAGACTCTGTGAACCGTTTTCATGCCGTGATCTACATAGATCGTGGCAGGGAAGGGGTTAATAGCGGGGGTCGCTGTCCCGATGCACCCCCACTGTTGCAGCAGGAGGCCAGCTATCAGTGACAGCCGCTTCCCTCTGCCAGATAACATAGGATCTCTTCTGATCTCGCGCTATCCCCAGGGCGTAACTGTACGCCCCGTTGCGTTAAGTACCACCTTGCCAGGATGTACAGTTGCGCCTTGTTGGCAGAAAGGGGTTAAAGGCATATTCAAGTTATTGCATATCCTACCCACTTGCGTTTTTTTAACGCTGCAATATCGCTGCGTTTTTTTTAACACGATCATCAATGGGACTTTCTAATGTTAAAAACGCATCGCAAGTTTGTGCTTTGCGATTTTTGTGCGATGCGTTTTGGAAAGTCCCATTGACAATCGCGTAAAAAAAACACAGCCATATCACAGCGTTAAAAAAATGCAAGTGGGTAGGAGCCCTAAAATAGAGAATTTATCTGGAGGGACCTGATACACGAGCTAATGCCCTTCTGAGCTACACGACAGTGTGTGTCCAGCGTGACTGAAGAAGAGGCACATTTTCCATCGAAACACTGTGCGTTTTTTTTAGCTGGTTTTCATTTAATAATAAATAACATTTTCTTATACTTGAATAAGTGCCCATTTTTCCAAAAAGAGTTGTGCCATCCTACGAGCCACTTTTAGACTTCCACAATAAGTGTGCTTGAGATTGCCAAGCACTTGACCTTGACAGTCTCTTATGCACTCATTGAAATGAATGGAGTGGTCAGAGCCACACTGATTAGCTAGTTATCCCCTGTCCTGTGAATAGAGAATAACTTGTTCCAACTTGAATATCCCTTGTAAGTGAACCTGTCATCACATTTGAGCCCCATAAAAACTATGTTGGCACACACACAGTGCGACTCTTCTACAGCTAACTAAGTTTGTGCACAGGATATCCTATGGAGTCACGCTGTGTGCACGGCAACTCCGCAGGAACACAAAGTTGGAATGGGGTGCCCGGTGAATATCACTCTGACTGTAATAATAGTAATCTTTACTTATATAGCGGCAACATATTCCACAGCACTTTACAAATCAGGAGGTACATGTACAGACAAAACTAGACATTAAAGGGGTTGTCCCGCGCCGAAACGGGTTTTTTTTTAACCCCCCCCCCCGTTCGGCGCGAGACAACCCCGATGCAGGGGTTAAAAAAACAACCCGCACAGCGCTTACCTGAATCCCGGCGGTCCGGCGTCTTCATACTTACCTGCTGAAGATGGCCGCCGGGATCCTCTGTCTCCGTGGACCGCAGGGCTTCTGTGCGCTCCATTGCCGATTCCAGCCTCCTGATTGGCTGGAATCGGCACGTGACGGGGCGGAGCTACACGGAGCCGGCATTCTACACGAGCGGCCCCATAAAAGACTGCAGAAGACCCGGACTGCGCAAGCGCGGCTAATTTGGCCATCGGAGGGCGAAAATTAGTCGGCTCCATGGAGACGAGGACGCTAGCAACGGAGCAGGTAAGTATAAAACTTTTTATAACTTCTGTATGGCTCATAATTAATGCACAATGTACATTACAAAGTGCATTATTATGGCCATACAGAAGTGTATAGACCCACTTGCTGCCGCGGGACAACCCCTTTAAATACAGTATTACACGATTCAAGCAATAGGAGAGGGTCCTGTTCACAGGAGCTTACAATCTGTTAGGCAATAGGAGGGACACAAGAGGTAGCAGTACTCGTTCTGTACAATAGTTTAGCCATCTAATACTAATAAGGTACTATACTTAACGGCTTGATGTTTTGGGGCGTATACGTACGCCCTCCAGCATCAGGGTTTGTATGGAGCAGTATCAAGAGCTGGTTGCTCTATATACTTGGCGAGTACTGGCTGTTTCTGACAGCTGAAACATGCCGGCATCAGACGCTCATGTTGATTGTGGCTGTTAATTCTTTAAATGCCACTGTAAATTCTGACAGCGGTATTTAAAACGCTCTGATAGGAGTTCAGGGGTCCCAAAATGGCCCCCTGAAATAAGGTCGCGAGGTGCCGTTCGGTTGACATGGCAGTCCGGTTTCCTTGGAAGGCTCCCAGGGCTGCTATGAATGAATACCTGTCAAAAAGACCCCTATAAGGACTAAAGTAAAAAAAAAAAATGTTGTTAGAAAAAATAAAAAAGGTAGCAAAAGTGTAAAATCCCCCATCCCCCATATTTATAATAAAAAATACCCCCAAAAGTATATTTTGTAGCGCTGTGTCCCATCTATCTACAGTAACACATCATTCTTTCTGCATGGTGAACATGAAAAAAAAAAATACAAATCTCCAGAATTGCACTTTTTTGGCCACCCTCTGTCTTCAAGAAAAAAATGTAATAAAAAGCGTTCAGAAAGTCATATGTACTCCAATATGGTACCAATGGAAACCACAGGTAGTCCCGCAAAAGACAAGTCCTCACACAACGCTATTGTTGGAAAGATAAAAAAAAGTTATGGTCAGAAGATGGCAACAGAAAGAAAACAATTAATACATGTACAAGCTGATCCCACTACAAAAGATATTGGCCTGGCAACTGCTGATATCAGCTTACCGCCATGCTCAGATGTACCCAGATGCCGAGGGAAACCACTGCTGCCAAGATGTGTTGCAAACATGGCTCTGCAAGGCAGGATGCAGGTAGTGGTGCAGCAATTATAATGTTGCCATGCATCAGTACGTGGGCCAATCTACTAAGCTGTTGCCAAACTGTAGTTGGTCTATAACTTAAGATCTAGACATCCGTTTTGGCTGCAGTTTCGGATTCAGCACACTCAATTTCATGTAAATAACATGTTTTACTCCCAGTAGCAAAATCTTTGTTTATCAGTGTAATCAGAGGACTGCTGAAAAGTTTTCTCTACAAAACAGGAAATATCAGAGTATTATTAGGCTCAGTAGTCAGTGCGAAAACTGCAGGATTTTAGTTTTTTTAATCTACATCATGATATTGAAAAATAAATAACAGATGACCTTCTCTAAATGTCTCTGCCTCAGGCTTTATTCCCACGAGCGTATATCGGCTGCCCTTTTCACGGCCGGCCAATATACGCTACGATGTGAGGTGTAAAACCTTGTGAACGGGCGCACAAATCTAATGTTTGGACGGCATGGACCCTAGCACATATACACCAAGGCTGCCATGCCGTTGCCTCTTCCCCTTCCCTCCCCCTCGTTAGCTCACCTCTTCTCTCCTCCCTTCCGGCTGATTGTAATAGGAGGGGAGGGAGCTATTCGCCGCCCCATCCCGCCTCCTCCCATTGCTGGATGCGGGCACGGGGTGGCAGCTTAGCTCTACCCCCTCCTATTGCAATCAGCCAGAAGGGAGGAGAGAAGAGGGAGGGAGTTTAGCAGCGAGCATGACTAAACCTCCCTTCTTCGATCACTGTCATTGGCTTCCATAGGAGCTCATGCAGCGGCTGACGCATTCCGGCCCAAAAGATAGTTCCAGGACTATCTTTTGAGCCCGACGTAAAAACTCCCGGCGCTATATTGGCCGTCCGGACGCTTTTATGTCTCGGGAATACGGTCATGCGATCTGATGCCTTGGAATCCAAGGCATCAGATCACAGTCTATAACGGCCGACCATGAAAACGGCCGGCTGATATATGCTCATGGGAAAGAGGCCTCAGGGATTATGTGGTACAGAAACTGACATAATGCAAGAGTTACAAGGTAGACAGAAAAGTGCAGAAGACTACAGTGTTTCGTTAAATGAAAACGTGACCAAGGATTAAGAAATGTGACGATCTTTCAATGTGAACACCACCACAAGCCTCATTTCAATAAAGTTTAATATGTAACTAATGACTTGAATGTTTTTCATTTGATATGGTGCTGCTTCTCAAGAGAATATTGATGATTACAGCCAATATAGAAGATGGGAACGCTGATTCTGGTTAGTTGCAAAATATCTTTACCTGGGAATGTCTAGCAATTTGGAGGCAGTCAGCAACTACTCTAGAATGTCCTATTTCTAATAGACTAGAAATAAATGGTTAATCAGAGAAAATAGAAAGTAAGTCTTGACAACCTACCTGGGCCAGGGGTCTCCTCCGTACCCATAGTGCTTGTGCCCTTTTGCCTCTTGTGGGGGAGGCTCTGTCTTTGGTCGATGGTCAGCTGGAAGCGACACAGCCCCAACTCCTCCATATTCTCTTTCCCTGCCCCATGGAAGCCTCAGTATAACGGGTGTGGATGAAAGATACTCATGATATCTGCATGATAGGAAGAATCATGGATTATATTCACTCTGGAAATCGATTTGCATATTTCTCTCCAATTTATTAAGTTGCTTGGAAACATTACAATGCTGAGAAATCTTAAGAGCAATTTTTTAATTAATCATTTCCTACAATTACCAGACTTCATTTATAGCGGTCGTCCGATATAAAAAGAAAAAAAACAAAAACACAGGCTTCCATAATAGAAAATAATAAAGAAGTGACATTTCCAACGCCGGTCATAGTATAATTTCCCTTGGCGCATGATGCACATAATACATGAAGAGGTGTATGCATCTTTATATATTAGGTGCATCTCGGTACCTCTGTGTGCCTATACAGAAATGTATGCCAGGTCCGGCCCAACGCACATTTTTAGCATAATTAACACCAGCTTCCCGCGTAAATCACACATAGTTCTGTTGGTTCGACAGCCATGTCTCCTCTCAACAAGCCCTGGCCATTTTGTGCTCACCCCCACAGGCACCCGAATCTTTTGAGACTAGCGGGCAGGTACTCGCAAAAGGCAATACTCGCTCAAGTAAATTGCCTTAGCGAGTACGCTCGCTCATCTCTAGTCATCTGTTCAAAAATACCCCTTTAAGCTAGTGGTTATTTCTCAGATGAGGCCTTTGTTTACATCAGCGTCCCTGCTTCAGTTTATAACAGAAGCCATCATACACTGGCAGATCTGTTATACAACGGACTTCAATGGCATCCGTTGACTTACAATGGGCTTTGTTGGGGTTGGGTCGTGGTTTCCATAATTTTGCTTCAGGCAGTGCTATTCTTGTCATCAAATGTAGCAGAACTACTGACAGATTCCCATGCTAACTTCTCAAGTCAAAACAGCTGATCAACAGGTGTCTGAGAAACCGGATCTGGCTTATTTAAAAAAGAGGCAGTATTTTGAGTTTTTGAAAACAAATATTTAACACTGTTTCCTTTTAGGATAAGCCATCAATGCAAGCACCCCTGCTGAATATAGGAGCCAGAACTCTCTATTATTTTCTCAGGCACAGTGCCGTACATAGGGTTGTGGTTGTACCTGGTACTGCAGCTCATAACATCTCAGTCCCAATCAAGTGATTAGCACTGAGCTGCAGTACTAGGCACAGCCACAGCAGCATTAGTAGCTCAGTGGAGGGGTAGACAATGACTGGTGGGTGGTCTGACCATAGCCCCTTCATTCAGCTAATTGGTGGGAGGTGCTGGATAAAATGTTACAGTTATCGTCTTTAAATGAAAACATGTGAATTAAACCACATAAATAGAATAAAACTAATAGCTTGGTATATATGCAGTGTAAAGAAGACTTCATGCCATACCATTCAGTAACACTGCACCACAGAAAACCACTTTATGAATGTCTACTGTAGATAGTGGTTTTGTTACTGGCTTTTATACTTCATCTAATGCTAATGCATTCCCAGCGGTATCAAATCACAGGTTTGTTGGGTGACAACTGAGCTACCGGCTTTATGAATCATTCCCAGTGACAGGCACTTAAATGACCGAGTAATCCCTGAGCTAAAGAGAGTGTTTCAAAACTCTTAGGTTCAAAGGCGGTTAATCCCTCCCACACCTGCGCCATTATAACAGTAGTCTGTAGTGTAATAATTGATGTGGTTACAGTATTTCATTTTGCTCAAAATACACAAAGTAATCCTTGGATTAGAGATTAAAATGTGTTGCTTGAACTGTAGTGTCAACAGACAGGGATAGGTGTGGAACGAGGCAAGCGAAAGGCACATTACAGATTACGGTCTGCGTCTGAACTGGAGTTCAGGAGATTCCCAGCCTATGGAAGAATGAAATAATGGAAAATATACAGAGGTAGGCCGCCTGCACACAAACGGATGTGCATTGCGGAATATGCGGTTCATAGCATGCGATGGAAAAAAAATCACTACTTTCAGCACACTTGCGGAAACGAATTGCGATTTCCGTGATCCGAGTAAAAAATGCAGCATGCTCTATTTTTATGCAGCATCCGCAAGGACGGCTTCCAGTGAAGTCAATGGAAGCCAGCTGACCCGCGGTCCGCTTGCAATTGACATTGCAGACAGCTTGCGGATTCCGCATCATCGCCTAGTGTACTGTGCATGTCCAACAGTGAGCCGTAGGGTCCATCCGCAGTACAGATGAAGAAGAAAGAAGATGGGCACACACAGTACAAGAGGTTATCCAAGAACTGGCTCCCGGGATACTCCAGGGTCAGAGTGGAAGCACTGCTCTGACCTCTGTTTAGGATTCGGCACTTGTAATTGCAAGCATAGCTCTCAGTGAAATGAATGGGAGCTGTGTATGTTATTGCAGGCGCAGCTCCCACTGAGTTCAGTTAGACCTGCGCTTGCAACTATGAGCACCGGCGCTACACAAGGGTCAGAGTCGTACTTCTGCTTTGACCCAGTTGTATCCCGGTGGCGGCTGCCTGGATAACTCTTTTATAGTTACATAGATAATAAAGTTGGGGGAAAAAAAGTCCAGCCTACTGTGTTGATCCAGAAGGAGACAAAAACCCTTATGAGGAGAATACCAATGGCATCACATTACCCTGTTTCCCTGAAAATAAGCCCTACCCTGATTTTTAGAGATTTTCGATGAGGCTTGGTCCAGGTACCTCCCACTGCTCTCCAAAGCTCCGTTACACTTCTTGCAGTCCTCTGCGGCCCTCAGAAGATCACTTCCTGGTTATAAGAATTCAGAAATCCCACCTCCAGGAAATGACTGGTTCTCGAGCACTGATCAGTCAATCAATGCAGCGCTCGATGAGCCAATCAGAGCCATCGCTTCCTGGAGGTGGGATTTATGAATCCCTTAACCAGGAAGTGATCTTCTGGCAGCCCTCGGCCATCATAAAAGTGTATTAGAGCTCCAGAGAGCAGCGAGGGGGACCTGGACCAAGCTTGCTAGGTAAGTATAATTAGACATTCCCTGAAAATAAGACCTAGTGCCTCTTTTGGGGCAAAAAATAATATAAGACAGGGTCTTATTTTTGGGGAAAGGTGGTAGGAGGAAATTTCCTTCCTGACACCACTTATAACAATGAGAATAAATCTTTGACTCAACATCCCATCTGCAGAAATCTAGTACCCATAAACTGTAATATTATGGTTTTCAAGAAAGCCTCTTGAATTTGTCCAGTGAATCCACTATCACAACATCTTCTGACAAAGTACCATTGTCTCGCTGCTTTTCCAGTAAGGGATCCCCATAAATGATGGTGAAACCCATTAGGTAGTTCAACTACAGTATCCTCCTTATACACAGATGACCACATGCACTGGCAATTTACGTTATCACACACATATCTTAATTATGAAACAGAACCAATTCGGATAGTATGATTGGACCACTGTCACATTTGGCTCCAGGAAGGTTTGCAAACTCATAATTTCCTGTTTCTCGACATCTAAAATGTGGCTCCTGACCATCACTAAACATTGAATGCAGCTTGCAAGGTACAAAAGGTGGGAAACTCTACTCTACATGCAATATTATCACAATATTCCTTAATAGAAACATTACTCAAGGGGAGAATATGGTATCTCAAGGAGGAACCACAGAACACAACACTGAGTGCCTAAGGCAATTCTTTGCCTTTTTTCACCCTAAATTACAACATGTAGCTCTAGAGGACAATGGACTGTAAGACATTCTCAATATTAGAACATTCCTTACTTCTTCAGAGTATATACAGCACTTGCGCTGATGATTTTCATTGTGGGAGGAGTCATCTTTACAATAGGCACAGTATGGTAATCTCAATCTAATAGAATAATGATGCGCAAAGATCATATACAGTAGAAACATGCAGAATAGAATATATTCTCTGCTTACAGCACCTGTCAATAGAGGAGGACCTTTATGACGATTGTCCACATATCTTTCTCTGGTGACAGAATGCAAGGGTTGTCAATGGCACTTGTGTTCCGTTCATGGTGCTGGGAAGAACAGCTACAAGAAATGTTATTGCTGCACTTACCTCAACTGCTTCTTATTGGAGAGACTCATGCAATATACAGAGGTGGACAAAAATATTGAAACACCATACAAAATGTATGGGATTTTAATCATTAGCACTGAGTTGCCCTTTTAACCCCTGCTTGCTTGAGAGCTCTCCCGACAAATTTGTGTTTACTTCACCTCTTGCTCTGCTCTTGGTGGTTTTGGCAGCCAGCTGGTAACGGCAAACCCCTGACCAATGGAGCCTTGTTGTGTTTGGACAGATGTGAACATCTTTCCGGCATCTTCTGTGTCATATTACCTTTTATATGTCTTATTGAAATAAGATTTATAATCCCATGTAAATTAAGGCATGCATTTTATATGGTGTTTCCATATTTTTGTCCACCCCCTGTATATTGGATAGCTGCTGGATAGGCAGACACAGGTTTACTAGAAGAAAATCTTTACTTGATCTTCTCAACTATGGTGTTTTTTTAATCAAAAATATATAAAAATATATAGAGATGACAGAACATGGAATGTGATATTTTAGTTGTTTGACAGCCAATCACATAAGATCAGCAAAAAATGTGAACATTCTTCCCCAAAAATACAGTGTTAGAAAAACGCACACAGTCCTTGTCATGGTTCTTACCTTTCTGGGGATGTAGTGGGACGCTGAGGGACTTGTTGAGGTGTCCACAGTTCCGATGACTGTAGGGTTGGAGAAAGCTCCTGTGCACCCTCATTCTGACGGTAGTAATAGGACAGGTCATACTGCACTGCCATCCTTCATGTTTCAGCTGGATCATCTATCAGAAGGACACTGTAATCAGATATGTTTCCAGGCTGGGAACACCTACTAAAACATACACATAGCGCAGGCATCCAGGTTACAGAACGATCCGCCTACACTATTCTGATTTGTCTTTGAAACTAACAATTGCAGGATAGCATTACATGTCATTCAGTCACTGGCATGGAAAACTCTGAGGTGACTACTCAGCAAGTACATTGAGAACATAAGACAATATATCCTTTCAAGTAGAACAAATATATTATACAGTGAAACTTGTGAGATGACTACCAAAAACTCCAATGAAAAGTGGTCTTCTTGGCAAGTGGTCTACTAAAAGAAGAAGCCAGTATGCATAATATATGGGGGTACTGAAAATCCCTCACAAAAAATGTTGTCTGGGAAAGGAGGCAAACATCTAAAAAGTTGTCTGTTGGAGACGTTTTACTGTATTTAGGACTCATGCATATAGCCATATTACAGCTCTGTAAAGTTCAGATTTATATGGAATTGTAATATGGCTCTGTGGCATCCTCGGGCTTACGCACTTATAGGATTGCTATCTTTGTACTTAGCAGGGTGGGCAACATGTGCATACAGGTTCCAGAGACTTGGATCACACAACGATATCAGGGGTCACAGCCCACAGGGTCCTGTCACTATCCCCCACCCGGAACCTTTAGAGAGCATCCTCCTCTGTCAGAGTTGTGAAGGGCCCTAGTCTGTTCCATGGCAGACCTTCAGCACTAAGCACAGGAGTGTTGTCTGTTCTATAACCCAACGAGGAATCCTATACCTTGCAGGAGCCACGTCTATCAGAGTTAATGGGGCCTCTCCATAATGTTCTAGGTCTGTCTCGTGCCATTGTCTTGTCAGTGTCTTGCTTGTGGAGTGCATTTGATTTATCTAGATTGGATGGTTGCAGGACTAAAAGGGTTAATGTCTGGTATGTTCTGTCCTGCCTGGAAAATGTAACGTTATGTATGTATCGTTTGTGGTCATGTGATGGTCTTATATATATGTGTTTGCATGAAGGAAGACAGAGGGAGTCGAGAAGTGAGTTAGTCAGTCTGAGAGTTGAGGATTGTGAGTGAGCCACACAGACACCGGACAGATCGGTTTGTGTGTGGAGCATGGAGGAGGCCGAATGACTTCCTTGTGCACTGCCTGGGGCCATTCAACCCAGGAATCCTTGGTACTTCTACTGAGAGCTGAGAGATAGGTGAAGAAGAGAGAATGTAAGTGGATTGCTGGTGGAGAGAGAAACTGAGTACTGGGTGTAATGGAGCCTAGAGATAACTTGGACTGTGGATTGTACAATTATTCCATGAGCCCCACTGAGAGATTATAAGTGTGAACTGTCATTTCTACAACTGTTCAGCAACTGTTACGCAATTGTTAGTGACTTTGTTTAAGTAAATGGACAAGATCGACCGTTCTTGGTTTTGTTCTAAAATATACTCTTCTGGTGTTGGACTACTTTATTTATTTTCAAGATCCAGCGCTGTAGAAGTAATGGTGGCATCACAAGTGACAACTGGACTTAAGGTAACCTCCGATTACTACCCCTGTGATCTCCCCCAGCGGTAATGTGGTCAGATCCAGAGCTACTCTTAGAGGGAGAAGATAGTAGATCCCTGTGACAAGGCTTTTCTCTACCCCCACTGTCTCCTCGGCTGTGGGCCTGCTCCTCGGACGCTGCATATCCTCTACCTCTGCCCTTGCATTCATATCAGTCCTCTTCCTCTCCCCCCACCAGTTGCATCTGTCCTCTACCTCTTCCCCCCAGAAAATTGTTCTATACACTCTCTACTTCTTAGTGACCTTCTTCTCTCCCCAGGGAGTTTCCCAATCAGGACTTCTACAAGACACCAGTTTCTCTTTTGACTGGCTGAATGAATACTGGGATCCAATTGGCATCGATGATTATCATGGAATCTTATGCTTTAACTCTACATACCTTACGATATCCTTATAAATAAGGAACACAGACACCAGTATTGGATAAAAAGGCCACAGTGTTTATTTAATGGGGCTACCAAACAATGGGGATAAATTAATCAACTAATTACCATAACACATACATGTAAACTCTGTCATACATACACGAGTGAAGAGTGAACGATTATATTGTTTGTTGTTGGCTTCGTGAAGACTTAACGATTATCTTTACTTTCGCTCTTTGAATGATTTTTTTGAATAATAATTGTTCCATCTAAAAGCCCTAAGTAAAGGCCCATTTACAGTGGCCAATCATCGCTAGAACTTCGCTCATCGGCGATCGTTTTAGCGATAATCGGTGCATGTAAATGGGCCCGGGGCACCCACATTTCGGGGTCTTTTCGCTGATCCTTAAAATAAAGCTCACTTGATTTTAGCAATCAGTTTTATCAGTAGTTCTCCACAGGGGAATGCTGATAGCATTGTTTCCCAGTGGAGAACAAAGGATCTGAGTGCAGCTAATAGCCTTGGGCTATTAGCCTGCACTCAGTGAAGGCTTCATTAACATACATAATTGGCATTTAAGTAGCTGAGAAGCTACTTGAATTCCAATTATTTTCTATGTAAAATAATTGCTCAAAGCTGTTGCTCAAACTGTCATTTGAGCAATCTTTGAGCGATTATTTGCTCGTGTAAATGGGCCTTTAATTACTTCTTCATTTATTGAAAACAAGCAAGTACATTGATATCAGCTCAATGATTGTTGATGGCAGTGATCAATCACAGGAGATCCACCCAATGCATGGAGAAATGGAGAAGGACGAGACAGAGTGAGTGAGACGCACCAGGCAAAGCATGTGCCAGAGAGAGAGAGAGCGCCAGAAAAAGAAGAGCCTGACAGGAGAAAAGAAAGTGCCAGGCAGTAGAGAGAAGTGAAAAAAGACAAGAGAGATCAGCTGTGACAGCAAAAGAAAGAGGTTTAACAAGAGAAAAATCTGAGAAACCGTGAGTAACTGAGGAGAGACAGTTTTGACAGTGAAAAGAGGGAAAATATGAGATGTAAATATGAGGAGAGAGAGATAAAAACAAAGAAGGATAGAGAAAAGAAATCCAGAGTTAGCTCCCAGTATATGGATGGGTTAGACACGGGTGTCTATATTGTTGCAATTTGTGTATCAGTTATTATGCACTGAATGTTATGAAGAAAACAACCTCATCTCACTGCTTTATTTAATAATACCGGCTTTACAACAAATTAAGCAAAATATTTGGCTCTGTGTATTATTCCACACCTCACCACTCACAACTACAAATTGTGCCCAAGGGCACTGGTGTCCGAGCAAAACAAACCACAATGAATTGCCAGCCACAAAGAATGATAATAAAATTAGCGCTCACCATAGCACTTTGTGGCGTCACTACAATAGCATGCTATGGGCTGAATGTGCTGCAGAATCTGGAGGCGGAATCCTGCTCCAGATTTCGCAATGCAAATCCGCCCATGGGAAGGAGGCCTTAATTATAGAAATTATTTAATCTAATAAAATCAATGTGCATATAATACAATTTAAGAAGTATTTAAAGGTAGCCAGGCAGGTAGAGTGAAACGATGAAAACGCTTCTGCGCAACAGTAGCTTCTACCCCAACAAGAAATTTCTACCCCAACCTGAATCCAGCCTCTGTGCAGCAATTATTTGTGTGGAACCTGTATTGATGCCTCTTATCACTAGAGGGCACTCAACATTTGGCCGCGCCAATCCCCATGCACTATCTTGGCGTGTAAAATAATGCATAATACACTCCAAGACAGAGCATGCGGCGATTTTTCTTTTGAGCAAGTAATACGTTTGCAAAAGAACGCTAATGTCAGTCGCCATATACAAACCAATGGACTATTGGCATTGCGTGTCATAAAATTGCGTGCGACACACAATGACAATACGCCCGTGTGAGAGCGGCCTTTGTCATCGAGGTGTTGCACAGAGTCACTACAGGGGTGCCAGAGGAAAAACCATGTGTGCCACAGTCCTATTTCCTAGGGAACCTGGGGCTACGCCATTCTCATGATCCCTGGGGCTCCCTGCAGGATAATACATTTTCTTGGGGCAGTGAAGTTATCAGCCATACGGTCACAACTTACTGCAGGTACGGCAGTGCCCGTGACTGCTCAGGCGAGGCTGGATTAACTTCCACATCACACTCCAGAGCTCTAGGCAAAACTGAACATATAGTCTCCTGAGAAGAGACACATTCTGGAGTCTGAGAAGTAAAAGGAAATAATTTCGGACCCTACAGGGTCGCTATTAGAAGAAAGTCCACAGTGAACACAATATTCCCTCCATGTCACAGATATCGCACAGACTCCAACAAAGTGTCCCTTTCCTTTCTGGAGAGCAGATAACCCCCATTCTCCCTGAAGTGGAACCCCCAACTTTCAGACCTTCATGAGATATACAATCAGTATGCCATAGATACCTTTATATGAACATCCCTTTAAAGCCGGTCTGTTAAGTTATGTAAAGGCGGCGTAGTATCAGGAACAGGCTCGCTCTCCTATCAGTCATATAGTACAATATATCGTATCATTTTGGCTCACCAAGGTTTATTGCGGTCCTCAGATGGTGCAATCTGACGATATGATCCTCGGAGCAGAAAACATTGTACACTGCTGATCTGGGACAGTTTCTTGACCAGAATTGAGATTATCGATGAAACTAACTAGACATGGCGGGCCATGGAAAAGTAGGCCGCATCCCCATTCTTATGAAAGCTGTCTAAAAGATAATCTGTCCTTGCTGCCCATAGCAACTGGTGCTGTTTGGGTCTGCCACGTGCCTGTCCCTTCTCTTTTTCCCCCTTCTTCAGCTATTATGATGGAGCTGAACAATGTAACATCGAAGCACAGGTGTGAAAATAGAATTTGGAGGTCGTGTTCACACATTGCAGCCCAAAACCACATGCGTTGTACGATTTTGACCAATGGGAATTATCATTAATCATATACATAAAATGCATTAAAAATGCACCATGGGAGACGGTTTGACTATCGTGAGTCTTTGGATTATCATAAGTTTGATTTCCAAACTTTACTACTATCGTAGAGGCTGATATGGGCCCTTTAAGTTAAGTCTTGTGGGACAAGGTGTAATAGTGCGTTTTGCCAACTGGAAACCAAGTTCGGATACGGCTTTAAGGAAGGACAAGTGGGTTGATACAACACAATTTATTAATACAAATGAATAAATGATAAAATAAAACAAAGTTACATAAAAATAGGTAATATTGCAAATACGTTTTGTAAACAATTCTTAAACAATGGTTACATCAATACTCACATCACCAAGAGCCTTGGGTATACTTCATCTGCTTTGTGCATCAACCGGAGAAGCAGCGGTGAAAAGTCAGAGAACAGGAGACCTCTTGTGAACCGCACTGTGAGAGGACATTCCCCATCACAGGTCCAAAATGCTTCTGACTCTCCAAAAGTCGCTCCTGGTTTTTATACTTAGTATGATTTATTGCTTGAATATTTGTATTGCAGATATCAATGCATGGAGTTGTGTGTTTGAAAAAGTCACAATCTGAAGTGGCCATTCCTCAAATAGAACCAGATCAAAGGAACAAAGCTGATTCTTAAAACAATGGCAGCACTAAGCTTCAAATATACATAAGGCCCAGTTCAGTAGTAAAACAATCATGATAGATTTACATGATTAATTAGACAATAGAATCACAAGACTCTATAGATAATGGTGGTAGAATTACAAGACATTGGCGACACTATGTCCAGATATTAACATGGTTCCAGCAAGTCTATAAGACTCAGTTATATAATCCTTATAATTTATACATTGAACATTCATGGCTGTATGGATACCGGATGGAGGATGAAGGAACGCAAATAGCCATTTATATAGGCTTGCATTACAATAAGATACAAAATTGAGGGCTACAAATAGCCAATTAGATTTGTACCACATAGGGATAGGCCTTTGTACAGTACAGAATTGGGCAAAGCCTCTAGTGGAGAACAGTGACAGTTGGTGATTCAGGCGCCATCTTGAAGCTAGATGAGAACTGTTGGCGTTACTGAAAACAAGTCAACCTGCCTGGATTGAATTTTGCAGTAACAGCCATAAAAGTCAGAAGAGGAGGATGAATGGCAATCCTGGCTGATGAAGAAAGAGGCAACAGCAAGTCCATCCGAGAATACAAGGAAACATCCAGCAGCAAACTGCAATCAGAAAAAGGCCGCAATGCAGACCTAGGGGCCAAGTGTGCTGTGATTGGTGGACTGAAGCGCCATTAAGGATCTGATTATTACCTGAAAGGACCAACAGCAATGCCAGAGGGAAATCCAGTGCCAGCCGCAGCGTCCAAGCCGCAGGGGGCGCCAGCGAGAAGGATCACCTGGAATCATAAGCAACCAATTTATGTAAAAAGTTTAATTAATCAGTCATTTAAGTCAGAGTCCAAGGTTTTGGATTTTGTCTTGAATTTTGGCACAGATTTGCAGTGGATTTCATCTTTTAAATTGCAAGGGGTGAAACCTGCAGCAAACGGTTGTCCTGCAACGGATGTAAAATCCACAGCTTGTCCCGCGCGGAGGTTTTCCACACTACATGATGAGATTGACCACAATCTCATCCACATGGCTCATACTGTAGATGCGGCAGATTTTTCATGTGGAAAGTCTGCAATGAAAGTCTGCAGCATTTTTGCCCTGTGTGAACCGAAACTAACGCTCTTGGAGGACCATGATGATTATTCTACATGTAGTACATTTGTGAGACTGCTATATACACAAACAACAGGCGTATGGAAAGAATTGTGTGCTGTGTCCTGAATTGCCATTGAAATGTGAAAGATTCCGGTTAAACAGGTATTCTGCCTAGGAGATGTTTTTTCAAGTTTTCACCTATCCACTGGAACCGATCGGTGGGGGTCTGACCACTGGGACCCCCACTAATTACCAGAATGGAGTCCTGAAGTCTCCTAAGTGAATGGAGTGGTGGCTCAAGCTATTTCCTGCTACCTTCAGTAGTCCTATTGAAATAACTGGAACAAGACAATTCATGGCCACCGCTCAACTCATTCTGGGAACTTTGGGCCCCTGTTCTGGCCATTGGTAAGCATTCCAACAGTTGGACCCACACCCATCTACCAGTCCATGGGACAGGAGAAAAATTGACCTGAGCAGAATACTCTTGATATAGATAAATTTTACATTGTTCCGCTGCACTGAAACGGGCCAATACACAAGAAAGACTATTTCCTAGAGTTATTAGGCCTATACAGTATTCACTGAGGGCCCTTACATATTTAATGTTGTATCTTAAGAAACTTTTCTATTAGGGCAGGGTCAGACGAGTGTGGTTTACATGCTGCTAAGCAATGTGTAAACCATGCTGCTGACATGCAGGGAATTCTGCGCTTGAATGGGCTGCCCCTAGTTGTGCGGAGCAGCTCAGTCACACATCTGTAGTGCGGGCAGCCTGCTTCCATGGCTCGCATAAGAGCCCATGGTAAGCACCCTGGACAGTGCGCACCACGGAGCTGACAGGTGAGTTGGCACTTTGTTTTTTTAGATAGCACAGATTCTGTGCTCGGTCCAGGTCCTCCTGCTGCTCTCAGAAGCTCCGCCGGGCATCTTGCAGTCCTCGTTCGCACACAGAAGCTCATTTCCTGTTTGTGAGATTCAAAAATCCCACCTCCAGTAAGTGATGGCTTTGATTGGTTCATCCAGCGCTACTCAGCCAATCAATGCAGCACTCAATGAGCCAATGCGAGGGCTGTGATTCGTTCATTCATCTCTGCATTGTGGGATCAGCCAATACATAAATCCTGCCTCCACAGCGTGATTGGTTCTGTTCAGCGAATCAATGCAGTGCTGGATGAACCAATCACAGCCCTCACATTGGTGCATCGAGTGCTGCATTGATTGGCTGATCATCTCTGGATGAACCAACCAGAGCCATAGCTTCCTGGAGGTGGAATTTTTGAATCCCGCAACCAGGAAGTAATCTTCTGTGGGCGAATGAGGACTGCAGAACGCCCAGCGGAGCTCCGAAGAGCAGCAGGAGGACCCGGACCGAGCCTGCTAGGTAAGTATTCCCTTTTTTTTCAGGGAATTCAGCTAGAGCTTAGTTTAGGGGGAGCGCTTAACCTTCTAGCGATAAAATCACACAATTTTACTGTTCCCAGCATTTTTTTTAACCGTGGAGGGAAATCTTTTAAACCCTTCTCCTATATATGTATCATAATGGGACATGCTGTTTTTTTTTTCACGCTCATGAAAAAATTCACGTTTGAATCCCCATAAACTTCAAGGGGGTTTATGTTGTATTCTGCGCATAATGCATAGCATAAATACACCTGCATGATTGAGCCCTTAGTAATATTATAGCAGATTTAGAATAAGTCAATTTATAAAACAGCAGTATTACATGCATAGAGTGCGACCTAACAAAGTACAGATAACGAATACTTAGGAATATCCCTGATGTATATCCCTTATATTTCCAATTTGTTACATGTTGCAACATTTCTGGGAAACACACTGGGGTACCATGGCCTTTTTATATTTTGCAGTCATTGAAGGAGTCAATCGGCATAGGAAGCCCATGTTACATATTGGATTATGTATGTATGTACTTACTATAGTTCTTTTTGGTCTAAACTCAAACTATGTCTGTACTTGCATCAGCTGTGTGCCCTTTGCTGCAATAAACATTCATATACCCAAAACAGATCCAACATTATTCATGATTATTCATTAATAACTTCAAAAGGGTTGTTAATCCAGGGATTATTCCGATTGTCAGATTGGAGTCAGGAAGCAATTTTTCCTTTAAATGGGGAGAATTGGCTTCTACCTCAATGGGTTTTTTTTTCTCCTTCTGCTGGATCAACATTGGGGTTAATAGGCTGAACTGGATGGACATATGTTACTATATGATTTCATTTACGAATAGTAACAAATGGCTACCTTCCTCATCCCAAATTAGTATAGTTATACTTAGATGTATAAGTAGGAACAATATCAACAGTATTACACCCCCAAATGGTGTAACGTCCTCTGTATTTACTGCTCTTCTTCTCCATCTGGTACAGACCCAGCTACATCTTGTCTCTGCACAGTCTGCCACCCAGACATCTCAGGATCATTTGAAATTAATTACATCATGCGCTGTCACCTGAAAATAGCACTATACACCGTGCCGCCAAAACGAAGAATGTACACTATGACCCCAAAGTGTACATCATATATTATACTACACCATACCCCCAAAATATATTCTAATATGTTCTTATATTCTAACACTGTCAGGGTTGCCAACATCCCCTTCAATTTTTTTTCTAGACTTCTGCACAAAAAGTCATAGACGGACCAAAATTTTTACAGACATAAACCGCGCCCCTTTTTAGAGGCCATGGCCCCACATCCCTCCCTCAATATAATGCTGTTAATCAAAAACTGCACCAGTTGCCGTAATGAAATACAGGGTCATTTGGTCATTTTCATAGATATTGTCTGAAGTTGTAATATGGAGAATTGTAAAAAAACTTAAAAAACAAATCAAAACTTTGATTTTATTAACCCCTTCTCAAGCAAGGGTGTACATGTATAGGAACCAAGCGGGTTGCATACACTTCCAGGATCTGGTCTAGCTTTTATCCCAGCTGTTTTGCCACTTACATGTCTCACTTAGTACTGAATGTGGGAGCGCCCCCTCCATCAGCTCCTCTGCAACAGTGACAGGGTAGTGATGGATTGTCATGGCCACCTGAGGCTTAGTGAATGCTCCCAGGCCTGTTATGTATTAAAGGCCTGTTAAGCCCTAACAGTGGCAAGACCTAATAGGCTGACTAAGGCCGCCTGCACACGAGCGTTCCGGATTCCACTCGCGGATTTTCACGCGCGTATGGTACCTAAATGTGCTTGCGGATAGGTGCGGATGCGTGAAAAATCACGCGCGGATATACGCAGATGTGTTGCGGAAAAAAACGCGCAGAAAAATCCGGAAGACACCCTTATTGTAAACCCAACCCCTAGAGAACTGCCCATTCCCTGGAAAACAGCTTAAAAACCAATACCCAGACTCCGTTCTGTCCCTCTTGCTTGTGTGAGCACTGTTAAATTATTCTGGCAACATGCTTTCACCCGGTGAGCAGATGTCTTTGTGGGCATGGTTGATCCATGTAACTTTTTTCGGACGTACTGCGGTAACGGAGGAGGAAGAGCCCCCCAGGAAAAAAAGGAGGTACTGGGTGCACCCTGGCTGGTGTCTGCTGGCTGCTCTCTGGTAGATGAGGGGACTGAAAGGACAGATCTGCAGTTGAAATGTGCCTGTGAAGCTCTGTGCTGTGTGTTGGGACGCCTCCTACCATGCCTACTTCCTGTAGTCATAGCAACCAGTGACTCCATCCGCAGCTGCACTCCGGATGTACTGCGTGAAAAAACGCACCCATTCACTTGTATTGGAGGCTTCACGCGCATGATCCGACCAAAATTAGAACAGGTCGCAGATTTTTTCACTCGCGTGAAAAAACGCGATACACATCCGTCCGTCTGGGGACAACTGCGGATCCTCATAGGAGTATATTGGCTGCGGTCTGGGGCGGATTATGTGCCTAAAATCACGCGCTTGAAATTCTGCTCGTGTGCAGGCACCCAAAAGGTGTAACATACTGCAATACAAAAGTGAGGACAGTGAGAACATCTTGACATACTCTGGCTGCAATAAAACATTATGCCACTAGATGGCAGCACATAATCTCAAATAGCAATAAACATTTGTTAATACAGAAGGTTATTGAATAATGGCCTAGATAAGTCGTGTAATCAAAACAGTACATAACCTAAAATACATGCTTGCATATTCAAATAAATACTAGTATATACACAAAGGCTGTGTGCAAAACTAGAAAGAGGTGCCATGTCAATAGCTGTGAGTCCAGTAATACTATATTAAATAGACTTAACTGTCAATCCAACCATTAGGGGGAAATCAGCAGCCAAAATGTAACCTTAGCATGAAGCTGCTGGAGAGACCCCAAACGTATCGCTGCTGATAGAACATTTGTTAGATGAGTAACCAGCTCCTATGTGCGGTCCAATGATACGAGATCCCACGGGGCAATCACCGGTCCAATCCAACTAATAAACACACACACCAGAGAAAACACAGCACACACCGCACAACCATACATCACACACACACCAAACACCACACACGCCAGACACACACCACACACAGTGTACACACACATCACACACACGCCAGATACATATACATCACACACACCAAACACACACAAACACCACACACATCACACACCACACACATCACACACCACACATGCCAGACAACAAACACCACACATGCCAGACACACACCACACACAGTGTACACACACATCACACACAGTGTACGCACACATCACACACACGCCAGATACATATACATCACACACACACCAAAGACACACACAAACACCACACACATCACACACCACACATGCACACATCACACACCACAGACACACACACACAGCACACACACACCACACCACACACAGCACACATACATCACACACTGGACTCGTCCTCCCATTCCTCCACAAATAACCACCCAGCACAGCAATCATCTGACTGAGGCGGCCTTCACACTTGCCGATCGCGATATCGCTGCGTTTTTTAACGCAAATGTCAATAGGACTTTCTAATGTTTAAAATGCATCGCACAAAAATCGCAAGTTTGTGCTTTGCGATTTTTGTGCTTTGCGATTTTTGTGCGATGCGATTTAACATTAGACAGTCCTATTGACATTTGCGTTAGAAAAACGCAGCAATATCGCGATCGCAAGTGTGATGGCACTCTTAGTCTGGCAGTCTCATTCTCCAAGAGAGAGTTCAGGAAGCCTAATCTGTTGTTTTATGTGTGAGAGAAGAGCTGTTGAAGTTAGTACTGCCTGCTAAATCTGGCAAGTGAATTCTAACCTGTCATTCAGCAAGAATCAGTAAAAACTCTGTGCCTCTGGTTTTACTAAAGCTCCTTGGTCTGGGCTCTTTATTTCACCTTTGTGTCATACTCAGAGGCACTGGCGTCACATTGCACTTGTACCATTCGTCATTGGTCTATGCAGAGTAGCCTCCACAGTGACAAGGCCTGAGTTAGAATACCCACTGGAGTTACTTCTACTAACTTCAGCTTCTTGCATAAAGAATAAGCTGTAACTCATGCACTTTATTGCTCAGGACTAAACCCGAGAAGAAAGGAAAGATAATGGATTGTATCTTCTGTAGTCATTTTATTTAAGGTACAATAAGGTAATACAATGTAACTTTATACTGTGCTAAATTACATAAGCTTAGCATTGTCGTTGTCACTTTATACGGTCATTACTGTTAATTAGGCTTGATAGTTGTCCTCAACAGGAACCTGATTTCACAGCTGTGTACAAAGAGTGGGAGTCGAGCCATTGGAAAATATAATCCCGTAGAGATCTTCAATGCTCAGTGCTGGGATGAAGTAAAAGCTTCAACCTCCCCGGGTTTATCCGAGTGAACCGCAGGCTCCCGATGCTATATATGAAGGTTCCGCTCATAGTCGTATGTGATTGTCTGGCTTCTAAAATAAAAAAAGGACTTTATTATGTCACTGACAGTTTAGGATAATGGGTTCCAACCTTTGACTCTCCAGCTGTTGCGAAGCGACAACACCCGACATGCATGCTGGAAGATATAGTTTCACAATGGCTGGAGTGCGACTAGTTGAAAACTGTTGGTTAGGGAAACCTATAAACTTAAAAAATGACACACCCTAAATATCACCAGGCTACACTTTCAATTATAACATCTCATGTCGATACTTGCACTTTGCTTGCTCTATGTTGTTATCCCATGCCAGTTTACAATTTCTGGTAAGCTACGCTGATATGTCAGTTTACATTGTAAGGGACATTACCTCTGCTGCAAACTGCAAGTTGGGAATGTTTTGGGATAATATATGATCAGGTTTCAAAAACTGATGAATCCCTATAATATAGGGAATCAGTGCTAACACATTACTGACATTTGGATATTATAAGTTAATGTTAATACTAATTTAGTATTAAATGTATATATTGCAGATTGTGTAGCCATAGGTAGATATTGCAGTAAACCAGCCAACTACCTAAAGATGCTTTTTAAGTTTCATTCAGAACCCCCCTCCCCCCCCCAAAAAAAGCAGTTTTTCATTATGTTTAATTAGCTTATTCTGTAGATTTTTACCATAAAACCACGATTCAGCTATGCAGCTAGAAGAAACCATTGCTAGCAAAATCTGTCTTCAGCTAGCTAAATACCTGATTGCAGAGCTCCTTTCTTTACTGTGCCTGCACTGTCCTCTGTAGTGCAGGTACAGCAGTGTATATAGCAAATATTAATTATTAAATGGCTACCTTTTATCATATTTTATCTTATTAATTTATATACAAAGTTCCCCTAAAATGTTATCATGCTCCTGTCATCTGATTTGTATAATGCTCCTGCCTCCTCCGGCACGGTGTAAGGAGAAGCCGTTCTATGTTACAGACAGCTTCTCCTCTTCGCATCCCATCCACTCTTGCCTGGACCCAATGTACGGTGTCAATTACTCAGTGCATTGAGTGTAATACTCAAAAGTTCACAACCCAATGCAGTAAGACACCGTGATTCAAGTAAATGGGGCTGAGATGCAATATCAAATATAACCCATGAAATAGAAGGGCACTATTTCTGTTTATAAAGCAAAGCCTTTTTCTAATTTTATACTACCCCTTTAATAGGAAAACAGTCAATCATTTCATAGGGCTTTGCTATTTATTTCAGCATCAATAGATGCTCATAATTTGAAGCACAGTGTGATTATACTGGTACGGTACATTCAAACATCATACCTTTCATTGTTTTCATCAAGGTTTTTTACTTCTGGAAGATGGGAGTTCTTATCATACTGTAATCTCTGAAAATTAATAGTTCTTCCAAAACGAAGAGGTAATGTAGCAAACGACTGCACATAATGGCCGCCATATTGTGATCTTCCAAATCTCTGGGGCAAATTAGCTACTGACTGGATATTGGTCTTTCCAGGTATGTATCGGCCAAACCTAAGAGGTAAGTTTGGGATGCTCTTTACCACTTTCTCATCAGATGCTCTTCCAAATCTCAGTGGAAGGTTTGCAGCGGGCTTCAGTCCTCTCTCTTCAAGGAATTCCCTCTCAAGCATTGGAAAGCTACTATATTTGCCCAGGATTTCAGGAGTCATGTCACGTAGGTTTTTTGGTCTCAAATATTGATACTCATTAGAATTGATATTCCTCTGATGTGGGGCGTATTCGCTGGACTGTGCAGAGAGAAAAAAAGCATGAAAAGTTTTCAAAAGTTTTGTTCAGAACTTTAGGATCACTCTGATTGTTTATTGGGGCAAAGAATAGAACTTGTAAAGTTAAATAACTTTGAACTTTTGGTTTGACCGTTGAAATCTTAGACACTGGCAGTATATGGGCACCAAGTATTGTGCTTTACATTCTGCCATACTGCAGTTTTCATGGACCATGTTGTATACATTGATCTCTTTGCTTGCTGCTTATATTACACATAAGATGGCAGTCAACCGATTGCTCAACCAGCTAACATCAGTCTTCCCTGTAAGCATGCATGTACTCTCTGCTTGCCTAAGCATGCATGGTTATTCCATTTGGGAGAGGAAGACCAGCAGCTGCCAGTAGGACGAGGATTGAGTATGTTGGAATCCAACATGAGTGATTCTTGTTCCTCCCGATATCTACAGAAAGATAATCTGAAGGCCCTAATACACTTAATTCAACAGTTTTGTGATATGTGCGAATAGGGCAGTGTAATGGCTCAGTGGTTAGTACTGTTGCCTTGCAATGTAGGGGTCCTGGGTTTTAATCTAACCAAGGGCAACATCTGTATGGAGTTTGTGTCCTCCCACACTCCAAAAATATACTAATAGATGAATTTAGATTGTGAGCCCCATGGGGATAGTGCTGTGGAATACGCATGCACTATATATATAAATGAGTAAATTAAATAAGACAGATTTACAGAACATTTGCCTGACCTGTTGTCTGTGTGCAATGAGTGGAGAAAGCAGCTTGCCTCCATCACATCTGCTACGGTGGAGTCACAGCACTGCAAACCACAGGAGGCTGCTCTATGTTTAATGTGTAAAGTAGTTGACAGTATTGATAATGTTATTCTGTTGGGTGCCATAAAAATGTGACTTTTTTAAGGCATATAAAGTAAAAGTCTAAACATGCTGTGAATGCACTGCAAAATAAAACATTTAAAAATGTCTTGTTTTGTATATGATATTCTTGGTTTACGATGTGTTCACATGCATCAGAAAAGTTTACTATCAAAGTGAATGGGATTGATCCCAAAAACCCCTTTGCTTCAAATTTAGCTTTTTTTGGTCACCCTGTCTCCAAGATAAAACTTAATAAGAGAAGATCAAAAATTTGTAAATACCCCAAAATGCTACCAATAGAAACCAATAAAAAGTCTTTCTACAAAATACAAGTCTTTCCACAGCTGCATCGAAGGAAAAATCTAAAAAAAAAGTTATGGTACTCGAAATATGGTGACAGAAAGTAATTTTTTTTACTGATATTTTATTTTTTAATAGCAGTACAACAAAAAAATTGTATAAATTTGGTATCGTTGTAATCAAACTGACCCACAGAGTTAATGTCAATTTTGCCGCAGTGTGTACGCCGTAAAAACAAGACCTCTATAAAATGTTGCATATAGATTTTTTTTTCTATTTCGCTCCACTTGAAAGTTTTTTTTCAGTAAATTATTTGGTACATTAACTAGAACTATTGAAAAAAGACAAGTCGCCTGGCAAAATCTAAGCCCTCAGACAACTACATCAATAGGAAAAATAAAAAAGTAATCAGTTTTTGAAAGTGGAGAGGAGAAAACAAAAGAAAAGTGTCGAATGCCTCAAAGGGTTAAGATTATGTTCTTTCATCTACACAAATAAAAAAAAACAAAAAACAGAAATATAGTATTTCTTATATGATCATATAAACCAGCAGTTATTATATTTAGAGCTCCCTAGACTTTGGAGTCAGTAAAACAATTAGGTAAAAATATAAAAAAAAATAAAAAATAAAACTTGTTATTTGTATAGTGCCAACTTATTCCGCAGCGCTTTCAAGTAATTTATTTATTACCACCCCAGCAAGCTGGGTACTCATTTTACCGTCCTCGAAAGCATGGAAGGCTGAGTCAACCATGAGCCAGCTACCTGAACCATGCAGGGATTGAACTCACAACCTTCAGGTCATGAGCGAGAGCTTAGCACTTTCAGTTCTAATTCCGTTTCCTTAGAGTTCAATATAGTTATGTTAAATCTGGAACTACGATAGTACTTCCTTTTAGGATGTTATTATGGATACTCAATCATCTCTCTAATTACAATAACTACAGTAAAACCGATCCATAGATCAGGCAATGTGAAAGTTAAAATTGTTGATTTCCTAAGTTCTGATGAATCTCCCTGTCCTCTAACAATATAATGTAAGAAGTAACGAATCACAAACTCAAAAGGAGAAATGTATAAAATATGTTTCGAAATGACATAAGAAAGTGTTAAGGTTCCCGTTTTCATACCTTTATATGGTCCTGCGAGACCTTTGTGCTATTGTTTATTTTATAATATTCACAAAACTTTATTAAAACTAATTAAACATAATTCCGTTTCCTTGTTCCATTTTTGAAGCAGTGAAAGGGAATTAAAACGGAGATATACATTCCCTTTTCCCCACCATTGTTTTCAATGGGTTTAAAAAAACTGAATGCTTTCCATTCTATTATGGTTCCATCCCTTTACCGAAACAAATAGCGCAGTCTGCAGCTATGGAAAGAAACTGGGAGCATTAACTTTTTTAGAAAATCCCATTGAAATACAAGTGTGTAAACAAATGAAACATTTACTTCCGTTTTAATTCCCTTTTGCTGCTCAAAAAACTTCCAAAAATATGGCTTACAAATAGCGCCACCTAGTGTAAGTAAGTCTTAGACAATGAAAAACAGGTGAAGGGAAGAAATCAAGGCTGACTTGATGGTGTTCTGCTATAGGCATAACACTAATGCAAAGTATTATGTCATAGGTCCAAATGATCCGCTGCTCCTGTGACCATAAACGCCAGGATAGGACGCTGATTTCCTCCTGGTCAAACCGAATGCACCATCAATATAAACCGAGTCCACAAATGGCCCAGGATCTATGAACATATAATACATTTATTGTACCAAGTCATCCAGATCAAACAACGTTTTTTTTCGGTATCGAGACCCCCTTTCTCAACTATAGGGCTCTCGCTCCTGGATACCTTAGTACAATAAAAGATTTATATGTTCACAGACCATATATGGACTCTGTTTATATTGGTGTTGCTCCAAAAGTGGAATCTTAACCGAAATCCCTAACGTAATGTACCCTCAGCATCCCGAATGTATTCACCCATCTCGAGAATAATACTGGTAAATAAAGAGCCTTACCTCAAACAAGTCGTCAAATTTCTCTTGACTTTCCAGATTTGCTGCTGTTGTCTCTTCAGAACAGACAGAAAAGGCGAAGAGAATGGAGAAACTACAAAGAGAAAAGAGCATAACGTTACTGGATGACAGCCTACCCATGTTGCTTGGTTGTGCAGCACATTCAGAGGATGCTTGATGTTGGATGGTTATCATTATATATAGTACTTGGAACAATAAGCCCTGTCAGACTCTAACACGCTCAACTTTCTCCTTCATCCTAATTAATACAGGATCGTTAACTAAGACCGTAAAGAATTAGAAGAATTTTCTTACCACCACATACCGTAGACTTTCCATCTATATGTACCAGGACTGTTGTATCTGGATTTAATTAGATCTTTATAGGACATAACAATTGAGGTTCACATGGGCTGCGATCAATTAGCACATAGTCCACATTTTAATTCTTTTTTACTTTCTTTGTAAGATATTTAATTAGCATAAATATGTTAATTACCAGTAGATTATCTGCGCCAAACAATTTTATAAACATATTTGTTTTTATGGCCAGGAAGAATACAAAATAGAAGCCACAGCGACGATGAAATCCAAAGCAGTGAAACATTTGCAGCATGCACCTAGGCAACACTGTGATTCGTGGAAGTTCTTGGCTCAGCCTCTGATTGCATTGGACACCAAACTTTTCGAGGTATTTCTATTCTAAAATGCTCCTGTATTTAATAAAAGTAGCATCTAAGCATAGTGTAGGATAGAGATGTTAAAAAACATCCTGGGGGCCCAAAGCAGCTTCCATGTGCATGATGTATGCTCCTCAAAGTAAGGCAAATACATATGGCACAACTCCACAGAGTCTTACTTGATGTACACACCCCAAGGAATGGCACCTCTACCCCACTGACAGTCTTGGTTTACCAGTGCTATCCATATTCTCATATGAGCGGTTCTACTATGACTGGTAATGTTTTCCTTGTCAGAAATTCTCTTGTAGTGTACAGAAGTTCATGTGTGGAAGTTTCTGGAAGGTTCTGAGTGATCTATGTAGTATCGTGCGTATGTGTATTGTCAGTGTGTTTTATGTAGCATGAATATGAAGTGTATTGCCTAGCTGCAGTACTGAATGGGTTACTGTCTGGGTTATGTCTGGAAATGTAACTTTTGTAAGTCATGTGACCTTGTCATATAAATGTGTGAGCGAGATGTGTGATGTGGGCCTTTTTTGTCTAGCTTCGGAGTATCTTGGGTTTTGACTTTTTGGAGCTGATTTTGGCGAAGATGGAAGAAGAGGAGAGGTGGCTTAGAAGTCTTTTCCTAGGACCCCTACCCTCTTGTGTGTTTGAATGAGGAGGCAGCAGTACAGAGTTCTAGTACTACAAGTCGTGTAAGTGACCGGTAGAGTTCGTGTTCTCCTATGGAGTATCTTGTCCAGGAGCGGTGCTGCACAGATAATGTGGACTGTGTGCCTGGTGTCATCCTGTGTCTGCCTCCCTGTCCTCATCACCATTTCAACCTGCACTGGTATGTTTACCACAGTTATTTTCAACTGAAGTCTTGCAATTGATGCAAGTATTTTCAAGTAAAGTTCCTGTTGTCAACCATTCCCGGCAATGGCATGTTCACTACTCCCCTTGTGTGTGGGCTTTATTACATCTGCAGTTTCACCGCGGAGGAAGGAAAGTTAGCATCATCCATGACATTCGCTGAATCAAGTAAGCAACCAAACCCATTTAATAGCCTGCCCTCAGCCCCTGCGACTTCTTCTCTGGTTACCCTCCGGGTGGGAGGTGGTAGTGCCACCGTGACAAGGCCTTACTCCAATCCCCGCCGTCTCCTACGCCAAGACCCGCTCCTCAGGTGCTGCCATTTGGCTTGGGCCTCTTCCCAATGGAAACATGGTGATCCAATCCCATCCTCCGTGTCTGCTTTATTGGGTTACTTTTGGAGAGTCTTCAAAGAACCTGGTCACACCTCCTCTGCTGCTTCAGCTCTTCTTTGTCTCAAGTAAGCTGCCTCGTAGTCAATCAATATGCTTTCACATTTTGTATTCTGGCATTTGAATTTGTCTGGAACAATTCAATTCTAGTTTTGACATTCCATACTAAAAGACATGTAACTGGAGTGTACAGGGGTTGTACACTCCATAATAGACTGTGGACTCTGGTGGAGAAAAGTTTTATTTTTCCATTTTTGTATTATTATTTTGTCCGGCACAGACCTTGGTCTGTATACAGACTGGTGTCACAAACCGACAATTAACATCTTACCCTGCCCGACTTCGCGGGTAGCACCCAAAAGCCAAAAAGTTAATTGATTATTATTTTTTTTGAACTCTGCACCATCTTCCGTTAGTGAGGGAAAGCTGCATAGCCACCGTGACCACCATCTTGGCTGCTCGCTTTGCTACAGTCTAGCTGGTTGCACTTCTCTTTGGCAGATTAGGCCATCACACTTCCAGGTAGTGAAAAGTGGTTCATCACTCTAGAAAACATGTTTCTTTTATGGTAGAAGAAATAGTATCTATAGTCTCATCCAACTGCACCCATGAAAAAATGCTGGCAATCCAAAATTGAACATTTGATCTTTTTATTTCCAAATGGAACATTTGGCTGGCAAATCATCCCTCAACTAACTAGTATACAAATTACCCCACATACCACCCTTCCAAATATCTCCATGTCAATCACTAATAGACCTCTTTACCATAAAGTATAAGCCTTCAAGTGGTACACATAAGTTTCTGGTTTATAGTTGATATCTAATACTCAAATGATGAACTACATTAACCTGGCAACTACTTTCTTATATTTTGTAATACTATTCAGCAACGCACTGCATGCTTAAAATATCTATGTCATGGTAATTGTATTCTAACACAACAAATATGTCAACTTTCTGCTATTTTTGTTTGTTCGTTTATTATTAGAGATGAGCGAGTATACTCGCTAAAGGCAATTGGTCGAGCGAGCATTGCCTTTAGCGAGTACCTGCCCGCTCGAGACAGAAGGTTCGGGTGCCGGCATGAGGGAGCGGTGAGTAGCGGCAGTCAGCAGGAGGGAGCGGGGGGAGAGAGGGAGAGAGAGATCTCCTCTCCGTTCCACCCCGCTCTCCCCCGCAGCTCCCTGCCCGCCGCCGGCACTCAAACCTTCTGTCTCAAGCGGGGAGATACTCGCTAAAGGCAATGCTCACTTGAGCAATTGCCTTTAGGGAGTATACTTGCTCATCTCTATTTATTATAAAACCCAATAAAAATTATTAAAAAGAAAACATGTTTCTATTGCTCTAGAATCCAGTGGCAGTATACTTTACACTAGTTCAGTCAAAACTTGGCATTGCACTTACTGGTCATGCATTGGTGTGTGTCTGCTTGACCATGGAAATCCAATCCATGAAGCTCCTGATTCAATGTTTGTGTGCTATTACTTCCACTAGGTGATTATTATGTGTCATGCACACACAGCATATGAATGGCGAGTCTGCATGGTCAACCTCTTCATGCTGGGCCGTTATACTCCTAGACACTTCCACTTCCCAATAATAGCACTTACAGGTGACCAGGCAGATCTAGAAAATCAGAAATTTGTGTTGAAGTCTTGTTGAAAGGTGAACCTTCTGCCCAGTCTGAGGTCCCTTGTGCTCTGGATCAGGTTCTTATTAAGAACATCTCTGTGCTTTGCTCAATTCAGCTTTCCATCAACCCTGACTGGTCTCTCTGTTGCAGCCTTTAACCCCCCCCCCCTAACAGCATGATGCTGCCACCATCATGCTTCACTATAGGGATGATATTGGGCAGGTGATGAGCGGTGCCTGGTTCTCTCCAGACATAGCGGTTAGAATTGAGGATAAAAAATTAAATCTTGGTTTCATCAGACCAGAGAATCTTGCTTCTCACTGTCTGATAGACCTTTAGGTAGTTTTTGACAAACTCCAGGTGGGTTTTCATGTGTCTTTTGCTGAGTAGAGGTTTCTTTCTGGCCTATAAAGCCCAGATTGGTAGAGTGCTGCAGTGATGGTTAACTTTTTGGAAGTTTCTCCCAACTGCATACAGGACCTTTGAAGCTCAGTCAAAGTGACCATTGGGTTCTTGCTCACCTCTTTTACCAAGGCCCTTCTCCCCTGATTATTTAGTTTGGTGGGTCAGCAACTCTAAGAATAATCCTGGTTATTCTAAACGTCTTGCATAAGAACTATGGAGGCCGCTGTGCTCTTGGGAACTTTTGATGGAGCAGAATTGTTTTGCAGTTTCCTCCTCAAGGCTCGGTTTTGGCTCTGATATGCATTGTGAGCAGTGAAAGCTTATATAGACAGGGGTGCCTTTTAACTTATGTCCAATCAACTGAATTTGCCACAGGTGCCTCCAATGAAGGTGTAGCAACATCTCAAAGATGATCAAGAAAAACGGGAGACCCCCAGAGCTAAATTTCAAGTGTCATACCAATACTGAATACTTATGTCAATGCAAAATGTTAGTTTTTCATTTTAAAAAAACTTACAAAGATTTGTAACATTCGGTTTTCACTTTGTTACTATGGGACATTAAGTGCAGTATGATGGGGAAAACTTGATTGTTTTTAACTTTCACAAGACCACAACATAACAAAATGTAGAGAAAGGGTCTGAAAACTTTCCAAATTCATTGTAAGTAGGATGGTATCCAAAAATATAATGATGATGAAGTTTTATCATCCACTCTCCAGTCAGCCATTCTGGCAAACCTCAAAAGAAAAGTGAAGCATGGCACAGCAGGAAGTAGGTAACTCCATGAAATCTTTCCTATTCATCTGCTGCTTAATTCCTGCTGTGCCGTGTTTTGTACAGTATGCCCTATATAATCCAACTACTGTCCCCCTACTGGAGTCATTAAATCAATGTACATTTCTGCATCTTCCTTTCTATAAATGGGATTTCTCATTATGTTTAGTCTCGCTCTGTAAATCTCTAGAATCCCTGGGAACAAGAACTGGCCAGTGAAGATTTTAACAGTAAACAGTAGATTTCCCCATTCATCTTCCCCTGCATTTCTCTATGTAATGCATTCCAGCACCTAAACACCAACTAGCTAAGTATATGCAAATTAGCATTGTGGATGACCAGACAGTATACAGAGTTCTGTCAACTTTTTTTTAGAAGAAACGTGGAAAACATCATTCTTGTTTTCAAAGCACCTCACAAAGTGCTGTGAATGATTTGGGGGTTATTCTTAGGATTCATAGCCTTTCTTTCCTTGGTGAACACTAGTGGGGTGTCCCCATAAATCGAGGTGTTGTTTATGCTTCCATTGTCTTCAGAGTATTATGCTGGTTTTACTGACATGCCTGAAGAGTTAAGAATTCCCCCCTGTAGATTCTGTTTCACTGTGATGTTTTAAACCGGCGCCTCTTTTACTTAAAACAGATTCAAAATAACATTTAGATCATGATATGAGGTTCAGTTATTGACTGAAAATTCAGCTGCATTATCCATGATGTCCACAAGGGGGAGCAAGAGTCTTAGTGTGTGTGTGTGTGTGTGAGAGAGAGAGAGAGAGAGAGAGAGAAATAGCTGCTATAAAAACAGCAACTATTACTAAACAAATTGTGCAAAAGTAGAAGAATTAATGTAAATAAATTCATATAGGATCTACTGAATGGCTTATAGCCCACTGGCTGGCTTCCCGGGTGTTATTTTTTTAATGCCTCGGCCACCTCACGTGAAATTCTATCAAGATGATCTTAATTCTGTTCTGGATTGTTAACTGGATCTTCAGGTACCTGAAAAGACATGCAATTAGTGTTCTACATACCTCCTAATTCAGCATAAGAACTTCAGTAATACTCAACATGACATCATTCATAACTTGATCATTCTGGATTTTCTACAACGTGTTACCCATTCTGTGAGTAGGACACTGCTCTTATGGGGCATTTGAGGATGGGGGCTACAGTCATAGCGATGATGTATTTAGTAGTTATGCTGCAGTAATGAGAAGTGACAAAAAATGCTGATAGTTATGTGAAAAAGTGATGAAAACACCATGTGCCTTGTTGCTGCCAGGAGGAGCTAATGAGGCACAGAGGAGTAAGAGACACCAGCAAGAAGCTTAATTACTGTCGCTTTAAGAGAGTTTCAGGTTGCATATTATAACGTAACGTTAAATTACACGAACCTTCCTATGGAGCGCAATATTTTAGTAAAGGTATTAGTATAAAAAAAAGAATGTGCTGCCTCTGTCTCCCTTTGTCATCGCCACACTGTACTGAACCTGTGTTGCATCACCACTCTCACGACAGTTACATAGCCCTAAACTGGCTCGGGGGCAAGTGGTTAAAGAGGTTATTAGCCAGAGTGTAAATTGACTACAAAGAGTGTATCTCATTCTGGAAGATCCAGTAGATCAGTGCATTACATAGACCGCCATCTGATTTCAGCAGGTCCCATGTAATTCTTCATTTCCCCTGTGGGGGCACTGCAGGGGAATTGAACACTTGCTGTTGGGATCCCCTGCATATTACAGCTAAATGCTGGGGGTCTTATTCACCTTTCCCTCTTCCAGTGCACACTAGGAATGCTAATGCTGATAAGGTTATTTGAACCTCTATTTAAACCTTTCTTCTCTGTCTTTGGCTCCTTTTAGACGAGCCGATTCTCGTTTGCACGAACGCTGACGTCACCACTAGCTTTTAGGCAGCCTGTCTTCTGAATAGATACATAGTTAACCAAACATGAGCCCAGTTGGGCCCTGTGCAGAGCTGCAAGCAGGTAGAGTCTGGACTTGAGGAGTGGTGGCACTGGTTGTGGGTTACGTGACGCCAGGACCTGTGTAGGCCAAGTATTTCATCCTTATTTATTGACTAATTATATTGTTGTCTGCTTTTAGGTGTGGGTGATTTTAGGATATTTTGGCAGCTTAATAAGAGATGTATATTGATGTACAATGATATTTAGATGTCTGCTTCATTTGAGAAAATTTGTAGGTTTTTAAAGAGCAGTTAGGTGCATCCCATAGGATAATAGGAGTCATTTACTAATCAGTCTGCATCACTTCTGTTACATAAAAGAAGTAATAAAAGTAGATCTGTGCAAAAAGTTGCAACTTTTTACTCCTCTCACCGCTTCTGAAAAAAACCTAGAAAAGTGGACAAGTTAAGTAGGAGGGAGTATGATCTCCAGGGGGCCGACAGATTAACCCTTTCCAATCCACTGTCGAACGTCTTCCGACATTCTAGTTGCAGCCTGTACATCTCTGATGTTGGAAGACGTCCGACAGGGTACTCTGCTGGGCTTATACAGTTTGATCAAAATTTAGCAAAAAACTTTATGCTTATAAATGTTGCTGAGAAGCACTAGCTCAATGTATAATAAGTGGATGTGCAGTTCTTTTCCTTACAATATGGCATAGGGCAAATATCTGCCTGCTTGTACCACATGTATACTTCACCTCCCAATAGATTTGGTGCATTATACTCCAACAAGGTTTGTATTAAAACTGGTATATAAAAACTTTAACTGCACAAACTGAGGTCAAAAAGGAAGAGGAAGTGCGCCATTGTAAAGAGGAAGTGAAGGACTACATGCATACACAGCACTCCAGCATTCACATACACACATACAGCTCTGCTACATGCACACACACAGGTCTGTTACATACCCACCCATACTGCTCTGCTACATACATGCACACACACAGCTCATGTAGCTCTGCTACAGACACATATCTGCAGCTGGCATGTTAAACACTGATTTTATTAACATTAAATTCCCACATACAAGTGTAGTAATACATGACCCCCACTAGGCGCTTTCTGGTCACTTGTTTATGACATCATCTGTGGTCCTGCTGATACTGCAAGATCTTTGATCTTTGCTATTGTCTGTCCTTGTGTGTACAGAACAGAACCTGCACCCCAGGGGGAGATATGCCAGTGATCTTCAATGTTATCTACTGGAGGGAAAGGGAGGTCTGTGCACTGCAGCCAACCTCAGGGGGAAGTTAGCTGAGAGCCAGATTGAAAGGCGGTTTGAAGACGTCCCAAGTCTGACAGAGGAGGACGCCTTTAGACTCCCTGGGTGAGGGGTGGTGATGGAGACCCTATGGGTTGTGATTAGAGATGAGCGAGCATACTCGTCCGAGCTTGATGCTCGCTCGAGTATTAGGGTGCTCGAGATGCTCGTTACTCGAGACGAGCACCACGTGGTACTCGTCTCGATTAAACGAGCACTGACCATTGATATCAATGGAGCCGGCAATACAGCCGGCTCCATTGAAAGCAATGGGCTGCCGGCGAGCGCGGGATGAATTTTCGGGGAGGGCTGAAAAATATAAGCCCTTCCGTGAAATTCATCCAGAAATGTGTAAAAACAAAAAAAAAATATATACTCACCCCGTCCCGGCAGACGGAGTTCAGCCGCGGCTGGCAGCAGTTCTCCTGAACTGCTTTGTGGAGTATTCAGCAGCCGGGGATTTAAAATCCCCGCCTGCTGAATGAGCTGCCTCTGATTGGTCACAGCCTGACCAATCAGAGGCAGCTCTCACTCACACCCATTCATGAATTCATGAATGACAGCTGAGAGCTGCCCCTGATTGGTCCCTGCGCTGAGCCAATCACAGGCAGCACTCACTCACCCATTCTGGGCACCCCACTTTAAAAAAGACATAGACAAACTGGAGCAAGTTCAAAGAAGAGTTACCAAGATGGTGAGTGGTCTGCAAATCATGTCCTATGAGGAACATTTAAAGGATCTGGGAATATTTAGCTTGCAGAAGAGAAGGTTGAGAGGAGACTTAATAGTTGTCTACAAATATCTGAAGGGCTGTCACAGTGCAGAGGGATCAGCCCTATTCTTATTTGTACAAGGAAAGACTAGAAGCAATGGGATGAAACTGAAAGGGAGGAGTATCATCACTCATTAGGAGAGCACCTAGAAGGTGAGTGAGGAGGTTTATAAGGCTATGCATGCTCCTCTGGGAAATATATGCAAATAATGAAAATGGAACAATAGCTTTGCAGCGCCACCTATTGGATGGCAGCATTCCTGCAAATCAATGTCCGATGCTTTATACAGGTCTTTGTAACAATGACTGGGGGGAGAAGACACAGATTAGATATCAGAAAACATTTTTTGATGCGGTGGAACAAGTTGTCACAGGAGATGGTGAGTTCCCCTTCAATGGAAGTCTTCAAATTGAGGCTGGACAGACATCTGTCTGGGATGATTAATGATCCTGCATTGAGCAGGGGGTTGGACCTGATGACCCCGGAGGTCCCTTCCAACTCTACCATTCTATGAGTCTACGAAGAAGGTTGTGTGGAGGATGATGGGGGCTTGTTGGATTAGGATTACTATGTGAGGACCTTTTTTGTTTATCTATAGTGACAGACACCACAAAAATTATGCACAGGCCTTTTTCTTTTTTGCTTTCATTAGTATTTTGTGTATTCAATGTGTGGCCCAAGACAATTCTTTTTCTTTCAATGTGACCTAGAGATGCCAAAAGGTTGGATACCCCTGTCTATTACAATAATAGCACATGAACTGGTCATCTTTTCTCATACTCTAGTTATGCATTTAGACACGTTAGTTGGAGCACCGCTGTTGTATTCAACTACAACTTATGGGACTGTAGACTTCCTGTTTGTCAGAATGAATCCTGACACCCTTCAGACTACTTTCATCGACGAGATGTCTACTTGTACATCCACAGAATCCACTTTTGCTGGATGTTTTTCCTTGATAACATCATTCTCAGTACCGTTGCACAAAAAAAAAAAAACAAGTCTGGCAGTTTTTGAAATCCTGGTCCTGCTAGTCTAGTCTAGCACTGATGACCATGTTTTCATCAAATTCGGTGAAAGGGCTTTTCCATGGAAAATACTATTGATGACCTATCCTCAGGTAATTAGCTGAGAGGACACATGCTGTAAGTGCTGCAAATATATGGAGGTCGGAGTGGAAGTCTCCTTGCCAACTTCTGTAGTGGCCGGGGCGTGTAACTGCAGGCATAGCTCGCATTGAAATCAACGCAATAGTTCCTGCAGTTACAAGCACCGGCCACACAGAGGTCGGCGCAGAGACCCCTGTTTTTGTGATCAGCTCATTAGTCGCGGTCCCGAGCAACGGACCTTAGGCGAATAACTATTGATGACCTATCCTGAGGATAGGTCATCAATAGTATTTTCCATGGAAAACCCCTTTAATTTCCCAGTTCTAGAATAAAATTGATTCATGGAATATATGCTCATGTAATTCTATGCTTCACTCCAGGGGGATGTTTGTAATTGCGAAAGGGCCGATGTGTGTCTAATAAAATGTCCATTCAGTGTAAGTACTTATTTCACATTCTACTCTTAGTATTCTGTAACGGAGACATTCTAGAACGTTTCCAATTTATAATACCGGCAGCTACGGCACTGTCAGATACCTTGCCTACTTTTGCTTAAAGTCAACCAGCTAACATATGGCTATATATTACAGTATAATTGGAGAGGTTAGAAAAACATGTGGTAGCCTTTTCCCTTGAGGATTGATGAGGCTTTGCTGCTACATATACAACAAATATTTCACATACCAGTAACAGATTTAAATATTCAGAGAGGTTAAGAGGGTTAGGACAAGTCTGTTCTTCTCTGCACACAAATAAGCTCATAATAAATCTGCCGGTGTGTCCTGTCACCTCCATATAGAACGGAAACTCTCACACCATTCACCAGCCAATCCTGCTATTATTATATAGATGCCACCATTCTGCTGATCATCATCATTTCCATGAGTTAAGCAGGAAATATTGTTATTAAAGTAATTACTGCCACAATTACACCTATAAAGCTCTGTCTATTAATTCACGCTTGGCAAGGTCAACATTATGACATCCAATTGATTTTTTTTTCTTCTTTGTTCGATAATTGCAAAGGATACTGGCAACATATACACTGAGCGAGTAACACTAAACATAAGACGCATTGTAATTATCCTGTAGTCATTATTGATCAAAGTATAATAGAGGTCTGATACTGATGTGAAATGGATGAGATTGACCTTTAAAAGTCAGTGGTGTCCAGAAGGTCGACAATGTTTCTTTTTGTATTAACCTGCTGAGAAAACAGCACATCCAACAATCTATTATTTAAAGATTGCATTCATTTCATAATACAGGGTAATTGAACTGATGTTTGCATATGGATACCATAAGGTGGGTTGATGGGAAATAAGTCTAGAGGAGCTACTTGGATATTTGTATGGAAGCTGATCATGCACGTGAAGAAACATAAAGAACTAGACTCATTGACAAAAAAATAATGTACCAAGAAAGAAGTGTTGGAATCAGATGAAACGTTGTGTACATGTAAAGATGATATATGTAGTTACAGTATTAGAGCGAAAGGATAAGAATATTGGGGAAAAATGTACAATTTAATGGAGGCCAGGGGCGTAACTATAGAGGATGCAGGGGATGCAGTTGCACCCGGGCCCAGGAGCCTTAGGGGGCCCATAAGGCTTCTCTTCTCCATATAGGGAGCCCAGTACTATGAATAAAGCATTATAGTTGGGGGCCCTGTTACAGGTTTTGCACTGGGGCCCTGAAGCATCAAGTTATGTCTCTGTGCAGCATGGTTTAGGTATGGGTACGGGTACAGATACAGATAGAGGGGAGGGGCCCAGCTCACCTTTTGCATCAGGGCCCCTGAGCCTTTACTTACGCCCCTGATGGAGGCTCCAGTACCTGGTTGGGTAGCCTCTAGCCTGGATACATGATGAGATACAGTTGGGCATGGAGGCATACAGGCTCCGTATGTTATCCTGTGGCTTATTTGCCCACAGATGTTGCCTCAAAATCCTGCGCATTTGTAGGCTGCTGAAGATGACATCCTAGCTAGTCCCATTAATGCTCAATCAGCGATATATTTGCCAACCAGGTCGGTTAAGGAAGTGTGGCAACATAGTGGAGGCATTCCTTGCAAACCCTTGCTGTGTTTGGGCAAGCATTCTCCTGCTGAAAAATGGTTGTTGGAAACCCTGCCATCAGGGTGGCCACAGGTTTTTTGGTACATATCGCTGACCTATTAGTGTCCCTCAATCGCTACTAGTGTGACTGTTGTATCTGATGGCTTCCTAGATCATCACACCAGCAGTTGGGGCAGTGTGCCGCTCTACGGCAAAGGCAGGATTGAGGCGCTCACCACAAGGCACTCCAAACTCGAACATGACTATTGTCGGCTCGCAGACAGAACCTGGAGATCTTTTTATTATAAAATTGAAAAATATGACATAACCATTATAAAAACGAACATAAATATAGCTTAGATAGCATAGAACACAACAAAAATACACGATCACCTATTTAACCAAACCAAACTGAAATTCACCTTAATTCAGGACAAATTAAAACAAAAACTGAAGGTCCATATGGCCCAAACCAATACACCCCCCCCACTACACCTAAACTATACTCACTCATGCCCACCAATACATATAATATATAACACCACATACAGCGTGCAACCACAAACCTCACCCCTGTGACAAAAAGTAAATAGGAATATAAATATGTACAAAACCATATAAAAACAAGCATATGCAATAAATAACCAACATAGGATACGGTCGGAAATAAGGCCTTAATCCCACAGCCGGGTCAGCTTTCAACTGCCTCTATCTGTCACTTACGTTGTCTGTCTCTCTCTCTCACTGTCGGTTTCTGTCTGTCCATCTCTCTCTCTTTCTGTCTTGGTATCTCTCTGTCTGTGTCTGCCTGTCTTTTTTGTTCTCTTTTTCTTTCTCTGTCTGTTTGTCCCTCTCTGTCTCTCGCTCTCTCTCTGTCTCTATTGCTATCTCTCTCTGTCTCTCTATCGCTTTCTCTGGGTCTTTCTATCACTTTGTCTGTCTATTGCTCTCTCTGTCTCTCTATCGCTTTCTCTGGGTCTATCTATCACTCTGTCTGTCTATTGCTCTTGTTCTATCTGGCTATCACTCTCTCTCTCTGTCTGTTTCTCTCTGTCTCTCTATCGCTCTCTCTGTCTATTGTTCTTTATTTCTGACTGTCTCTCTATCACTCTCTCTCTGTCTGTTTCTCTCTGTCTCTCTATCACTATCTCTGTCTATCGTTCTTTCTTTCTTTCTGTCTGTCTCTCTATTGCTTTCTCTGGGTCTTTCTATCACTCTGTCTGTCTGTCTGTCGCTCTCGTTCTGTCTGTCTGTTGCTCTCGTTCTGTCTGTCTATTGCTCTCGTTCTGTCTGTCTATCACCCTCTCTCTGTCTGTTTCTCTCTGTCTCTCTATCGCTATATCTGTCTACTGTTCTTTCTTTCTGTCTGTCTCTCTATCACTCTCCCTCTGTTTGTTTCTCTATCGCTTTCGGTTAATACTTTTTGTCTTTTTGTTGCCTCTACCACAGTACAATGTATTAATTTAGAATTATTCCACATGCCCCACTGATGTGTAAATATGGTGTTTTCTTTAGAACTGTGTGTTTGATAACAATGCAAAAATGTATCATTAGTAGGTGTCAAAAGAGAAGCTCAGCTTGTGAAGTGAGTATCTCCACACATCGTTTACTATTGGCCAATGCTGCTCATTGATCTGCACTCTGCAAGGAAGCTGAGAAGTCAGCAACGTACCTGGCAGGAGATAAAAATACTGTGTTTTCGTGTGTCCTTAATTCCTCTCTTACAGGGATTGTCATCAGCCATTGTGTAACCCAAAGCATAATAGACCCTGACGTCTGTCATGTGATATTATAGGCATTGTGTTTCTTGGCTCAGAACTAAGCCACTACAGGAAGCGTGATTACAAAAAACAGATTTTTCTGTCATTTTCCATGCCATGGCTTAACAAAAGAATCAGATTTCAGCTGAAAAATTGTTTTGACCAGACTACTTCTGAATGGATGGTAGCAAAACACTCAAAGGGCGACGTGAAGTGGAGTTGTAATAGTAGGAGTACAAATATGTGTAATACCGTTAGTCTGCACATACTCAAGTGCTGAATGACTAGAAAAGGTCAAAATAATTGAAAATCCAGATTTCCTAATAACTTTTATCTGATGTAAAACTGGCCAAGACCAATATAAAGGGAAGAGACTATTCACTCAACTGCTGGTCAACTTCTACTACTATTCTCGCTCCTTTAGCTGTTGAAGGTGTATCTATACACAGATGCCAATGACTGCCAAGTCTTTTTTTAGCTAGTGGCTTTAGTTTATATTAAAAGCACTACAGTGGAAAATTGTCAAATGCACAAGTTCCTCAAGTTCAGGTATAAGGGCTTCTTCAGAGGACGTACTGTATGTGCAATTGCGCACGCCTCAGCATAATGCATTTGTGTAGTGAACAAAGTAGCTTTGCACGCACGAATCGGCGCATACTACTGAACTTTTTGCGCATGAAGGGCATGCGATAAACACCCCCGCCCTGATTTAAAAGGCTATTTAGCCTAAGGAGGTCCAGAAGTGTTCTGTATTTCACAAAATTGTGCAGCGCATTGCGCATTTGCGTGCGAACTTTCATAGGGGCAGTTGTTGCACTGTACGTAGAAAGATAGAGCAGGTGCTATTTTACTGTGCCTGCCTGAAATGTGTGTGCAAAACACATTAATGAGGTCGAACCCATTGACATTAACGAGTTTTATTCTCTGCGCATTGCACATGTATATTTTTGGCATCAGGGGCGTAACTATAGTGGATGCAGGGGATGCGGTCGCACCCGGGCCCAGGAGCCTTAGGGGGCTTATAAGGCCTCTCTTCTTCATATAGGGAGCCCAGTACTATGAGTAAAGCATTATAGTTGGGGGCCCTATTACAAGTTTTGCATCGGGGCCCGGGAGATTCAAGTTACGCCTCTGTTTGGCATGCAAATACGTTCAACTTTAGAAGCCCTAAAACTAACTTCACATGGGCACGTGCGATATCACGGCCCGATATCATGCTCGCCAACATGCGATTTCCCCGTGGTTCACTCTATCCATTGCTTTAAGGCAGAAGAGTCTACCATGGCATACAAGTATAGATTAGCCGTTGTGAGGGGTGGTGGTGAGACGCAGGACTCAGGATACGATGCAGCAGATGGAGTACCAGGAGAACAATACCATTAATGCTGTGCAAGATCAGTCCCGTAGGACAGAAATAAAAATCAAGTAACATAACACACTGTTTGTCTTAAAGGGCTTATTCACACGGGCGTCAGCGTTTTTACGTTCCCCGCCCGGCGACATTAAAATGCAGGAATGGACGCAGAAATCTAATGTTTGTGTGTCTGTTCAGACGGCCCAGGCCCGGAACATATACGCAACTAGCTCCGCCCCCTCCCATTGCAAACAGCCGGCAAGGGGCAGAGAGGAGGAGACAAGGGGGAGGTAGTTTAGCAGTGTGACTGCTAAACTCCCTCCCACCTCCCTTCTCTGGCAGCTGTCTTAGGCTCCCATAGGAGTCTATGCAGTGGCCGACGTATTCCGGCTAGGAAGAAAGTCTTGGGCCGGCGTAAAAGCTCCCGGCGCTATATTGGCTGGCTGGGCATTTTTACACTGCAGGAATACTTTTATGCCCATGTGATCTGATGCATGGGAATCCAATGCAGCAGATGTTGGCCTATATTGGCCGGTCGTGTAAACAGCTGCCGATATACGCTCATGTGAATAAAGCCTAAAGGGGCGAACACTCTAGCCTTATCAATACAGTCTATTTGGAAACACAGAATTCCAACTCCCATTGACATGCCTCTATTAAATAGGCTTGTACCCTTGCTTGTACCCTTGAATCACTATTCTTTTATACTCGCCCGCTTCCTTGTTCCATTGGTGTCTCCCTCTAAAATTGCACAAACTAACAGCAGCACAACTAAGTTTATGATGCTGTTGGGACATGGTAGGTTCCCTTCAAGGTTTCCCTGAAAGTGACGGATGGGCCCACATGATTTGATCAAATTGTGTGCTAAGAATCTTGCATTTTTATGCGGTTAGTATAAACAACAGTTGTGCAGTTTTGTGCAGATATTAATTGTGCATGAGGGCTGAAGCAGGTGTTTGTTACTGAGAATTTTTTGTGAGCATTTTGTTAAATTGGGTACACTAAATGTGCTCTACATGACGAATTGTATCATTGAAGATTACAATTCCCTTTAACCTTTTCCCAACACTTGGACTATCTTGTAGGAACGTTGCTTTGTGTTCCCACTATAAACTTATCAGCTTTTTGAATCTGGTTATTTTTTTTCCTCATGCCTTACTAGGCATATTTGGAGCTTAATCTACATTTAGTGTCCACATTTTTTCTTCCAACAGCAGTTGGAAATGCTATCGTTCCTAAGGTTAACAAGTTAGTTTAGTGCATAAACATAGAATAACAGGCAATCAAAAAAGTTTCCTGTTGGTCCAAGGTGTGTCAGTGGCACTTAAACCCCAATGTCCTGTGATTTATCCGATCTGTTCCCTTCACCACACAGGTAGCATCAGCAACATGGCTTCATGGCTAGCAGTGCGGCAAAAAGTGGTTTTCATCTGTATGCTTCAGGTTCACTACTGAGTCTCAAGTCCTTGCAACCCAATATTTGCCCCACTAGGGCAGTCCAATCCCATAACAGCTGGTATATAATGTAGAGACTAGAGATGAGCGAGCATACTCGCTAAGGACAATTGCTCGATCGAGCATTGTCCTTAGCAAGTATCTCCCCGCTCGGGCGCAAAGGTTCGGATGCCGGTGCGGGTGACAGGTGACTTGCGGCCATAAGCAGGGGGGAGCAGGGGGGAGAGAGGGAGAGAGAGATGTCTCCTCCGCTCCTCCCCGCTCTACCCTGCCGCTCCCCACCCGCCACCGGCAGCCGAATCTTTGCTCCTGAGCGGGCAGGTACTCGCTAAGGGCGATGCTCGAGCGAGCAATTGCCCTTAGCAAGTATGCTCGCTCATCTCTAGTAGAGACCAATGCCACAAAACCAACATCATGTCAGCAGCGTGCAGTACGGACGGATAAAGTATAGAATATACTGTATATGCAGTAAATCGGTAAAAAGACATAAAAGAAAGTACAAAGTATTATTTTTATATCCTCTTAACTTATTTATGTGTTTTAGTGGCATCTGAATTGTAAACTTACTCTATTCCCTAGTCACTAATCACAGTTGTTTTAACGGATACAGTTGCCATTAGCAGTTCAGGGATTCCATGTTGACACCTAGCTAAAACTACAAAGTTGTAAATTATGAGAAAAACACATTATTGACATAAAACAGCACATTTGGGATCTAGTCTTTCATAAAGTGCAATAAAACAGTATAAAGTCAATTACAATTCTTGTATTAAATTTCTTAAATGGGTTTACTCCCCGTGGAATTGGTGCAACAACAAGGCCTGGTAATATCCCTTGAAATAATGAACAATTAGAGTAATATGGGCAAAGAAATGAATCTTGTTGGATTCATTCTTGCTTCACAATCAGTGTGTGACATTCTCTTTGGGAGCTTGGCATTTTCTTAATGTACACTTGACAGTGTAAGTTTTCTGCAGACAGGTCGGGGAATAGTGCTGGGAGGCACGGACCTCCTGTTATCCTACTCTGTAATTTAGGACGTTAGCTTGCTGAAAAGTAGCATGGTTGGTGCTTTGTAGCATACAGTGAGGTTCATTGCAGCCTAATTCTGGGGTAAAAAAGTTTGCCTAAGGCCAAGGGGAAAGTTTGTGTTTGGTGACTTTACTGCCAATGACTCTTAATTCTGATAGAGCCATTCGGAGAACAGGGGAACCCTACTAATAAGCCTGCAAGAAGGAGGGGAAGCAGGAGAAATCTGGCTACATACCAGTTCCCCCTTGAAGCCGTATGGAAGTTATGTTATTGGGCTTGACTGGTTATGTAGCCTCCTTGTGGCAGCTATAGTGAATGGACTTAATAGTGTAATGGGAGTCACAGGATCCCAATTCTCCTATATGTATGCCAATCTGTAGAATATCCCTTAAGTTGAAGAATGATAACAATTTTTTTCCTTAACCCTTTAAGGACCAGGGTATTTTCAGTCATAAACGGACTGAAATACCAGGACACTTTAGTGGTTTTACGTATGTGGTGGTTACATGGCCCTATTTTTTTTCTTGGACCCACAAAATTATTTTTGCTACATTTTTTTCAGGGACATATAGTGTTACAATCGTGTGGGCAAACTAAGCACGGGGCCCACACAATTGTACCCAAAGGGGACTGGCATGGTTGCACATGGTATTCACACGGGTTTCAGGGGAGGATGGCATGGCCCTACTTAAGCTAGGGATTCGCCTCAATAAAGGGCGGCCCAGCAGTCTTCGGAACTGGGCTCTAGCTGATCCTAGGAGCCAATGCACCAGAACAGGACGCATTCACATGCCACATGACAGGGACTGAACAACAGGACACACAGAGCCAGAATATACAGCATACAGCAGCCACAATGCAAACACTAGTAACAGATGATAAGCTGAATATAAATACCAAGTATTAGTTGGCATTTTTTACAAAATGTGGAAGCTAGCGGGCCAACTTCATGGCTCCTGGTTATACCACTAGTCCCTACACTAACCAGCAGTCCAGCAGAACCGGACACAGATCACACAGCACGCTGCAACAGGAACAGGACAGAGCACAGATCACACAGCCAGCTGCAACAGGAACAGGACAGAGCCTGTGCCTGTAAGGAGGTATCCTGTGCTAACAGCAGACTACAACATATAATGCAACCACACAGACTCCACCCAGAACTCACATGCACACAGAAAAACTCACAGCAAGTCCATGTGTCCTCATAGAGGGGGGATAGACAATCAGCCAACCACGCTGACATAGGGAACTGTGTCAGCAATCCACCAACTGACACACAGAGTAAGACATAAGACATTTGGAGGCCGCACCTGTAAAGGGGAAAGGAAAGGGGAGCTGCATGTGCTGCAGACCAGGACTACAGGTGTCCAAACCGTCTAGAGGAAGCAAAGAGACACAACTAGACCTACTTGCAAACACAGATCTGAGTGGGAACAAGCTGCACATGACTGATAACAAGTTGCAGAACACAGAAGTAACATGACTGCTCACCCTGGGACCCAGCCAGACACTGACCAGTAGCTGGGTTTATATGTGAGCACAGAACCAGGGGATTGGCTAGCAGGAAGTACCACACCCAGCCAGCTCAATCAAATAACCCTGTGAAGGCTGTGCTGCTAGAAGCACAGTAGAACAACCACCTGTAGCTGTGCTGCTAGGAAGCACAGTAGTACTGCAGATTCCAGCAGTACACGTAACATATAGGGCTATTTTTAATACCTTTTTTCACAATTTTTCCCCCCCGTTCTTTTGTTTTATTAGGCTCAATGTTTACAAAAAATAAAAGAAAAAAAGATTTTTTTTAAAATTTATAGTCCTTTATCTTTTAAAATTAGTATATTTATGCTAAAATAAAGTACAGGAATAGGTCTCCCATTTTGTTTTGGACGTTTTGATTAGAAATGAGCGAGCCTACTTGGTAAGGCAGTTACTCGAGCGAGCATCGCTCTTCTCGAGTAACTGCTTAGTGATCCGAGCAGACTCTGGTGGGCTGCGGGGGGCGAGGAGGGGGGAAGCAGGAGGAAGAGTGAGAGTCTAGAAGAGTGAGAGTGAGAGTTCTGTGCTCGCTCGAGTAACTGCCTTACCGAGTAGGCTCGCTCATGTCTAGTTTTGATATATAATTTGTACAGTCTCGGTTTACAGGGCAGATGTGGTGACAGTTGGCTTATTTTTTTTATATGAATTTTTATTTTATACTGTATTTTTTTAGTTTTTATTATTTTTGTAACAATGTTTTTAACATCTATGTCCCTTGTGACCTCATATAAGATCTCTGGGGAACATTCACACTGTCATTTTTTTTTAAATTTCACACTTTTCCAATGAAACCTTGGTTTCCATAGAAGCAGCATCCATAGGAACCCCCATTATAGGGAAAAACATCCCCCTAGTGTGACAACAGACACTGGCAGACCTGGGTTGAGATCTGCTAAGATTCTGCAGCAGCTTTGCCATGTCGGAGGTCACCAGCACTCACAAAATTGCTGGGTCGAATAGCAGAAATGGCAATTCTGCTTCCTCTGTTCTCTGCATAGTACTAGTTCAGCACTATGTAGCCTGCAAAGGAGAATGCAGAAGTATTTAAAAACTGTCTCTGCCTTCTCCTTCAGGTCCTTGGCTGTGACTGACAACCGAGCATCCAACCTGCTCCTGCTCAGGTGGGAAAGTTCCTTCAAAGAGGACCTGGCCCTGCTGACTCCATCCCTGTTATGTTTTAATACTTAACTCCCTTCACACAGATGGGCTCTTCTTAGGTCCAGCTCCCAGCCATGTCAAGTAGGCGTCCCCCACTGCTCAGTCTCAATGAGTGACATCTCACTTTGAATCAAGTCTGATGTCATCCATTCAAAGTGAGTAGTGGAAACCACTTCATAGAGACATTGACAGAGTTGGACTAAAGAAGAGCCTGTCCAGGTGAATGGAGGTATTAAAAAAGTGGGTATAGAGTCAGTGGGGCCATGGATGTAGAGTTCTACAGATTGCGCAGATGATGGTATCCCATGACAGGTCTTCTCTAACTTATATTTGAAACACTGCACTTGCCAGAAATCAAAAGAACCGGATATCATTAAACTTTATCAGCAGTGCATCAATCCTTAGGCCGGGCTCACACAGCAAAGGTCTGGCAGCGTGCAGGCTGCAAGATATACGCACGTGGCACACAGCCAGTACACAATGACATTGCGTCTGGGCTGTGGGCCACTCATTGCCGTGAACCATCTTGGCGTGTATGCTCACGTAATATACGCCAAGATAGAGCATACTGCGATTTTTCTTGCATGCAAATTCTGTGAGTGGCAACATGGCCACCTATGGGATTGGTGCAGTGTATTACACTGGTGTGAGCCTGGCCATAGGGTTTAAGCTTGCAACTTTACACAATCATAGAAGTAGGATGTTAAAGGGATTTTCTGACATATATATTTTTAAAAACAGTTTGCCGTCCTGAAAAATAATAGAAGGGCCTATGTTGACCTGCACTGGACTCCAGCAGCTCCAGTGCTGCAACTCCTGTTCTCTCCACCCTGCAGTCGGTGACGTTCTGTATATAGGCTGAACGCTGCAGCCAGTCACAGAACACCGCAAGGCCTGTGATTGGCTGCAGCGGCCAGTCCGTATATGGGATGTCACTGACTGCAGCTTGTAGACAAAGCCAGTGGGGAGTATGGGAGATGTATATATAACTCAGAAAACCTCTTTAAGAAATGGTTTTATGTTCTATATCTTCGATATGAAGGAATCTCTGAAAAAGAATTTCAGCTCTGTAGTGGCCCAGTACATACTTTCCTGGCCCCCTCCATAATGTCATACATGTAATGTCTTGTGTTGATGCATTGTGTAAAAGGTCTGTTGTGTGTATTGCACAGCTGCAGTAGGTGATGGGTTACCGTTAATATCTGTAAAGTATGAGCTGTCTGCCTGTGACTATATGAATTCTATCCTGACATGTGGTGAAAGAGGATATATATGTGTGTGCTTGAGAGTGGGAAAGAGGTCTTCAATCTGTGTTCGATTTTGGCTTCCACCTAGCACAGAGGCACATGGGGGCACCTTCAGCCCTCATGTGTTGAAGATGGAAGAAGAGGAGAGGTTTCCCGGAATGTCTGCCTCCAGTTTGAATTGTATGTGAGCCCCAGAGAGAGAGTGAGCAATAGCAGTTGTGAGCACATCAAGGCCCAGTGCAGAGGTACTCAATTCTCTGTTTCACACACTCGCGCGTCCTGAAGTCTGGGACCACCTGGTGGAGGTACTCTATAGTCATTGTTCACACTCAAGCATCAGGAAATCAGAAGCCCGCTGAGTGGAGGTACGCGTCTTTAATTAATCACGCACAGGTTGGTCTGAAGTCTGGGTCACCGTGTTGAGGTAGTACTGCAAAGTTTATTGAATTGCCTGCACTGTCTCTTCTTCAAAGTATGCCTTGTATTGCTGAAGTTTCCAGTAAAGTTATTTCCAGACCCTGACTGTTCCCGGGGACCTTAGGTACTTAAACTGTCTGTGGCTCATTTATTTTCCCCGCCGATGGTCATGCCAGGGAGTATTGGAACGGTGGCGTCACCCGTGACAAATCCCTCTACACCTGTTACCCTGTTTATTGAGCATACCCATGCCGGGTGTGTCCGGAAGAGGCCCAGTACTGCCCCGGCCTTGGCTATGTGTGTCCTTCCGGGAGGGAGCCTGGTAGCTGCCGCTGTGACAAGCCAGCATCTTGCCCTCCCAGCTCCTCAGCGTATGTCATGTGTCTGGGGTCACCCTATGGGACGCTGCAGCGCAGAAACTATTTTGCTATTTATAGAAGAATAACATTACTTTTAAACATAGTATTTTGCATCAGGATTTGTAAACCAAAAACCAGCACCTCTTCTTGCAAAAATTTGGCTTGCAAATATTGATACAAAATACTGCCATATAAAAGTGGTCTAATACTGCATGAGATTATATTCAAAGCATAAATGTATGGCTTGCATATTATGAATCCTATCAAAGCAGTCAGATTGTTAAAGGGGTTGTCTGGGACTTTTTGATTTTTTTAATTGATGATGACCTATCCTCTGGGCTGGTCAACAATGGCTGATTGGCGGCGGTCCACCGCCCAGATCATCATCTATTAGCTGATTACTGGTACTGCTGTCACTATGGAAACCGCAGGAAGCACATCATGCTGAGCTTATCGTAGTGTCCCTGGTTAGTATTGCAGGTCCCGCTCCCACTAAATTCAAATACACGGGAGAATACACCCAAGTGAAGCCGGCCTCATGGTTATTGCTATCTGCTTTCTGTGCTTTCCATAGTAACAGTGGCGCTAGTGATCAGCTTTTTGGTGGGGATCCAAGCAGTGGACCCCCACGATCATCTATTTTTGACCGGTCTCGGCAATAGAAAAAAAAATCAAAAAAAGTCCTGGACGACCCCTTTAATACTATATATTAAGGTACTTATCTGCATATCAGCATAACTATGCATAAATCTAAGGAAAATTCAATAAATAAGGCATAATTGCCAGAAATGCTTACTCTATTCATAAGCATCAAAATATTATGAAGAGTAATTGGCTGAATATAAAGTATATTAATAGATTTACTGAACCAAAATTAACAAAATGCATAATATGTAACTGCATACATAATGTGCTGCTATAGAGGCTCACATTATGCTGAACCTTTACATGGTTTGGGGTTGCTTAATGCAATAATGTTGCACATTCTTATGCATCTCTGTCCTTCTGTGCGAAACAGGGTGAAAGTATATTTTATATTATGCTCAGCTTCGAAGAAATGGGTACAAAATGGAAAGAATCGGTTTCATAAAAGTACATTATAAATTTAAAAAAATTAAAATGAGCTGCATTTACCTCGAATTTCTATTTATTTCATATTAGATTCTACTCACGATTGTAGATGTAATGAGGTGAAATGAGGTGTACACTAAGGGACTGTCCACACGGGCTGGAATTAGGACGCACAGCAAGCCGCAGTAAATTCTGCACCACAATCCACAGGCTACCTGCAGATTTAGGCGCATTCAGATGAGCGATTTTTTTGCGTGCCTATGTGAGCAAAAAAAATTGCGTTTATTAGAACCATTGGTTTCCTATGACGTGTTCACATGTCAGTTTTTTAGAGGCATCTGCCTCTAAAAAAAAGATAGGACATACATGCCTATGATGCGCGCCGGTAAGGTCCATACTGTGTGATGTCCGTTAAGCCCCGCGGGGAGTCTCCTCAGCACTGAACACTGTGACAGCGCTGTCACAGTGTTCAGTGATGAGGGGTCTGCAGTGGGCACAAAAGAATCCTCTGCAACAACTGTGGCAGAGGACTGCAATGCTATCCCATTGCTTTCAATGGGGGTGGCGCTGCTGCCGCCCCATTGGGAGCAATAGTCTGCAGGCAACCTCTGTACGCTGCCTCTGATTGGTCACAGCACTCAGCCAATCAGAGGCAGCGCTTTCTGGAGATTGGGATTTTTCAATCCCCGGCTACCAGTATACAAAAGACTGCCAGGGGCAGGGAGAAGAGCTGGACAGCGCTTCTAGGTGAGTTAATTTTTTTTTTAACATCTAGGGGTGATTTTCTGGGTAGGACTTATATTTCAAGCCACTCCCCGAAAATCATCGCTGCAGGGGTTGCCTTCATCCCATTGCTTTCGGACCCATTGAAAGCAAAGAGATAGCATCACAGTCCTCTGCCACATCTGTGGGCTTACAAATGTGGCATTACCTGTTCCTCCATACGTCAAATGTTGTCTACACATGCAGGGATGTGGTTGCACGCGGGCCCAGGAAACCTAGGGGATCCATAAGGCCTCTCTTCTCCAAATAAGGAGATCAATACTATGAATAAAGCATTATAGTTGGGGGCCCTGTTACAGGTTTTGCATTGGGGCCCAGGAGCTTCAAGCTACGCCTCTGGTGGCATCCTTACAAATTACAGATGCTACCACACTTGATTGAAGATGACCCAGACGACTGATAGAATTTGAAGAATGGATGACACAGCAACTTCAGATAAACCCTTGTTTTCCCTATTGGGTGCTGTTCAGTGATGAAGCAGATTTCTTTGTGAATTGTGAGGTCAACAAACAGAATCACTGATACTGGTCAGACACAAACACTCATTGGTCTGATCCATCTAATATGGTTGCTTCATCTAAAATAATGGTTACTCTGTGATTTCATTAGAGATTATGGTCAGCTTTCTGATTTCACACAAAATCACAGTTTTAACATGAGAATGAATAAAGTTATGTTAAAATGAAATGCAACATTGTTTTGCAGGTGGAATTCTCTGCCAGTTTGATATATCACACACCTATTGGAAAATTAGAGTTGAATCCAAGATTGCAGCATTCAAAATGGCCGTCATGTTGGTCATATGGCCTAATACAGTTCCCCCTCCTCCTGCAGCTTGTATGCAAAGTTAGATCACCATCTGCAAACCATTTTCATTCTATATGTGTGTTTCCACACTTTTGAGTCACGCTGCGTTAGGGTTTCTGCTGGGATATGTGTCACTACATGAGTTTTCCAGCTGCTCAGCCCCACAGGTGGGGGTGGATTAGGCTGACTAGGGGTGGATTTTTCCAGCCAGCCAGTCCCCCTGGTCTTAAACCCCTGTGTGTTAGGTGCCTGTATCTCCGGAGGCCCCTCTTTAAGAGGGATGTACTATTAGGGTTTACTGCTGGGATCTGTTGTACTACATAGGTTTTCAACAGCATAGCTTCACAGGTGTTGATTGTGCTGGCTGGGTATGGTTTGCTTCAGTGAGCCAATCCCCAAAGTCTGTTGTTCATATATACCAGCTCCTTTGCTAGAGGCTGCTAGCCTTTTCTCTGTTTGTTCAGTGTGGGCAGTGTGGGCAGTGTCATGCTGCTGTGTGTTTGTGCATGTGGCTGGACATGAGGTGTCTGTGCAGCATTCAGGATGTTCAGTGAGAACATTGGTACATGTGGAGGGAACTGTGTCTTGCTGTGGATCCATTATCATCTAGAACAAGGTAGGTCTCTAGGTTTCAGCACGACATTGTCCCTATGGGGACGATCGCCCCGCATTGCAGGCGGGTTTCCTGGGGTTAGTTATCTCGTTAGTGTAAGGACTGCTAGACAACGAGGACCTGTGAAGTGGGCTCGCAGGCTTAATTATCTTCGCCAAAATACAAACTATCATCTTGTATTGTATCTATTTCACCTGTTTATACATGCAGGTATGCTTGGTGTGTGTTTTGAGTGTTCATCAGCTGTTGGTTTGTGTCTGTCCGCGAGTATGGAGTCTGTTCCATGGTTCTGCGCTTCGGTCTGGTTTTGCCAGTTCATTAGTGTTAATGGCGTAACGTTTATGTCTGTTTTTTCATTATTTAATGTGGTTAGAGTGTTTATTATAGGTATGTATACCTCTGATAGTACATGTATTTTGAGTGCTGTTGCCACTTTTTGGTTTCTGCTGCTATTGTATGTTGCAGCCGTGGTTTAACGTGCAGCTATAGATTTCTATTGGGAAGTGCTGACCTATTTTATTCCTTTTCATCCTTTTATGTCAGTTTTTCAGTCATGTCTGTGAGTTTCGTGTCCAGTTCGCAGTTCTGTAGTTCACGTGCCGGTAAGACTCTGCAGAGTGTTCATGTCCCAGTTTGACGTTACACCCTGTATATAAAAACTATATTTCTAACTTTATTTCAAATAGGAAAATATGAGATTTTTGCTCTTTTAGAACATATGGCCTTTTCACAGATGTGAATAATTATAGAGTAAGATTGGGCTTATGGCACCACATGCACCTTATATATAACAGACCAAGCAGGTGCTGCTGGAGGAACAGTAATTAAAGTCTTTTCACAGGTAAATTCATTTTCATAGTTTGTTAGATTAAATAAGGCTGCTTTCACATCTGTGCTAAAACCTCCGTTCGGAGATCCGACACAAAATACCGGAAAACAGATAGGATCAAAATAGAGTTTGTCCAGTGTCACACGGGCGTTTCTATAAATGCTGCGTTTGTAAATGCGGTGTTTTACAGCGTTTTGAAACTGCACTTTCAAATTCGTTCAACAGCGTTTTTAACGCATCCCATCATTGCAATGGGTGATGTGGTATGTTAAAAAACGCTGCAACACACTAAAATAGAACAGACAGCATTCCATTAGTGCAGCGTTAGAAATGCGCTAAAACGCCCATCTGAGAAGCCCCATTGAAATCAGTAGGACCCGCCCTATCTTTCTGCATTGTACGCAGCAAGCTGTCATTGAAGTCCATGGCAGGGTAAAAAAAGAAAGAGGAAGGGTGTGAATCGGCATACAATGCAGCGAAAACGGAAGACAATTGCCCCTTATTAGGCTTTAATAGCCATTCAAGTCCACGGAAAGGGAGCATCATTTGTGCGTGTGAACTGGCATTGCGAGGGCAATAATTACAGTACCATGTGCAGACACATGTGTAACAGCCTGATTATTGCCATCTCTAAACATTGTTCATGCACAAATACGATCTATTGTGGCAAGCATTTTTGTGAATACGTTCGTTTGTAAAAGCCCTAAGAATGATCTCCCTGGATTTACATCATCAGCTTCCAGGGGCGTAACTAAAGGCTCAGGGGCCCTGATGCAAAACGTGAGCTGGGGCCCCCCGTTTATCTGTATCTGTACCCGTACCCATACCTAAACCATGCTGCACAGAGACATAACTTGAAGCTTCTGGGCCCCAATGCAAAACCTGTAACAGGGCCCCCAACTATAATGCTTTATTCATAGTACTGGGCTCCCTATATGGAGAAGAGAAGCCTTATGGGCCCCCTAAGGTTCCTGGGCCCGGGTGCAACCGCATCCCCTGCACCCCCTATAGTTACACCCCTGTCAGCTTCTATGACCCCACGAATTTAGTTTATGGGACTCATAAGAACTGAAAGTCTTTTAATTGGATGACAAATTTGAATCCCTGCATCAGTAAGACTACCTACACACAGGCGAGTGTGATATCGGGCTGAAAAACTGGGTCCAATATCGCACTCGCCAACATGCATTTTCACACTGATGTAGGGCATTTTTCTGTCAAAAACGCCTCCCATCGCTTTTATGAAGTAGCGATCCTCCAACTTGGCATTCAGGCATGTCAGAAGATCGGCAAGTGTTTCCCATTGTTTTCAAGCTGGTGGGGGGTATGGAGCAGACCTGATAGCCGAACAAGTTTCATACGGGACAGGTGCTGGCTTTATGAAATAGCTGACACCGGCCTACAATGGCTGCAATTAACACTAACCACTTAGATGCTGTAGACAATGCACACTATGACATTTAAGCCATTAGAGCAAAGAGGGCTCCATCTGTTGCCCCATTGCCCTTCTGGAAGCAATCAAGGGTATAATGACAACTTCAAGATCAGCCATGTATTCCAGTCTATTAAGCCCTGCTCATGGCAGGGCTTAATAGCCAACAATGATATGTACAGTATACTGTGATACATAAGTATTGCAGTGTATTTTACAAACAACTGCGTGTTTACATCCCCTAGTGGAACTGTGAAAATGTAAAAATAAGTGTAATTAAAAAAACATGCATTAAAGAGTTTTTTTGATATAATATCTAAAGGTCATCCATAGCAGAAAATAATAAACAAATTTATACTCACCTATACCAGCTCACTACAGTGTCCTGCACCGACACCTCTGGGTCTTCCCTGTGGCATATTATTTACAGGCTGCAGCAACCTGTGTGTAGGACATCACAGGCTGCTGCAGCCAATCACACAGCCCAGCGCTCAATCGCTGAGCTCTGTGATTGGCTGCTGCAGCCTATAAAAAGAAAAAAACTGAAAAGTCACCTAAGTGGTTAATATTTATTTCATCTTATAAACACTATGCATTAAAGGGGTTGTGTGAGTACAAAAAAATGATTGGCCATGGTTAAGACTAAAAAACAGGGCATACTCACCGGACTTTGGCAGTCCCCCGCCCCCTGAATACACTGCTAAGTGGCTCCTGCAGTCCTGTCTCCAGCACCCGGTGTCCTCTGTCAGATGACTGCTGAGGCCAATCAGAGACCACAGTGTTACTGTTTGAACTCCTGGCATCAGTGCTTGCATTCTGGATGCCATGATACCTGGAGTTCAGGACTGTGATGCTATGGCCTCTGATTGCTTGCAGTAGTCACCTTACGCCAAAGAATGTCCGCGCTTGGGAAAAGTCCACAGGAGCCACTCAGCTGTGTCCCAGGTGAGGTGAGTATGCCCTCTTTTTTGTTTTAACCCATAGCCGACTGTTAAAATTTTTCTTTGCAATCACACAACCCCTTTAAGCTACAAATCCTTTCCCCTAGAGGTGGCTGCAGGCAGGCAAAAATATATCATTTATCTCTGCATTTGAATGGGCTTTGGAGGTCTGAAACTGCAAAAGAGAGCTTTACATCAATGCCAGAGAACCCATTCCGAGCCTTTGGTACAGATTGGACAGAAAATCTGGAATGAAATAAATTAGCATGCTATGCTATTTCATCCATAGTGAATTTGAGCTTTACTGTGATTAGCCACTGTCTTTCCAATCTGGGCTTCGTCTTTGATTCTTCTCTTTCCTATATTCAGGCTTTTGATATTGATGCACAGTCTGACGGATATCTTGACTCTGGGATACAAGGGATCCATGTTTGTCTTTACTCACCACGGCTTTGGTTGTTTGTAGAGTAGTGCTGCAGAGCATGAAAGAGGCCAATCAGTACCTTTGTTCTGCTAACATTACTTTAAGTGGAACCAGTGGTAAAAAGGGGTCATAATTGCCAGATGTCTCCAATATTTCAGACTGCTGCGAGCTGTCTAATGGTTTTGATCATCTCCTGGGATTACTCAATCATAGTTCACTAAGGGAGCCAAATGGGGCTGCATAGTGCAGAAAAGAGTGAAGAAGAGCACCAACTGTGATCGATGTGCATGGCTATAGCATTGCAACTGTACCGCAGATTTTATAGTCTTTGAAGCTATCAGAGATCGGGGTCTTGTATTTGTGTCACTGATTTGAGGCTGGGCACAGACACATATATAACGTTATAACTAGAGATGAGCGAGCACCAAAATGCTCGGGTGCTCGTTACTCGAGTCGAACTTTCAGTGATGCTCGAGAGTTCGTTTCGAGTAACGAACCCCATTGAAATCAATGGGCGACTCGAGCATTTTTGTATATCGCCGATGCTCGCTAAAGTTTTCATTTGTGAAAACCTGGGAAATTCAAGAAAGTGATGGGAACGACACAGAAACAGATAGGGCAGGCAAGGGGCTACATGTTGGGCTGCATCTCAAGTTCCCAGGTCCCACTATTAAGCCACAATAGTGGCAAGAGTGCCCCCCCCCGCACTGTCAGCATAAAGATCGTTCTCCTCTGCCACAGCTGTAAACAGCTGTGGCAGAGAAGAACGATGTTAGCCCATTGAATTCAATGGAGCCGGCAATACAGCCGGCTCCATTGAAAGCAATGGGCTGCCGGCGATCGCGGGATGGATTGTCGGGAAGGGCTTAAATATATAAGCCCTTACCTGAAAATCATCCTAAAATGTGTAAAAAAAAAATATATATATACTCACCTTGTCCCGGCAGAACGATGTTAGCCCATTGAATTCAATGGAGCCGGCAATACAGCCGGCTCCATTGAAAGCAATGGGCTGCCGGCGATCGCGGGATGAATTGTCAGGAAGGGGTTAAATATATAAGCCCTTCCCTGCAATTCATCCAGAAATGTGTAAAAAAAAAAAAAATATATATACTCACCTGGTCCCGGCAGACGGAGTTCAGCGCGGCCAGCGACAGTCCTCCTGAACTGCTCTGAACAGCTGTGAGTAGTATTCAGCAGCCGGGGATTTAAAATCCCCGCCTGCTGAATGAGCTGCCTCTAATTGGTCACAGCCTGACCAATCAGAGGCAGATCTCACTCACACACCCATTCATGAATTTATGAATGGGTGAGTGACTGCTGCCTCTCATTGGCTCAGCGGGACCAATCAGATGAGAGGCAGCAGTCACTCACCCATTCATTGCTGGCTCCATAGAATTCAATGGTCAGTGCTCGTTTAATCGAGACGAGTACCGCGTGGTGCTCGTCTCGAGTAACGAGCATCTCGAGCACCCTAATACTCGAACGAGCATCAAGCTCGGATGAGTATGCTCGCTCATCTCTAGTTATAACGTAAAAACCACTCGTAGAAGAAGTAATTAACATCTATTATCTTGTTACAATGGCATCTGTCAAGGGGATGGATATATTAGGCAGCAAGTGAGCACTTTATTTTTGACCCTAATGAAGCAGACAAAAATGACCAAATGTAACAATTTTGAGTGACTTTGATAAGGGCCAAATTGTGATGCCTAGGAGACTGGGTCAGCTCCAAAAGCAGCGGGTCTTGTGGGTCAATACTTATCAAAAGTGGTGCAAGGACATTCAAGAAAGGGCACCTCAGCTTCAAAGGAGCTGATCTGCAATGCCAAATACAACCCGTGGACCAGTGTGGTGCTGTTTTTGGAAGAAAGCAGACATGATTTTTGTAACCCTGGAAAAAGCCTTTAATGTTGGATATGACAGAAAAGTATAAGAACACCCAGTGTGCTGTGTATGGGGTTTGTAGGTGCATGCCTATCAGATAGCCAAGGTTGACCCCTGACCACTACCCAAAGCACCTCCAATTGGCATATGAGTATCAGAACTGGAACAAGGAACAATGGAAGAATCTGATCTGATGAATTATGTTTTCTTTTACACCATGTGTATAGGTGCATGTGTGTAGATTGTTTTTTGGGGAGGAGTTGGAATCAGAATGCACTATGGGAAGAAGGCAAGTTGAAGGTGTTGACTTGGCCTCCAAAATCCACAGATTATGATCCGGAAGAAACTGAGTGGCAAAACCCTGGTTTGGGCATTTGTTGGACCTGTTATACTAGTGGCTTTATGGTGTTATATATGACTTTTTAAATACATTATATGTGAGTATTAACAGTTTAGCTGTAGTTATCTTTGCCATCAAATCTCCTTAGGCCTCAGTCACACGGGTGCATCGGCGCCAGTGTTACTGCAAGAAGGAGACAGACGTACCTGAAGACGGCTGTCTCTCTGCAGCGACGGAGGAAAGAACATGTGACCAGCTTCATTGCCGATCATGTGTTCTTTCATCAGCGCTGGAGAGAGACGGCCGTCTTCAGGTACGGCCATCTTCTAACTATCAGTCACACGGGCGCGTCTGCACCGGTGTACGGATGCCGATGCGCCCGTGTGGCTGAGCCCTTAGGGTGTTTAATTGCATCATTAGGAAAGATATCTTGGCATGGACACATTTACACACAAGTTTATCAGGCAAAATTCGTTCAAAAGCCATTGTTTGAACGAATTGTTGTGTGTAAATGCTCCCATCTTTCACTCTTCAGCTGAACAGTGATTTTTAGGTAAGCATAAAATCCATCGCTCAGCCGGAGAGAGGATAACAGAGACCGCATGCTGTGTTTGCTGATCATGGTGCTGTATTTTCCACAGGAGCACTGATTACATTGTATTCAGCTTGCAGCCCCACAGCAGAACAAAGGAGCTGAATGCAGAGAACAGACCACCTGCTGTTCTCCGCATACAGCTCCTGGAGGCTGATTTACATGCAAATAAGGATAATAAGCTGCTAATGGACATTAGTGTCTTTTGAACAATTACCTTTAGAGACCGAATTCTGTAACTACCTGGAAAATGTTATTATTGCACTGGAAGGTGCATTTTAATGCATTTCATTCAAATGGTGGAGAGGATGCATTCTCATGTGGCTTACCGTATTCATCCCTGCTGACTTGGTCGACTTGGTGTATTTGTGTAGGTGTTATATATAGGAATTATTATTTACTAATTATTCTAAACAGTCAGTCTTTAAGTATGTTCTACCTATTTCCCACACTGACTGTTTTGTCTTATTTTTCTATTATTTTTCTACATTTCCCAGATATTTTTTTAAAATTCTTTTCTCAGCATGTTTTGCACATGAGCTTGTATTACTGATCTCAAAAATAAAATAATGAACAGCTTTGGGCTATAAAACCTCTCAAATTGTTTTTCACAGAAGGGATTTGCATGCTGACTCATTGCTGCTATATTTATAAGTCATTGCCGAAGCACGACAACTGCAAGATTTCTAATAAAGCAATGGAAATTACATGCATCGCAATGGGAGTTGAATACATTTACATTTGAAGTGTCTTACCATTTCACAATTTATTGCATATTACCTTGTTTGTGCATGCCTGGACTTTAATGGTTATTTTTATAGTATAAAATTGTGGTTTTATGATAATATCCCCAGTAGAAATATTTTATAGAACTGACATATGGGATATCCTATAAACCTAAAATTTAGTCTCAAGTTAAATCATTGCTTGATATGAGCTGTGGTATAGCAGAAACTGCAATTAAGAAATAAAGTTAATAAACTTGTTTTTTTTTTCTTGCATCATTATGACTTGAGTGTACGTTGGCATTGATAGACTTATATTCCCAGAACTGATATAGAATATTGATAGCATTGCTGTGCATGAATGAATAATTCACCATTAAACACTTATACCACTAAGTATTGTTAGTGAAGCCCTTATAGTATTTACAGCAGTACATCGAAAGATATTTGTCAAAACTAGCAGAGAGCAAAAATACACTGAATTGCTTAACATAGTTCGGCCTCATGGCCACGGCCAGGTCGGATTCTGACTCCGAAATATCGCAACGGAATCAGATTCAGCGCCCACCAGAGACCCTATACTTACCTCTCCGGATCCGCCATGAGTGTCTCGCCCGGTGAGCATCTGTGGTGCAGCGCATGACGCGCTGGGTTGTGATGTGGATTCTGGCGCTACTTCCACAGTGCTCAATGCGAAGGCATCGCGAGATGGACAGCTTCCATGAACTGCAATGGAAGCTGTCCATGAGATTTTCCGCACAGAATAGAACATGCTGCGATTCTCCCCCGTGAACGGAAAATCACAGTTGATTTCCGCTCATGGGCAGGGGAGAATCGTTTAACACAGCATGTCTATGGACAGACATTACTGCGGAATTTGCGGCGGATGTTTGACCGCGAATTCCCCAGCAATAATCTGTCCGTGGGCATTCGGCATTCTATTGGGAAGGTAACTATGTCCTGCACAGCAACATATACATATGAACACTGTTGCAGACCAAGTATACTTCTTCATGACAGTGGTATTCCCTAAAGGCAATGCTCTCTATTGGGAAGGTAATTACGTCCTGCACAGCAACATATACGTACATATGAGGATGTAGCATAATTCTTACAGGGTGGGAAATACAGACTTGTTCTGCCCAAGAAGTGGTTGTAGTTCTACTTGAGTAAGCTCGAATACCTTCCAGGGAAGGTCAACCTTTCTCCTTGTAGCAAGTGCTGGTAGTGTTTTTTAACTGCCTTGCTGTGGTGGGTTTTGAATGTTTGAAGCTTTATCCCTGTTGTTTGGGTCTTGGTTGATCACAAAAAGAAGATCCATTCTATTCTACTGCATCACACAAGAAGTCTCATGTCAGGGATATGGACTTCAACAACCTAAAAAGGTCCTTTCTACAGACAACTTTCTATATATCATCCTGAAAACAGATGAGAAATGATCCACATCTGTAGTGGCTATTAAGATTAATGCTTGAGTTATACTTGCCATGTAGTTCCTTTTCAATGCACGATCACTCCAGGGTCATCAGATCCAACCCCCTGCTCAATTCAGGATTCAATAAATCATCCCAGAGAGATATCGGACCAGCTTCTGTTTGAGGACTTCCATTGAAGGAAAACTTACCATCGCCCATGGCAACTTGTTTCACTCACTGATCACACTCACTGTCAAAAGTTTTTTTCTAATATCTAATCTGTGTCTCTTCCCTCTCAGTTTCACCCCATTGCTTCTGGTCATTCCTTGTGCAAATGAGAATAGGGTTGATCCCTCTGCACTGTGACAGCCCTTCTTGCTGTTTTGTCATTTGTTTAAAGATTTTTCACAGTATAGAAGTCAGGCTCACAGGCCTGTAGTTTCCTGGATCCACCTTCTTCCCTTTTTTCAAGATAGGGACAACATTTGCCCTTTTCCAATCTTCTGGGACTTCTCCTGTTCTCCAGGAATTTTCAAAGATTATGGCGAGTGGTTTAGCAATTACCTCCACTATCTCCTTCATTATCCTAGGATGTAATCCATCTGAACCCGGAGACTTAAAATCATTCAAGTTAGCTAAGTGTTCCCTCACCATCTCTCTGTTTAAAGATAACCTCAATTCTTTTATTCCTTCAATAGCACAGGGAAAATAAGTTGATGTTGCATTTACTTTCTGAGAATAAACAGATACAAAATAGAAATTTAAAAGCTCGGCCTTCTCAACATCATTTTGAACCAATTTACCATTTTTTTCCTGTAAACATCCTGCAGCATCTTTGACTTTTGAGAGATTCTAGTTGGAGTAGGTTCCCTGGGTCCTAGTTCCCGACTTTCCAAGTGTCTTGCTCTAACGAATCTGCCAACCTATTCCACTGCAAAGAGGGCCCACGAAAAGTCTTCCTCTTCAGAATAAGATTCCATTTTATGTTACACTCTCAAGTCTTCTTTTAACGGATGACAGGATGGACTTCCCTGATGTCTGCCTAAGGGCTCATGTCCACGAGCATTCTGCGTAAAACGTGCCATTTTACACATACACAGTCCTTTTGTTCTGCAGACAGAGAGCCGGCAGAGACCACGAATGGGCTGAATATGCACTGCACATATCCCAGAAAATGACATCACGGAAATGCGCAGTGTGATCGTTATTTCAAATTCCCTGCTCTGTTCAGAGTAAGGATGCGTATCGAAATGCTGCCCTCTCGCAATGCCTGCGTAGGAGTAACGTGTCGATATGAAGCCCATAGAAGGGCTCCATATCATACGCAGAGAAATAGTGCATGCTGCGATTTATCTTGCGTATGTAAATGATGCGTCACACGCTGATGTGCATGGAAGAATGATGAGTCCATTACCTCTGTTCACTGCGTATTATGCGTGCATGCAACATGCGTGTTATACTCTGTGAAAAAACACCCGTGGACATTAGCTGCAGGCACTAAGCTGGAGCCTCAGGTGTAGCAGCTGCCAGTCTGCAGAGTAATCAGATGGAAAGCCAGGAGTCAGCAATGGGAAGTCTTGGTTTGCAGTAGAGTGGATGAGGTGGGTAACATAGTCAGGAAGGAAGCCAGAAGTCGGTAACAGGTAGTCATGGCTTGCAGGAGAGGAGCAGGTTTAGGAGATAATGCTTGATCAAGGCAATAGAGCACAACAATCTCGCTGGGGGCAGGGCCAGGCTTTTATAGGAAATCCTAATTGGAAACAGGTCGAGGCTAGAAGAGGGAGGCAGGGACTGAGCTAATAGCAACAAGGAACAAGGCTAGGGTCTGCAGGGGAATTTGTCCAAAAGCCCGGATGGCTCAACAGGGAGAGCTGTTGGACTGTGAACAGAAGGTCTTGGGTTTCAATTCCCGATAAATAACAAATTTGTGTTACCCTAAGAATGGTACCAAACATTTGAGAGAAAAACCTTAGGTAAAGGAATATGTCACCCATCCATCATATAAAAATAAGTCAATTTTATGGAGTTTAGGGTCCTTTTATGGAGTTCATTTAAAGTTTAAAGGGGTTGTCTGGTTGTAAACTATTGATTGCCTATTATAGACCTTAAGTACTTGGAGTAGGGCTTCAAGCATCCTCAAAAAGCCTGAAAAATCATTTTGCATCCTCAAAAATTCTGGAAAATCATGCTAGGTCTTATTTTCAGGTTATGTCTTATTTTCAGGGAAACAGGGTAGTAGATCAGTGGGGATTTTCTGCCCAGGACCCTCACTGATCATCTGTTCAAACTCATAGTGTGCTTGTGCACTGAGCTGATTTCTGCAGGAAGAAGACAGCTCAGTTTTCACTGCAGTGGCCATTCTTGGTATTGCAGGCAAAGTTCCCATTGAAGCGAATGGGAACTTTGCTTGTAATCACAAGCCTGTCCACTGCAGTGAGATCTGAGCTGCCCGCTTCCTGCAGAAATCAGCTGAGTGCATGAACATACCTGCTCAGAAGACAGCTGAACAACAGGAGTCTTGGACAACAGATCCCCTCTGATAGCCTACCCTAAGTGTAGGCCATCAGTAGTTTTCAACCAGACAACCTCTTTTACAGAAACTGCATGTCACTTCTCCAAACACATGGCCGGAGGATAAATCTCCATAGGAACAATTGTCCATAGCAACTAGTAACCAGTTCCATTGCGGATTTTATTTCCTAAAGGGCTATTAAATCTTCACGAACATAACAGCCAACAATCACAGAAGGTTTCTTTGTCTGAATATTGTCACTACGTATGTCTTATAAAATGAAGAAACATTGAGCTGTTGGTTCTCGTTAGGTGCTAATTATTTTGTTCACAATAAGGAAGCCCATCTCCGTATTTGTGAAAGTGTTCATTTTCCTTGGTAAAGCATTGCTGACTCATAGGAGTTTTTAAGACAAAATGCAGAAAATGACAAAATCAATAAACTGTCCTGTAAGAGGCTGCCAGCTCAGGGATTTCTGTAGTACATTTAAGCAGGAAAGTGCTAATTCTTTACATCAAATGAACAAGGGTCACTTCCATCCAACACGCAAGTTTTCTTTTCTTCGCTTTTTTGCTTTTGCTCATGGCTCTGAATTTCAAGGTCTGGAATGCATCCTTGATGTGCCGTTCTTTTCATTACTCTAGATTCACAAATTAGCTAAGCGAAAATAACTTTTCCACCCTATCTACAAAGTAACTTTGGAAATACCGTAGTTCTAACACAATTCTAGTTCCTTGCTGAAAAGGCATTGTCATAGGAAAGAACATGGATGGGAGACAACAGTAGAATGCCCATAAGGGTATGTTCACATGGCCGAATTTTTCCACAGTGCATTCTGTTGTGTGAACGTACTCTTACTGTATTGAGGCACTATTACTTTGCAGGGTATAATAGGGGACACTAGTAAACAAAAGCAAGCATTATTACTATGGGAAGAAACTGAGAAGGGCATTCTGGGTAGCAGCAGAATCAGGAGAGTGTGTAGAGACGAATCGTTTTTACAAGAAGGGAAAGTTAATGACACTAATCAGAGGAAATGTCACCTGTGATCGCTGTAGGTGACTGCACTTTAATCACTATCACTGCATAGAACTGGTATCTGACTATTATATGATAACTGTATTGATTAGAGCTATACTTGAACAGAACTGCTGTATGTGACTACACAATGTTATAAAAGCTGTTTTAGCTGTTTAAAATTGTGTGTGTATGCATATATAATTTTTTTGGGAGGAAAGGGGTTTAAGGCACACCACTAGTATCAACCCTGGCTGCTAGTGCTACATTGATAGGTCACTTTAAAAAGACCCAGTGATGCAGTGTAAAGTTCTTTTGGCAGCCATAAAGGGAAGTTGTTTGGGGTTAGCGTGGTGGTGGTGGGGACTCAGGCTCAACTTTTGCACCTGAGCCTATGAGGCTTTAGCTGCACCCCTGCATGTAGGCAGTTTGGGTGGCCATAGTTTCCCCAGGAGTCTTGAACCCTAGGCAGCTGCCCAAATCCCCTACATTGTAATCTGCTACTGGTTACACACATGCTATTAGATCAGATGGGTTGCCTACTACCTTTTAAGAATGCCACACAAAGTGCCCCAACATACCCAACAGACCACACTGCTTCCTGCAGAAATGCTACACATGCAATGTTAATGCAATGATAATTTAGCCAATATACGGAAGCTCACACCCCATGTCAAGGGTCCTCACTGTTTTGCGAGTTCCTACACTAATGTTATAAGCAAATCATAAAAAATGGAATTAAATTTACTTAAAATCACAAAAAGGCCTTCAACACAGTATTGTTCACATCATCATGTTTTATTGGAAAAAAGCAAGAAGCTACAAAACAATAGTACAAAAAACACTTGAATAGAAGATATATCTGTAAGGAGTGAGACGCACAGGCCTCCAGTAAAGAACAGATATGATACAATATAAAAGTATCAACTTGCTGTATAGTTACAGAATTAGACTGATTCAGAGAAAAGCAAAATATGTTAATACATAACTATGTAACTTGAAGAATAAAGCAGGGAAAAAAGCTGAACTTCTCGAGTGATTGATAAACATGACAGAAATAATTGAGAGAAGTATTTAATTGAGTCGAGTATTGAGGAGAATACTAGAGAATGGGAAAAGGGAGGGGGTGGGGGGAGAGGGGGATTAATGTAGAATTTTAATGAAATCAGACCAGGGTTTCCAGGTGGCTAGAAAATTATGTCTTGTGCCCTTTTCCCAATTTGCAATCTCTTCAAAGTCATAAATCTAGGAAACATTTTCTATCAGATGAGAGAGGGATGGCGGATCTGTATTTCGCCACTTTGGTGGAATTAGCAGTTTGGCTGCAGAGATTAAAAGAGTCGGGTGATTGGATTCTGTTCTTTGAGGGTTACATTACTTACAACACTAAAAGTGTAGTTTGCAGCATTATTCTTGCATGAGTGCATCAGAAAACTTGACAAAAACTGTATGGACCGCATTCACTAAGGCTCCATTCACATGGGTCAGTTCGGTTGCATTAGAAACTGCACTAAAAAGTGCATTGGTGAAACCATGTGTCTTTTTACTATGCTTGTAGTAAAATGTGGCAAAAGAAATGCATGCAGTTTTGCAAATGCGCTTTTAGTGCGGTTTTTATTGCAATCAAACTGCCTCGTGTGAATGGAGCCTAAGGCTGGCTTCACAAAGATGTATTTGCACGCACAATACACAGTGAATATACCCATTGATGTCAATGGGTTCATCCACATTTCGATATTTTGCAAGTGCATTTTAGTCAAGCAGAAAAAAAATCTGAACATGTTCTATTCTTCTGCATATTGGTGCACCAAGGGTCCCTATAGAAGTCAATGGAGGGTGCACAAATGCACGCGCAATACACAAAAAAAACACATCAATAACTCATTAGCCATTTTAATCATGTTAGCCTCGCAAATGAACATGCCTAGTGGGCACGAAAAGCAAAAAGTACAGTAAAATACTCTGATGCACGTGCAAAGAAGCATAGTTCGCTCCGCAAAAACACTATACTAAGGCGTGCATAAATATGCTTACGCTCATGTAAAACTTGCCTTAGTAAATGTCTCAAGAGTTACCAGAACGTATTTCTGTTGATAATTTCAGTTTTCTAAGATAATGTATAACACTTGCTGTTATCTTCATTACAAGACGCAGAATTCTAATTATTGTCATGCTAATACAATCACATTAAAAGTAATAAAATAAGGGGACATACTCACTGGTTGGATTCCAGCGCTGCAGTCATGTAAACAAAACCTGGGGAGGTGCACCAGAGCACAGTGGGGGGGATGGAACTGGTGAGTATAACACTTTTTTATTTCATCACTTTCCCTACCTTTAGAAAGAAAAATCACAAAAAATTCTATGTGTTTAACCCCTTAACGCTCCAGCATGTACAATTACGTCCTGGGAGTGTGGGGTTTGCATGAAGAGGGATTGGGAAGAGCTCCTGCTTCATATGTAGTACCCCAGAGTTGGGGTCCCACTGCTGATCCCAAGATGCAGGGAGAATGGCAGGACCCTACCAAATAAGCAAGGCGATCGCCTCGATAAAGGTGGCCCTGCGCTGGAACCTTGGTTCTGACTATCCCTCAAGGGTTAATAAATGGAACCAGACAGACTGGTACACAGAACACAAATCACACACCAACATACTAGGGCTAACATGCAAGAACAACCACATAGAACAGGACAGTTCACTCCTCGTGTCTAGCCACCAGCACAGGCATACAGAACTTGACACTGTTCACACCATATGCACCATGTACACTGAACAAGGCTATCCACACCTAATGTCTGGCCACCTGCACAAACACTGGACTAGCCCATGTTCAAACACACAACACGAATACAGGCATGCAAGATCAACAAACCCTAGAGTGAAGGGATAGCAGCTTCCTCTTGCAGAGGGCGGATATTTATCTGCAAACAGACTGGTGGTGATTGGCTAGCAGAAGAACAGCACACCCAGCCTGTTTAATCATTCCACACCTGTGGGACTGTGCTGCTAGAAACCTATGTGGTACAACAGACCCCAGCCAGTACAACCCTTAGGCCGCCTGCTGACAGCCGGGTCAGATCCTGCTGCGAGAATTCTGGCAGAAGGATCTGTCCCGTGCCCCTACAGTGATCACTGTGGCTCACCTGCTCCAGGCATCTCCCCTCTCTGCTATGTGCCAGCTGCCGCCCAGCCGGCGCATGCAGAGAGGAGAGCCGATGTGTCACTAGTGATGTTTCTGTGCAGGCCTTTGCGAGACCCGCACAGAAATAGAATATGCCGCGATTTGTTTTCCCGCGTGCTTTCCCGCGGACAAATCGTGGCTGTGTGCATAGGATTGCATTATCTAATGCAATCCTATGGCAGCGGGCAAAATTCTGCAGGAAATCCTGCCGTGGAATTTCCGCTCATTTGCAGGAGTCCTTACACTTACATTTATCAATATTGAACTTTGTTTCCCATTTTTATACCCAAGCCCCCAGTTTCTCTAGGTCCATTTGCAGCTGTACATTATTCTCAGTTGTACTATCTTGTATAACTTTGTATCGTCTGCAAATATAGATATTTAACTCTGCAGTCCTTCTATCAGGTCATTGATAAATATATTGAACAGAATGGGGCCTAATACTGAGCCCTGTGGCACCCCACCGGCGACAGTGCCCCAGTCAGAGTATGAACTTTTTATTACCACCCTTTACACATGTTTTCGCCCAGACCGAGCTGTCAAATGCTTTAGAAAAATCCAGATATACGAGATCAATAGACTCTCCCGGGTCCAGCCTAGAACTTACTTCATTGTAGAAGCTGATCAAATTGGTCTGACATGATCGTCCCCTCATGAACACATGCTGGTGAGGAGTTATACCGTTGTTTTCCTTGAGGCATTCTAGGATGGATTCTCTCAGAAACCCCTTGAATATTTTTCCAATTATTGAAGTGAGACTTACTGGCCTGTAGTTACCAGGCTCTCTTTTAGACGCCTTTTTTTAATATTGGAACCACATTGGCAATACGCCAATCCAGTGGTAAAACCCCGTTTTCAATAGTGTCCATATATATAAAAAATAGCGGTCTATCACATCACTTAGTTCCCTTAGAACCCTAAGTATAGCATTTTGGGGATAAAAAACAAAACCTCTTTAAGGAGTTAACAAAGAAGTAAAATAAAATCTAAATAAAAAAATACAAAAAAAACAACTACCTCAATTTAATATATTTTTTTCATTTTTTTATTTCTCCTAATTTTCTTAATGTTAGTGTACAATTTTGTTTCTGATAAAACAAGTGGAGAGACAATTCCTTGCATTGGTTCAATAGGATGACCTTGAGTGTAGGGATAAATTGCATGAAATGATACCTTAACTACCACTCAAGATGTAACCACAGTGTAAGTACAAAGCTTATTTTACACATTTCAGCAATAGATGTTCTTAATGTTTCAGGTTCACATTGAGAGCTGAATATTAATGGCCATCTATGGATGAAGTCCCAGACGGGTCTATTGTAATATATTTCTAGGGCAAATTCCGGGAACATGCTTTCTGTCTGCTGAGGTTTTGTTGTTTCTCTATTTATAGAAAATCAGCATAATGCACAAAACATGCCAATAGCAATAATACTAAGATTTCTACATAAAGCTGTTATTTGAAATATGATTAAAGAGAAAGTGAGCTTTCCATAGTAATGAAGTATACCTTTAGACACAATCCTATCAGAATGCAGCGCCAAAGAGTAAACAGCTGTATTGCCGATGCGGGACCCAAGACAAACTGACAAACAGTTGATTTCACCAAAGAAAGCTGCAAAGTTCACTGCAGGACAAATGTTGTATTAGAAGGCGGCCATTCAGCATCCAATACATGGAGCTGCAGGGGAAAAACACCATTTTCCATTTGCATATCGAAGTTTCTTACATTCACCAGTATGTATGAGATTGTGTTTCACCAAAAATAAGACCCTGACTTATATAGAGACACCAGGTTTTATTTTCGGGGGGTGTCTTATTATACTTACCTAATAGGCTCAGTCCAGGTTCCTCCCATCGTCTCTGGAACTCCGCCACGCTTCTTGCAGTCCTCGGCCGCCCACAGGAGATCGCTTCCTGGTTACGGGATTCATAAATCCCACCTCCAGGAAGCAATGGCTGTGATTAGTTCTCGAGCACTGATCAGCCAATCCCAGCCATCGTGTTGTGGATGGGGTATTTTATTGGCTGAGCTGCAGTATTGATTGGCCAATTCATAAATCCCGCCTCCACAATGCAGTGGCTGGGATTGGCTGAGCAGCGGATGACGAACCAATCAATGCAGTGCCTGATTAACCAATTGCAGGCATTGCTTCTGGAGGTGGGATTTATGAATCCTGTAACCAGAAAGTGATCTTCTGTGGGCGGCCAAGGACTGCAAGAATCGCGTTGGAGCCCCGCGGAGCAAAGGGAGGGGCCTGGACTGAGCCTGCTAGGTAATGTATTTCTTTTTTTAACTTCTTTTATGTAATGCAGCTAGGGGTTATTTTCGGGTTGTATTTCAAGCCTCCCAGAAAATCCCAAAAAAATCAGGGTAGGGCTTATTTTTTGGGTAAGTCTTATTTTTGGAGAAACAGGGTATATATAGTTTGTCAAAAGTGCAGTAGTTTTAATCAGTAGGTTTTTAAAACAATTTGTACACATACATACAATTTTTCAGTATTCGTTGAATTCTATTGAAAAAAAATGGTCACCTATATCGCATCTGGTGGAGACATGCTACAAATCTCCTTATATAGTAACAAAGTCTGTGCAATTACACCTCTGTACAAATCTACAGTGACAAATGGCCAAATAGAAACCTCCATAGGGTAATATTAACATTACATATATAGCATATTCATGGAGCTGTAATATAGTTGTGTCAGTAAAGCCACAGTGGCTCAGTTGTTTGCACCGTTGCCTTGCAATGTTGAGTCCTAGCTTCAAATGCAACCAAAGACAATATCTACATGGAGTTTGCATGTTCTCCCTGTGTTTTTGTGGGTTTCCTCTCACACTCCAGGAACCTACTAACAGGGTACATTTTAAAAAATTGTGAGCCCCAATGGGAACAAAACCTAAAATAAAGTGTTGCGTAATATGTATAAATACAGTTGATGAGGAAATAAACTCAGTTGCTGCTGGGCTCCTTATAGTAGTGTGAATAGGCATTAGTTGGAAAACCAAATGAGAATATACTGTAGTTTACCAAGGCAATGGTTAAGTGTCAATCCTGGTATATAGGCAGGTAGGAACTATTAGGGGTTGATCCAGGGAACAGTCTGATTGCCATTAGGGAGTCGGGAAGGAATTTTTCCCCCATAAGGGCTAATTGACTTCTGGCCTTGGGGGTTTTTGCCTTCCTCTGGATCAACACAGTAGGATAGACAGGCTGGACTAGATGGACAATGTCTTCATTCGGCCTTACATACTATGTTACTATGTTACTATGTTAATGAATATAACAGCTAAAATAACTTTTCTTGTGTAGCTCTATGGCATATTTATGACTTCTCACAGTATTGATTAAATACTTAGATTCCACCCAATACCACCGTTATGTAAACGGAGACTGTGGTCAATAATGATGACTCCTGCCTGTCAGTGAGAAGATTCTCACAATTAATGTTGATGTGGAGATATACGGCACATTATAATATATACCTACAGGCAATTAGCTTTCTGGCAGCAATTGCAAATAATTATGTCCAAACAATCACGCAAGGAATAATGTACAATAAATGCAGGAAAGGGAGACATAATTCCTACCATTAATGAATGTGCATTTCCACATGTCATTAATAATAATTAATAGTGCAATGCTGGCAAGGATTCTTGATTTTATCATTAAAAGGCTATTGCCATCTTCAGCATTTATGACATATCTGCAAATGCCTGACATATGTGGGTCTCAGGATGGGTAGAAGGTGTTCTCAAACCACTGGTGAGGAGTACCACGAGCTACTTGCAGGACACCATGGACGTACTGAACAAACTGTCAACTATAGGTCCCCTCCCCGATGGCGACATCCTGGCCACCACGGATGTGGAGTACTTATTTTCTAACATCCCACACAAAGATGGACTGACCGTCTGCCAGACACACCTTAAGGTCAATGGGGTTGCCTCTGAATCTGTCTTACAACTCACAAGTTTCATCTTCACACACAATTATTTCTCCTTTGGCAAAGGGATGTTCTTGCAACTCCCCGGAACCACCATAGGCAGTAAAATGGCACCACAATATGCCAACCTTTTCATGGCAAAACTGGAGAGTGACTTTCTGGTCTCCTGACCCAGCAAACCATTGGCCTACTTCCGCTACATTGATGACATCATAATCCTCTGGACCAACACCAAACAAGAACTACCGGTAATAAAACTCTATGAGAGATTCAATGCGTTTCACTCCACCATAAACCTGATATTAAGTTGCTCATACACAGGAAGCTAACTTTTGGACACCAACATAAAAAGTTCAAACAACTCAATACAGACATCCCTGTAACAAAAACCTATTGATCGACCCACATACCTCTGATGGGGCAGTTCCTACCCGTAGCACATCAAAAAGTCCATTGTCTACAGCCAGGCCATCAGATATAACCGGATCTGCTCCGACCAGGGGCAAAAGTTCAGCTCAGCCCCCCCCCCGTACCCATACCTAAATTGTGCTGCATATAGCTGCAAAACGAATTTCCATACATGAATTAGTCCCTTGGTGTAAACTTTCCAAACATGATGCATTTCTCGCACTACATGAAAATTTGTTTGTGGCCCCCGTAGGCCACTCTCACAGACTCACAACTCTTTTTACTGCTGTTAGTGCGGCGCCCCAAGCGCCGTGCTAATCGTGGTACAATGCTTCCATGAATTTTATTGCAATTACTCAGACCTGAGCTCAGACGCAGTGTTTCTAATTCATTTTTTTTGCCTTTTTTAACGCACCCATCACAATGATGGTGTGCATTAAAAGCGCTGTCTCCTACGCTCTCCGACAGTGCACCACCAGCTGGACCAATCATGCGTCTGGCAGTGCACTGATAGACGGCAGTTGTGACCAACCACAACTGCAGTCTCTCAGTGGGAGGAGCGCATGCCCAGGGAGTCTGCAGTCTTTAATTGGCTGCCAGCTCCCCTCGTAACGGCCCTCCCCGTCTTGAGTGTAGGCCCGCAGACCACGGTGGTGAGACTGTATCTGACAGGTGAGCTGCAGTGGTGAAGCTGCACCTGGCAGGTGGCCCATGAGTTCTTGTTTGCTAAGGGGCCCGGTCACCATTGCAATCCCTGGGACCCCTCATGGTATGCCAGTGTTGGCCATGCACAGAAGGGGGTTACAGGACTGCCTCCACAACATTGTCACACTTCCGTGGCTGCCCGGTCACCAGATTTATCACCAATAGAACATGTATGGGACCATCTGGGCCGCCAACTTCGACAGCCTACGAGTTTGCATGATCTAGAGGCTCAGTTACAGCAAATGTTGACGCATGACACCAAATGGAACCTATATGCCTCCCTTGCCCACCATACTAAAACATCCATGCTTGCCCGATCACATCTTGTATCCAAGCCAAAGGTGGTACAATGGGGTACTAGAGCCCCCATGTCCACCCATATGCCATCTTCTATCCAAGCTGGAGGCGGTGCAACAGGGTACTAGAGCTCATCCCGCAAAAAAAAAAAACGAAACAAAAACAAGCACTCAGAGATCTGTTGAAGGAAAAATAAAAAGCGTAATGTCTCCTGGAATGCGGCGACTCAAAAGCAAATCTGTAAAAAAAAGAAGTGTTTTTAGTGTATAAAAAAAGTGAAAACATAAAAAAAAATACTGTATAAACTTAGTATTGCTGGAAATGAGCAGAGCCAGAGAATAATGCTAGTTCTTTTTTTTTTCAGCAGTGTGAACGGTGTAAACAAACAAAAATCCCAATTCTCCTGCAAAATGAATTAATAAAAGTTCTAGAATACTTTATATGTACTCAAAAATGGTGCCATTAAAAATACAACTTGTCACACAAAAACAAGCCCTCAAAACAGACAAGTCAACAGAAAAAAAAGTTATGACCCTAGGAATGCGATAAAAATAAAGACTTAAAAATTGGTTGGTCATTAGTGCCTAAAAAAGGCCCAGCATAAAGGAGTAAAAATCGTTGCTAAAGTCCCTCCCCTTGCTGGCAGTTCCCACGGCAAGCGCTGCTAGAGTCCCTCCCCTTATCATTGCTGGCAGCTTCCTTTGGCTTCTATGGGAGCTTCTATTGATGCTATCAGCCAGTAAGGGGAGGGAGGGGAGAGACTTTAGCAGCGCTAAGGTCTCTCCCACCCAGCCCACGGAATTCCGAGCTGTGGCGTACAAACGCCGCAGTCAGCTATGTGAACGGGCGAGAAAACGGGAGACACAACTTGATCGTGGCTTTCCCTCGTTCATGCAATTTTCGGTCGCAATGCAGGTGGCCGAAAATCGCAACGCCCGTGTGAAAGAGCCCTAAATGTCAGTCAGGTAATGCCTGCTAGTAAGATAAAATATACCAAAGACTATTATGTTCAACTTATAATATCATACATGATACTATTAACTAAAGCCAATCGTTACAGTGTCTTGTGGGTCCCCTGGAGAATATTCTTACAGTGTTTCATGTAAAAAGTTTTTCTTTAGCAGATATTTAATTACTAATTAGCACTTTATGTGCTTAGTGAGCAACTTTAAAAAGCAATCACAAGTGCTATATCCTGTTGTTGTTTTGTGTATTACATCAATTGAAGTAGGAAGGAGGAAAATCAATTATTTGATTTATCCCATTAATTTTAATTGGGTGGGTCCACTTTCACCACTGCAGAAAACTGATGGAACTGATGCTGTAGATGTATCTATATTATGAAAATGGCTTTATGGTTTTTATTTGCAGTATCATTCATCTAATTTTTTTTCCATTACTCATAAAGAAAAATGTGTGCCTTTGTGGATGAGTGTAGATGTGGATACACTTTATAAAACAATTCCACTATACTGTATATTATATCTGATATAATATCTGTCATGGTGCCTCTCGCAGTGATGCTGTCGGGCACATGTGCAGACCTAGAATGATGTAACAGTACCATCACTGGGTCACCTGACTTCACTCCCTAGGCTTGCATAGTGTCATTAGGTGCTAACTGGCTGAATGACACTGTATCAGTATGTGGGTTAGGGCTCTTTCCCACGAGCGTGTATAAGCCAGGGTTTTCACGGCTGGCCGATATACGCTACCATCTGGGGCATAAAAGCTCGTGAACGGGCGCACAAATCTAATGTTTGTGCGCCCGTTCCCACGGCATGGGCCCCGCCGCATAGGCGCCGAGATCACCATGATGTCGCCCCTTTGCATTCCCTTCCCATCGCAGGCTCACCTCTGCTCTCCTCCCCGCTTTTTCTTCGCAATATAAGGGGGTGAGGTGGGGGCGGAGCTAAGCACCATCCCGTTCCGCCTCCTCCTATTGATGGCTATGGACAACGAGCGGGGAGAGGGTGGGAACTTACGTCCCTCCCTTTGTCCGCAGCCAGTAATGGGAGGAGGCGGGACAGGACAGCGCTTAGCTCTGCCCCCGTCCCACCCCCTCCCATTGCAAAGACAGAGCGGGGAGTAGAGCAGAGGTGAGCCTGAATGGGGGAGGAGAGCAGAGGGAGGGAGTTTAGCAGCCATGCCCAATGCCGCAGCCAACGTCTTCCAGCCCAAAAGATAGTTCCAGGACTATCTTTTGGGCCCAATGTAAAAACGCGTGGCCCGGCCAGGTGCTTTTGCGTCTCAGGAATACGGCCATGTGATCTGATGCATTGGAATCCAATACATCAGATCACAGCATATATCAGCCGGCTTCAAAAACGGCCGGCCGATATACGCTAGTAGGAAGTAGCTCTTAGGCCGTTTTCAAGCTGGTGATAAAATCTCGTGACTCGAAAGTGAGTGAAAACGCAGAATTATGAAACCAATGATTTTCAATGGTTTCATTTCCATTTGCGATGTTTTCACTCATGCAATGTTGCGAGATTCAAAAATCACAGCATGTCCTTTCTTTCAGCATTTAGCGATTTTTTTTTCAAGTCTATGTTTCCCTATGGAGCCTTTTTATTGCATCGCAATGCACAAACGTTTGATTTCCTTGCAATGGATATTTAACATTAGAAACTCCAACTGACTTTCGCACGATGCACGATTTTTTCACAAGAAAAAGCCTCGCTGATGCTCAAAAATCACCTGAACAAAACTGCGATTTTGCTGCGATTTTCTCTTGGTGATATCGTGATCGCCCATGTGAAACCAGCCTAAATGGTTATACTTTTGTATTCTGGCCCTTAGCTTGTCCCAGTGAAGTTTTGCTATTACGCCTCTGACTTGTGGCTAGCTAACATTTCTCAATTCTTTGCTCTTGTTTTCCGATCCATGTCAGAGTTATATTCTGTGTTCAGAATTCCTAGCCTTCCCTCCCAGTTTCTACTTCCACCTTGGAACCATTTTACAGAGTCTACTTAGGTTCCGGCCATTTTGGTTGCCCAACAGTTAGGCAGGATCATTTAGGGATATAGTAGGGAAGTATTATTTCCCCTCCAGCACTTTAGAATGAATGCTTTATGTATGTCTTGTTTCATTGTCCTGAGTCTTGTATGAGTCAGTGTTATATATATATATTAACAACAGCAGGCATGAAAGGGTTAATGTCTGTTAATGTTTGGGGATGTCTGAAAAATGTAACAATTTTATCTAGTTATGTATTGGTCGATGGGCACGAGTTGTGGGTCAGGTGGCAGTAGAAGAGGTTGTGAGTTGGAGTTTGAGGAAAGAGGAGGTTGACCGATGGAGGAGAGATGGGCTACTGCTCCTGCCGGAGCTCAGCCATGTCGGAGTCTCTCCTTATAAGAGGCTTGCTCTTTCGAGGTTTTAGAAACCAGGACATGCTGAGAACGTGTGGATGTGAGAGCGCAAGAACCACGTATTCCTATAACAGAGCCGCAAGTTATGCGAGAGAAGTGAGTAACCACCTGATGATAGCCACAAGTGTGAAAATGTTTTGGAGTCCCTCCAGTTGAGAGGGTTCTGCCCAAGAGAGAGAGATTCAACAGATAACTGTGACTGTGGGTATGTATGCCTTGAGAAACCAGAACTGCATGAGAGTAAAGAAAGAGGTGAGAGGTGTAAGCCTACTACTAATAATCTACTACTGTTAAAGTGACTACATACAAGAAAGAGAAGTTAAAGTAAAAGAACAAGACTGCATGTCCCCAGTTCTTGTTGAAAAAGTACTTTCTGTGTGTGGACTACTCTTTATTTAAGCTGCGTTATCCGGCCCTGATTAAGGAACGTTGGCGTCATATTGACAAAACAGGAACTTAAAGGGGTTGTCTCACACCGAAACGGGTTTTTTTTCCATAGGCCCCCCGTTCGGCGCAAGACAACCCCAAAGGATGTGTTAAAAAAAAATTTTTATTACTTACCCGAATCCCCGCTCTGCGACGTCTTCCTTCTTCCTTCTTCTTCCTTCACCAAGATGGCTTCCGGGATCTTCACCCACGATGCACCGCGGGTCTTCTCCCATGGTGCACCGTGGGCTCTGTGCGGTCCATTGCCGATTCCAGCCTCCTGATTGGCTGGAATCGGCACACGTGACGGGGCGGAGCTACGAGGACCAGCTCTCCGGCACGAGCGGCCCCATTCACCAGGAAGAAGACCGCACAGCGCAAGCGCGTCTAAAAAAGCAAGAAGACATCAGAATTAGATGGATCCATGGCAACGGGGACGCTAGCAACGGAGCAGGTAAGTGAATAACTTCTGTATGACTCATATTTAATGCACGATGTACATTACAAAGGGCATTAATATGGCAATACAGAAGTGTATACCCCCACTTGCTATCGCGAGACAATCCCTTTAAAGGTTCCCACTTTAAAAAAGACATAGGCAAACTGGAGCAAGTTCAGAGAAGAGTTACCAAGACGGTGAGCGGTCTGCAAATCATGTCCTATGAGGAACGGTTAAAGGATCTGAGAATGTTTAGCTTGCAAAATAGAAGGCTGAGAGGAGACCTAATAGCTGTCTACAAATATCTGAAGGGCTGTCACAGTGCAGAGGGATCAGCCCTATTCTCATCTGTACACGAAAAGACCAGAAGAAATGGGATAAAACTGAAAGGGAGGAGACACAGATTAGATGTTAGAAAAAGCTTTCTGATGGTGAGGGTGATCAAAGAGTGGAACAGGTTGCCACAGGAGTTGGTGAGTTCTCCTTCAATGGAAGTGTTCAAACAAAGGCTGGACAGATATCTGTCTGGGATGATTTAGTGAATCCTGCACTGAGCAGAGGGTTGGACCCGATGACCGTGGAGGTCCCTTCCAACTCTACCATTCTGTGATTCTATGATCTCCCCTGGTTAGTAACGAGGTCGGGTTCTTAGCCAGCGATTTGGAGGAGACAGTAGAGCCCCGTGACAGGTTGCTATTTCTTTACCCCACTGCCTCCTCGGCTGAGGGCCTGCTCCTCGGACGCTACACTCGCTACTTCCCATTCCTTGTTGTGTCCCTATTTGGTATCTGTCCCCTTGTGTATATCCTGTCTTTCAGCCTTCCTAGTATTTGTTTGTTATTGTCATGATTATAAGTTACCATTATTGAAATATCTTTCTCTACTGGCAGATACATTTTGGAGTTGGACTGATGTACCATACCAGTAACATGCAAGGTAACAAGGAAGAAGTATGTCGAACACACCACCTTCTGTTAACCCTTGTTCTGCCCGGAGCATGGATCCCATATAGACCAACTGTAAAGCAGCATAGAACACACTCCACTTTCATAGACATAAAGCAAACTTTATTGAAAGTAAATCAGTAAAATCCTTGGATCGGAACCTCTTGACAGACTTGTTCTGGACGCAGTGTGCGCCCTTAGTTGTTGCACCCCATTCGCTAACATTACACTGTACTTAGCTGTGGAATTTTGGTGTGGATTTTGCAACCAAGCAATGTGTGAAAATCGCCATAAAAAAAGAAACAGCTCCCATAGGGGTGGCAGCATGACGCATACAGTGAAACCTCCTTGAGATGAGGTGGGGGGCAGATTTATATGCTTAAAGAAGATGGACAGTATGTATAATATATGATATAACTGCAAATCTCTTACAGAAAATCTGGTCTGAATTAGGAGCGGACTTTTCGAAGAGGTGGCGTTTTGTGGAGTTACTCCCTATATTCTTATTTGCATCTTTATACTGTCGTGTATTATCCTTTATTTTATTATACAGTCCGCAATCACATGAACATCGCTGATCATTAAATAAAAGCTGGATGTGAGAATTTTCCCAGTTTAGTGCTATGCTAATCCCAATTGCAGTATACCTATTCAGGTGTGCCCATAACACAACTAAGTGCCTGTGCCATGTGCCAGATATGACTGGCGAAGGAGCATTATGCCATTTATGTCTTCAGTGGTATTTAAATGAAAACATTTACTCTGACATTAAAGACCTTAGATGCCCATCAACCACTGATCCAAGTAACAAAGCCAGAGGCAATTCTAAAACCCCCCAAACCAACTGTCTGACAACCGAAATGCAATGAGCCAGACCCTGCTGGAAGAATCTCCTGCTCATTAGCAACATCTGTGTAGAGCGACTGGTCTACGTATAATAAAATCCAATCATTTGAGTCACTGCGGACTAATGAACGTGACTTTTAACAGCTTTTATTGTCCAACGATGAATATTTGGAGCCCATTTCTGGTGAGCAGGCTCACTCAATGCGGTCATCATTATAGTCACAATAGGCTGATGTATCAATGGAAAAAGCGGGGCAGTAAAACAAGAGGAAGAATTTAACAAGATGTAATTGTTTAAAAAGCTAAAATGCCCTTTTTATTTTAATGTTCTCATAAACGTATTTGCTAAAACATAGACTTATTTAATGTGTTATTTCACAAACGAGCTTTATACCACTGAGATCCATTGTACCGAACTTATAATAACAGTGTTTCTTAATGGCCAACCAGAGGATCTATTTATACGACTATTTATGAGATTCTGGGGAGCATTTTGTATCCAACATGTTTCTCTGTGGGACTCATCTCTTCATTGTCACGCTTTTTTATGAATAATTTAATATGAGGCTTCTGTCTAGCTCAGAATAGATGAGCAAAGCAACCTTGTTTGTTTTAGCAGTCCTTTTACGTGTTACATTTTGGTATTGCCCATGTTTCAGAGAAGTCCATATATGACTGCAGTGGCATACACAAAGGTAGAACTTAAAGCTACTGGGCTTCTAAAATCTGTGACACGGCCCCCCCAACTTTAATGCTTCATTCATAGTACTTGTCTCCCCTAATATGGGAAAGAGAGACCATATGTGCACCCTAAGGCACCAGGGCTGGATGCAACCTCATCCTCTGCACCCACTAATGGGGTTTTCCAGGGAAATACTATTGATGACCTATCATAAGGATAGGTCATCAATAGTTGATCAGCCGGGGTCTGCCGCTTGGGACCCCGATCATTCAGCTGAGCAGGCACAGACTGTCTGCTCCGCAATAACAGAGGTCGGAGCAGAAGCCTCCGCGCCAACCTCTGTGTAGTGGCTGGCGCTTGTAAGTGCAGGCATGGTTCTCATTGAAATCAATGGGAGCCGTGCCTGCAGATACAGGCAATGGCCACTACATGGGAGGTCGGCGCGGAGACTTCTGCTCCAAATACACAGAGGTTAGAGCAGGAGTCTCCGTACTGACCTCCTATGTAGTGGCCAGCGCTTGTAACTGCAGGCACTACTCCCATTGATTTCAATGAGAGCCGTGCCTGCACTTACAAGCGCTGGCCACTACACAGAGGTTGGCATGGAGGCTTCCACTTTGACCTCTGTTATTGTGGTGCTGACAGCATGCGCCTGATCAGCTGATAGGTCGGGGTCCCGAGCGACGGACCCCAGACGATCAACTATTGGTGACCTATCCTGATGATAGGTCATAAATAGTATTTATGTCTGGAAAACCCCTGCTTATACACTGAAGGATCACGACATTATCAACAGCTGGTGCATGACATCTTGTGATCTGTAACATGGTACCACGTGATGGCCATGTTTCATTCTGCTATCAGATACTGTGCTGACCTCTCCTTTGCTCAGCAGAAGACAACATTTGGTAGTCATGGGTAAATGTGGTGACTTGAACGACTTTGACATTGGGCAGATTGTTGGTGTCTGGAGGGTTGGTGCCAGTATTTCTGAAGCATTTATTGCTCTTGTTCGTTGTTCCTTAAGCACGCTATCAAGATTGTACCAAGACTGGTTAAAGCATGGACAGAACTCCGAAAGAAAATCTCACCGTGGCAGGCTACATGTGGTTGCTCTTAGAGGAGAACATCGGGTTACATGTTTGGTAGCTCAACAACAATGTGCCATAGTGGACCAATTGATGCAGCAGGGAAAGTTAGACAAATTCACACAATGACTATTCAGCGTACCTTGTGTCAACTGGGGTTCAATAGATGAAGACCAACAAGGGGTGCCCCTGATGACCCCATGTCATCGCCAATAACGCTTTGCATGGGCACAGGAAAGACATCAAAGAACCTTGGACATGTGTCAGAAGGTCATCTAGGGTGATGGACCTGCCACAGTGGGCATTGGTTAAGTGGGGTATGGAGGATATTCGCCACCTTGTGGAATCTATTCTGTGACATCTGAAAGCTGTAATTGCCCAAAAAAGGTGGACCAACCTATTATTGAGTAGGTGTTCCTAATTAGTGGATGTTTAGTGTACATATATCCTACAGAATTACTGCCTGCACCTACAATAATACTCCATTCTTCAGTGCCTTTATAGAGGCTTTATTCACAACCATCCATGAGTGTGTAAGAGTGGGAGAGAGTGGCCCATCCCTCGGTACTGATGCTATACAACATTGTACATGAACTAATGTACTGTATACAGTGTATATTTATGTGATGTTTTATTTCCAGGTCTCCTCCCCCTAGAGAAGTATTACTAATGATGACTGTCAGTATGGCGGCACTGATCTTCATACAATGTTAACATTTACATTATATTATATAAAATGTTTTATAGCATATTTAATGGCAGTGACTTTTCCTTGAAGAGTTTTGTATGTTCCTCCATTCAGATCTGGCAGTGGGGAAGTCTGGTCCTGTTTCCATGCTTATGGAAGATATTATTCTTGGATATACAGGTGGTATATTGCTGTGGCACTACCAGATTGATTAAGATGTACTGTTCCCACCATACGGCCCTCACAAATAGTGTGTATTTAGACCCACAGCCTACACATGGAAAGTCTGGGTGTGGCTGTCATGGCCCTGCTTGTACCAACTAGTTTCCAGTGCAAATGCGGGTCCAGTGTGATGTCACAACGTCAGCGCCGGACCAAGTGATTTATCTGCTGATGCATGCCTAGTGGCATTTGGCGTTGAATGCCAAGGGAGAAACATCTCCCTTCTGATATTGTGCTGATAGGCTAGACGAGCTGTCAATTGTCTCAGTCATCTTACCAGTATCTCATTTAGGGTATTAATTCTGATGCAAACATCCAAAGTTCAGGGAAAAAAGTGAACCCTTGATTACAATAATCTATAGATCCCACTTTAACAGCAATCAACTCCACCAAATAAGATTTGCACAAGATTGAGAAGGAATTTTGGATCTTTCCTCCCTGTAAATGTGTTTCAGTTCATCAATATTTCTAGGATGCCTTGCATGCACAGTTCTCTTCAATGCATGCCACAGCGTTTCGATGGGGTTAAGGTCAGGTCAATGACTTGGCCACTCCAAAACACAAATAGTCTTCTTTTTTAATAATTGTTTAGTTGATTTACTTGTGTGCCTTGGGTTATTTTTTTTTGTTACATCATCCAATCTCTGCAGCCCTTACATTATTCTGTAAAATGTTTTGATACACCTTAGAATTCATTATTTCTTCAATCATCGTAGTACGTCCAGGCCAGGAGGCAGCAAAGCAGTTCCAAATCATGATGCTCTCTGCGCTATGCTTCACAGTTGGGATAAGGTTTTGGTGTGCAGTTTTCTTTTTCCTCCAAACACAACGTTCATTTGTGCTACAAGGTTCCACTTTTATGTCCATGGAACATTTTCGTCTATGCTTTATGGAACATCCGGGTAATCTCAAGCAAATTTGTTATCCTAAGAGGATGCTTACTCCTAGAAAAAGTAGCAATAGTCTTGAATTCTCTTTATTTGTAGATGATATTCTAACTGTAGATTGCTGTACATCCAGATGTGTATCAATGTTTTTCTAGCCTTTTCCAACTTCATGCACCTCTATAACATGCCTTTTCAGGTCTTCTGAAAGTTGTTTGCATCAAGGCATAGTTCACATTAACCAATCTTCTTGAGAACAACAGATTTTTCAGTAACCAGGCTTTGTATGTCTTTATTTACTTATGGGAAAAGCACCCGTGAAACTCATACTTTAATTCTCATCTCTTTCTAAGGCTTGTGCCATGTTTGAAAGTTATCCCTTATCCACAGGATAGGAGGTAACCTTTAAGTGAGTGGGGGTCCCTCCAAGAACGGGGCTCCAATGTATCCTGAAGTGAGGGCAGCAGTGGTCGGACATATGCACTGCCATTTCATTCAGCTACTTAGCTTGAGATAGGGCACCTTCTGCCTGAAACATTGCCATGTGTTTTAATTAGGGCCACCATTAAAGATTTTTACACGATTTGCAGCAAATATACGCTGTGTTCTGTCCGCCTTCAAAAATTTGGATAGAATAGTGTAGTCAACTGTGATATTCCAAACCCTAAATACTGTTCTATAATTTACTGTTAAACATGCTACTGTCCTATTACTACCTCAATTAATTAGTTTACATAATAAGTAGATAGCCTAGGGCTAATGATAGTAAAGGCATTGTTTAGTTTGTGAGATGTTTCTAGGATACCTCTACATCCTAAGGGTTGGCTCCAGTGGTACCGATCAGGCACTTATGCCAGCACTTCAGGTGGACATTTGATTGCATCGTGTCAAAGTGACCTCCCAAGATTCTGAAAGTGTTCAGCAACTGAGCAACGTGTATTCCATGGTAACTAATAGAGATGAGCGAACACCAAAATGCTCGGGTGCTCGTTACTCGGCACGAAATTTTCGCAATGCTCGAGGGTTCGTTTCGAGTAACGAACCCCATTGAAGTCAATGGGCGACCCGAGCATTTTTGTATATCGCCGATGCTCGCTAAGGTTTTCATGTGTGAAAATCTGGGCAATTCTACAAAGTGATGGGAACGACACAGTGACGGATAGGGCAGGCGAGGGGCTACATGGTGGGCTGCATCTCAAGTTCACAGGTCCCACTATTAAGCCACAATAGCGGCAAGAGTGGGCCCCCCCCCCCCGCACTGTCAGCGTAAAGATCGTTCTCCTCTGGCACAGCTGTAACAGCTGTAGCAGAGAAGAACGATGTTTGCCCATTGAATTCAATGGAGCCAGCAATACAGCAGGTTCCACTGAATGCAATGGGCTGCCGGCGATCGCAGGATGAATGGTCGGGAAGGGGTTAAATATATAACCCCTTCCCTGCAATTCATCCAGAAATGTGTTACACGAAAAATATATACCGGCGTATAAGGTGACGGGGCGTATAAGACGACCCCCCAACTGTCACCTTATACGCCGGTAATACAGTGGAGCAAAGAATAAAAAGCATTACTTACTTCTTCAGACGATCTGCGGCGCTCCTGCAGACTGTCACTCCTTCCTGGTGTTTGCAGGCTCTTGCTCGCTCCTGGTCCACGGCAGACTAAAGCTTTCTCTACGAAAGGCTTGAAATCCCCGCCTCCAGAAACACAGCCAATCACAGCAATTCAATGACATCACTGTCACTGGCTGTGATTGGCTGAAGGCACGTGTGTTTCTGGAGGCGTGGATTTAAAGCCTTTCGTAGAGAAAGCTATAGTCTGCCGTGGACCAGGAGGGAGCAAGAGCCTACAAACACCAGGAAGGAGTGACAGTCTGCAGGAGCGCCGCAGATCGTCTGAAGAAGTGAGTAATGATTTTTATTCTTTGCTCCACTGTATTGCCGGCGTATAAGGTGACAGTTGGGGGGTCGTCTTATACGCCCCGTCGCCTTATACGCCGGTATATATTTTTAGTGTAAACATTTCTGGATGAATTGCAGGGAAGGGGTTATATATTTAACCCCTTCCCGACCATTCATCCTGCGATCGCCGGCAGCCCATTGCTTTCAGTGGAACCTGCTGTATTGCTGGTTCCATTGAATTCAATGGGCAAACATCGTTCTTCTCTGTCACAGCTGTTACAGCTGTGGCAGAAAAGAAGGATTTGTCTTCTATATGTTCTCAATGGGGTCGGCGCTGCTGCTGCCGGCCCCATTGAGCGCATATAGAGAAGATTTATGGCCTTTAGAAGGACCGTTGGGGTTCTTGAAGCCTACAATACACCTAACACTCTCCCTATAGCAGCTCCAACACGATAGCACTTTCCCTGAACTAATGTCAGAATGCATCCGTAGCGAGCCGCGGGAGGGGCAGATTACAATACTCGGGTGACACCTAATCTCCCCAGCCACTCACAGCAGGGGGGTGGTATAGGGCTTGAACGTTGCAGGGGGAAGTTGTAATGCCTTCCCTGTCTTTCAATTGGCCAGAAAAGTGCGCTAACGTCTCACAGAGAAAAGTGAAAGTAACCCGAACACCGCGTGGTACTCGTTAAGAGTAACGAGCATCCCGAACACCCTAATATTCGCCCGAGCATCAAGCTCGGACGAGTACATTCGCTCATCTCTAGTAACTAATAATTTTAAGCATTTACAGGGCAGGCAAATGCATTTCTTCTGCTAATTAGCTGTTTTTATTTGTTGTTTACTTGAATCGAGTATCACAGGGAACAAAGAAGGAATTTGTAGACTATTAACTGTGGAATGTTCAGGATGACATTTATATTTTCAAATATTGTTTGGACTTTACAATCATGGTTTAAATTCCCTTTCACAGAAATGTACATTATGAGCAATTTCATTAAAAGAGGTTGCCCAAGTTACTTTATTTTCTAAAGCTAGCAAATATGGTAAAATAAGAAAAAAGATGCTGTACTCACCAACTGCAGTCAGTTATTGGCTATAGTAGTCACATGTGTATATGGGCACATCACCGCTGCAGTCATGTGGTGGGGAGGAGCATAATGGTTGCCATGCATTGACAGCTGATTGTCCCTGAGTATAGCATTTTTTTTATTTTACTATTGCTAAAAATATTACGGCCCCCATCACACAGGCGTATTTGTGCTCGCAAAATTTTCATGTGCAGTGAATAGAACCCAATGACTGTGATTAGCGGAAACCTTTAAGCACTTTTGGAGTTAAAATTCTGTTTTTATTGATGGGAGTCTGGGCACTGAGATCCCTTCTGATTGCTAGAACAAACAGAACATGTTGCGAAATACGCACACAAAAGTGAGAATGAACCATTGAAAACAATGGGTTCTATTGCCTGAACTAAAAAACCCTGAGCAATCGCTAGTCGCTTCATTTCCGTTCACTGAAACAAAGGGAATAATGAGTGATTTCTCGCTCAGTGTAAATAGGAAGTCATTCAACTTTTGAATGACTGCCTGATCACAGTGAATGGAGGCGGGTGGTCGAAAGACTTCAGCCTGCGTCACCTCCATTCATTAAAAGACTATTGCTCCTGTGTGAATGCACAGGAGCGATAGTCGTTAGGACGACTGTCGGGTGCTTTGCTTTTAACCCCAACAGCCATGTGAAGCCGCCCTAAAGATCCATTTATACTCAATGATTATCGCTCAAAATTCGCTCAAACGATGTCTTTTGAACATAGTAACATAGTAACATAGTATGTAAGGCTGAATGAAGACAATAAAGACAATGTCCATCTAGCATGTAATTGCTACCATCATTTGATTTTCGTCCGAATGATGATTTTTAGTTCAACTTAAAATCCATCATTCGGCCAGGCAGCTGATCGCAGGGAGTGCACACTGTGATTCTCCACACTACAATAACATTGTTTTCAGCTGCAGTCCCATGGGAGAACTGTATGCAGAAAACAGACCACCTGCTGTTCTCTGCATACAGAACAGGGAGGCTCATTTACACACAAAGGAAGCTAATAAGCTTCTAATGGGCATTAGTGCCCATTATCAGCTTATATAAAATGATCGCTCAAACTGTCAATCATCTTATCTTTTGAACACATTTTAAACGCGATCATCTTTGCGTGTAAATGGGGCTTTAGACCTATAGATGACCCCCATTTAACTTTAAAGGACTTTATAACTAGAATCCTATATTATCATTGTATGTTAAATAAGTTCAGCAGTTGAAACTTGCAACTTTGCCTTACTCAATTACCATATCATAGTGCGCATACTTCATGATAGTCATAATAATAACAACACTAATAATACAGTATATACAGTAACTTTTAGATTATGTTTGTTTTTAGGCAATACAGTATTATTCCATATGAGGAAAAGCTTCGGTAGCAGGTGAAACAACTAAATGCCACACAAGGGCTATAGCTTCGACCTACTGGGAGTCCAACGTACCATCGTAAAACAGGTGGATTGGTTTATGATAGTGGTTAAAGCTAACTTTATTGATTAATAGCCGTTCCCCTGCTAAGCAAAATTTTACACTGCACTACTTTTAAGACTGCAAGTAAATCAATAATGAGTTTGTGAAAGGTGATGATTAAGGCAGATTTTCAGGTTAAGCATATTCATGAACCCAAGGGAAAATGGAAAGCAATATTAATTAAATCATCCACACCCTCTCATTGCTTTCTAATTTTATGGTTGATATAGTCCTAAAAGCCTTGCTAGGAATATACTGGTTTCTTATATAAAACACATAGGAAAGAATGGACCATTCTAGAAGATAGTATATTGTATTTTACAACTTTTTTTCGTTCTTTACTTTTGCAGAGTTATGTCACCTTGGAAGTGTTTTCAATAAAGCGAACCGTTTCCATTGTTTGTTACCCACAATAAAACCAGATCCTGTATATTAGAACACTATTTTTTACGTTTGATGTAGTGGGTCATTTTTAAGCAGCGTTAGACACGATTAATTTTGTACTATAAAACAGCAAGACATACTCCAAATTGCAGAATAATTGTTGAGGACAGACTAGGGGTTTCCGAAATGGTGATCACCTGAGATCTAAAACCTCCAGTCAATGCCAGTGCTGTGCTTAATCTGACAAGATGTCAAAAACATAAAGGCACTCCATTGAGTTTTTTTCAATTGATTATGTAATCAGCCCCCCAGTATATATAAATCAGCTAGTATTAACTTGTTTAGCTCTTCTTTCTATCTGAAAAATTCCCTTTAGTTGGGTCATTTGATCTCATGTTGACCCTCTGGAAATTACTTGCCTTCCTGTTCTCTTAAGGGGTCACCAGAAATTCCTGTGTGATGAAATTACATGGACTGTACCATACATGCTGTTTTGGGGAGGGGGGCAGTAACTCCTATCACAGTACTGCTTATTAGAGGCTCCTGTCACACAATTTGAATGAAGAAGTTGATAGTTCATCCCCTATGACTGGATACTTATGGTATTTTGCTTATTTAGGTGAATGAAGAGGTTAATCATATTTACACTGTCCTCCCAGCAGGCAGAGATGGTACAGTCTTTAGCTGCTCATGTAATGCTGTGGCAAGGCATCATGGGATTGATAGCATAGAACACAGTGAAATTGAAAGCAGCTTCAAGATAGTGTCTGATAAGCATCAGACAGGAGGCTGCACTTCATGGAAAAGAGGGCAATATACAGAGGAGACCTCCAGAGTGTGGCAAGAAATCAGGAGAGGAGTGCAGGGGTAGAAAAATGTACTTTTATGGGAGTGCTTCTTTAACCATGCATTGCAACAGTGGTATGCAGAACAGCCGCTCTAAACTCACAGCACCTTTGAGAAGATGAAGTATATTAGTAGAAGACCAGCATGGCCTCTACCCCTGTCAGCTAAGGCTAACAAATATCACATTTTGTTTAATATGGTTTTTTCTCTCTAGAAATGTTAGCAATTCTAACCATTGAGCAATGATGGAAAAAACAAGTGCATGTAAACGTGCTGTTTAAAGCTCGGGTCCATCTATGTTGAACCAAAGGCTACTGACACTTGTCTATTAAAGGACTGTCTGCCTTCATAAATGGGAGTGATATGATAATAGGGACACCAATGTAAACTAATGCCAAAAACGGTAAAACATATGAAATCTTACATCATTTAATATATAATGGTATACGATACACTAGAAATATGCGTATTACACTAAATGTCTCCATCTGTTGTTTTTATATACAATTGCTGAAAACGGCCATATACTTACTGATATAGGAGGGCAATTATGTGCACCACCTCAACATGCAGGCAGCCGTACTGCCAAATGAGGGAGCCAGTTACACTTGTAGAAGACACCGAGGAGACAGCCACTCACACAACCTCCTAATATAGAGTAGGTGATTGCTTGGTGTATACTCCTTCACAGAGTAGATACAAAGTGCCAGACCTTCTGATACATGTAGTGCACCATGCAGCTCCTTGCTGAAATCCAGTCTTGTTCTATGTTTCTTTGCTCCTGCTAAATCCACTTCCTGTCTCCCTGTTCTGGTTCCATCCTGCTACTGATTAGGACTTTCTATAAATGTCTGACTGTGCCTCAGATTCAGTGTGTGATTATTGTTCTCCACCACCTTGGTCAAGCTCCTCTTCCTCCTGCTCATCTGCAATTGTACCGATACCCACTGCTGCTGACCTCTGGCTTCCATTTGACTTTGTTTCTGTCCCACCCCATTGTACCGCATACTGATACCTACTGCTGCTGACCTCTGGCTTCCATTTGACTTTGTTTCCATGTCATCCCACTTTACTGCATACCGAGACTTCCCAATAAGGACTCCTGATTATCTTGACTACTCTCCAGTGACCGACACGGCTACTACACCTGTGGCTCCAATCCAGCGTTGGTAAGACTTATAAGCTAGTGTCCATTGTCCAATGGATCCAGCACTTCATTGGGGTTTTTATATATAAAATAAAACAAAATGCAGATGTGAAATGAGCCCTACATACTGAATTTACATAAACTTGAATGCGGATATTGAAAATAGCACAATGAACTCATTTAGGTGTTTCCAATAGCCCCATGCATTCTTGTCCTGCTCTTTAAAATCGAAAATGGTAAGAGCCTCTTGTTCTTGGCAACATTGGAGATCCCGGAGGTTGGACCTTTATCAAATTATTTTTACAATCTATCTAATTGATAGGCTATAAAGTTAAGGCTATTTACTAATACTGTCAAATAGTTAGACAGTGCAAACTTAAGGTCCATTTACACGGGATGAATGTTGGGCAAATGATGCCCGACACTCGTCCCTGTGTTTCCTCGCTCCTGTGCTCCTGAACTGGAGCTAACAGAGCTGTCTCGCTCACGGAGCGGCCAGCAGGGGGGTAGTGCAGTGCATGAGATTTCTCTCCCCTGGCTCCCCCCCGCCCTCTCCATTGAGATAACACAGCGGCCGTTCACTACTGAACGGCCGCTGTTTGCCCGACATTCATTCCATGTAAATGGACCTTTAGGGTCCTTTAAGACCAGTTAATTTGAATGAGCAAATCAATGAGTGATGTCACTGCTAGCTCGTTCGCTTTTATGCAGTCTGTTTCAACAGGCAAAGGCATCGTTGGCTCATTCAAAGGAGCATCGCTCAGTATTATTCAGTCTTTCACATTTGTTGTATAAGTGAATGAGAAGGACCGAACGATTCCTGCTTAAACCGAACGATAAGTGAATGAGCCAACGATGGTTTTTATGCCTGCATAAAATGAATGATGAGCGAAGAGTGAATGATTATTGTTCTGCGCTCAGTTGTTGGTTTGTGCTTAGACCGAATGATTATTGTTCAAATTTTGTATCAAATTTTCAAAAACAAGCCTCATTAGTTATATTTCTCCCCATCTACACGGAGGCCTCATGCAAAGCTATGTGCAGAATGCTGTATGTCAGCAGACAGGTGGGTAGATTTACTATGGAGAATTCAACAGTTTTCTGGCTCAAATTGCTCCGAAAAACTGTCTTCCATACTTTGTACCACATTTATGATGCGTTTTAGACACTTTGGGACACTTTTTATAACACGTCCGACAAAAGGGATATGGCTTTGCTAAAAAAGGGGCATGGCCTAAATGGGCCAAATTAAATAATGTGTGATAAATCTGGCACATCTAAAGACTGTCTAGTCTAAGTTTGCATTGTCTTTCTAGTAGTCTCTATTAAGATGTCCGAGTGCGAGTTACTCCCAAGATTCTCGAGTACAACTCGCATCAGGCAGCACATGGATATACGTCTGTGTGCAGCCCATACCCGCAGGTCTGTGTGCTGCCCGTGAAATACGAGCAGGAAAATCATCCGTCTGAATGGGCACTTAGACTATTAGCAAACCTGCCTCAGTGTCCCCAATACTCTGCACGGTGGTGCTCTATATAATGCCATATTGGAATGTTATTCTATCCTATTAGCATTGCTTCTAATACTTAGACAAGCACATAGTCAAAAATCTTCACGTGCATCATGCAGAACTGCAGAATATGGTTTGCTCATAGATTCTGAAAATTGATCTCGGTCCTCCCATGTAGTTGAATAATCCAGGGGCTTTTTGGTAACTAGTTTCTTTATTTTACTGCATAAGAAAAAAAATTCTGGAAAAGGCAAGTTAACTGATCATCAAGTTTCATAGACTGTTTCAGCTGAGCTTGTATTTCAGGAGTATAATACTGTGAGAAGCATTATTACTGTGCCATCTGTGAAAATGCTGTGTTGGAAGAGATTCAGCCCCATGCTGTATACTTCAGAAATCTCATGCTGGGTTATCAAGCTAGCCGTTGTCCATTCGAAATCTGTTCTCACTTGACAAATTGAATTTAATATATCACCATTAAATAGTCCTTTCTAAAGCCATAATTAAATCACTTAAGGATTTTGTAATAGGAAATCTCAACAAGGTGATATAAAAGGGGAAGATAAATAAAAAGCGAATTAAAAGGCCAACATAACAAAAAAAACATTGTTCTATTTAGCTTGCTGGTGTCCGATTTAGAGTTAAATGGCTATCTTTGTTTTTCCAGTACCAAGTGGTAACTTTATCTGGATCTCATAATATATTCCAGCCTCCAAGACTTCTCCAGAGCAGCATTGGTCCTCTGGAACGCACTACCAAAAGCTACCCGAGCAATCCAGGACTCGCAGAACTTCAGGCGTGCTCTAAAAACGCACCTCTTCAAGGAGGCATACCGCATCCCCTAAACCAAACCCCTCTGTACTCCGCCTGATAATATGCTTCCTGACCTATTGACTGCAATCCCTGCTAGCCATCATAAACCGCTCCTGCAGTCATACTGTTTCTGCCGTCACACAGCTAAATGTCTGACCATTGTCTATGTGTATAGCATCCCTCACTCTCCACCTCGCCATACTGTGCACATCTCCAGCTCCTTTACCTTCTGTATCACCCCACTATTTGTAGTATGTAAGCTCGTTGGAGCAGGACCCTCACCCCTATTGTTTCCATCAACTGATTACTATATGTAACCGTGGTTCTGTAATGTTTGTATTTTGTCTTTCTGTATTCCCCCCTGTCTATGTAAGCGCTGCTGAATATTTTGGTGCTATACAAATAAAGTTTAATATTATTATTATATGTTCAAAGTTACCATTATGATGTTCTACAGGTGAGCATTTCCAGATGAATGAATAGACTGGAAGTAACATTTAAGTGAATAAACATATTGTATGTCACGTGGATAAATCCTTGCAGGTCAATTATATAATCCCAATTATTGTTCAGCGAACCAAACCAGTGGTATCATGAACTTTTATCAAAGTTCTACCCGAAACAGGGTTCCACTGGTTCAGTTGGCTCAACACTAGTCCTGAACGCTGATGTATAACACTGTCTAAAAGCCATAAAAGCCCTGAATAACACTCTCAGAGGCTGTTAAATAGTGTTCAGCTTCAGGGATTTTGGTATACTGCCAGTTCGATTCAAACTAGTTCGGACCAAACTAAATGTTTTGCAAAAGTTTGGTGAACCTCCCGAACCAGACTTTTCAAAAGTTTGCTCATCACTAATCCCATTTACAGTAGTATGTAAACCATTGTAGTCAACCTACCTCCTTATGAGGGCATCAAATACATTGACTTTATCAGAGGGTTACTTTTCACACTCACACAAATCAGAAAAAGGTATGTGTTATGTCTATGCAGTGCACTAAAGCACCATGCCTCAGCAGAGACTCAAGATGGTGTCCTAATAAAACCACAACAACTCTTATAATGTTGCATAGACCAATTACACCTCTCCAGGTAAAGGTGGAAGGACCTCTATCCCATACTAATCAGACAACAGGTGTCCAGACCGTCCTCAGGGAAGGTGAGAGAGGCACTACAGACAAGCATGCATAACACCCAGCTCTGAATGGGATTACAACAGAGTAAAACAGTAAAGCACTAAAATGACCAGCATCTACTACCAAGAGATGCTGTTTTTTATGCGCAGCAGACCAGAGGAGATTGGCTGGTGGAGAATACCACACCCAGCCAGCTCACACAGCTGTGATTAGGTCAAGCACCCGCCAATCAGAGTCGGCACTCGATCATTCACAGCCATTCAGTGAATGACATCACTGAATGGCTGTGATTGGTTCATTGAGTGCTGTCTCTAATTGGCTAGCGCTCAATTCTATCACAGAGCTGGCTTTGTTGGCGGTGGGGTATTCAAAGCCCCATCACCAGAAAGAAAGTGATATCTCAGTGCAGAGGACACTGCACACTGCTGCATCGCCGCTGGAGACCAGAAGCGCAAGGCACCGGGCCACCGCAGAAACAAGTGAGTATAAGCCCCCCCTCGAAAATAAGACACTATGCCTCTTTGGGGCAAAAATTAATATAAGACAGTGTCTTATTTTGGGGAAAACATGGTAGGAGAAGCTTTGTAATTTGCAATCAACCAGTAATACTGAAAAACTGAAACATTGTTACAAATAGCAAAATCAGCACTGCTGAGGAGGCTGAAACTGTAACAGCTCTCTGAAACTGTGTGCTCTGTAGAAATGAATGTATTGGTGATTCCTGTTAAAGTGGATGTACCACTGATTCAGCTGCCAAGTAAAGTTTATTGTTGTTTGCTGGATTCCATGCTCTGTCTCTTAATCCACCTGCATGCGGACAACCTGCCCCGCTATTTATTATGATATTGGTCCCTAAGAGATGTAGATATTCGTGCAGTGCTCCCATAATATTGAGAACCACAGTAATCTTGTAACAGAGGAAACCACAGTCAGAACCTGACTGTTAAGCAGCTTGAACAGAGCATTTCCCCATGGCCCCGGGGATGCATCTGCAATGGATTGCAGCTCTATGGCTCATGGTTGACAAGCAGGAAGCCAATGCAGCACCACCACTGGTGGCAGAAGTCTAACAGAGGCGTGGTATAGTTTTTTCAGTCTGTCACAGCCTGCAGCAAAAGCACAAGGTAGGACTCACAGGCAGCACTTATTTATGATGGTCTAAGGGTATGTCAGCTCCTGCATGGATGTACTCAGATATGGCATTGGCCTTTTTGACTTCTGGGTGTCTAAGCTGGATGAATGGTCGGAACTTGCACAACATGCTTTAGAGGTGCTTGCCTGCCCTGCTGCCAGTGTGCTATCAGAAAAGGTGTCCAGCACAGCTGGGGTGTGATAACTTACAGACGCATCCGTCTGTTCACAGACCATGTAGGTCATTAGACATTTATAAAAATTAACCAGGTGTGGATTTCACCTGACTTCTGCACCCCACAGCAAATTTCACTAATTAGTTAGCAAGCTGGTAATTTTTACTCACATATGACTGTGCTCTCAAGGTGATATTCCTGATGGTGGTGGCGGTTCAGCTCTTCTCCTGCTTCCACCATGTTTCCTCCTCCTCCTTCCCCTTAAATTAAAAATATGGAAATACGAAGCTACAGCTCTCATGTTTCCACAAGGCGCAAACTCTGTCCTCCATGCGCTGTTGTTGCTGATTGTGGTGGTGGAACTGCTGCTGCTTTCCTTCTCCTGCGTCCGCTATGTTTCTTCCTCTTCCTTCTCCCAAAATAAAAATTTTCGAAAGCGCAAGAAACACCTGTAGTACTACAGCTTTTCCTTGGAGAAGGCCCGTGCTCGGCTGTTCTGTTCACCTGGTAGAATTTGTCCTTTGCAAACTTTATGACATTGCTTTTAAAACAAGCAGCACACCTGCTGTCTTCCTTTGCACAATTAGCTAGGAGACCCTATGGGCCTTCTTTTCTTTTCAGTGACCCCTGTGCTCCTACTAACTCCTACACTACTGTACACTATTTTTACCAACTTTTGGGAGGAGCACAATGATCCCCAAATGTGTGGCTATATTCCAATGCAATTTGGTGGTATGTATTTTTCACTTTTAAAATCTGCAGAATGCTGATAGGCAACCAATGTGCTAGTTAATTCAGCTTATCTCATTGTGAGACATGTTAACTAAAGGCCCATTTAGACACAGCAATTATCGTTCAAAATTCGCTCAAAAGCCATCTTTTGTGCAAAACAACGCTTGTGTGAACAAGGCCTAACTGTTTAAAGCAGACCGGTCATGAATACACTAAATAGTATCCATTTATATGCAGTTTATGTATATTAACCCTTTCCAATTCACTGTCTGACGTCTAAAAACATTCTGATTGAAGGCTGTACAGCTCCGATGTCGGAAGATGTCCGGCAGGGTACTCTTACTGTAGATTACTGGCCACTCTGCTGCCGGGGGCCTCTCCAGCATGTCCCATACCGCAGTACTGGCTCTAAACAGCAGATGGCGGCATTGTATAATGGCAAAAAGAGAAAACCCCCTAGGAAACCCTGAATCCAAAATAGGATTTCAAAGGGTTAATATATTTTCATACTTTAATTTCTTTTATCTGTGCAAAAAGGGAGAATTGAAGCAATTAAAAGGTAAATAATATTAGAGAAGGGAATGATGAGATTAAAATGATATTTTGAACATTATATATACCTCAACCTGTATGGAATTTGGTGCAATATTGCATATACATTGAAGCTATGTAAAAAAAAAATCTATATAAATAATTTATTATGGTCCAATCGTAAAACAAATCAGATGGAATGTAAAATATCAGTCTTATCATGTGATAGTATACAACATACTTCAATAAAGGGGATAGTTTAAAAACGGCAGAAAGTACGCAACCCTCATAAATATAATAACCTATAGGCTAAAGATCAACAACAAACAATATACATATAAAAATGAACATAAAAAACTCCAACCGGACTGAAATTATGGCTAAACCCATCTGATGTGAATAGTAAAGGTACATAATGAATGTAAGGTTATTATTTGTATAAAGGATCAGTCTAAGTGAGTATTTCATTAGTGGAGCAAAGAAGTCATTAAAATGTCTGATTTTTGACATATAATGTTGGATTCTCTTGATGGTGTTGAACATCACGAGAAAATATCCAATTTTGTTTCTGAGTCCTGAACCCTGGGTTAGGCTTTAGACATTACCATTAATTATTTAGACTCTGAAGGCAGCAAAATATCTTGATTCATTGGCAAACTGACAAACATATGGCATGTTCTGCAAACCATAGAGTTACTGTTGAGAATAGGATAACATCAGTTGCATGCAAATTCTGTCGGGATTTTTAATCCAGCTGCTGTAAACAGAGCATTCATTTGTATCCATGGATTTTTTGAGCTACAGAAATCGGTTTTACAGCCAGACCTTTGTAAGAGAACAATCACAGCTAATGAAAAGGTGATAACACATAATGCCAAGACAATCCCTAAAACAGCTAGTAAGAAATGGAAATACTTTTTTGTCATTTATGCAATATCTGTGTAATCACTTTCCCCAATATCTGTTCTTAGGGGCAAAATGCTGTAAGATCCATATGACAAAATAAAACATATATTCAGGATCTATCTATCTATCTCCTATCTATCTATCTATCTATCTATCTATCTATCTATCTATCTATCTATCTATCTATCTATCTATCTATCCATCCATCCATCTATCTATCCCTCTCATATCTATCTATCTATCTCATATCTGTCTATCTATCTATCTATCTATCTATCTATCTATCTATCTATCTATCTATCTATCATCTATATATCTCATATCTATCTATCTATCTATCTATCTATCTATATATCTCATATCTATCTATCTATCTATCTATCTATCTATCTATCTATTATCTATCTATCTATCTATATATCTCATATCTATCTATCTATCTATCTATCTATCTATCTATCTATCTATCTATCTATCTATCTTTCTCTATCTATCTATCTACCCTGTTTCCCCGAAAATAAGACGCGTCTTATATTAATTTTTGCTCCCAAATATGCGCTACGTCTTATTTTCAGGGGGTGTCTTATTTTTCAATGAAGAAGAATTCACATTTATTGTTTAACAAAAAAAATGAACATTTATTACCGTATATACTGCACAGAACCGTAGTTGTCACCACAAACCAATATAGCTAGACAAACTGTGAAAACAAAGCAAAAATTACTCAATGACAGTCATGTCATCATTTTCTGGCACATCATCATAAACATCTGAACCCGGAATCTCCTGCTGAATTTCTTGACACTCCATTTCTTGTAAAATCTTCGGGCCAAAGCAGGAAGGTTTTTGCCCCAAGAATCTTCCACGATTCCTTTCTTGTACTCAACGGAATAGCTCTTTCTTTTTGCGCTCATGTCTAGGGGTAAAAATATACAGTAGCAACATTTTTTATTTCTTGTACTTTAGACTCTTCAGCAAAAAAGCAGACACCCCCTATTGAATCAAAATGACACACAAAAAATAAGAACTGTAAAGTACCTGGCTCCCACACACTGTCTGGAGACTGTAATGCTCACCCCCTAAGGCTGGAAATACACTCTGTGAGAACCCACCCTTAAGAATCACACATATGGTTGCCTAACTCACACACAGAGCCATAAAAAAAAGTAACGTACCTGCAGACAGAAGTTCCTGTACCACTTGTAAGCAGGGATGGTATTGCAGCTTCCGGCCACCAGGGGGAGCTCATCACAGCAGATGTGTGCAGCAGCAAGAGAACGATAGTATGGGGTTTTCCAGCCAGCAAGGGGAGCTTACAACAGCACACTCGTACAGCACAGGAGGAGGTAGGAGACAACGGGGATGGCAGCAGGGGACAGGCCTCTTGACTTGCCTGCACACTTTAGTATGCCTTATTATCGGGGTGTGCCTTATATTAGCGATTTCTGCAAATTTCTTAATGTGTCTTATTTTCGGGGGTGCCTTATTTTCAGGGAAACACGGTATCATCTATATATCTCATATCTATCTATCTATCTATCTATCTATCATCTATATATCTCATATCTATCTATCATATCTATTTATCTCATATCTATCTATCTATCAATCATATCTATTTATCTATCATCTGTATATCTCATATCTATCTATCTATCTATCTATCTATCCTCTATCTATCTATCTATCTATCTATCTATCTATCTATCTATCTATCTATCTATCTATCCTATATCTATCTATCTATCTATCTATCTATCTATCTATCTATCTATCTATCTATCTATCTATCTATCTATCTATCTATCAATCTATCCATCCATTTCGTTGCTAAGCAGTTTCCTCTGCAGCAATGCTACCAATGCAGATGGAAACTAACTTGGCATAAAAGACAGATTCTAATTGCTATTGTTAGCATTGGGTTTCAATCTGTTTTGATTCCCTCCCACTCCTAAATGATTAGCGAAGCGTGCTTGCTCCAACATAAGACTCATTGTTTTTTTATAATGTTAGTTGGATCAGCATATCCATTTATCTACAGATAGTACACTCTTTATGACATATACCTTGTATTCAAAAGTACCTCAAAAGAGCATGTTTTGAGGATCAATATTTGCAGGGAGAGCAGCTGCAGGGAAATCAAATTCCCTGTGGCTGCTCTCCTTGCACCATTAGCAGAATACAGGCACTGGAAGAAGAAACCTTGGAGGCCATTCATTCTTTGTAGAAATAAGGAAGATGGAACAATACCTCTGCAGCGCCACCTATTGGATGGTAGTATTCCTGCAAATCAATGTCAGACCGTTTAGATAGGTCTTTAGAACAATGGTTGGGAATTTAAAACCAAGCCAGAATCCATAAACAGACAACTTTTTCAGGGTTTTTGTCCCTCATCAGTGTTCAGTAGGATCCTGGGTTGTCTAGTGAGAGGCCTAGGACATGAGTCGGGAAGGGTATCCTTAAGGAGAGCACATAGAATACCTCTGCAGCGCCACCTATTGGATAGCAGCATTCCTGCAAATCAATGTCTGACCTTTTATACAGAAAAACATGGGATTTAGATGTTTCTGCTGTTCCCATATAACTTCTCTAGTGAAGGGAGCCATTTATTGTAGGTACTTGGTATATATTAAGAAAATGCTGTAAATGCAATGACTTTATTTTTTCTTTATTGTCAGTTAACATAGTATGTAAGGCCGAATGAAGACAATGTCCATCTAGTTCAGCCTGTTTATCCTCCTATGTTGTTGATCCAGAAGAAGGCAAAAAACCCCAAGAGCAGAAACCAATTAGCCCTTTTGGGGAAAAAATTACTTCCCGACTCCCTAAAGGCAATCAGACTGTTCCCTGGATCAACCCCTAATAGCTCATACCTGCCTGTATACCCCGATTAACAAAAAATCTAAGATTTATATCGTATAATATCCTTCCTCTCCAGAAAGACATCAAGTCCCCTTTTAAACTCCTCTATGGATTTTGCCATCACCACTTCCTCAGTCAGGCAGAGAGTTCCACAGTCTAACTGCTCTTATGGTAAAGAACCCTCTTCTGTGTTGGCGATGGTGGATCGCCAACAGTTGGTGAACAGATTGTGGGAGAGATCCTTGTATTGTCCCCTCATGTATTTATACATAGTTATTTGATCACCCCTTAGCCGTCTTTTTTCCAGGGTAAATAATCCTAATTTGGATAGCCTCTCTGGGTATTCCAGTCCCTTCATTCCAAGTGTTAGTTTAGTTGCCCTTCTTTCAACCCCCTCCAGCACTGTAGCACCTTTCCTGAGCACCGGTGACCAGAACTGTACGCAGTATTCCATGTGAGGCCTGACAAGTGCCTTATATAGTGAAAAAATAATGTTCTCGTCCCTCGCCCCTATACCTCTTTTAATGCACCCCAAGACTTTATTAGCTTTTGCAGCAGCTGACTGGCATTGGTTACTCCAGTTTAATCTACAATCCACTAGTACCCCCAGGTCTTTTTCCATATCACTTATCCCTAGCTGTACTGTTGTACTGTTGACATTAGAGTGGTGCTCTGTTCATTTTAGCGTCATTGCTTCCATTTGTAACTGAGCTATAACTAGGCTGGATCCATTTTCAATTAGGTACTGTCAAACTCCGGCGGACTGCATCGACTTTATTATGTTCTAACAGGTTTTCCGTATTTTTGAAAACAGGAATGCTGTTGTAAACTGTGCAAAAAGAATGTTCGATAAAAATTATCTTTGTTCTCTATGCACTTTTTCAGTTGTTAGAGAAGCTCAACTGTTTGTCACTTATAGGGCCTCACTTGTGAAAACAATATTTTTGCATCATTTCCCCCTCACTTGATTGTCTGATACACTCTGAAGGTCTTCTATGTGTATTCCAGTCACTCCCATGCAAGATGAGCTGTGATCTCCTGTATTATAACTGTGTGACAGGAGCTGTGTGATCATCATCAGTAGCTGTAGCAGAAGTATCTGTGTCTCCATCTAGGCAGTTTCTGTGGTAGAATCCATCTAATAGCATTATACAGACTGAAAAACTGAATAGTTTCAGACAGCATAACCCCAAGTAAATCTGGGTTAGTTACAATTGAGATCACATGTGCATCTAAGGACAAAAAGACCAGGTGTTTCAGACAGAAAGGAATAACTAACCAAGGTAACATTAGCTGATTTATATATGTACTGAGGACTAGTTACATAATGAATGAAAAAGACCACTGTAGAGGCCCTTTAAATTGATGCAAAAAGAACTGATATAGGGACACCCATATGACAGCCCACATGCATGTTTGTTAGTGTAATGGAAACCCCTCTCTATAATTTTCCCTTAAAGGAGTTTACCTGTCACTGGAGCAGTGGTCGGGAGCTGTCGTTCCCTATGTCTTGCATGCCACACTTTCTTTTGAGTCCCCTGGTCTGTGACCATAGGACTTGTGCCTCACCTGTCACTAGAGCCATGGTCGGGAGCTGTTGTTCCCTATGTCCTGCACGCCACACTTCCGAGTCACCCTGGTCTCTGACCATAGGACTTGTGCCTCACCTGTCATTGGAGCCATGGTTGGGAGCTGTCGTTCCCTATGTCCTGCATGTCACACTTCCTTCTGAGTCACCCTGGTCTCTGACCATAGGACTTGTGCCTCACCTGTCACTGGAGATGTGGTCGGGAGCTGTCGTTCCCTATGTCCTGCATGCCACACTTCCTTCTCAGTCGCCCTGGTCTCTGACCATAGGACTTGTGCGTCACTTGTCACTGGAGATGTGGTCGGGAGCTGTCGTTCCCTATGTCCTGTATGCCACACTTCCTTCTGAGTTACCCTGGTCTCTGACCATAGGACTTGTGCCTCACCTGTCTCTGGAGCCGTGGTCGGGAGCTGTCGTTCCCTATGTCCTGCACACCACACTTCCTTCTGAGTCGCCCTGGTCTCTGACCATACGACTAGTGCCTCACCTGTCTCTGGAGCCGTGGTCGGCAGCTGTTGTTCCCTATGTCCTGCATGCCACACGTCCTTCTGAGTCACCCTGGTCTCTGACCATAGGACTTGTGCCTCACCTGTCACTAGAGCCGTGGTCGGGAGCTGTCGTTTCCTATGTCCTGCATGCTACACTTTCTTCTGAGTCGCCCTGGTGTCTGACCATAGTACTTCTGCCTCACCTGTCACTGGAGCTCCAGTTGGGCTCTGTTGTTTCCTATGTCCTGCATGCTACACTTCCTACTGAGTTGCCCTAGTCTCCGCCTGTACTCCTAAAACCCCTTTAAAGTATTTCAAGGTTAGAAAGCAATGCCATTTAATAGACCAGCTTGAGTATTAATCACAGATCTCGATAGGATGGTATTGTATGATACATGGGTTGTGAATTCTCCAAGGCATCTCATTTATGTGCTGTATACTGATTAATCAGAATGTTCTAGCTTCTAGTGCCCCCCTGCTTTTATATCCCTGAAGAGGACTTGCTTGCCTATTAAACTAGATGAATCACAAATGCCTACATGATACAATAAATCTTAGGATTATAGACACAGATAATTATATGCCGCATGTAATTTGCATAGGCCTGCCGTGTCACAATAGCAGAGTGCATGTAATTGGGTTGGTTTTCAGGGTATTTTTTGGTCTTTACTATATTATGTTCATTTTTAGTTTTCTAGAATTTTCATCACTTTACAGAAAGGCTAGCTGTGCAAACAATAAGTTTTGGACTTGACTCTCTAATAGACAAAGTCTTTATCATTATCGCTACTATTGTGGTGCTTCAGTTTTCAACTATCTGTCACTGAAGGAGAACCTGATATAAACTGTACGTCTGTTTAGCTACGATGCACAGTGTGATTATATATATATATATATATATATATATGGAGGAAATTGAAAGTGTCATAGAAGGAATTGGTGGTATTTCATGGTGAAACATGGTAAATATGTACAGAACCATATGCCTACATGACTTGTGCAGTCAGTCGTTGTACAGGTTGTGTTGAGTGGCCATGTGACATACCTATGGCGTCCCAGATATGCTCTACTGGGTATAAATCTGGAAACCGTATGGGCCAATTTATTGTTGTGACACCCTACAAGGCGTGACGTATCATGATTGGGAATTATCCTACTGGAAGCTACCTTTTTGGATGGTGGCCATGAAGGGTATGAAAGTAGGTTGTACCACTCCATCCATATACTGTCAGGAAGTCAACAACCATCAACTCAATGCTGCTGTGATAACTGATTGCCCCCACTCATGACTCCAGTGGTTGGACCTGTGTGGTGCTGTGAGATCATGGCAAGGTAGACCCTTTCTCTAAAACACAGATGGATATTTTAACAGTATCAGTTTGCCCCAGACAGAATCAGGAGTCATCACTAAACTATTCTCCATTCTTGTGTCCAGTTGCGACTAGTAGTACACCAGGTTAGTTGCTGCTGGCAGTGAAATTGGGTTAATGGAACAAACTGCATGGTTTGTGGGATGAGTCTGACCGCTCGGGTCTGTGCTGCAGTCGCAATTCTATCAGCAACTGCTATCCGCACCATTTGGCTGTCTTAACATGGCATTGTCGCAATTTTAGTGTGCTCACAAATACGGCCATGTGAAGAAGCCCTTAGTGTTTAAGCCCACAAATTGCGGTAAGTAAAACCCCCTTGTACATACATTATGGCAGGGGTGCTCAACGAAATGTGGATGATGAAGAAGCAAATGCTAGAATGAATAGTGCTATGTGAATTAATACGCTCCCATTCCCACTAGTAAACCTCGAATCTAAACACAGTAACTAATAGCAATAGTTATGGCACAAAACTATCCGGCGCCCCACACAGTGACTTGCTGTCTGTTCAGCAAACTTTTTTAAATTTGTGACTTGGTTTATTTCTTTAAAGGGGTTGTCCCGAGGCAGCAAGTGGGTCTATACACTTCTGTATGGCCATAATAATGCACTTTGTAATATACATTGTGCATTAATTATGAGCCATACAGAAGTTATAAAAAGTTTTTTACTTACCTGCTCCGTTGCTAGCGTCCTCGTCTCCATGGTGCCGACTAATTTTTGGCCTCCGATGGCCAAATTAGCCGCGCTTGCGCAGTCTGGGTCTTCAGCAGTCTTCTATGGAGCCGCTCGTGCCAGAGAGCGGCTCCGTGTAGCTCCGCCCCGTCACGTGCCGATTCCAGCCAATCAGGAGGCTGGAATCGGCAGTGGACCGCACAGAAGAGCTGCGGTCCACGAAGACAGAGGATCCCGGCGGCCATCTTCAGCGGTAAGTATTGAAGTCACCGGAGCGTGGGGATTAAGGTAAGCGCTCCGGTAAACTTTCTTTACTTCCCTGCATCGGGGTTGTCTCGCGCCGAACGGGGGGGGGGGGGGGGTTGGAAAAAAAAAAAACCCGTTTCGGCGCGGGACAATTCCTTTAACTAAGAGGTAGTTGGCATAAAAAACATTGAAAACACTGCAGTAAAGCATAGAGTAAATAGACGTGTTCCATTAGTCAGGTCATTGTTGCAATTTCAAAAAGTTCCAGATGGTGGAGCTATGTCATTGCAGTTGGTTACATTACTAGCCGTATACTTTAGCATGCAGCTGGCTTTCTGTATATGGTTTTCACTGCTGCGCGGTATTACAAGGGTGTTTGGAATGCCACAACTTTTTCACAAGGAAGACACAGACTTGCAATATACAGTGTAATAGAAATGTGAATTTAGATAATTTTTTGCTTGTCTTTCCCAAGTCCATATCCCCAACAAACCAAGGAATGCACTTCTTCCATCCTACGCTATGTGAATGTACTTCCTGATTAATAACATACAGCAATATTAACGCTCATATGACTCTGTTCATTACGACTTGTTCTTCGATCGCCAGTACATAAGCTAGTTTTATTCAGGTTCTTATAAAGTTTTTGAAGCCTGTGGCGTGGCTTGATAGATTGCCTGTAATTGCCTGTAATACTATGATGACTAAAAAAAAGTCCCCCCCCCCCTACCTTTGGCCATACTTAAAGTAAAAAAAATCTAAATAAAAAGAACCCCAAAACATTTCATATGGCTGCATCCATAAAAGTCCGATCTATCAATTAACACATTATTTACCCCACGCGGTGAACATCGTCAGAAAGAAAAGAAAACCATGCCGGAATTGTACTTTTTTGGTAATCCCGTCTCTAAGGAAGAATGTAATAAAAAGCGATCAAAAGGCTATTTGTACTCTAAAATTATAGCAATAGAAACTACAGGACGACCCGCAAAAAACAAGCCCTTGTACAAATATGTTGACAGAAAAATAAAAAAGTTATGGCTGTCAGAAGATGGCAGCAGAAAATAATTAAAAAAAATAAAAGCTCTGGAAAAAAATAAAAGTAGTAAAGCAAGACAAAAAAACTATATAAAGTTGGTATTACAGTAATCGTTTAAAGCGATTGGTCAAGTGTAAAAACGTCACATGTGCCGATTCCAGCCAATCAGGAGGCTGGAATCGGCAATGGACCGCACAGAGCCCACGGTGCACCATGGGAGAAGACCCGCGGTGCATCGTGGGTGAAGATCCCGGCAGCCATCTTTGGAAGAAGTTTTATAAGTTGATGAAACGCTAGAACGGTGAGTAGATACCATCTTTAAAAGCCATTTACACTTGTGCATAGTAATGTTTGCTTTAGAAGGGGGACTGTGCAAAAAAAAAATTCACTTTTGCCTCTGGACAACCCCTTTAATAATAAATCTTTATTTGTATAGCGCCAACATATTCCACAGCGCTTACATAGACAGGGGGATACAGAAAGACAAAAGTACAAAAATACAAAAACCACGGTTACATAGTAATCAGTTCATGGAAACAGTAGGGGTGAGGGTCCTGCTCCAACATAATTACATACTACAGATAATGTGGTGATACAGAAGGTAAAGGGGCTGGAGATATGCATGGTATGGCGAGGTGGAGAGTGAGGGATGCTATACACATAGACAATGGTCAGACATTAAGCCGTGTGGTGACTGAATCGGTATGACTGCATTGGGTGGTTGATTACGGCTAGCAGGGATTGCAGTCAGTAGGACACTGAGCATGTTATCAGGCGGAGTACAGAGGGGTTTGGTTTAGGGGATATGGTAGGCCTCCCTAAAGAGGTGCATTTTTAGAGTACGCCTGAAGTTTTGTGTGTCGGGGATTGCCCAGATAGTTTTGGGTACCTTAGGGTACCTTCTCACATAGCAAAATCGCTGTGGGCATTCCGCAATGAAATACCTGCAGCAATTCCACTGAAATTCTGCACCTAAATGGTACGGATTTTACAGCCTTTTAAATTGAGCATCAGCTATGGAATTTAATCCTTGTATTTCAATGGTTGAATTCCGCAGCATAATTAAACATGCTACAGATTTAAAAAAACAAGTAATCATGTAGATATGATACCTTTTAATGGGTAACAAAAGTACATGATGTTATAGCGAGCTTTCAAATCTTCTATGGACCCTTCATCAGATTGAATGAAACTGATTCAGATGGTATATATATATATATATATATATATATATATATATACACTACCGTTCAAAAGTTTGGGGTCACCCAAACAATTTTGTGTTTCCCATGAAAAGTCACACTTATTCACCACCATGCGTTGTGAAATGAATAGAAAATAGAGTCAAGACATTGACAAGGTTAGAAATAATGATTTGTATTTGAAATAACATTGTTTTTACATCAAACTTTGCTTTCGTCAAAGAATCCCCCTTTTGCAGCAATTACAGCATTGCACACCTTTGACATTCTAGCTGTTAATTTGTTGAGGTAAGCTTGTGAAATTGCACCCCACGCTTCTAGACGCATCTCCCACAAGTTGGATTGGTTGGATGGGCACTTCTGGCGTACCATACGGTCAAGCTGCTCCCACAACAGCTCAATGGGGTTCAGATCTGGTGACTGCGCTGGCCACTCCATTACCGATAGAATACCAGCTGCCTGCTTCTGCTGTAAATAGTTCTTGCACAATTTGGAGGTGTGTTTAGGGTCATTGTCCTGTTGTAGGATGAAATTGGTTCCAATCAAGCGCTGTCCACTGGGTATGGCATGGCGTTGCAAAATGGAGTGATAGCCTTCCTTATTCAGAATCCCTTTTACCCTGTACAAATCTCCCACCTTACCAGCACCAAAGCAACCCCAGACCATCACATTACCTCCACCATGCTTAACAGATGGCGTCAGGCATTCTTCCAGCATCTTTTCATTTGTTCTGCGTCTCACAAACGTTCTTCTTTGTGATCCAAACACCTCAAACTTGGATTCATCCGTCCACAACACTTTTTTCCAGTCTTCCTCTGTCCAATGTCTGTGTTCTTTTGCCCATCTTAATCTTTTTCTTTTATTGGCCAGTCTCAGATATGGCTTTTTCTTTGCCACTCTGCCCTGAAGCCCAAAATCCCGCAGCCACCTCTTCACTGTAGATGTTGACACTGGTGTTTTGCGGGTACTATTTAATGAAGATGCCAGTTGGGTATCTGTGAGGCGTCTGTTTCTCAAACTAGAGACTCTAATGTGCTTATCTTCTTGCTTAGTTGTGCAACGCGGCCTCCCACTTCTTTTTCTACTCTGGTTAGAGCCTGTTTGTGCTGTCCTCTGAAGGGAGTAGTACACACCGTTGTAGGAAATCTTCAATTTCTTAGCAATTTCTCGCATGGAATAGCCTTCATTTCTAAGAACAAGAATAGACTGTCGAGTTTCAGATGAAAGTTCTCTTTTTCTGGCCATTTTGAGCGTTTAATTGACCCCACAAATGTGATGCTCCAGAAACTCAATCTGCTCACAGGAAGGTCAGTTTTGTAGCTTCTGTAACGAGCTAGACTGTTTTCAGATGTGTGAACATGATTGCACAAGGGTTTTCTAATCATCAATTAGCCTTCTGAGCCAATGAGCAAACACATTGTACCATTAGAACACTGGAGTGATAGTTGCTGGAAATGGGCCTCTATTCACCTTTGTAGATTTTGCACAAAAAACCAGGCATTTGCAGCTAGAATAGTCATTTACCACATTAGCAATGTATAGAGTGCATTTGTTTAAAGTTAGGACTAGTTTAAAGTTATCTTCATTGAAAAGTACAGTGCTTTTCCTTCAAAAATAAGGACATTTCAATGTGACCCCAAACTTTTGAACGGTAGTGTATATATATATATATATATATATATATATATATATATGTTCCATCTCTCTTATGTGCAGGTCTGAAGGAGAGATAACACACATCATAAAACTGTCACATTCCTTGGCAGTGGACTGTTTAAAGAGGTTGTCTGGCCACACAGGGTAAAAATTTTTATAATGCTGCTGCTTTCCTTTCAGTAAGGATAGTAACAGACAGCATACAGGGGCTCAAACCGGCCAGCAGATAAGCTGCAATGTCAGTTTCTTACCTTAGAATCTGATCTTCACTGCAGCTTTCAAAGATGGCGCCTCTGTGCTGCCTTCCCACAATGCTCTGCGCTCTCCCTCTTCTGTGTGCGCGCTCCCGATGGTAGTAAGAGACATGAAAAGGCAGGATTTCATGGCCTCCCTCAGCTCACGTCCTAGCCCTGCCCACGACACGCCTACCTCTATTGAACTGCTCTACAGTCTCTCCCCGCCCAGGCCCCGCCCCCTGCTGCATACTATAATCAGAGGGGGTGTGGCCAGGGGAGACTGCATTATACACTCATGGTTCAGGATAAAATCCTGGCATGAGTGTAAACAGCAGCACAGTGTATAGTGAATGGAGAGGGGCAGGGGAGAGCCCAGAGAGAACTCTCCTGCAGCCCCCCACTGCAAGGCTACCTACTGCCCCCCCACCCTGCTAAAGTGAAACAAAACATTTCCCCACACACACATGCCCTCATAGTGCCCCTCCCACAGCGACCCCCCCCTCACAATGACCCCCCCCACAGTGCACTCTTCCACAGTGCCCCCCTAATGATCCCCCACAGTGCCACAAACAGTGCCCTCTACAGTACCCCCTACACATGCCCCCCAGTGTCACCCCTACAGTGCCCTCCAAAGTAGCCCCCCTCATTCCCCCCAACCACAGCATTCTCCACAGTCCCCCCTCAACAGTGCCCCCCCCAGTATTCCCCCCCACAGTGCCCTCCGCAGTACCCCCCCTACACATGCCACCCCCCCAGAGTCCCCCCCACTGCACTCCAAAGTAGCCCCCCTCCACATGCCCCCCATCCACAGCGTCCCTATACAGTGCCCCCCCTGTGACCTGCCCCACAGAGTCCCCCTTTACAGTGCCCACACACAAGTACACTAACAGCACCCCCCTCCCCCTCCCCCCTCCCCCCCGGGACTTCTGACAGCCGGGTCTCCTGACATTGCACACACACACACACACACACACATCACTGCACCCCCCCCTCCTCTCATTCTTACCTTGGAGTTGAAGAGCCAGCAGACACGCCTCCCCTGCAGGCAGAACTGAGCTTCCCAGGCTGAAGTTCTTCTGCACATGCGCAGAGCTGTGCTGGAGAGGCGCGTCCCCGGTCGTCCCGACAAGAAGAGGACAAGAGACTTGTCGGAACCAGGAACCATGGCAACCGAGGAGCAACACAGGGGGGGGGGGCAACCCTAAAGGTAACTGAATAACTTCTGTTTGCCTAATTTACAATGCACAATGTATATTACAAAGTGCATTGTATTGGGCAAACAGAAGTAATGAGACCTAATGTTTATGGCCGGACAACCCCTTTAAGTATTTGCTTCTCTGCTCATCTTGTTTGGTATTGTTTTAAGTTCAAATCAGTCTCAAATTTCTGTGTGTGAACATTTATATTTAGATCAAGAGGGGTGTCGTCTCTGCATTTATATATATATATCTCCATCCAAATCAGTTTAATTAAGCCTGAGGAAGGGTCCATAGAAGATCTGAAAGCTCGCTATAACATCATGTATTTTTGTTAGCCATTAAAAGGTATCATATCTTCAAGATTACTTGGTTTCTCTTGCTGGGAACAATGACATTTTGCTCTACTGGCTAACACGATATCTAACTTTTTTTTTTACAGATTTAGAATTCACAATGTTTTTCAAAATGCTGCAGATTCGTTGCTGAAAATTTCCACACTGTTTGAAGGAGATTTCTGAAAACGATTCCGCTAATGGAAATTCTGCAGTGTTTTTGAAGGTGGCCCTAAAAGATTTATTAATAGATTGTTATTAGATTATAATTATGCCATTTATGAGGCACTAAGGGCAACTAAGAGAGGCGGAACATGAAGCTGCTGGGCTTCAATGTAAAATCTATTACCCCGGTGACACATTATTTCTAGTACTGGTCTCCTTTTATGGAACACAGGAATTTCTTGGGCTTCTTCAGGCTTCTGGTCCCACATGAGAATAGTAAATGTATCAGAGTCAAACTCTTGGCAAAAACGAGAAATTCAGCTTCTCCTCAGTGTTTATTAGCATCTAAAGCTAAAAGGGCTCATCACAAGTAGGAAGCACTTTCAAATCCTCAGTCAGGGAATTCTTGGATAAAAAAAGGAATCTTTCCATGTCAATGTCAAAGCTCTACATGGATATGTATTAATTTCAATTTGTGTAATGCTTCATTTCCCTTATGGTGGCGCCGTAGGAAAATTGAACACTTCAGCTGGCCTTAAACATTAAATAAAATGTTGGCCAAACCCAACAATTTTAGCAGGGTTGGCTGACCATTTAATGATTATGGCGGCCTTGACTTCCAAGAGCAGATATCGGGGGAGAGAAGGATCAGGCATTTGGATGTCAACATGCCGATCCTTTGTCCTTGAGTAAATAAGCCAATGCAAGAGGAATCTGGTATCAGTTTATTTCTCTCTCCCATTTAGAACACACTCATGCATGGCGGAGCAAAGTGTGCATGTATATGGGCAGTTGGGAAAAATACTATAGCTGTCAGGCATCAAGAATTTGTCCAACAGCTACAGTTGCAATCAAAAGTATTCAGCCCCCACTGCAAATTAGATTTATTTGCCAAATATACAAACTTTTATCTGTTTGCAAAAGAATAATCAAACAAGAACAATTTATGCCCAATGTCCATTGGCGGATTAGATTTGCAGAAAACAAACGGGAACTCGTGCGTAAGATCCATAATTCAATCCACCCGCCGGGAAGCATGGGCGTCCAAAAGCATGCAAATTTGTTTTTGGTCCAGAAAACAAATCACAGCATGCCCCATTTCAGTGTGGTTCCTGCACAGACAGCTTCCATTGAAGTCAATGGAGGCTGTTAAAACCACGGCCCGTCCGAAGCTGACACTGCGGACGGGCCGTGGATCCTGCGGGACAGCAGGAGTGAAAAGAGAAAAACTATACTGCGCCAGCTGGCACTTCCGCACTTGTCCACAGTACAGAAAATAGAAGACCCGGACTGGTACGCAGGGTCCTCGGCCGCGGGGAGGGTGGGATTTCGCTGCGGTCCTTGATCCGGCCGGTAACATGAGGCCTTAAATAGCTCAACACAACTAACATAACAATTGGTACTTACTAGAGCACCTTTCACTGTAATGACCTGCTGCAAACAAGATGCATAGCCAGTCACCAGCTTCTGATAGCATGGCTGTAGAATGTTAGCCCATTCCTTATAGGCAATGGCCAAAGTTCATTAATATTCTTGGGTTTGCATGCTGCAACTGTCTTCTTTAAATCCCACAAAAGATTTTCTATGGCGTCCTGCGACTGTTTATGTAGAATCTTCTGTAACTTCTTTTGAAACCAAGCCTTTGTGGACCTTGAAGTATGTTTGGATTTTTCTGTTTGAAGGTCCAAAAGATGCCCAAGCTTCTGTTTCCTCACAGAAGACATGATACTTTCTCCTAGGATTTCCTGATACTTGATTGAATCCACCTTGTCCTCCACACCCTGCAGGTTTCCATTGCCAGAGGAAGGGAAGCAACCTCAGAGCATCACCGAGCCACAGCCATGCTTCCCTGTAGCATCACCAAGCCACCACCATGCTTTACTGTAGCATCACCGAGCCACCGCCATGCTTTACTGTAGCACCACCGAGCCACCGCCATGCTTCACTGTAGCATTACCAAGCACCGCCATGCTTTACTGTAGCATCACCGAGCCACCACCATGCTTCACTGTAGCATCACCAAGCCACCACCATGCTTCACTGTAGCATCACTAAGCCACCGCCATGCTTCACTGTAGCATTACCAAGCCACCACCATGCTTCACTGTAGCATCACTAAGCCACCGCCATGCTTCACTGTAGCATCACTAAGCCACCGCCATGCTTCACTGTAGCATTACCAAGCACCGCCATGCTTCACTGTAGCATAACCGAGCCACCGCCATGCTTCACTGTAGCATCACCGAGCCACCGCCATGCTTCACTGTAGCATCACCGAGCCACCGCCATGCTTCAATGTAGCATCACCGAGCCACCGCCATGCTTCACTGTAGCATCACCAAGCCACCGCCATGCTTCACTGTAGCATCACTAAGCCACCGCCATGCTTCACTGTAGCATCACTAAGCCACCGCCATGCTTCACTGTAGCATAACCGAGTCACTGCAGTGCTTCATTGTAGCATCACCAAGCCACCGCCGTGCTTCACTGTAGCATCACCAAGCCACCGCCATGCTTCACTGTAGCATCACTAAGCCACCGCCATGCTTCACTGTAGCATTACCAAGCACCGCCATGCTTCACTGTAGCATAACCGAGCCACTGCCATGCTTCACTGTAGCATCACCGAGCCACCGCCATGCTTCACTGTAGCATAACCGAGCCACCGCCATGCTTCACTGTAGCATCACCGAGCCACCGCCATGCTTCAATGTAGCATCACCAAGCCACTGCCATGCTTCACTGTAGCATTACTGAGCACTGCCATGCTTCACTGTAGCATAACCGAGTCACTGCAGTGCTTCATTGTAGCATCACCAAGCCACCGCCGTGCTTCACTGTAGCATCACCGAGTCATCGCTGTGCTTCACTATAACATCACCGAGCCATTGCCATGCTTCACTGTAGCCTCACCGAGCCACGGCCGTGCTTCACTTTGCTTCACATTTTGGGACTGACTTTTCTTGTGCTTTCGTGTCCGTGGTGGTGCACACCCTGGAGTTCGGGCATGAAGGCCTTAAGCATTAAGTATGCAAACCTCTTTGGAAAACCTCAGTGCTTGCTGCCACAGAATCTTGCTGCAAATCTTCTCAAGAATCTGGTGGCAGCTGGTAATAGATTCCTCTTTGTGCCACATCTAGGTAGTGTAACTAGTTTTCCTTTAGCTTGAATTTGCTAACTACATTTGCAACTGAATCTGCAGGAATATTCAGCGCCTTTGTTATTTGGTTGCATGCTTTTTATTTTTTACAAGGCAATGATCTCTTAACTTTTTAGACAACTCTCTTGACTTATTTCTAGCATGCAGTCAAACGTAACAGTGAGTAAAGCCCTAGCCAATCCAGATACTAGATGTGTTTTATCTTAAAGGGGTTTTCCAGGGAGAATACTACTGATGACCTAGCCTTAGGATAGGTCATTAATAGTTGATCAGCTGGGGGCTGCTGCTCGGGACCCCGACCAATCAGCTGATTGTGCACCCAGTGCTCACAATTACACAGAGGTCAAAGCGGAAGTCTCTGCTCCGACTTCTGTGTAGTAGCCGGCGCTTGTAACTGCAGGCATGGCTCTCGTTGAAATCAACACGATGATGCTGCGATCTATGTCTCGCGCATATCTACACGCAGTGTCTACACGCTCATGTGCATGGATCAATGAAAATTCATTGACTTGCATTGACCTTATGCACTTAGTATCATGCATCCGTACATCGCACGCATTATACGTAGGGAAAAAACGCCCATGGACATGAGGCCTTATTCAGATACACCTGTAAAAAATGTTGCTCAACATACTAAATAGTTTTTTCATCAGAGCCCTCAGAAAGTGGAGTGATGGGCAAAGTGTGGTAATTATGTTTTATTTACTCACAAAAATTGTTCTCTGATGATAAACGTCATCACCTTTAGAACTTTCGTTTTATTGATGGAACATCCAGTTGTTCATTGTTTTCTAAGAAGTTGTTGAAAAAGTGGCGTCCAATATATCTGCACTATTTCCACTTTTTTGGACTAGTAAAACTTTATATACCCCACATTAGGGGATTCTGAGATAATAGAGGGATTCAGAATCTTCATCCACTGTATAGAATGGAGGTAGGTTATAAAATGTATCTGTCACTCTGGAGGACCCGTCCTGTCCTGTGTTATGCAGCAACCCATTTATTTGACTGGAACAGTGTAATAATCTCTCCACTGCAGGTAAACAGAACAGTTACTGCCAGGTTACTTCCTCTGTTGGCTGGGGGTCAAAGCAGGAACGCACTTTATGATCAGCTGATTGTTCAGGGACTCTTCTCAGGGTCCTTCCACATGGGTGGAAATTTTTCACATTCCGCACTGCAAGATGCTGTAAATTCCACATTAAACTTCCTGATGAGACTTGCGCATTTCGGTGTGAAATTCACAGTGGCGGATTAAAGTGCAGATTTGTGGAATGTGTAAAAATTTCACGTACCTGTAAGGGCCCTAACAAGTAGGGATTGTCTAAAGTATAGGGCCCTTTAAAATTGTTCACATGACTTAGGCCTCCTGCACACAACCAAGACAGGATTCTGCATGCAGGATCCCACAGCAGAATCCAAACCTGTGCCTGGCCCATCTTTCGGTGCGCACAAACTGCAATAAAAGGATATGATAACTTTATTCTATGCGTAAGATTACTATGATATTAAGTTTATATAGTTTCTACTTTTTCTGCCGCCATCTTCTGCGCGCAATAGCTTTTTTTTATTTTTCCATCGATATAGCTGTGCAAGGGCTCATTTTTTGCAGGACGTCCTGTAGTTTGCGATTGTAGTATTTTGGAATATATATGACTTTTTGATCTCCTTTTATTGCATTTTTTCTTGGAGACAGGGTGACCAAAAAAAAGCGCATTTCTGGCGTTCTTTTTTTTTTCTGACGACGTTCATCGTGTGGGGTAAATAATGCACTACTTTAATAGATCAGACTTTTACGTACGCAGTAATACCAGATATGTATTTTTAATTTATTATTTAGCTTATTTTATTATAAATATGGCAAAAGTTTTTGGTTTTTACTTCTATTACTAAAAAAAATTAGTAAAACTTTATTGTTCTGATTTTAACTTTTTTATTAGTTCCCAGGGGGGTCAAAAACTTATGATGGTTTGATCGCTCCTGCAGTATGAGGTAATGCCATAGCATTGCATCATATTGTGATCTGGCAGGCATTCTATCAAGCCACCCTAATGGCATTGCTTGATAGGCATTCTATCACGACAGCCCTGGGGCTGCCATGACACCCACACGGCTCCCTGCGATATCATCGCGGGGGGCCGTACGGGACCCCCGAACATCATTCGGGGGATTTAAATGTCGCTGTCAAATTTGACAACAGCATTTAAAGGGTTAACAGCTCCAATGAGCTATGTGGCTCATCGGAGTTGTTGCCGTTGTGTGAGAAACAGCTGGCAGCCACGATGTATGGAGGGAGAACTCCGTGTGATCTCTCTTCATACATAGCCCTCAGCTGCAGGACGTAAAAACATGAATTAAGGCAACCCCTGCAGTGATAGATGTGATGAGCATAAAAGGCCATGCATGCTGTTCTGGGAAATTTATCCAAATGTATTTGCGTGTGCAATATGCAGAGAACAGAATCCATTGATTTCAATGGGTTCTCTCACATTATGCTTTTTTGAGTGTGTATTTCATAAATGTAAAAAAAAAAAAAAAAAGCAGCCTGCTCAATTTTAGTGCACATTTGCACACCAAATGTATGGTTGTACATGTATGTGCGCGAAATCCTGCTCATACCCGCGAACACCGGCACCTCATTTGGCTCAATAGCCAATTAAATCAGGGCTGAGTGACTTCCCCGCCCATGTGAACTAGTGGTGTCTGCACAAATACACACAGTAGGCACGCACGCAAAAAAGACTCCTTCACACTGCATACATTTTGCGCTTACTTGAGTGTTTTTGCACTTTCACTTGTGTGAAGCCATCCTTATGTCTACACTTGCATTTTGCACTTTTTAATGGACAAATCCGCATATGGATCTACTGACATACAGTTGTAACATTATCTCTAACATGTTCGTATTACAAATGGCTATTGCGGACATAAATTAGTACCAATGTGGAGGCCAAAACTGACAAAAGAAAAAAAAGGGCATGTTGTGTTTTTTTAAAAAATACAGCCTCGTGGGTAGATACATAGATTTACATTAGCTCCATATAATGGTCCACAAAATATGAAGCTAAAATAAGCTCACCTAAAAGTAGTCTCGTACTAGAATACTGGTCAGAAAGATCAAATACATATATATATATCTTTTGGCAAATATTTCTTTTTACCTAGATACAAAATACACCCGAAACGTTCGTAGAAATATATCCTGGCTATACTAGAAGAATATAATCACCATCATGTCTTTACTTGGGTCCCAGTGCATTCACATATGCAGTCCGTGACCTCACTAACAGATGCATACTAGGCTATGAGAACAAAGCATCACCTTATTGGACAGGCCAGCAGGATCTGCTGTAGTTCCTAGCCCATGTCACATCTGTGTTTTTGAAGGGAAATGTCATAACATTGCTAATCAATGATGATAGTGACAGTATCATTTGTCAAGGACAAGCCAGTCTGACAGCTGCTGCAGACAACCTGACGACCTCTTTCATTTATTCTTTTTTTTTGGATTAGCAACACGAGGCCAACCGTTCTGCTTCAGTCTTGCCTGCTCTGTCTTGTTTAAAGGAAGCTCCAATCTGAAGAACAGTCCTTACTGGTAAATGTATTTTAATAAACATGCCAGTTTGTTGTCAAACAACCGTAGGTGGGCACCGGGCAGACAGAAGACAGAGTGGTAAGCTTGCCATTCTGTGTTGATCTCTGTGCCACCTAGGTATGATTTTCTCTGTCATTTTAGTTGCAGATGGTCCTTATAGAGACAGAACTTAAAACTCCTGGGCCACTATGCAAAATCTGCAACCGACTCCCCCCTTCCACCCCCATCTACCCTGTGACATTTACAATACTGATATCTTATTATGTGTCGGAGGGGATATTGACCCGGGCGCAGCTGCTACCTCTGTGTAAGGCGAGTGAGACAGGGGATGAATGTGAGTGGCGATGCTGGTTCTATCTATCGTTATCTATTTAGTTGGGGAGACTCTCGGAAACTTTATGGCTCAGCGTTTTTGACATGGTTCTGTACTGTATGGCTTCTTTTACTTCAACCATTTGCATGTTGGTTTTCGACTTTGATAGTATCAAGCCAGCGCATACTTTGGTCGCCAGGTCTACTTTTTACCCTGACCCCTCCAAGCATTATCGATGCTTCTAATGAATTAGCTTGTACTATGTGGCCAGAATATGAGATCTCTGTTTTGTCATTTTGCCCTCCAATGAAAATTTTGGTTTGATGCGGTCTAGGACTGATGGTGGTTACTGCTCCGCAAAGGAATGGTGCAACAAATAAGGCCAGCTCATCTGAACAGAATCTTTTATAATAAGGTACAAATGTGTCATGACTTCACTTCCATGGGTGCAGACTCTTTGTGGTTTCATGTGCAATGATGGTGGTGGTCAATTTCTTTATAAGGTTGTGTACACATGAAGAATAACACAATATTATATGACTTTGATCCTGCATTTTTTTTAGAAGTTTGCCCTCCACAGGCTCCATCTGCTATTGTCAATGTTCCCTGAGCTGGTGGGTGGAGACTAGCTTCTATGATGTCTCCAATAAACAGAGAAGACAAAAGATCCTGCTCTCCTATCACACTTATATGTCTGCAGAGCGCATGTCTAGAATTATTATCTACCACTATATAATCACTGGTAATTTGGGGTCAGAAGGGGTAAAGTTTCACCTTAGGGAGAGAACGTAGTAGGTGTGAGGAGACTTAAAAGGCCATTTATGCTCCTCTGGGAAATTTATGCAAATGTGAAGATAGAATACTATCACCTGCTGCCATTCGAACATGTATGGCCAGTTTGAACAACAATTTGGACTAAAATGTATATAGTTCTATGCCGGTTCACCAGATGATTGTTTATTTAATCATTGTTCAACCATCAACCTACTTTTATCGAATCTGAATGGCCACTTTAAGTGGAATAAGTAAAAAAATGAAAAAAAAAAAAGATCCATCCTGGAGAACCTCTTTAATTGTTTGCTAGTCATAAGGCCAATCAGATTAAATGAAAAATGTGTGCCAATAAATAACGCTTTCGCTTTAATAAAAAGTAGCCAGTTGGCTCATGTGGCTGCATTTACTACACAAGCGATGCCAGGTTTTCATAAGCACCAGTAGGTCAGCGATGGTTGCAACACTTTCAAAACAGAGCCTCCATTCTGGCTGGCATGAAAACGCTTTATTTATGGTAGCGTTCCAGTAATTACAGATATAAAGTTAATCTAAAAATTAGGCTTGCAGAACACACAAAGCAGCCATTTATCATGTTCTCCTGGCTCCAAACCAGGGTCATAACTGATGCAAAACACTACGTTTGATTTACTAGTCAACAAACTCAGGAGGTTGTAGTTGGAAAGACTTTTCAGGGTTGAACTGAATTCTTATTTTGTATATTAGATGTAAAGATTGGGACAAATCCGCTAAGACTTAAACACATGGAGACTGTAGTGCAGGTTGAAATGAAGGCGCATTAGGGAAAAAAATACCAAAGCTGTTGTAACTGGTTATTCAGATATGCCATATTTAGGGCTTTTTCATGGAACGGTCTGCTTTCCAGTTGGAAATAAGTTGTCACTTCATTACTGGAATGTTAAGGATAAGCTACAATAATATATAGGGGAATCACTTACCTAGTAACTGTTCAATACATTGCTATTCTTAAAATTATTCTATTTGTAAGTGATCTGAAAATGGAGCAGAGGGAAATTTAGATTCCTAGTGACTTATCAATGTATTACCTATTGTTTGTATAGCGTCAACATATTGCATATTGCTCTTCAGGGATTATCACCATTCACATTAGTCACCATTGAGGATGGAATTTCATGGGGCACCAATTTATTTATCAGTTCCTTAGCAGATGTAGGATCTATCTATCTATCTATCTATCTATCTATCTATCTATCTATCTATCTATCTATCTATCTATCTATCTAATATCTATCTATCTATCTAATATCTATCTATCTATACATCTATCCATTTATCTCTCTATCTATCTTTCTATCTATCTATGTCATATCTATCTATCTATACATCTACCCATTTATCTATCTATCTCATATCTATCTATACATCTATCCATTTATCTATCTATCTATCTATCTATCTATCTATCTATCTATCTATCTATCTATCTATCTATCTATCTATCTATCTATCTATCCCATATCTATCTATCTATCTATACATCTATCTATCTCCTATCTATCTATACATCTATCCATTTATCTCTCTATCTATCTTTCTATCTATCTATCTCATATCTATCTATCAATACATCTACCCATTTATCTATCTATCTATCTCATATCTATCTATCTATCTCATATCTATCTATACATCTATCCATTTATCTATCTATCTATCTATCTAATATCTATCTATCTATCTATCTCATATCTATCTATCAATACATCTACCCATTTATCTATCTATCTCATATCTATCTATCTATCTATCTATCTATATATCTCATATCTATCTATACATCTATCCATTTATCTTTCTATCTAGCTATCTATCCCATATCTATCTATCTATCTATCTATCTCATATCTATCTATACATCTATCCATTTATCTATCTATCTAGCTATCTCTCTCATATCTATCTATCTATCTCATATCTATCTATATCTATCTTATATCTATCTATACATCTATCCATTTATCTATCTAGCTATCTCTCTCATATCTATCCCATATCTATCTATCTCACTATCTATCTATCTATCTATCTATCTATCTATCTATCTATCTATCTATCTATCTATCTATGTCTATCTATCTATCTATCTATCTATCTATCTATCTATCTATCTATCTATCTATCTATCTAATATCTATCTATCACATACAGTATTATAACACCTTGTATCTGTCATATATTGTGCATACCTAAAAACTGTGTGGACAATGTCTGCACCCTTTTTTGTTGGTATATTGCAGTGCTATATGTAAAATCTTAGAGAACTGTAGGTGACGCCTCCTGTACACTAGGGTTTTCTTAGTGAGTCTGCTGGTCAATTAAAAAACAGGCTACACTCAGACATGTGGCCCTATATTATTCCATGTGGCAAGACACGCATCAGCTTTTTTTAAACTGACACATGCATCGCAATAAAATACTCATGGTATGTACTACTCTGAATTAGTTTGTGGGCAAGACTGCCAATTCAAGTCAATGGGGATGCAAAAAAACTGGACAGCATTCAGATGCCACCTGTGTGCTACCTGTTTTTCTTAAGAGGTGCAGAAAAAAAGAATTGGGGTTGTTTCAGTTTTTTTTCACAGACATGAAAAATGGATGACATACTGAAGTAACAAAATGGACAAATGAACAGAATACGGATGGCACACAGAACTGCACACCCATGGAAAAATGTCCATTTCTTGCGAATTTAACACAAACTATTTGTTTTTACGCAAGTACGCACCTAACCTTATAGAGGTGTTATCTGCACAGTCACATAGCATTTCTAGTTTATATCAGAATCAGATTTGTATAAGAAGTGTAATTTACTTTTGGCCCCCAATACAAAATGTATAACAGGCCCCCGCTACCCTGTGTAATTTACTATTTGGCAGAGTGGACTTTGACCTTCTCCGACATCAGGGTCCAAGATGCACTGAGCAGGGGGTTGGAGCAGACGACCCTGGAGGTCCCTTCCAACTCCACCATTCTATGGTTTTATGATAAGTACATCTGTATACCTTACAGCTACTGTGTATTACCTTAGACCTTGCTGCAGACAGAGGGATGAGATTAAACCTATGCTGCCATGCCGAAGGATGGGGAAGAGGGTTTCTGGTACTAAAGGAGTTAAAATTCTGTATTAGTGTGAGTGGAGGAGAGGGGCAGTACTGCACACAGAGGGTTGTGATATAGTCAGAGGTTGATATAAAGTTGTTCTGTTGGGTGTAACGCATGGGGCTACAGGTTCAGGCATGAGCAAAGGGAACATAGATTCGCAGCTCCGCTTACAGGTATTGGACTATAAGGCCACCGGGGGTTCCGGCTTTCCATAAATGCTGCAATCAGAGGTACCATGACGGCTGTAAATTGCCCTTTCACACATTTCTCAGTATGGGGTTCGCCGAAAGGAGTCAGGACACTGGTACCTGCTCCAAATGTCTTTAATGAAGAACCGGATATCTTTTCAGTCAGGGTAGTGACCAATGAGTGCGGGTACATGGCTCAGGGCATCCTACAGCACAGTCTCTATACATAGTTCCCAGGAAATGAACACCCCAACTTGAATTTCCCAATGCACTGACTGGTCGCTCAGGCCTCTCTAGTTAAAGGGGTTGTCTCGCGGCAGCAAGTGGGGTTATACACTTCTGTATGGCCATATTAATGCACTTTGTAATATACATCGTGCATTAAATATGAGCCATACAGAAGTTATACACTTACCTGCTTCGTTGCTGGCGTCCCCGTCTCCATGGATCCGTCTAATTCTGATGTCTTCTTGCTTTTTTAGACGCGCTTGCGCTGTGCGGTCTTCTCCCCTTCTGCTCGGTCCAGGCACGAGCGGCGTTCTGGCCCCGCCCCCTTCTACGCGGCATCGCGTAGCTCCGCCCCATCACGTGTGCCGATTCCAGCCAATCAGGAGGCTGGAATCAGCAATGGACCGCACAGAGCCCACGGTGCACCATGGGAAAGGACCCACGGTGCATCGTGGGTGAAGATCCCGGCGGCCATCTTGGTGAAGGAAGAAGAAGGAAGACGTCGCAGAGCAGGGATTCGGGTAAGTAATATGTATTTTTTTTTTTAACACATCCCTTGTGGTTGTCCTGCGCCGAACCTATGGAAAAAAAAAAAAACGTTTCGGCGTGAGACAACCCCTTTAAGCAAGGAAGAAGCTCTCTGGAACTCTCTAGCCTTAGACTCATTGTAACACCACACTGCGTCATTGCTCCAATGCGAGAAAGCCACGCTCTCATATACCATCTCCCCAGACCCCTGAACTCTAGTGAGATGCCACCCATTTTACAAAAAGGTTCAAGAAAAAGCATGCGACAAAAACATATAAATAAAACATCCGCAAATTAACAATAGTTTATACCACAATACAAGAGCTTGCAAGGACCCTCTATTACAGATATGCTGCATATGGTGGTTTGACTTAAGGTAGGGGTTCTAGTCTGGGGTCTTCTATTAATATAAGGGGTCTGAGGTCTGAATATATTTTAGGGTGTTTTGCTTGGGATCTGACATTACCATAAGGGGTCTAAAATTTGAATATATTTAGCCATACCAGTTACATAAGCCAAATCCCTCTGCTGTTTTCGGCTCCTTCCTCTTTATAGGGCGGTCTTCAGCTGACAGTGAAGAGCCAAAAACAGCCGAAGGAGCACATGCGCTCCAGTGTGAATGTGCAGATACTCTTTAAGTGTTCAATTTGAAGAATATCTAATTAAGGCCTCATGTCCACGGGGTTAAAATCCGCAGCGTTTTTCCGGCACGCGGATCCGCGCCCCATAGGGATGCATTGGACACCCGCAGGTAGTTAAATACCTGCGGATGCCATTTTTCCCTTCAAGTGCGGATCCATGTGTGGGAAAAAAAATGAACATGCTCCATTTTCGTGCGGGGCTCCCGCAGGCTTCTATTGAAGCCTATGGAAGCTGTCCGGATCCGCGGAACACCCGTACCATAATTAAACTCACCTGTCTTGGACGCTGCAGGTCTCCCTTCCGTTGTGGACGGATCTTCTTTCTTCGGCCCGGAGGATTGTCCCATGCATGCGCGGCACGCTGCCGGCGTGCTGAACACATCCGCCGGTCCGAAGACAGAAGATCCGGCCGCGATGGACGGGAGACACGCAACATAAAGGACAGGTGAGTTTATTCTTATTTTCAGGCCTCATGTACCCAGGTAAGGAGGGACCCGCTGCGGATTCTGCATAGAGAATCCGCGGCGGGCCTGATTTTCCCCGTGGGCATGAGGCCTAAGGCAGCTTTCAGACAAACCTATTTTATCTATTTGGTCCGTGGCTTAAAGGGGTTTTCCAGGGAAATATTTTTGATGACCTATCATCAGGATAGGTCATCAATAGTTAATCGGCCGGGTTCCATTGCTTAGGACCCCGACCGATCAGCTAAGTGGGTGCATGCTGTCAGCACCACAAATACACAGAGGTCAGAGCAGATCCTCCAAGCCAACCTCTGTGTAGTGGCCGGCGCTTGTAACTGCAGGCTTGACTCTCATTGAAATCAATGGGAACCGTGCCAATAGAGAGGTTGGCGCGGAGGTTTCCACTCTGACCTCTGTGTATTTGGAGCGGAAGTCTCCACGCCTACCTCCCATGCAGTGGCCGTTGCTTGTAACTGCAGGCACGGTTCCCATTGATTTGCAGTTACAAGTGATGGACCCCAGCTGATCAACAATTTCCCTGGAAAACCCCTTTAAGTTTATTTATCTTTTGGCTGTATTTTACACATCCGTTATTTAAAAACGCAGCATAAACTATATTTTTTAGTTTTTGACTCTGTATTGGTATTATATTCTATTGTACAAATGCAGATCAGTATCTCTCCAGTAGAAAATAAAAGCAATGACAGTCAATATGGACGCAAATACGGGTCAAACACTGATGATATACGCTTGTAATGTCATCTTTAATACCTTTATAAGACGGATTTGTATTACAGACATGTTAAAAAACGCTCATCTGAAACTGGCCTCAATGAATACATTGTTCTGCATAAAGTAGAGGTCATATCACATATAGTGCTACTCAGAAACATAAAACCTGCTTTGGTATTTAGCAAAGTGAACCGCATACATAGTTCATTCCGCATCTTTCTTCACATAGATTGCAGTGGTATTATAAGTGCATGATTGAATGATATGAAAGTTACTGATCTCCAAGCCCAGTCTGTCAGTTTAGGAACTTTTGCACTTGCCAAATAAGCTGTTGTGCTTGAGATAACTAGGGAACTGCCATTAGATACTCTCTGCTTAGAACTGGATTTCATAAATTGTGTTTTTTAATGTCATTGGATCAGTGGATTAGCATTAGCTCACTCTATCTATCTATCTATCTATCTATCTATCTATCTATCTATCTATCTATCTATCTATCTATCTATCTCTTCCATTGTTAACAATCATGTACAGTACAGGGTGACTTCTCAATGATCAATCGCTAACACAATATATTTGGACTTATTTACTAAAAATGTCTAAAAGTTAAGGCCCATTTACATGCAACAATTATCGCTCAAAATTCGTTCAAACGATGGCATATGAGCGATAATCATTGCCATCGTTCACTCTTTGGCTGAACAATGATTTTAAGGTGAGCTTAAAATCCATCATTCAGCCAAAGAGAAGATAACAGGGACCGCACACTGTGTTCTGCACAGGAGTCAGGGATTACATTATTGCCAACATGTACCCTGCCAACAGTCCATGGGAGAACAATGGAGCTTTGTGCAGAGCTCAGGCCACATGCTGGGCTCTGCAAACAGCTCCAGACGGCCGTTTTACATGCAAATGAAGCTAATAGAGTGTTAATAGACATTAGTGGAGATTAACACTTTATGCAAAGTGATCGCTAAAACGATCAATTTTTCAATTGTTTGAAAGATTGCCTTTGCGTGTAAATGGGCCTTTAGACAGTGCAAATGTAGACTAGACTGTCTTAAAATGCAACCAGATTTATCTCTGAATGATAAATCTGTCGAATTTTAAGACTGTCCGGTCTTATTTAGACCCCCTATTAGTTGTCTTAGGTTATGCTAAACATTTTACCAACATTTTGGTACAATCTATGGTATTTTGATGCAGTTTAGACCATGCCCCTTTTTTGGGTGAGTTGTAAAAACTGTCTGAAAGTGTTTAGAAACATATGATAAATATGGCGCAAGCATGTAAAATAGTTCTCTTGTGTAATTTTCACCACAAAGCTGACGTATTTTGACTAGTAAATAAGCCCCACTGTGTTTGGAGTATACTAGTGTTTCACATAATTGCTGGCATGCTGGTTTGCTAGTGAGCTCCTGTCATTTTTCTTCTGACAGCCGCCTGTTTTCTTTCTTCTTTGTGAGCGTGTGACAAGATCATGAATAGCGGGTATGTAAATGGCGTTGTCGTCAAGGGTACTCCCGTCTGACAGACTAGGTTTCCTCGGTTTGGTTAATTGTCTAGTTGGAATATAGGTAGAGGAATAGTCCCATCAGTAAGGGCTCATAAAGCAAGTCAAGTGTGGAGTAATTAAATCCATTGTGTGTCTTAGATAATAGTGAGAATCTTATCATTTTTGGGTTTCACTTTTATCTATATTTATGGGTAAATTTGTTTTTTTACTTTTAAAGAAATAGAATGTTACCTGACATTATTAACACTAATAAGTGACTTTAGGCTTCCTTCACAGTTTTTTTGGTGGCATTTTTCAATATAGCTTATAAACAAAACTTCATGCATTTCATAGGTTACTTTACAAACTTTTTTTTTTTTTGTGCGCTTTTCTTTTTAACCTATTTTTACCCTATAGAGAAGTCTATGGGAAAAGGCTTAAAAAAACGCACCTTGAGGCCTTAGTTAGACGGGTGTTTTTTCGCGCGATTTGCGGATCGCATGACGGATGCGCATCCGCAAATCGCGTGACCGGTGCGCGCAAGTCGCCCGCAAATCGCCCGAAAATCTGCTCCTAGCCGCGTTTAATTAGAAACGGGCCGGAGCTGTCCAGCGCATTACATTCAATGGAGACGGCAATAGAGCCGACTCCATTTAAAGCAATGCGCTGCGGGCGAGCCCGGGATGAATTGTCGGTAAGGGCTTAAATATATAAGCCCTTACCTGCAATGCATCCTAAAATGTGTTAAAATAAAAAATATATATGTACTTACCTTCTCCCAGCAGCTGGAGCTCCGAGCGGCCGTCCTGCAGTGGGTGTGAAGGGGGTGTGAGTCAGACCTGTCCCCTGATTGGCTCAGCGCTGAGCCAATCAGAGGCATGCCTCACTCACACCCATTCATGAATTCATGAATGGATCTGAGTCAGACCTGCCCCTGATTGGCTCAGCGCTGAGAGGCAGCAGTCACTCACCCATTCATGAATTCATGAATGGGTGTGTGAGTGAAACTGGCCTCTGATTGGTCAGGCTGTGACCAATAAGAGGCAGATCATTCAGCAGGCGGGGATTTTAAAGCCCCGCCGGCTGAATAGTGCCGAGAAGCAGTTCAGGAGAACTGACAGCGGCCGCGGCTGGACTCCGGCTGCAGCGGAAAGGTGAGTATACAATTTTTTTTAATTTTAACACATTTTAGGATGAATTGCAGGGAAGGGTTTATATATTTAACCCCTTCCCGACAATTCACCCCGCGCACGCCGGCAGCCCATTGCTTTCAATGGAGCGGCTGTATTGCCGCTCCATTGAATTCAATGGGCAAACATCGTTCTTCTCTTCCACAGCTGTTACAGCTGTGGCAGAGAAGAATGATTTGTCTTCTATATGTTCTCAATGGGGTCGGCGCTGCTGCCGCCGGCCCCATTGAGCGCATATACAGAAGAGAACAGGAATCGCAGATCGCAGATAGGTGCGATCTGCGATTTTTTGTTCTATAATTTATCGGACGAGCGCATAAAAAGCGCTCATGTGTCCGATACCATTGCAAAGCAATGGTTTTAAAAAATCGCCGGACGCATGCGCATGCGCAAATCGCGCGAAAAAACGCCCGTCTCACTGAGCCCTAAGCATGCTGCATTTTGAAAATAAATTCATAGACCCCCAAAAACACACCCAAAGTGAGGAAAAATACCACAAACAAAGCAAAAAATACCAAAATGCATTGCTGTAGTCTGTTCCATATCTCACAATTCATCTACAACTAACATTAAGATGCCAAGATAAGCATCACAAAAAATGCATTCTTTTTTCCTAAAAACACTACATCTGGAATCACCCTTAGGCCTGGGTCACACGGGCGTTTTTTCCCGCGATTTGCGGATCGCATAACGGATGCGCATACGCAAATCGCGTGACCGGGGCTGACGATTCGCTGAAAACACTGCACCTAGCAGCGTTTTCAGTGAAACCGCCCCGCATTGCCCGCTATCCTCTGCCACAGCTGTGCCACAGCTGTGGCATAGGAGAACGATGTTCGCCCATTGAATTCAATGGAACCGGCAATACAGCTGGCTCCATTGAAAGCAATGGGCTGCCGGCGAGCGCGGGATGAATTTTCGGGAAGGGCTTAAAAATATAAGCTCTTCCCAGAAAACCATCATAAAATGTGTAAAAATAAAAAAAAAGGATACTCACCTTTTCCCTGCAGCCGGAGTTCAGCCGCGTCCGGCCGGCAGTTCTCCTGAACTGTTCTGTGTAGTATTCAGCAGGCGGGGATTTTAAATCCCCGCCTGCTAAATGGGCTGCCTCTGATTGGTCACTCACAGCCCTCACCAATCAGAGGCAGCTCTCACTCACCCATTCATGAATTCATGAATGGGTGAGTGCTGCCTTTGATTGGCTGAGCTCAGGGACCAATCAGAGGCAGCTCTCAGCTGTCATTCAACAGCTGTGGCAGCTGTGGCAGAGGAGAACGATCTTTAAGTATGGCCACCTGCAGATGAGCGGGTCGGATCCGGCGGCGAGGATTCTCGCCGCAGGATCCGACCCGAGCGCCTGCAGGGACGAGCACATACTTACCCGCGCCCCGCGGCCCCGGCTCTTTCATGTTCCGGCTGCCGGGCAGCCGGCGCATGCGCAAACCGGAGCCGGCGGCTGGGGGAGTGCCGTTTTTTGTGCGGGGCTCTGCGAACCTCGCACAGAAATAGGACATGCCACGGTTTGTTTGCCGCGTGACATTTCATGTGGCCAAACCGCAGCCGTCTGCATAGGATTGCGTTTGTTAACGCCGCGGGATTTCCTCCCGTGTGCAGGCGGCCTATATGTTCTCAATGGGGTCGGCGCTGCTGCTGCCGGCCCCATTGAGCGCATATATAGAACACAGCGATGCGCAGTGTATTGTAGTGTCCTATAATTGATCGCACATCCGCATAAAAAGCGGACATGTGACCGAACCCCTTAGGATGCATTTGGTCTATAGATCTGCAGATCGCAAGCGCGTCTGCATATCGGACCAAAAAACGGTCGTGTGACCGAGGCCTCAAATGGATTGTCTACACGGATAAATTGATAGCATACTGATACAATATGCCATCAATGTCCAATCGGTGGATGTTCAAGCACCATAACCTTTATTGGTAGATTGAACAAAGTGACATCAGTGCTATGGAAGCAACATGCCACTTTGTCTGCTTTTTGCTTTTTCCTGGAGCTGCATGGAACCCAGTGAAGTTGTCTGCATGTTTTTAGTTTGGTGCCAACAGGGACACCAGTGTGAACCAATACGAGCGCCCCTCAACATCCTTTTCCCGCAAAACTCCAGTCATGTTAATTATAATTTAATAATGTGTCTGATAGAATTGTTTTATTTGACTTTGCTTGTTCCGATGTTGGATTACTCTCCAAGGGGCTTGTCACAAATCAAAAGTCTTACTTTACAGCACTTAATTATAATGAAGAGACAAGATGAGATGACATAATTGCGGTAAACCAGGATGGGGATGTTATTTCGGGAGGATGGTTCTTTGCCCCACAGTTACCAATACAATGTTTCACTCGCCAGTCAGTTACTCACAAAGTAAAATAAAGACGTACTAGTAAAGGGATGGTTTCCTCTCCCTAGTATGATGGTAAGGTGTAGTGCAGATCCCCAATAAAGAATGATCAAAGGAGGAATGGAAACAGTTCGACTCACTTTAACTTGTTTCAAAAGCATAATGGTTCAACATTCAACTGGTGATGGCACAATTCTTTACAATCCAATCCAAGTCCAGTCCTGAAGGTGGTGGCTGAAGTGCTTTCCACCTTACTGCTGTGTACTGCCTATTGTGGGTTTCTCACCATGGCCCTGGAATCTGCAACATTCTCTATTAACTATTGGATGCCTGAATCTCAAGATTGCTGGGACTGACTGATCCCCCAAACCAGCTTAACGTTTTTACACTACACATTGTGTGATTGGTTATTTTTGAGGAAGTTTTCAAAATACCAGGCTACCATGCAATATTTTTACACTATTCCACATGTAAGAATCCTTCTAACAACCCATCATTATTAACTAAACCAGTTTATTAACACTATAATTAAAGCTATCAATATGTTATAGGAAACCACTTGTACTAATAGTAATACTGGTGCTAAAACTAGTTTTACTTTTTCCTTTTGTTTTAAAAAAATCAATGTTGTCTCCCAATTGTATTGCCCAGGGGCCTCCACCAATGTTTGATCTTATCCCGCATGCATTTTTAATGGGATAGTATGGCATGTCATACTGTATTTGTATATAGAACTTTTCTATATAAGTGTGGACTCACATTTTGCACTAGGGTCCAGGTCAACCATTGCATTGCATATGTGACAGAGACATTTATTGCCAAGGATTAAGATCCAAGATGAGTTTGACAATGGCCTATTCTCTAGTCAGCTGATTGGAAGTAATGGAATGAATGAGATCACACCATTACAGCACTTTAGCCAGAGCCAGTCGGCCTCTTTTAATGTGCTCTCTTAACAGTGTTGTAAAACGTATGAAGCATTAATCTGTCTTCACACCTCATCAAAACTGTTTAACTTGGCAGTAGAACATCCTGAGTCAGGGGAAGGCATCTGGGTTGTTCCTGTCAAAAAAAATCTATGGCATCTTGAGAAGACAGCAATATACAGCCAACATCCTCCACCCGGGTTCCACTTAATTAGGATTTTTATCTCAAATATCAACCTTTCTATATAATTAGAATTTTTGCCATTGTGAAATCAATTATTGAATTGCACTAAAGATATACTAGCCCGAGAGGTGTAATACAGAGTTGATATAGACATTGTGTACGTAAAGTAACAGAATAATCCAATTCAACTGACAAAAATCTATCTTTTGTATATTTCTCTCACACTGACCTATGAGATCACATCCAACCTTTTCAAAAATATACACAAGACTTCTCTCGAGAGAATGAAACCTGTTGAAATAAGACTTCTAGGAGTCATCTTGTATTTCAGTCTCTTTCTCGAGTCTAATCATTTGTAATGGTATTATTACAGGGATTAAGGTGAAGGTGATAAAAATCATATGCTTCAATGAGGAAAAAGTATCATCTCTGTACAACATCTGTAAGTTTTTCATTTTTTTGGTTATTCAACTACGTCAACTACATCCAGTCATTTCTTACTAAGTGTAATGATGCCAGCTGTATGCTAAACAACGGAACCCAGTTCAGGAGCACAGAAGAGCCAAGTAGTGTACAACTGGGTGTTATAAGACGATATATGAAGCATGTAACATACAAGTCATATGGGTATTCACCACCCTGACGAAGTCCACTTCCTTGACATAACATGTTCTTAATGGTCTTTTGGGTTGATTAACAAATAATACAATTGTTGGCTATTATAACATGAAAATACTAATAAGTGGTTTCACATCTGTACCTGGGGTTTGGCTTTCCTGCTCCGTTTGGGGAGTAGGAAGGGAGAATCTCGTGGCCGACCGGCTTCGTCTCTGGACAGAACCAAACAACATTAAACGGACCCCATTGATTACAATGGGGTCAATTTGGTTTCAGCTCAACTGCCTGGCCTTAAGCGCTTTTTCTTCTGGTATTTTGAGTCAGACCTGTGGCGGAACCTTCTTACCATATGTTCCAAACCTACATGTGAAACTGACCCTAGGGTGGGTTCCCACGGGGGGGAAAAGTCACGGAATATCCGCAGCAGGACTACATGGAAATTCTGCAAGATTCCGCAGCAGGAAGGCTGCATTAAAACCTGCACCATTTGATGCTCGTTTGAAGTGGCTTTTCCACCTGTTTTCTGCTACCGAAATCTCTCTCCGTAGAGAGAAGAGAGTCCGCAGTGAATACGACAATACATCTTCCCTGAAAATCACTTCAGGTGTGCAGACAGACCATTGTCTTCCATTGAGCCGCCGACAGCAGTGAAGGCAGTGCACGGACCTTCATACACGCGTGTTTTTGTGCGTACATGGGTGCGCACCTATGTATGCACACACTCGTGTGAAGGCTCCCTAGTCTCAGGTTTAAAAATGCATGCAGAATTTCCATGAGCAAAGTCCGCATGGAAATTCCGTGATGTGCAAACCCAGCCTTAGCCTTTTATGTTTGTTTCTGCTTTGTTTTTTGTTTTTTTAAATTTTATATGTATTTTTCTGTTGTAACTGCTTTTATTTTAACCCTACTGGTCTGATTGTGTGCCGGCCTTTATTCTCCTTTTTTCATGTTATTTCTAAGATATTTTCTTTGGATACCCAGCATTGGGCAATATTGCCACCCTTATAATTTATAAATTCACAAAAGGAAATCCAGTATAGGTGACAGTTGTGAGTTAGTACCATACTGACCATTAGACAGCAAGGCAGAGAACGATGGTACCGGATGATGAAGATGAAATCATCATACTAATGATGATGACATTGGTAGTGGAGAATGGAGCAGATAATGGAACCAAAAATAGCAACTAGAAACAATTACTGTTTTTATGTTTTCCCTAATTCCATTCCCTGATCTCGCCCTAATGCTATCCCTCAAACTGTCATCACTGTCCCTATATAACCTTCAGCTATCCCTTCCAAGATGACCTTGACTGCAGTTCTATCCTAATTGCTTGATGGCACAAAGGAACAATTCCGTAAATAAAACAAGGCAGATGGGTAAAACAAGAACCATTATTTCGAAACCCTGGATGACAGTATTGAGCTTGTCATTTGGCATAAATGATCATGACATATTATGTACTTTGCCTATGGCTGCAGGTACAGCATATCTGCAGAAGTAGGTAGGCTGACAAAATAAGTTACCCAAAGCACAAGATAAAGATATTACTTTTTGTCAAGCAATAGATTGAGATACGTAAATTCATAAAATAAACAAGTGTGTAAAATCTCTGTCTGCCTCATATAATTACATAAAATATTAAATCAAATTTTCGTACCACAAAACCTTTTCAAACACATTTCAGAGTCATTTTAACCCTTTGCTATCCAATTTTGGATTCAGGGTTGCCTAGGGAGTTTTCTCTTTCTACCATTATACAACAGCGCCTTCTGCTGGCTAGAGCCAGTCCTGCGGTATGAGACATGCTGGAGAGGCCCCCGACAACAGAGTGGCCAGTAATCTACAGTAAGAATACCCTGCCAGACATCATCCGATATCAAAAGCTGTACAGCCTTCAATCAGAATGTCTTTAGATGTCAGACAGTGGATTGGAAAGGGTTAATTGAACTTGAAACATTGAAAAGCTAACATTGATTTAAAATGCCAATTAATCAATTTTAGTTTACTGTAGATCATTCCTTTTGAAAATATTGATCGGGGTCCTATACAGGCAGAAAAATGTTCACTGTAATGTTAAATGGTAATTCGGCTTGAAGAGAGCGTTATGCCTTGAGGTGACGGGAGCGCGGTGCGTGCTGATTCATACTTAGGAAATTTATCAGAGTTCTATGACTAATGTAGCACTGGTTTTGAGTTCAATAATAGAACATATCAATGTAATGGCACCAACTGTCAAGTTCCATTGCATTTAAAAGAAAAATGTTCACTCTGAGGGCTTACTCAGACGGGCGTTTTTACGCGCGATTTGCGCATGCGCATGCGTCCGGCGATTTTATAAAACCATTGCTTTGCAATGGTATTGGACACATGAGCGCTTTTTATGCGCTCGTCCGATAAATTATAGAACAGAAATCGCAGATCGCACCTATCTGCGATCTGCGATTTCTGTTCTCTTCTCTATATGTGCTCAATGGGGCCGGCGGCAGCAGCGCCGACCCCATTGAGAACATATAGTAGACAAATCATTCTCCTCTGCCACAGCTGTAACAGCTGTGGCAGAGAAGAATGATGTTTGCCCATTGAATTCAATGGAGCCGGCAATACAGCCAGCTCCATTGAAAGCAATGGGCTGCCGGCGAGCGCGGGATGAATTCTCGGGAAGGGCTTAAATATATAAGCCCTTCCTTGCAATTTATCCAGAAATGTGTAAAATAAAAAATATATATATACTCACCTGGTCCCGGCAGACGGAGTTCAGCGCGGCCGGCCGGCAGTTCTCCTGAACTGCTCTCTGTAGTATTCAGCAGCCGGGGATTTAAAATCCCTGCCTGCTGAATGAACTGCCTCTGATTGGTCACAGCCTGACCAATCAGAGGCAGCTCTCACTCACACCCATTCATGAATTCATGAATGGGTGTGAGTGAGAGCTGCCTCTGATTGGTCAGGCTGTGACCAATCAGAGGCAGCTCATTCTCTGAGCAGTTCAGGAGTACTGCCGGCCGGCCGCGCTGAACTCCGTCTGCCAGGACAAGGTGAGTATATATATTTTTTTTATTTTTACACATTTCTGGATAAAATGCAGGGAAGGGCTTATATATTTAAGCCCTTCCCGACAATTCATCGTGAGATCGCCCGCAGCACATTGCTTCCAATGGAGCCGGCTGTATTGCCGGCTCCATTGAATTCAATGCGCTGGACAGCTCCGGCCCGTTTCTATTGAAACGCGGCTAGGAGAAGTTTTTTTGGGCGACTTTTCGGCCCCGGTCACGCTATTTTCGGATACACATCCGTCAGGCGATCCGCAAATCGCGGCAAAAAACGCCCGTGTGACTAAGGCCTGAATGCTCTATTTGCAAAGCCTTGCAACGGTTTGCTGACACATAAAGCAAGTGTGACTTCCAAATCCTGCGCAGCGCAACTTATTTGCAAAAAAAAACACCAATTTCACACAGTAGTAGTGAGCTTTGACATCTGAGACCTGTTTTAGGTCAGCAGCTGCACTGTATTCCTCAAACAGTGCATTCAAATTCCATAGGGATGTGTCACACAGTAGCAGGGGCATACTGGGAATCCAAAGTGGCCCTGGAAAAAATTACAAAGTGGCCCCATGTTGTAGGTGAGCCAAAATTGGCAGTAAGTGGGGCGAACACAAGTACGCAAGAGTCAGCAACCCGCCAACCACAGCCACATTGGCGGTAGGAGGCTTGTCTTAAGCCTCTACAATGGACATTTACTTCATGGTCTGCTGATCATCATGAGAGCCCTATGTTGACTGACAGCTGGGCTCTCGTTGTAATGGCCAAGATCAAGGAAAATTCTGATCAGTATTTTACCATCCCGGTCATTTAACTTCATAGATGCCGCAGTCAATAGTGACTACAGCATCTAGATGGTTAGACAGAGGGTGAGGGCTCCCTCTATCCCCATTGACCCCTTTTCCTGCAGATGCAATCATGGCATGCTGTTGGTAATCATAGCAGACAGAGGATAGGAAAGGCCCCCAGGCATGCCACAACTGTATGACTATTAGTATTAGCCTTCAGCACAACCTAAGAGCTAATGCCCATGGATGGATTTCTGCCGCGTTTCCCGCTGCGGAAATCCACAGCTATTAGGTTTTATTGAACCTAGTAGCTTTCTACCTGCCAGTGCTCACATGCCTAATTCTGCCACGGACTTCCGCTGCGGGAAAAAAATCGCGGCATGTTCTATTTCACTGTGGATTTCCGCAGCGGGAGGTCTCCATTAATATAGTATTAATAATATAGTATCCCTCGCTGGCACTAACGTTTTTAAACTTGGTACTCCCGCGGCGTACATCCGTGGGTGTATCCCACTGCATCCGTGGGCATGAGCCCTAATAGATTGTTTTATAGTTTTAGACTCACAGTGAATGATTGCCTCTTGGAAGCCCTGCAATGAGAGGAACACATGTGGCAGGATGTCCTGAACATATCACTGAGCTGTCACTGTCCCTTATACCACTACTGGTGGTAACCAACTGTCATATGTGATGGCACCCCAGACCATCACACCAACAGCGGTGCAGTATGCCACTCCACAGCAAACGCAGGATCAAAGCGGTCACCCCGAGGTCTCCAGACACGAACACATCCGTCGTCAGTGCTTAAACTAAACCCAGATTTGTCACTGAAGACAACCCGGTTCCACTCCGCATCAGTCCACTTTTGCCATTCATAACTTCACTGAGGGATATATAGACTATGGGGGACTTATACTGTGAGGGAAGATATATGCTGTGGATGGTGGAGACAGTACTGCGTGGGAGAATGGTGATACTACGGGAATAAATGATATTGGTGATGATAATAGAGGTGGAGGAGAGATGGCTCTGTAGGGGAGAAATGATACTGGGGATTAGCGAGATGATATACTTTACAGGAACACTTTGCATCAGCTTTTGGCATAAATCTTACAAGCTTCATACAGGCATACCTCCTTTTTGCCTATCGCTGCCAACTTTGAAAAAAAATGTACTGGAGGGTTGCATAAAATGGCAAAAGTTGTAAATGATCACATGCACCTTATTTTGTGAATTTTGTGTGCATACAAATTATAATTCATATGCCCTATACATAGCCATAGCCACACGGAACTCGGAAGAAGCAGCGGGCGGTCACATGCCATTCGTTGTGCATCTGACCGCCAGCCAATCACAGTCTTCAACATCCATGAAAAAAATCACAGCTGAAGTCTATGAGTGGCTAAGAAGTGATGGGCACAATGAACGGCACATGACCACTCGCTGCTTCTTCCGGGTTCCATGCGGCGGGCCCCGGGACTGCAGTGCTGGACGGAGAGCGGAAGGATTGGTTGAGTATTCAACTTTTCTTCCTTTTAAGCCCTTATAACTATTTTTTTTCATGTCCCCCTTTTAAGGAGTAACTTAGTGTTTTAATAAGTAATCAGTGAAAGAGGGCACTCTACAGGTCAACTATTCACTACATTTCCGCAACCAGTCTTCCAGAACCTTTGACCTGACTTCTGACCAGTAAAGTGCAAAGGCAGCAACAGCAGGCAGAGGGAAAAGAATAAGCTATAGGCTGGCTGGGCTGCAGGCAGATTTTCATTACAATGGAAACTGTCAAAAGGAAAGGGCCTTAAGGCTGGGATGGAGCACATTAGGAGTGTCATTACAGAGAATTGCTCGGAGTACAGACAAGATAATTTAGTGCCGTACAGAATATTTGCAATGCAACACATTAAAAGTACAGTAACGCCATTTTATTTGCAACTTTGCAATTTTTTTTTGTATAGCAGCAAATTCCAGGTACCAGGGGATTCTGTTTCTTTAAACTGTATAGCAAGCTTTTGTTAACTATGAATATATAATAATGTCAATGGACTTGATCTCCACTTTGCATTTGTTATGTGCGATTTGTTCTGTAAAAGTCAGGTGATCTTCATTAATATTTCAAATATTGGTGCAATAATGAGGAAGCATTTGGCTTTTATGCTTCTTAGGAGAAACAGCAAAGATTTTGCTTACAGCTCTAAATATGTATAATTTAATGGTATTATCAGTGTTCAGTAAACTGCATCTTAAAGGGATTGACCACCTCTACACTACTGATGTAGGCTACCACTTTGGATACCGGCCGATCAGCTGTTCTCCCAGTGGTTATCAGTGTGAATGGAGCACGCAGCTGACAACTCCTATACACATTGCAGCAGCCCACATTGGTATTGCCGGCACTGGACTCATTGAATTCAACTGAAGCAGAGGACAGTATAAGTTGCACTGCGCAGTTTAACACTAATAAATGTAGGGTTCTGCACATGGGCAGAGGAAATACATGTCACCATTACATACTAAATGGCAAACCACTGGGGAACGCTGACATGGAAAAGGAGTTGGGGATTTTAATTAATAAAAAGCTTAACTGGAGCAACCAGTGTCAGGCAGCTGCTGCCAAGGCAAATAGGATCATGGGGTGCATCAAAAGAGGTCTAGGGGCACATTACAGGAGCATTGTTCTTCCTCTTTACAAGTCACTAGTCAGACCACACATGGAATATTGTGGACAGTTTGGGGCACCAGTACTCAAGAAGGACATATCGGAGCTTGAGCGGGTATAAAGGCGGGCAGCTAAGGTAATAAATGGAATGGGCGGACTACAATACCCAGAAAGGTTATCAAAATTGGGATTATTTAGTTTAGAAAAAAGATGGCTGAGGGGCAACCTAATAGCTATGTATAAATATATCAGGGGACAATATAGAGATCTCTCTCATCATCTATTTATACAGAAGACTGTGACTGTAACAAGAGGGCATCCTCTACATCTAGAGGAAAGAAGGTTTCTACGCCGTCGTAGACGGGGGTTCTTTACTATAAGAGCGGTGAGACTGTGGAATTCTTGGCCTGAGGAAGTGTTGATGGCTAATTCAATAAAAGAGTTCAAGAGGGGCCTGGATGCCTTTCTTGAGCGTTACAATATTATTACATGTTATAGTCACTCATTACTTCAGAAGGGTTGGTGATCCGGGGATTATTCTGAATGCCAAACCTGGATTCAGGAATTTTTTTCCCCCTTAAATGAGGAAAATTAGCTTTTACCTCGTGGGGGCTCTTTTGTCTTCCTCTGGATCAACATTGGGAAGGAGGTAGTAGGCTGAATTAGATGGGCATAGGGCTTTTTTTGGCTTTACACACTATGTTACTATGTAAGGATAGGTCACCGATATCATACAGGTAGACAGCTCCTTTAAGCTACTAGACCTCTGCCATGTTGTCCACATGCATTTATGCATGAGTCATCTGGATTGGCTTCAGTGTTGTACCAAGAGTAGAGGCAGCCCATACAGTGTCCCAAGCAAGTTCATTTGCATCTAGTTAGGTACAACTGAATGAGGGCTTCTTCACACATCGCTGTTAAGTCACTTTTTGGCTGTGTCTGAGACTTGTGCATAAAGAGGCAGAGGCTGGCAAAGTATAGCAGAGCGGCAGAGTAAGACCAGTGATCTAACTTTGAACTCGGTTTCAATGTGAAATCTGTATCAGCTTCCTCCTCACCTACCATATGTCATTTATCATGCCGATGTCTTCTTATGTGACAGAGGGCCCTTTAGGGCCCAGGAAGTTATTGTTATCTCTGCACCCCTTCTAGCTATGCCTCTAGCAAAGACACTTGTGCAGCTACACTTTAGGACAACTTTGTCTACACTGGAGTTCAAAAGAATCAGAAGTCATTCTGTATGTTTTAAGCCATAAATCCTTTTTCTTGGACTAGGGTTGAGACTCAGAATGCTGAGTAATAGTTGTACGAAACCACCAATGATGTACATAATACAGATTCTTGGTTTTCGAGATGACTGGGGTCAGGTGAGAATGAATCTCCAGTAGTAATAATGTATATTTACAGCGATATAATGTACCCTGTATACTTGTTTTTAATGTGGTTTTAATTAACTTTTCTTTCTATTGGCATAGTCATATGTCAATGGCTACAGAAGTCCTATCTAATAATGTCAGTGTAAACATCAATGGAGCTTCTAGTTTCATTTTCTTCTCTACCAGCTCCAAGCAAGTTAGCATGAAAGTTTTACTCATGTCAAAGGTCATGTCTTGATCACATTGACCTTCCTGGCTGCTTTTTGGGGTTCATGCTCATTCATTTGCACACAGCCATTAAAGGTTCTGCCATAGAGATCCATATGGACCCTACACGGCATATAGAGGTATTTGGAGAAAAATATTGTCTCATACGTTATTCGACTCTAGGAGACCCTATGACAGTAAATGGCTCCTTACTAAAATGTCTAGACTCCATGCACAGCCATACAAGCTCCGTCCATTGGGCTCTGCCAAGTCCTAACAGTGGGACAAATTTAATACATGCCTAGAGCAGTGTGTGATTTTGATAAACCATAAAATACTCTAAAAATGCATATATCAAAATTCACAGCAGCCTCACCAAACAACCCACTAAAATATAAAAATTCAATTAAAATACATCAATATGAGGCGACAACAATTAAATTACTGGATGAACAGGACCTACTGTAAGATCATAGATATAACCAGTTTCACAAGGGTGTACATATACATAACGTAGGTGTACTTTGCATTGCAATTCTGAAGAATTAACGTCCGAGTTCAAGTGTGGGGTTCAACGTGATGTAATACTGTTTGTAGGTACAATTTATCATTTACTACCTAAAAGTGGAGTTACCGTCCTGAGAAGGACACCCCCACTTGTAAGTGGCTACATCCTGAACTGTACTTGGAGTTTTGATGTGGTTAAAGTTTCACACTACTTTCAGGCATGATCTATTTAAAAGTGCATATGTACAGAAATAAGCTTGTAAGATGCTCTGTGTGAACTTCAAGGCATCGTGTATTGTGGGACAGTGTTGTATGGATCCGTAATACAGCACCCATAGAAATCATTGAGCTCATACCGTATTTCATGTGGAGGCTCAAAGAAGTTTTTCATAGAAATTGTTGAGAAAAAGGTTTTTGAGTATTGTCTTTCACATGCCCACAATTGTTTTCAACTAGAGGCACTATATGGTAGCACAAAAAGTGTTTACTGCTCTGTCATAAAAAAACTTTAGCTGGTCCATACAAAGCGAAGGTTCCATGCTCTTGGTTTCGTCATGTTCATGTGACCTAGGTCTGGTTTCACATGGTCATAATACAGCCATATTTTAGAGTCTGATGTACAACAACCAATGATCTCTGAATTATATATACATCAATATACTTTGAAGTAACCATGTATTTATAGTCCAAATGATGTAACATACTATATACAGTATATAGTATGTTACATTATTCGGGCTATGAATACATGGTTTACTTCAAAGTATATTGATGTATATATAACTATTAAATAATTGTCTATTTTTATATATATATATGTGTGTGTGTGTGTGTATATATATATATACATAAAAATAGACAATTATTTAGTAGTTATATATACATCAATATACTTTGAAGTGTGTGTGTGTATATATATATATATATATATATATATATATATATATATATACATATTAGGGTATGTCATGTGCCAGTGAAAATCGTACTTTTTCATACATTGGCATACACATTTGGAACCTTATGTATTTGGATGTTGAGAATTCAGGTCTGGTATTTTTGTAAAATATTGAGGTTTACCTATCGGGAAATGGTAATTAAAATTACACGATAATGTTCACATTAATCATATTACATTTGCCTTTTATTGACAGTTTAGAGACATTTAGTATCAATTAATAACATTTACTTAATAAACTACGCTGTCAGTGCTTATTCGGCTAGCAATATTCTCGCTTTAATCAACAAGAGGTTCCAGAAACTGAATTGGCTCAAATTCAGTCTTTCTATCTAGAATCTCAACCTTGGAAAAGAGTCTACCAACTGTACCACACCAGCCTTTATCTGAAGAGGTTGGTCCATCAAGCTTTGCCACAATATGAAGGAATGGCAGCTCACTGATGTGAAGCCAGCAGAAAGACCTAAAAAGTTTTCGTTTGAGGAGTTCTTCAACACAGTGAAGCCTGCCACCTTTCCAGCCAGACATATCAGTAGTGGTATCACTGCCAAGTAATATGAGGCTAAGATCTATACCTCTCTCTGGTGTATAGTGAGTAAGGGCCCATTTACACAGAAAGATGATCGCTCAAAAGATGTTTTTATAGCAATCATTTTGCATAAACTACTAATTGGTACTAATGCCAATTAGTAGCTTATTAATGCATTTGGGCCGCTGGGAGCTATATTCAGAGAACGGCAGGTGGTCTGTTCTCTGAATACATTCCCTTTGTTCTGCCGCGGGGCTGACAGCTGAGACAATGTTATTAGCGCTCCCCACAGAGAACACAACGTGAAGTCCCTTCTATCAGCTCTTCTGGCGAACGATGGATTTTATGCCAAACATAAAATCATCGTTTGGCAGAAAAGTGAAAGATGGGCACATTTACACGCAACTGTTATCGCTCAAAGACGGCTTTTGAGTGAATTTTGAGCGATAATCGTTGTGTGTAAAAGGGCCTTAAGATAGCGACCTTTAGGCTCTTCTGTAACGGTCATATGACTTTCCTTGATGGTGGGTTTCCTGAAGGTGCCTGTGGTCTTATCATGTGTAAGAATTAGTCCTCAGTCACACGGGCACATGGGCACCCGTATACCGGTGCCGATGCGCCCGTGTGACTAACACCAGCAAACGGACGTACCTGAAGATGGCCATCTCTCTGCAGCGCCGGGAGGAAGAACATGTGACCGGCTCCATTGCTGGTCATGTGTTCTATGATCAGCGCTGGAGAGAGACGGCCGTCTTCAGGCACGGCTGTCTTCTAACTGTCAGTCACACGGACGCATCGGCGCCGGTGTACGGGTGCCGATGCGCCTGTGTAACTGAGGCCTTAGTCAGACGGGCGTTTTTTCGCACGATTTGCGGATCGCATGACGGATGCGCATCCGCAAATCGCGTGACCGGTGCCCGAAAATCTGCTCCTAGCCGCGTTTCATTAGAAACGGGCCGGAGCTGTCCAGCGCATTGCATTCAATGGAGCCGGCAATACAGCGGCTCCATTGAAAGCAATGCGCTGCGTGCGAGTGTGGGATGAATTGTCAGGAAGGGCTTAAATATATAAGCCCTTCCCTGCAATTCATCCAGAAAAGTGTTAAAATAAAAAAAATATACATACTCACCTGCTCCCGGCAGTCAGAGTTCCCCGCGGCCGGCCTGCAGTGGGTGTGAAGGGGGTGTGAGTCAGACCTGCCCCCTGATTGGCTCAGCGCTGAGCCAATCAGGGGGCAGGTCTTACTCACATCCCCTTCACACCCACTGCAGGCCGGCCGCGCGGAACTCCTGCTGCCGGGAGCAGGTGAGTATGTATATATTTTTTTTTTAACACTTTTCTGGATGAATTGCAGGGAAGGGCTTATATATTTAAGCTCTTCCCGACAATTCATCCCGCGCACGCCGGCAGCCCATTGCTTTCAATGGAGCCGCTGTATTGCCGGCTCCATTGAATTCAATGGGCAAACATCGTTCTTCTCTGCCACAGCTGTTACAGCTGTGGCAGAGAAGAATGATTTGTCTTCTATATGTTCTCAATGGGGTCGGCGCTGCTGCCGCCGGCCCCATTGAGCGCATGTAGAGAAGAGAACAGGAATCGCAGATCGCAGATAGGTGCGATCTGCGATTTCTGTTCTATAATTTATCGGACGAGCGCATAAAAAGCGCTCATGTGTCCGATACCATTGCAAAGCAATGGTTTTAAAAAATCGCCGGACGCATGCGCAAATCGCGCAAAAATACGCCCGTCTGACTAAGGCCTTAGAGTGTTATCCTGCCTGCTATCAACAAAAATGCCAGTGATGTTACTTTTTGCAACATTGCACAAAACACCTTCTTGCTATCACAGGTGTTTTTTATCTTCGCCTAGATGGCCGGCACACAGGCACAGGAATAATCACCGATAATAACAAATGTTATGATGACGGAAATAGTCGACTTTTAGGAAGAAAGCAGAATTTTAAGTAAATTGTGTTTTCCCGGTAGCAAAAATTGCTTTCCCAAATAGTTTTTACACCCAATCAATTTAGAATTTGTCAATACATAAGAAAAGTGGCGCACTGAATCGAAAATAAAGCGTGCATGTGCATGACATACCCTGATATATATATATATATGTTTATAATTGTTTGACACATCGTGCTGCACTGTAGTTTACTTTGCGTAAGGTTGGGTTTATACAATGTCTCTTTCAATCGCTGAAACATGTTCCTGAGTTGTGACGTAGGAATTTGGTGATGAATTCTTGAGATTTACGTAAGTACAAAGTTTTTCAACACAATCCGTGACCATGTTGATTTAACATATCTTCAAGGAATTCCCAAGAAATCTCCATAGTAAGGCAACAAACAAAAGAAGGAAAATTGATACTTTTCAGGAGGTCATTTAATAATTCTGATGCAAATATAATAGAACCCTAACAGTAGAAGAAGCAGCAATAATAAGGAGAATAACTTTATGTAGGACCAACATATTCCATATCTTTCTAGGATATTTGTTTTTCTTTTAATATCATTCTGATATGAAATATTAAGACATTTCAAGGAATGTCTGCTTTGGACAATTCACTTCTTTTAGGACGCCCACCCACTGGCGTTTGCGATTTTAGTGCGTGAAAAATGCAGCGTTTTCCGCGCGGTTTTCGCGGCGTTTTTCGTGGCTTTTTCGCGGCATTTTCGCGCCTTTTCTGTTAATTTCCATTGACATTCATGGGTGCATTAAGAGAAAAATAAGGACACATATGCAACTGACAGTTCCTATGTTAAAAATTGCAACGGACTGAAAAAAAAAACGCAAGTGGACAGGAACACATTCAATTCTAATTGCTCTTGAGAAAAAACGCAAAACGCAAAGGAAAAATTAATCGCCAGTGGGTGGGAGCCCTAATTAGAAGGATGACCTGAAAATAAGCTATTGCTGTGACCCCAAAAATCAGGTGTAATTTGCTGGGAAACCTGGTAAGGTTGGTTTCTGATGAGCGAATGGAAACATGTCTGTAATATGGATGCGTAGTATGGGCTTGTTTTTGATGACATTACAGCCGTATGTCATCAGTATTTGCCTCCGTATATTTTACTTTTTACTGGCCAAATACTGATCCGTATTTACTAACTAGAAAAGAATAGCAATATGGAGGAAAATACACAAACAAATAGGTCATGCTAGGTTTTTAAAAAAATGTCTGTGAAAAATACAGCCATGTGAATAGATACATAGATTTACATTAGCTCCGTATTACGTCTGGGGAGAGCCCGCAGGTGGAGGGACCTCGGGCAGAAACACAGTGGACAAAGTAGAGAAGAACCCCACACTCCTATGCACTTTGGATAGTGTAAGCAATATAGGTCTAATGACAGGAGTAACCTACTTCATAGACTACAGGACTCCTCTAAATCCAGGAAGTCCTTAGTGAGCCAAAGGGAGTCCTGGAAGGTTTCGATTTCGACTGGTTTATTGATAAGAAAACATACAGACACAGGCAACAAAAGGGAAAAAAAAACAATGGTGTAGTGTCCCAGAACACCATCCTGGTCCCCTCCATAAATGTCATACATGTTTGTCTCATGTAGATGCACTGTCCAAAGCTTGTCCTGTCATTTCCAGTGTGTTTTGCACAGCTTTGGCGCTTGAGAGGTTAACTTAATAAAATCATTGCCTGCATGTGAATGTATCAGTTTGTCATGTCATGTGGTGAAGGTATATATAGGAGTGTTTGAGAGTGGGAAAAGGTCTCCAATCTGTGTTCTGAGAGTTCATCTTCAAGGCTTCCACCTTGTCTTCAGAGAGAGTGACAACACAGAGCCACATGGAAGCTGAAGGTGAAGATGGAAGAAGAGGAGAGATATCCCGTAGTGATTGGAGTGTGGATGTGAATGGAGTGAGTCACCAAAACCTAAAAGAGAGAGCATCCGCCAGTAATTCTGTATAGAGGAACCAACCTTACAGGTATCAGTTCACACTACTGGCTTTTCCTGTGTGGCCGTCCAACCTCAAGAGCATCGCACAGAGGTACACCACTGAGTCACACCCACGCACCTGTCATGCGGGGTGGCTTTGTTTGAGTCTTGCCAAAATTGTCCGCCAAAGAGTCTGCAGAGCGACCCCTACCCCCATTCTCCTCTGGAGTGCTTCCAGTCCAGGCGCGGTGCCGTACAGATATCGTGGACTGTAGGAGTGTGTTCATCCTGTGTATCATCCCTGACCTTTGAGCTCTAGCCTGTGTTCATTTAAAGTGAATTGTATCTGCATTGCCTTGAAATACTATCAGTGTTAAAGTTTACTTCTTCAAGTAAAGTTATACATGGCCTCAACCGTTCCTGGTGACCTGAGGTACTATACACAAGTCTCTGTGTTCTTTTCTCCACTGCATAGCATACTGGGATGTGGGAATGGTGATAAGTACTACTACACTCCTCATCCCGTTTATTGGCATTCCCTATCCTAGGGGTGTCGAAGCTGGCCTGCAATCCTACTCTGGCCTTGGCTACGTCTCATCCCTCCGGGACCAGAGCCTGGTAAGTGCCGCCGTGACAAGCCAGCATTTATCCCTCCCAGCTCTTCACGTTAGTCAGGTGCCCAGGGTCACTCCTTTGGGGTGTTGCAATGGAATGCAATGCATTTCGGAGCAAGTATAGCTCCTTTTTCAAGCACAAATCTGGCAACCTAGACCACCATCTAGCACTGCAGCCCCAGTGCCCACTGCATGGAACATGAAACAAGCAGCAAGCGGTCATGTGCCATTCATTGTGTATGTAACCACTGAGCCACTTGAAGGCTTGAGTGGTGATTCTTCCATGCCACTGAAACCTGTGAGTGGCTGAGTGGTCATGTGCACAATGAATGGCATGTGACCACCTGCCACTTTTTCTGGATTCTGCATCGCGGGCATTAGAGCTGCAGCTCTGGATAGGGAGCCACCGGGATAGGTGAATATTCAATTTTAAGCCCTATTAACTTTTTTAAACCCTAGAAAACCCCTTTAATATGGAAATTGTACTTGTAATTGTACATCATATTTCATATTCTTTCACCAATATGTCTAGAGTATGTGAGAGATACTCAACTACAGTAACTTAGGCACTTAGTGGTATTGTATCATGTGAACAACTAAAGCTCTTTCCACACTGCATTTGCACTGCATGTTGGAGGTAAATGTCATATACTACTCCGGATGGTTACTCTACCTCGGACAGAAGCCTCCAACATATGCCACTGTATACCCATATAGCGACATACATCGCCATAGGCTCTAATTATACAAGAAAAAACAAAACATATACCTAGTAGTGTAGTTTTTTTGCAAGATTTATCTAGAAAAGAATAGCAGATTACACTTTCCTGTACAGCTAAAAAAATAAGGTTTGCTGAAGTATAGCTGCCCAGTGGATGCCAAAAGGTCACTTTTTTGGTAACCATTGTATCCATAGGGCCATACAGATACGTTTATCTGGATGTAGTAAAGGGTACTATTATTGGAGTATGTTACCTCTTTTGCTGGTCTGCTTTCTACTTTTGCCTTTATTTTGTTTCAGTGAAGCAGAAGAAAGAAGTAAAACTATCAGCATGGAGGCGCCATGTGTGAAGACTTGAGATCCCCGCAGCCAGTAACATTCAGCAGCTCTCACTGAACCCTCACCTCCTGTCAAACAAGCACAATCCCTATGTGTCTGCGTATGTGCACAGAATGTAGATCATGGCCTTTCTTCTAGAAAATCAGTAGCATTCTCACTATATGGTGACATACATAACTGAAACGTTGACACAAACTACGGGAATGAAGGCTCAAACTACGGGAACCTTATGAATGCTTTGGTTTAGTTTCCTCATTTCAGTCAATCCTATACTTTAAATGACCACAATGAATTTTGGTACAATTTACTAATTATGAAATATGTTAAGATTATGCAAAAAATTGTAAAACATGCCTATTATTACAAGAGATCAATTCTAATCACTCCATAGCAGCAAGAACTGTTGTCTACCTTGCATGTTCTGCTTCTTTATCCAACTCTGTACTGGTTTCTGTAAATGCCTGCTTGCTTTCTTCATGCTTGCTGAGTGCGAAGGCTCTTTCCGGTGTGATATCATAGTTGTGCTATGAGCCAATCAGATATTCGCTACTTCTCGTACCTGCCTTCCCTATGCAGTCTTAAAGGGGTCAATTTTTATTCATGACCTATACTCAGGATAGGTCGTCAATGGTTCATTAGTAGAGATGAGCGAACGTACTCGTCCGAGCTTGATACTCGTTCGAGTATTAGCGTGTTCGAGATGCTCGTTACTCGAGACGAGTACCACGCGATGTTCGAGTTACTTTCACTTTCATCTCTGAGACGTTAGCGTGCTTTTCTGGCCAATAGAAAGACAGGGAAGGCATTACAACTTCCCCCTGTGACGTTCAAGCCCTATACCACCCCCCTGCAGTGAGTGGCTGGCGAGATCAGGTGTCACCCGAGTATATAAATCGGCCCCTCCCGCGGCTCGCCACAGATGCATTCTGACAGAGATCAGGGAAAGTGCTGCTGGTGCTGGAGCTGCTATAGGGACAGTGTTAGGAGTGATTTTAGGCTTCAAGAACCCCAACGGTCCTTCTTAGGGCCACATCTGACCGTGTGCAGTACTGTTGAGGCTGCTTTTAGCAGTGTTGCACAATTTTTTTTTTTTGGTATATCGGCCGTGCAGAGCATTGCCTCCGCAGTCTGCAGTCATTGTACAGAGTACAGGGGCAGTACTGGTGAGGCAGGGAAAGAGATATTCAGGCTATATACGCAGTGGGCTTTTTCCAAAAAATTGATCGCCGTCATCCCGCCAGAGGGAAAGAGTATACATAATATTATACGCTGCCTACAGTATCTATCTGCTGGGGGTTGTAGTCCTAATTAATACGCAGCTAAGCGTTACAGCAGGCTTGCGCAAAATAGTTTCCTGGATCTGCTGTCTCTGTTACATCAGCGCTGTCATCCCGCCAGAGGGAAACAGTATACATAATATTATACGCTGCCTACAGTATCTATCTGCTGGGGGTTGTAGTCCTAATTAATATGCAGCTAAGCGTTACAGCAGGCTTGCGCAAAATTGTTTCCTGGATCTGCTGTCTCTGTTACATGATCGCCGTCATCCCGCCAGAGGGAAAGAGTATACATAATATTATACGCTGCCTACAGTATCTATCTGCTGGGGGTTGTAGTCCTAATTAATACGCAGCTAAGCGCTACAGCAGGCTTGCGCAAAATTGTTTCCTGGATCTGCTGTCTCTGTTACATGATCGCCGTCATCCCGCCAGAGGGAAACAGTATACATAATATTATACGCAGCCTACAGTATCTATCAGCTGGGGGTTGTAGTCCTAATTAATACGCAGCTAAGCGTTACAGCAGGCTTGCGCAAAATTGTTTCCTGGATCTGCTGTCTCTGTTACATGATCGACGTCATCCCGCCAGAGGGAAAGAGTATACATAATATTATACGCTGCCTATAGTATCTGTCTGCTGTATCAGCTCAGCATTTTAAAAAAATAGAAGCAAAATACTTAAGGCCTACTACTGGCCTTTGGCCACTTGACTGCTTCTGCGCTGTGAATTCCACTAGCTCAGTCATACGCACCTACGTCTCACTACAGGCGTGCGCAAAATTGTTTCCTGGCTCTGCTGTGCATTCCGTAAGCGAAGTCAGCCTCCAACCACAGGCCAATAAGCGGCACATTTAATTACAGCGTCCTGTTTCTGCACTACTGGTAATACAGCATGCTGAGGGGTAGGGGTAGGCCTAGAGGACGTGGACGCGGGCGAGGACGCGGAGGCCCAAGTCAGGGTGTGGGCACAGGCCGAGCTCCTGATCCAGGTGTATCGCAGCCGACTGCTGCGGGATTAGGAGAGAGGCACGTTTCTGGCATCCCCACATTCATCTCACAATTAATGGGTCCACGCGGTAGACCTTTATTAGAAAATGAGCAGTGTTAGCAGGTCCTGTCGTGGATGGCAGAAAGTGCATCCAGCAATCTATCGACCACCCAGAGTTCTGTGCCGTCCACTGCTGCAACTCTGAATCCTCTGGCTGCTGCTCCTCCTTCCTCCCAGCCTCCTCACTCCATGAAAATGACACATTCTGAGGAGCAGGCAGACTCCCAGGAACTGTTCCCGGGCCCCTGCCCAGAATGGCCAGCAATGGTTCTTCTCCCACCGGAGGAGTTTGTCGTGACCGATGCCCAACCTTTGGAAAGTTCCCGGGGTCCAGGGGATGAGGCTGGGGACTTCCGGCAACTGTCTCAAGAGCTTTCAGTGGGTGAGGAGGACGATGACAATGAGACACAGTTGTCTATCACTCAGGTAGTAGTAATTGGAGTAAGTCCGAGGGAGGAGTGCACAGAGGATTCAGAGGAAGAGCAGCTGGACGATGAGGTGACTGACCCCACCTGGTTTGCTACGCCTACTGAGGACAGGTCTTCAGAGGGAGAGGCAAGTGCAGCAGCAGGGCAGGTTGGAAGAGGCAGTGCGGTGGCCAGGGGTAGAGGCAGGGCCAGACCGAATAATCCACCAACTGTTTCCCAAAGCGCCCCCTCGCGCCATGCCAACCTTCAGAGGCCGAGGTGCTCAAAGGTCTGGCAGTTTTTCACTGAGAGTGCAGACGACCGACGAACAGTGGTGTGCAACCTTTGTCGCGCCAAGATCAGCCGGGGAGCCACCACCACCAGCCTCACCACCACCAGCATGCGCAGACATATGATGGCCAAGCACCCCACAAGGTGGGACGAAGGCCGTTCACCGCCTCCGGTTTGCACCGCTGCCTCTCCCCCTGTGCCCCAACCTGCCACTGAGATCCAACCCCCCTCTCAGGACACAGGCACTACCGTCTCCTGGCCTGCACCCACACCCTCACCTCTGCTGTGCTCGGCCCCATCCACCAATGTCTCTCAGCGCACCGTCCAGCCGTCGCTAGCGCAAGTGTTGGAGCGCAAGCGCAAGTACGCCGCCACGCACCCGCACGCTCAAGCGTTAAACGTGCACATAGCCAAATTTATCAGCCTGGAGATGCTGCCGTATAGGGTTGTGGAAACGGGGGCTTTCAAAGGTATGACGGCGGCGGCGGCCCCGCGCTACTCAGTTCCCAGTCGCCACTACTTTTCCCGATGTGCCGTCCCAGCCCTGCACGACCACGTCTCCCGCAACATTGTACGCGCCCTCACCAACGCGGTTACTGCCAAGGTCCACTTAACAACGGACACGTGGACAAGCACAGGCGGGCAGGGCCACTATATCTCCCTGACGGCACATTGGGTGAATTTAGTGGAGGCTGGGACAGAGTCAGAGCCTGGGACCGCTCACGTCCTACCCACCCCCAAAATTGCGGGCCCCAGCTCGGTGGTGATATCTGCGGCGGTGTATGCTTCCTCCACTAAACCACCCACCTCCTCCTCCTCCTACGCAACCTCTGTCTCGCAATCAAGATGTGTCAGCAGCAGCACGTCGCCAGCAGTCGGTGTCGCGCGTCGTGGCAGCACAGCGGTGGGCAAGCGTCAGCAGGCCGTGCTGAAACTACTCAGCTTAGGAGAGAAGAGGCACACGGCCCACGAACTGCTGCAGGGTCTGACAGAGCAGACCGACCGCTGGCTTGCGCCGCTGAGCCTCCAACCGGGCATGGTCGTGTGTGACAACGGCTGTAACCTGGTGGCGGCTCTGCAGCTCGGCAGCCTCACGCACGTGCCATGCCTGGCCCACATCTTTAATTTGGTGGTTCAGCGCTTTCTGAAAAGCTACTCACGCTTGTCAGACCTGCTCGGAAAGGTGCGCCGACTCTGCGCACATTTCCGCAAGTCCCACACGGACGCTGCCACCCTGCGCACCCTGCAACATCGGTTTCATCTGCCAGTGCACCGACTGCTGTGCGACGTGCCCACACGGTGGAACTCTACGCTCCACATGTTGGCCAGGCTCTATGAGCAGCGTAGAGCTATAGTGGAATACCAACTCCAACATGGGCGGCGCAGTGGGAGTCAGCCTCCTCAATTCTTTACAGAAGAGTGGGCCTGGTTGGCAGACATCTGGCAGGTCCTTGGAAACTTTGAGGAGTCTACCCAGATGGTGAGCGGCGATGCTGCAATCATTAGCGTCACCATTCCTCTGCTATGCCTCTTGAGAAGTTCCCTGCAAAGCATAAAGGCAGACGCTTTCGGGGGAAGACAGTATGTCGCTGGATAGTCAGAGCACCCTCCTGTCTATATCTCAGCGCGTTGAGGAGAAGGAGGAGGAGCATGAGGAGCATGAGGAGGAGGGGGAAGAGACAGCTTGGCCCACTGCTGAGGGTACCCATGCTGCTTGCCTGTCATCCTTTCAGCGTGTATGGCCTGAGGAGGAGGAGGAGGATCCTGAAAGTGATCTTCCTAGTGAGGACAGCCATGTGTTGCGTACAGGTACCCTGGCACACATGGCTGACTTCATGTTAGGATGCCTTTCTCGTGACCCTCACGTTACACGCATTCTGGCCACTACGGATTACTGGGTGTACACACTGCTCGACCCACGGTATAAGGAGAACCTTTCCACTCTCATACCCGAAGAGGAAAGGGGTTCGAGAGTGATGCTATACCACAGGACCCTGGCGGACAAACTGATGGTAAAATTCCCATCCGACAGCGCTAGTGGCCGAAGGCACAGTTCCGAGGGCCAGGTAGCAGGGGAGGCGCAGAGATCAGGCAGCATGTACAGCACAGGCAGGGGAACACTCTCTAAGGCCTTTGACAGCTTTCTGGCTCCCCAGCAAGACTGTGTCACTGCTCCCCAGTCAAGGCTGAGTCGGTGGGAGCACTGTAAAAGGATGGTGAGGGAGTATGTAGCCGATCGCACGACCGTCCTCCGTGATGCCTCTGCCCCCTACAACTACTGGGTGTCGAAGCTGGACACGTGGCCTGAACTCGCGCTGTATGCCCTGGAGGTGCTTGCTTGTCCTGCAGCTAGCGTCTTGTCAGAGAGGGTGTTTAGTGCGGCTGGGGGAATCATCACGGATAAGCGTACCCGCCTATCAACCGACAGTGCCGACAGGCTTACACTCATCAAGATGAACAAAGCCTGGATTTCCCCAGACTTCTCTTCTCCACCAGCGGACAGCAGCGATACCAAAACAATACGTAGGCTGCACCCGCGGATGGAAGCATTGTTCTCTATCACCATCAAAAATGGGGACCTTTTAGCTTCATCAATCTGTGTATAATATTCATCCTCCTCCTCCTGCTCCTCCTCCTAAAACCTGACGTAATCATGCCGAACGGGCAATTTTTCTTAGGCCCACAAGGCTCAGTCATATAATTTTTGTAAACAATTTTTATACGTTTCAATGCTCATTAAAGCGTTGAAACTTTCACCTGAACCAATTTTTATTTTAACTGGGCTGCCTCCAGGCCTAGTTACAAATTAAGCCACATTAACCAAAGCGATTAATGGGTTTCACCTGCCCTCTTGGTTGGGCATGGGCAATTTTTCTGACGTACATTAGTACTGTTGGTACACCAATTTTTTGGGGCCCTCGCCTACAGTGTAATCCAATTAATTTTTTGCCCACCTGCATTAAAGCTGACGTTACATCAGCTGTGCTGGGTACTGCAATGGGATATATTTATGTACCGCCGGTGGGTTCCAGGGAGCCACCCATGCTGTGGGTCCACAGGGAGTTGTAACTGCATGTGTCTACTTCTAAAGAACCCCAGTCTGACTGGGGCATGCAGTGTGGGCCGAAGCCCACCTGCATTAAACATGACATTACCTCAGCTGTGATGGGCAATGCAATGGGATATATTTATGTACCGCCAGTGGCTTCCTGGCACCCACCCATGCTGTGGGTCCACACGGAGTTGTAACTGCATGTGTCCACTTCTAAAGAACCCCAGTGTGACTGGGGCATACAGTGTGGGCCGAAGCCCACCTGCATTTAATCGGACGTTACCTCAGCTGTGATGGGCACTGCAATGAGATACATTTATGTACAGCCGGTGGGTTCCAGGGAGCCACCCATGCTGTGGGTGCACATGGAATTCCCATTGCGGAGTTGTACCTGCCTGTGACTATTTATAAAAAACCGCGGTCTGACTGGGGCATGCAGACACCTTGACAGAATGAATAGTGTGTGGCACATAGGTTCCCCATTGCTATGCCCACATGTGCAGCTCCTGATGGCGGTGGCACAGGATTATATTTCTCATTGCTTCTGTACAGCATTGTGGGCTATCGCCCCGCCCCTTTTAAAGAGGGTTGCTGCCTAGCCGTGCCAACCCTCTGCAGTGTGTGCCTGCGGTTCCTCCTCATGGCAGACGCACTTATAAATAGACATGAGGGTGGTGTGGCATGAGTGCAGCTGAATGTTGCGCAGGGACACTTTGGTGTGCGCTGTGGACACTGCGTCGTGTGTGTGTGTGTGTGTGTGTGTGTGTGGGGGGGGGGGTTGGCAGCATGTAACCCAGGAGAAGTGGCAGCGGAGCGTCATGCAGGCAGTAATTGTGCTTTGTTGGAGGTAGTGTGGTGCTTAGCTAAGGTATGCATTGCTAATGAGGGCTTTTCAGAAGTAAAAGTTGTTGGGAGGGGGGGGCACTCTTGCCGCTATTGTGGCTTAATAGTGGGACCTGGGAACTTGAGATGCAGCCCAACATGTAGCCCCTCGCCTGCCCTGTCCGTTGCTGTGTCGTTCCCATCACTTTCTTGAATTGCCCAGATTTTCACAAATGAAAACCTTAGTGGAGCATAGGTCCCATACAAAAATGCTCGGGTCGCCCATTGACTTCAATGCGGTTCGTTACTCGAAACGAACCCTCGAGCATCGCGATAATTTCGTCCCGAGTAACGAGCACCCGAGCATTTTGGTGCTCGCTCATCTCTATTCATTAGCTATAGTCCACCGCTCAGGACTGATTAGCTGGTTGAATGCTCGCAGTCACGAGCAAAACACACAAAGTATGGACCCCTGTGTAGTGGTGGGGGCTGGTAATTGCAGGCATAGCTCTCATTGATTTAACTGAGCGCTATGCTTGTAATTACCAGCGCCAGCCTCTACACAGGGATCGGAGCAATTTTTTTCAGTTCCGTACCCCTATGTGTTTTTCCGGTGACAGCAGACTGCGGTGGACCCCAGCTGATCATCTCTTGATGATCCTATTCTAAGGTCATCGATAAAAATTGCCTGGGAAAAACATTTTCTGTCAATTTTGAATGGATAGGGGATATCTTGCTGATCGATGTGGGTCTTACTACTAAGACCTCTGCCAATTTTGAGAACAGGGGTCCCATGTTCCTGTCCTCCTCCTTGCAGAGTTACTGCAACCCCATAGTGAGGAGACTAAATGGAGTGTTGTTCGCACAAGTGTGCTAATGCTTCCAATGGGTCTCTGGCAAGCGCTACTCAGCCCCATTAAAATAAATAGAGCGCTGACCGTGCATGTTCAGCCAGCACTCCAATCATTCATGTCACTGCAGGGGACAGAAGGCACCCAACAGTGACAGGCAGAGGGGGGACACTGGACCCTGCAGATTTTGAGATTGGGGGGCGTCGCAGCAGTGAGACCCCACAAATGTGCAAGTTATCTCCCATCCTATAGATAGGGGATTACTTGTAATCTTGGTACAACCCCTTTAAGTCTTTCCTGATAAGTTTTGTTCGTGACACATTTATCCATTTTTGTAGCCTTTCTTTGCATTTGTTCTATATTATCAATGTCTTTCTGTAGGTGAGGTCTCCAGAACTAAACACTGTATTAAAGGATTAATATTACACTTGAGCCACCATTATAACAACTTGTAACAAGATGACAATACATTTCAAGCTTATCCCCCTTTTAAACCCAAAGAACTAAAGTTTTTCAACCTGATGGCCAAGTCAAGAGGTGACCACTCTCAACTGATCCTCCTCGACCTCTCCACAGCTTTTGACACTGTTGACCGCATACTCCGCCTCAGTATGCTTCGGTCTTAAGGTCACGGCTCTCTCCTGGTTCTCCTCCTACCTCTCTGATCGCTCATTCATTGTATCCTTTGCTGGCTCTACCTCCCCTGCTCTTCCCCTTGCTGTTGGGGTTCCCCAGGGCTCGGTCCTCAGCCCCCTCCTCTTCTTCATCTACACAGCCCGTATTGGACAAACCATCAGGAGATTTGGCTTTCAGTACCTTCTGTACGCTGATGACACCCAGTTACACGCCTCCTCCCGTGACATCACAGCAACATTCTTCCAGAACGCCACTGACGGTCTGTCTGCTGTCTCTAACAACATGTCCTCTCTCTACCTAAAACTGATCCTCTCAAAAACTGACCTACTGGTGTTTCCGCCCTCTACTAGCCAACCTCATTCTGACATCTCCATCTCAGTGTGTGGCACCACCATAACTCCCAGACAGCATGCCCGCTGCCTTGGGATTATATTTGACTCCGATCTCTCCTTCACCCCCTACATCCAATCTCTGACTTAAATATGCCACCTACACCTCAAGAACGTTGCAAGAATATGCCTTTTTCTCACTGTGGACACGCTAAAAAAGCTCACTGTTGCCCTCATCTACTTTCGGCTCGATTATTGACCCTCGCTTCTGATCACCCCCTTCCTGCACCAGACTCTCTCCTCTTCAATCCATCCTGAATGTGGCAGCCAGGCTCATCTTCCTGTCCAGTCGCTACTCAGATGCCTCTGCCCTGTGCCAGTCACTGCACTGGCTGCCCGAATACAAAATTCAATTTAAACTCTCCACCCTCATCCACAAAGCTCTCCATAGCACCGTGCTGCCCTATATTGCATCCCTCATCTTAATCCACCACCCAGCCCGCACCCTTCGCTCCGCTCACTAAATCAGACTAAGCACTCCTTTAATTCGAAACTCTCATTTCCGCCTCCAAGACTTCTCCAGAGCAGCACCAGTCCTCTGAAACGCTCTACTCAAAGCTATCTGGGCAATCACTGACACACTAAACTTCAGCTGTGCTCTAAAAATGCACCTCTTCAGGAAGACTTATCATATCCCCTAAACCAAACCCCTCTTTTCTTCGCCTGATAACATGCTCCCTGTCCTACTGACTGCAATCCCTGCTAGTCGTTATCAACCACCCCTGCAGTCACAATTTGACCATTGTCTGTGTGTACAGCATCCCTCATTCTCCACCTCGCCATACCGTGCACATCTCCAGCCCCTTTACCTTCTGTATTCCCCCATTACTTGTAGTATGTAAGCTCATTGGAGCAGGACCCTCACCCCTACTGTTTCCATCAATTGATTACTTCATGTAACCATGGTTTTGTTTGTCTACCCCTGCTTTGTAAGCGCGGCATAATATGGTGGCGCTATATAAATAAAGATTATTATTATTAAACCAGGCTTACTAACAATAGTGAAAATGAAAATTGCCCAAAGGGCAAGAAACACCTCGGTTGAATATACTCATTAAAATCTCACTATGATTGAGCTAAACTAAAATACTAAGAAGCACAGGAATTAAAAATACAAACACCTGCCTAGCAAACCTGGGAGTGCTAAGCCACCTATAATATATATCATTCAATGCTGCTGCAGTATGCTGTATAATGTGCTTTATAGAGATCTCCTAAATAGCTAGGAGCCATATAAGATATCAAGCAGGTCACTGCTGCAGATTAATATCTTGGCCTAAATAATATCACCAGGTCTGCATGTTTGAGCTAAAAGAAACATAGAAACACCTCCACCCATCGGCATCAGGGGGCTGGAGTTACTACAGGTGCACCCACCTGAATGACAGCTGTTATATAACATGATTGTGTAAATTCTCACCTCTTCTTTACATTGTGCTTGGGTAGTGGCCCTTTCTAGTTCTGAATCTGATAAAATTGCCAATATTTCTTCATGATATTTCCAACCTGGTGAGTATGGCTGTTGTAGGTTCCTATATAGCGGATCACTTTTTTAAAATTTAGTTTGGATACTCCTAGTCATAAGTAATGATACTCAGTTTCAGCTTTTTTCAATGCTACCCTTAAACCTTCAACTGGATAGTCACTACTGCGAAACCACACAAGCAATTGGCCACTTTGCCTTTGGAAGGATGCTTCATCTCAGCAGTTTCTTCTTGCTCTTAAAGGGGTTGTCCCGCGAAAGCAAGTGGGGTTATACACTTCTGTATGGCCATATTAATGCACTTTGTAATGTACATCGTGCATTAATTATGAGCCATACAGAAGTTATTCACTTACCTGTTCCGTTGCTGGCGTCCCCGTCTCCATGGTGCCGTCTAATTTCAGCGTCTAATCGCCCGATTAGACGCGCTTGCGCAGTCCGGTCTTCTCCCTGGTGAATGGGCCGCTCGTGCCGGAGAGCTGGTCATCGTAGCTCCGCCCCGTCACGTGTGCCGATTCCAGCCAATCAGGAGGCTGGAATCGGCAATGGACCGCACAGAGCCCACGGTACACCATGGGAGAAGACCCGCGGTGCATCGTGGGTGAAGATCCCGGCGGCCATCTTGGTAAGGTAAGTAAGAAGTCGCCGCAGCGCGGGGATTCGGGTAAGTACTAAACGTTTTTTTTTTAAATCCATGCATTGGGTTTGTCTCGCGCCAAACGGGGGGGCCTATTGAATAAAAAAAAAAAACCGTTTCGGCGCGGGACAACCCCTTTAAGTATTTCTCCACTGGAATGGCCCTCTTGATTGAGGGGAGATAACAACTATTCCATTGGAGCAGGTCATTTGTTGCTGAGGGCTTACTATAGATGTTGGATTGAATGCATCCATTCTCATCCAGTGAGATGTCCCAATCTAAGAAATTATTATGCTTTCATGGATATCACAAGTAAACAGCATACCAATGTTATTGTTCAAAGCGGATAGGAATTCCTCAAAAAGTGCCCTATCATCCAATATGATAAGCACGTCATCAAAGAATCTTCCCCAGAACAATATATGACTTGTGTAAAGTTCCATCTCATCAGAAAATACCACTGAGGATTCCCACCACCCTAGGAATAAATTTGTGAAGCTTGGCGTACATGCCGTGCCCATTGCTGTGCCAAATTAAAAAAAAAAAAAAAAAAGTATTGTAAAAAAAAAAATTGTGTGTGTGTGTGTCAATAGGAATGCTTTTTCTATAACCTTTTGTGGGGGAAGAAATGTGTCCCATGTGTGTATAAAAAATGCTTAACAGTTGTTAGGCCCAGGTCATCCTCAATATTACTGAAGAGACTCTCTAGATCTATGTTGACAAGAAATGCATTACTGGGGACAGTAATCTCAAGTATTTAGGCAACGGTGTCTTTTGTATCTTGAAGATATGAGGAACGTGTGCTGACAAAGGATGTTAAAATTTCATCTAAAGAAATATTTGCGTTCTGCATTAGATTATTATTGCCCAAAACTACTGGTCTGCCTTGCACTGAAATAGTATTTTATGCAATTTAGGAATCACATAGAAAATAGCGATGGTGGGATGAGGGTCCTAACTAAATTTGAACCCCTCACTAGATAATAGGTTATCGATACACGCTTGTTCCAATAGATGATAAGATTCAGTGAGATATTGGATTGTGGGATCATGGGATAATGTCTAATAGTCTCATTTATCATCAATGGGTCTCTTTACCATTTCTGCCTAATTAAGTTAGTCCATGACTACTATGTTACCCCCTTTGTTTGATGGCTTAATCACTATTTTATGATTATTGCACAATTCCTTGAGGGACGTTTTCTCCTCTTGATTTAAATTAGAATGTATCATATTTTTCTTTGGTTTGAGCTCGCAAATTTCTTTTGTGATCAAACAAGTAACTAGGACTATACTGCTGTATTGGCTCAAGGTCAATGTAGTTTGGGATTTTGATTTAAGTCTAATAAAGGGGGCTCTCATAACCAGTGTTCCTGTGTCATTTTCCTCTAAGACGTCTATCAATAAGTCTCCAGTGCTGCAAGATCATCCTGAATAAGGACCTGTTCTACATTGTTAGCTTTCTCTCCATTGGCCGCTCAGCATGCAGTGTCTCTCACTCATCAGTTTAATGGGAAAATCCCTCCCTCATGTTATATAACTGTTGTCATTTAGGTGGGGGCAGCTCTGGTAACCCGATACACCTGAGGATGCCGCTACGTTGGCGAAATATGTTGGGGGGGGTTTATGTTTCTTTTAGGCCAGGGGTGTCAAACTCATTTGCACCGAGGGCCACATCGGGCTTATGGTGACCTTCAAAGGGCCGATTGTAAGACAGTATAGTAAGGGCTCATTCACACAAGCGTATTTGCGTACATAATATGCAGTGAATAGAAGCCATTGATGTCAATGAGTTCATTCACATGATGTAATTTGTCACACAGCATGACCTATTCTGTTACGTACTGCGCACCCCGATAGGCCATTGCAGTGAATGGACCGCGCCAATACGTGGTGAATGTGCAGGATAGTAACAGTAGTAACAGGGTACCCCACAGTGGCCCCAGTAGTAATAGCGTACCCCACAGTGGCCCCTGTAGTAATAGCGACCCCCACAGTGGCCCCAGTAGTAATAGCGGCCCCCACAGTAATATATACCCCCTCACTAGTAATAACCCCTCAGCAACATCATCCCCAGCAGTAATATTAATTAACCCCCCCAGCAGCAATATTACCCCCCCCCCCAGCAGCAGTAATATTAATTAACCCCCTCCCAGCAGCTAAACCCCCCACCCAGCAGCAGTAATATCAATTAACCCCCCCCCACAGCAATATTAACCCCTTTTAACACCAATATTAACCCCCCAGCAGCAGTAATATTAATTAACCCCCCCAGCAGCAGCAGTAATATTAATTAACCCCCCCCCCCAGCAGCAGTAATATTAACCCCTTTCAGCACCAGTATTAACCCCCCTCCCAGCAGTAATATTAACCCTCCCCCAACCCTTATACTTACCTGCCCCCTGCTGTCAGCACCGCTCTCCTACTGCTCGCGCTGATCCCAGCTACACACTGACTGCAGTGTGTAGCCCGGTACGCTTCCTCCCCGAGTCCTCTCCTGCGGAACTGAAGAGCAGAGGACTTGGGGAGGATGATCCTGGCTGCACACTGATGTCAGTGTGCGCCGGGAACAGCGATAATAGCACAATTACCAGCGGGGAGCTGTGGCACCCCAGCTGGTAATCGCTTCAGTGGGGAGCGGCATCTGCACGCCGCGGGCCGCATAACATGAGGCAGCGGGCCTTGTGTTTGACACGTGTTTTAGGCAAAATGAAATAAGTTTGGCACCATGTTAGCCAGTAGAGAAAAATGTGATTGTTCTCATTAAGAGAAACCACGTAATCTTGTAGATAGAATACCTTTTAATGTCTAACAAAAATACATGATGTTTTAGCGAGTTTTTGAACCTATTCAGGGTTTTTCCTCAGGCTTACATGGAATAGATAAATTGGTGCTAGGGGATTGCCAAGTTAGCCTGTTATCTCTGCTCTGTAAAGTTCCCATTCACTTCAGTGAAAATTTCACCTGTAATACCAAGCCTGACCACTAGATTAGGAACAGATCTATCTGCTGCTTGCAGAAATAAGCTTAGAGTATGAGTACATTGACCTACAAATAGCAAATCAGTTAGGGACCCAAGCAGTAGACCCCCACCGAACTACTATTAACCCTCTAAGGACATGGCCTATTTTGGGCTTAAGAACACAACGATTTTTGGCAGATTTTCATCTCCATTTTTCAAAAGTCATAACTTTTTTACTTTTCTATCAACACGGCCGTATAAAGGCTTGGTTTTTGCGTGACGAACTGTAGTTTTTGATGCCATTTTTGGGTACATAGACTATCTTTTTTGATCTCGCGCTGTCCCCAGGACGTAAGTTTTCCCCCTGTTGCGGGAAGTACCCGGCTGCCAGGACGTAAACTTACGCCCTGGAGCGGGAAGGGGTTAATGGCTTATCCTGCAGATAAGTAGTTTACAACTGGACAAGCCCTTTAAATGATAGTAATGTGGTTCCCATTGTACCAAATACTTAGTATACACATGAATTAAGATGTTTTCAAGTGACCATTATGGAAAGTGAATGATGAATCATGACAATGATGAACTGATAGACTTATAGTGATGGATGACCTACACTCATATATAGATAACAGTTTGGAGGTTGTCTTCATATTTAGTTCAGTCATCTCAGCTAATTTGTTTGTAAACTACGCTAAATGAGACCACATATCATACCACTGTAATTATCTAAATCGGATTTTAATTGTTAATACACCATTAGCCCACTTATTAGAACCTTATTTTTGACCATTATTAAGAGCTACAACAATAACAATTTATGACATTAGAAACAAATCACTCAAATATGATAACAGGAATTGAGCGTATTTCTTCTAAAATGGTGAGGTTAATGAGGTCATCTCAAAATGTTCAATTAAATAATGCGTTGTATCACTAAACTATCACACTTTTATATTCTCAAATGCAGTTGCTGTAGGTTTTAGCAGAGAGGCTGCGGCATTAGATATCATCAACTATTAGAGGCTTCCAAGGAAGGCTGTATTGTAAGGCTATGTTCATACGATCATTAATTATGACACAGCCATTACTCTGTGGCAGATCTGTTTCCAAATATGGACACTGATGAACCCCACTGACTTATAATGGGGCTTGTCAGGTTTTTGTTATTCCAGTATTTTTGAAGGCAGATTGCTCTATTCTTGCTATTCACATTTTTGGCTAATGGAACCCTCAGCAGATGCCCCTATGGAAAATGTAAACAGATCATAAAGTTGTTAACATGTATTTGTTACCAATTTTGCGGTGTATTAGTTTGATTTATTCATTTGTGGCCATTCCAGTAAATGATATCGGTTAAATTTTTTAGTTTCTCTTTTTGAAGTTTTTCAAAAACCTAGCGCAGGATAATGTTCTCACTGTTCTCAATGGCGCTCATCTCACAAAGAGTCTCTGTGTTATAATGTGTGAGAGTAACATAGCTTATGGCAGCAGTCAGATACAACTCATCTATAATGGTTGGCTGCCACAATGTGACCTGCATGGGAGACAATGTAATCTCGTGGTGGCTTCACTGGTCATTCTGCAGACACTATTATCTGGGGAGACTCCAGTTTCCACTAGGCCACATCTTTGGATCGCAGATCATTAACTTCACTCTTCATGCTGCTGTTTTGTTCATTGAATGATGTAATTCAATATGGCTGAGATTGGTTCATCGAGCGCCCGCTCTGATTGGCTCAGGAGACTCTCCTGAACCAATCAGAACAATCGCTTGCTGAAGGCAGGGTACTCAAGACCAGTTAACAGCAAGGGATGCTCCATCAGCGTTGAGGACTGTACAGAAGCCTGCAGGAGCAGCGGAGGCCAGCAGGAAGGACTAGGTGAGTATTGCTTTTTTTCATATAGTGTAGCTAGGGCTTATTTCCACGGTAGGGCTTATATTTCAAGGCGCCCAACCCCAAAAAAGAATAAAAATCAAGATAGGGGTTTTACCGGAGTAGGTCTTATTTTTGGGGAAACACGGTATGAAGTTTCTAAAGGCAACATTGATAAACGAGTAACCAATTCACACATATCTTTGTAAATGTATCTGGTGGTTATCATAAGATGAAGTGATCTTGGAGAAAGACTTCTTTCCTCTAGACATCTGGTTAATCATCTCAATGAAATCCATACAGCTTCTCCACAGCCTAAGGGTGGATTCACCTGAACGTGTTTATGTACGTACACAGGCATTACCTGTAAAACATTGGACATGCGTGCACCGCATAGGTCCATGATGCCTTTCAATATTCCCCGCGGGGAGTCCCCTCATCGCTGAACACTATGACAGCACTGTTACAGTGTTCAGTGACAAGGGGACTCCCCGCACGGAGAGTAAAGAATCCCCTGCCACAGCTGTCACAGCTGTGACAGCTGTGGCAGAGGATCGTGATGCCGGCACCTCTGCAGTGACTTTCAGGGAAGGGCTTTAAATATAAGCCCTTTCCTTAAAATCAGTTCTATCTGGTGTAAAAAAGAAAAGAAAAATACATACTCACCTCTCTGCCGCTGTCGGGGCTCAGGTGGGTCTTGCTGCTTGGGTCCCTGCACTGCTCTGAGTGTCTTTCAGCAGGCGTATTTAAAAATCTCCGCCTGCTGAAAGGGTTGCATGTGATTGGCTGAACGCTCAGCCAATCACAGGCAGCACTTTGCCATTCATTAAATTCAATGGGTTCTATTCTCTGAGCATGTGCACGCAAACACACGGACAAACATGCTTATGTAAGTCCTAAAACAGCACTTTACAAATTAGAGCTGTTATTAAATAGTACATAGGATATAATAGACAGTGTTATACACCAGTTTTACGGGTATTGGTGAAGTTCGGGTTCTGTTTGAATTAATTCAGACCAAACCAAACATTTTGCCAAAATTGGCGAATCGGCCAAATTGAATTTTTGAAATGTTTGGTCATCACTAGAGATGAGCGAACGTACTCGTCCGAGCTTGATGCTCGGGCGAATATTAGGGTGTTCGGGATGCTCGTTACTCTTAACGAGCACCACGCGGTGTTCGGGTTACTTTCACTTTCATCTCTGAGACATTAGCGCGCTTTTCTGGCCAATTGAAAGACAGGGAAGGCATTACAACTTCCCCCTGTGACGTTCAAGCCCTATACCACCCCCCTGCTGTGAGTGGCTGGGGAGATCAGATGTCACCCGAGTATAAAAGTTGGCCCCTCCCACGGCTCGCCTCAGATGCCTTGTGACATAGCTGAGGGAAAGTGCTGCTGGTGCTGGAGCTGCTGTAGGGAGAGTGTTAGGAGTGAGTGTAGGCTTCAAGAACCCCAACGGTCCTTCTTAGGGCCACATCTATCCGTGTGCAGTAGTGTGGAGGCTGCTGTTAGCAGTGTTGCCCTTTTTTTTTTTTTTCAAAATCGGCTGTGCAGAGCATTGCGCCCTGCAGTAAAACTACAGGGACAGAAGTGGTGGTTAGGCAGGGAGAGTGTTAGGAGTGAGTGTAGGCTTCAAGAACCCCAACGGTCCTTCTTAGGGCCACATTTAACCGTGTGCAGTACTGTGCAGGCTGCTGTTAGCAGTGTTGCATATTTTTTTTTTCCCAAAATCGGCTGTGCAGAGCATTGCGCCCTGCAGTAATACTACAGGGACAGAAGTGGCGGTTAGGCAGGGAGAGTGTTAGGAGTGAGTGTAGGCTTCAAGAACCCCAACGGTCCTTCTTAGGGCCACATTTAACCGTGAGCAGTACTGTGCAGGCTGCTGTTAGCAGTGTTGCATATTTTTTTTTTTTCAAAATCGGCTGTGCAGAGCATTGCGGCCTGCAGTAATACTACAGGGACAGAATTGTGTAGGCAGGGCCAGAAGACATATATTATTGATTGAATATAGTCAGTGGGCCTTTTCTTTAAAAAAAAAGGGAAACATTCTATTTGGCCTGCCTCTGACAGTCCTCAGCGTTCTGGGTACGTGTGTGGTGGGTGGAGAACGTAAACAAAAATCATACGCAGCCAGCTAAGTTTAACAGCAGGCTTGCGCCAATTTATTTCCTGCCTGGGAAATCACTGCTCTGCTGTAGTTAATAACTCTGCAACCCTGCAGTTCTGTGACACATTTGCAGGGCCAGAAGACATATTTATTATTGATTGAATATACGCAGTGGGCCTTTCCTTGAAAAAAAAGGGAAAACATTCTATTTGGCCTGCAGGCTTGCGCCAATTTATTTCCTGCCTGGGAAATCACCGCTCTGCTGTAGTTAATAACTCTGCAACCCTGCAGTTCTGTGACACATTTGCAGGGCCAGAAGACATATTTATTATTGATTGAATATACGCAGGGGGCCTTTCCTTGAAAAAAAAGGGAAAATATTCTATTTGGCCTGCCTCTGACAGTCCTCAGCGTTCTGGGTACGTGTGTGGTGGGTGGAGAACGTAAACAAAAATCATACGCAGCCAGCTAAGTTTAACAGCAGGCTTGCGCCAATTTATTTCCTGCCTGGGAAATCACTGCTCTGCTGTAGTTAATAACTCTGCAACCCTGCAGTTCTGTGACACATTTTCAGGGCCAGAAGACATATTTATTATTGATTGAATATCCGCAGTGGGCCTTTCCTTGAAAAAAAAAGGGAAAACATTCTATTTGGCCTGCCTCTGACAGTCCTCAGCGTTCTGGGTACGTGTGTGATGGGTGGAGAACGTAAATAAATCATACGCAGCCAGCTAAGTTTAACAGCAGGCTTGCGCCAATTTATTTCCTGGCTGGGAAATCAAATCACTGGTAATACACCATGCTGAGGGGTAGGGGTAGGCCTATAGGACGTGGACGCGGGCGAGGACGCGGAGGCCCAAGTCAGGGTGTGGGCACAGGCCGAGCCAGTGCGGTGGCCAGGGGTAGAGGCAGGGCCAGACCGAATAATCCACCAACTGGTTCCCAAAGCGCCCCCTCGCGCCATGCCACCCTGCAGAGGTCAAGGTGCTCTACGGTGTGGCAGTTTTTCACAGAGACGCCTGACGACCGACGAACAGTGGTGTGCAACCTTTGTCGCGCCAAGATCTGCTGGGGAGGCACCACCACCAGCATGCGCAGGCATATGATGGCCAAGCACCCCACAAGGTGGGACGATGCCCGTTCACCGCCTCCGGTTTGCACCACTGCCTCTCCCCCTGTACCCCAACCTGCCACTGAGATCCAACCCCCCTCTGAGGACACAGGCAGTACCGTCTCCTGGCCTGCACCCACACCCTCACCTCCGCTGTCCTCGGCCCCATCCAGCAATGTCTCTCAGCGTAGCGTCCAGACGTCGCTAGCGCCACAGTTTGAGCGCAAGCGCAAGTACGACGCCACGCACCCGCACGCTCAAGCGTTAAACGTGCACATTGCAAAATTGATCAGCCTAGAGATGCTGCCGTATAGGCTTGTGGAAACGGAGGCTTTCAAAAGCATGATGGCGGCGGCGGCCCCGCGCTACTCGGTTCCCAGTCGCCACTACTTTTCCCGATGTGCCATCCCAGGCCTGCACGACCACGTCTCCCGCGACATTGTACGCGCCCTCACCAACGCGGTTACTGCCAAGGTCCACTTAACAACAGACACGTGGACAAGCACAGGCGGGCAGGGCCACTATATCTCCCTGACGGCACATTGGGTGAATTTAGTGGAGGCTGGGACAGAGTCAGAGCCTGGGACCGCTCACGTCCTACCCGCCCCCCGAATTGCGTGCCCCAGCTCGGTGCTGGTATCTGCGGGGGTGTATGCTTCCTCCATTAAACCACCCTCCTCCTCCTCCTACGCAACCTCTGTCTCGCAATCAAGATGTGTCAGCAGCAGCACGTCTCCAGCAGTCGGTGTCACGCAGCGTGGCAGCACAGCGGTAGCCAAGCGTCAGCAGGCCGTGCTGAAACTACTCAGCTTAGGAGATAAGAGCCACACGGCCCACGAACTGCTGCAGGTTCTGACAGAGCAGACCGACCGCTGGCTTGCGCCGCTGAGCCTCCAACCGGGCATGGTCATGTGTGACAGCCTCACGCACGTGCCATGCCTGGCCCATGTCTTTAATTTGGTGGTTCAGCGCTTTCTGAAAAGCTACCCCCACTTGTCATACCTGCTCGGAAAGGTGCGCCAGCTCTGCGCACATTTCCGCAAATCCCACACGCACGCTGCCACCCTGCGGACCCTGCAACATCGGTTTAATCTGCCAGTGCACCGACTGCTGTGCGACGTGCCCACACAGTGGAACTCTACGCTCCACATGTTGGCCAGACTCTATGAGCAGCGTAGAGCTATAGTGGAATACCAACTCCAACTTGCGCGCCGCAGTGGGAGTCAGCCTCCTCAATTATTTACAGAAGAGTGGGCCTGGTTGGCAGCCATCTGCCAGGTCCTTGGAAAATTTGAGGAGTCTACCCAGATGGTGAGCTGGGATGCTGCAATCATTAGCGTCACCATTCCTCTGCTATGCCTCTTGAGAAGTTCCCTGCAAAGCATAAAGGCAGACGCTTTGGAATCAGAAACAGAGGCGGGGGAAGACAGTATGTCGCTGGATAGTCAGAGCAACCTCATGTCTATATCTCAGCGCGTTGAGGAGGAGGGTGAGGAGCATGAGGAGGAGGGGGAAGAGACAGCTTGGCCCACTGCTGAGGGGACAGATGCTGCTTGCCTGTCATCCTTTCAGCGTGTATGGCCAGAGGAGGAGGAGGAGGAGGAAGAGGATCCTGAAAGTGATCTTCCGAGTGAGGACAGCCATGTGTTGCGTACAGGTACCCTGGCACACATGGCTGACTTCATGTTAGGATGCCTTTCTCGTGACCCTCGTGTTACACGCATTCTGGCCACTACGGATTACTGGGTGTACACACTGCTCGATCCACGGTATAAGGAGAGCCTTTGCACTCTCATTTCCGAAGAGGAAAGGGGTTCGAGAATGATGCTATACTACAGGGCGCTGGTGGACAAACTGATGGTAAACTTCCCATCCGACAGCGCTAGTGGCAGAAGGCGCAGTTCCGAGGGCCAGGTAGCAGGGGAGGCGCAGAGATCAGGCAGCATGTACAGCGCAGGCAAGGGAACATTCTCCAAGGCCTTTGCCAGCTTTATGGCTCCCCAGCAAGACTGTGTCACCGGTCCCCAGTCAAGGCTGAGTTGGCGGGAGCACTGTAAAAGGATGGTGAGCGAGTACGTAGCCGATTGCAGCACCGTCCTTGGTGACGCCTCTGCCCCCTACAACTACTGGGTGTTGAAGCTGGACACGTGGCCTGAACTCGCGCTGTATGCCCTAGAGGTGCTTGCTTGTCCTGCGGCTAGCGTCTTGTCAGAGAGGGTGTTTACTGTGGCTGGGGGAATCATCACGGATAAGCGTACCCGCCTGTCAACCGACAGTGCTGACAGGCTTACACTCATCAAGATGAACAAAGCCTGGATTTCCCCAGACTTCTCTTCTCCACCAGCGGACAGCAGCGATACCTAAGCAATACGTAGGCTGCACCCGCGGATGGAAGCATCGTTCTCTCTCACCATCCAAAACGGGGACATTTCTGCTTCATCAATCTGTGTATAATATTCCTCCTCCTCCTCCTGCTCCTCCTCCTGAAACCTCACGTAATCACGCCGAACGGGCAATTTTTCTTAGGGCCACAAGGCTCACTCATATAATTTTTCTAAACAATTTTTATACGTTTCAATGCTCTTAAAAGCGTTGAAACTTTAACTTGAACCAATTTTTCGTTAAACTGGGCTGCCTCCAGGCCTAGTTACCACTTAAGCCACATTAACCAAAGCGATTAATGGGTTTCACCTGCCATCTTGGTTGGGCATGGCCAATTTTTTCTGTGGTACATTAGTACTGTTGATACACCAATTTTTTGGGGCCCTCACCTACAGTGTAATCATTGTAATTTCTATGTTCTTCGCCTGCACTCATGGTACAGAAAGGTGTGTGGGGTTGGCCTACACTTTTGCTACATAAATGTAACTGGGGCCTTGTCTATACTGCAGCTACTGAAATGTGAAAGAGACTGTTATCTCCCTAAACTGCTGCAATGGGAATTGTTACTGGGGCTTGTCTTGAGTGCTACTATTACTGAAATGGAACTAAGACTGCGCTCCTCTTATACTGCTGCTTCGGAATTGTTACTAGGGCCTGTCTTGAGTGCTACTATTACTGAAATGGAACTAAGACTGCGCTCCTCCTATACTGCTGCTTCGGAATTGTTACTGGGGCCTGTCTTGAGTGCTACTATTACTGAAATGGAACTAAGACTGCGCTCCCCCTATACTGCTGCTAGTGATATGTTAGTGGGGCCTGTCCCTAATGCTACCGCTGAAATGTTAATAATTGTGGGCTCTGCCTATACCGCTGCTAATGGTATGTCACTGGGGTGTGGAAACAGAGGCTTCACAAAGACATGATGGCGGCGAGGCCATTTCCCACCAACGCTGTTACTGTTAAGGTGCATATAACCACGGACACGTGTAGAGGACACATAGTGCCTCCAGAACATCCCCCTCCTCCTCCAACAATGAAAACATTCTTGGCAAATACCTTTGCATTGGTCCGTCTGGTGGCAGTCCAAGAATTTCACCTTTAACGACACAACAAGAGAGCACCACCACCATCCCCCCGCCACGACCCACTAAATCCTGGCCACATTCCGAAAACCAACTACATAAAACCGCGCTACCAGGTCCGCAGTCACCACCACATTACCACCAACGAGGTTACTGTTAAGGTACATATTACCAGTCTGACTGGGGCATGCAGTGTGGGCCGAAGCCCACCTGTATTAAGCACGACATTACTACCTCAGCTGTGTTGGGCAATGCAATGGGATATTTTTATGTACCGCCGGTGGCTTCCTGGCACCCACCCATGCTGTGGGTCCACAGGGAATTATAAATGCATCTGTTTCCACTTCTAAAGAACCCCAGTCAGACTGGGGCATGCAGTGTGGGCCGAAGCCCAACTGCATTAAGCATGACATTACTACCTCAGCTGTGTTGGGCAATGCAATGGGATATTTTTATGTACCGCCGGTGGGTTCCAGGGAGCCACCCATGCTGTCGGTCCACAGGGACTTCACAATAGGGAGTTGTACCTGCCTGTGTCTATGAATTAAAAACCGCGGTCTGACTGGGGCATGCAGACACCTTGACAGAATGAATAGTGTGTGGCACATAGGTTCCCCATTGCTATGCCCACGTGTGCAGCTCCTGATGGCGGTGGCACAGGATTATATTTCTCATTGCTTCTGTACAGCATTGTGGGCTATCGCCCCTTTTAAAGAAGGTCGCTGCCTAGCCGTGCCAAACCTCTGCAGTGTGTGCCTGCGGTTCCTCCTCATGGCATACGCTCTTATAAATAGACATGAGGGTGGTGTGGCATGAGGGCAGCTGAAGGCTGCGCAGGGACACTTTGGTGTGCGCTGTGGACACTGGGTCGTGCGGGGGGGGGGGGGGGGGGTTGGTCAGCATGTAACCCAGGAGAAGTGGCAGCGGAGTGTCATGCAGGCAGTGATTGTGCTTTGTTGGAGGTAGTGTGGTGCTTAGCTAAGGTATGCATTGCTAATGAGGGCTTTTCAGAAGTGAAAGTTGTTGGGAGGCGGGGGGGGCACTCTTGCCGGTATTGTGGCTTAATAGTGGGACCTGTGAACTTAAGATGCAGCCCAACATGTAGCCCCTCACCTGCCCTATCCGTTTCTGTGTCGTTCCCATCACTTTCTTGAATTGCCCAGATTTTCACACATGAAAACCTTAGCGAGCATTGGCGAAATACAAAAATGCTCGGGTCGCCCATTGACTTCAATGGGGTTCGTTATTCGAAACGAACCCTCGAGCATCGCGATAATTTCGTCCCGAGTAACGAGCACCCGAGCATTTTGGTGCTCGCTCATCTCTAGTCATCATTAGTTCATAGTCTTCAATGTTGTTTTTTTTAACAGAGTGAAAGCCTATCCTAAGCCATTGCATCCTCTTCATTGTTTATCGAGGCACAGTGGCAGTATCTGTTACTGCACCCAAATTCCATATAAGTAAATGGGTCTTAGCTGCAGTACCTGTTACAGTGACATGTACATGAATAAATGTGTGTAGATACACATTGAAGGACCCATTCTACTGAGGGGTCCTGGGGGTCAACCCCCTTACAGCGATGGACTATAAAAAGTATAAACCATCAATGTTTTTTTCTTCAAAAACACCCTTTTCTGTACTGTACATAGATGATTGTTAAATTCAACATTTTAAATATGGCAGAGTTCTTTTAAAATATGTGAGGCCGTCATCATGTAGATTATCAAGATTGTCCGGCACTCCTGTATGAATAGAAGAGACTCTGAACATCTAAGGAAGAACATTGTGGTGTTTGAAAAGCAGAGATATATTGGGAGATCTATGCAGTCTCCTTTGGGTAGTTGAAGTAAGCCAAAAGCAATTAAGCAATTGAAATATTTCTGAAGTTGGTTCCAAGATAAACAATCCTGCGCTCCTCTGCTGAATACTTTCTTGAATTCAGCAAAGGATGAAGCACATTTTATTTTCAAACCATAAGCTCAGTTATGGCTCGATTAGGGTCTGATTAAGAAAAATGTGTCAATTTATCTAGGAACTTTGAATTTATTCTGCAGGTCTTCTTCATAATATAACTGACTGTACTCTCGGATAGCAGGAGAGGTTTCACATCAGCTGAGGTGCAATTAGTTGCTTTTAAGATTGAGGAATTCCATTAGCTTGAAGCATTTTGCACTCCAGAAGTTTTGGATAATTACTGGTGAGGATGGTACAAATACATCTAGTGCTTTCGCCAAATGTTGGTCAGCATAAGGCTTTCTACACATGGCCGGTCGCGGTGAAACTCGGCCTGATATCGCGCTCGTGAAAATGCGATGTACCCGTGGATGCAAAGTATTTTCCTGTTAAAAATGCTTCCTATCACTACTGTTAGGTTCCAGTCCTCTGATGCAGCTTTCAGCCGCATCGAAGTATCAGCAAGTGTTTCCCATTGTTTTTAATGAGACACCTTGCATTGCACTCGTGTGCACATTGTACACTGTGCGATGTGTTTTCCTGTCCCATTAAAAACAAAGCGCTGCCTCTGATTGGCTGAACGCTGTGACCAATCGGAGGTAGCACTCAGCTGTCATTCAATGAATGGCTGAGCGCTGCCTCTGATTGGTCACAGCGCTCAGCCAATCAGAGGCAGCGCTTTCTAGAGGCTGGCTTTTTTTCATCCCCAGCCACCAGAATACAGATGAAGACTGACAGGCATGGGGAGAAGAGCTGGACAGCGCTTCTAGGTGAGTTAAATTTTCTATCTTTTTTTAACAGCTAGTGATGAGTTTCGGGGTAGGGCTTATATTTCAAGCACCGCCCCTCTTCCCCGAAAATCATTGCTGCATGGGTTGCCTTCATCCCATTGCTTTCAATGGGGTGGCAGCATGGGTTCCTTTTTTATTAGTCTGAATCTGAAAAAAATGCAGCATGCTCTAGTTTTCTGCTTATTCGTACATCAAAGGTCCCATAGAAGTCTATGGGAGGTGTGCAAATGAACACTCAATACCTGTGTAATTGTGCAATATGCTGCTCAATTCTGCGAGAAAAAGAACACATCTGGAACCAATAAGGTTAAATAGACTTTAAAATCATGGCATGGCGGTGTCCCGTGCCCATGTGAAATGGCCCTGAGAGTGCATATAGCACAGTAATATTTGCAAAAACGCATGTAAAAGTACATTGTTCACGGTGCAAATGTGCTGCGCTTACGTGTGAAGGGGCCGTTTTTGTAGATTTCTCCCTTTGCATTGTAAAGAGTGAAATCTCCAGCAAACCATTGATATACTTTGGATTTAAAACCTGCAGTGAATGTCAATTTTACACAGATTTTACTTTTCCGCATGATGTGAATGAGATTTGTTAGAACAAACTCTATGCAGATGTTGTTCTTGATGGGATAAAATTATTTTTTCAAATGTAACTTAACACAAATGGACAACTGAGGAAAATAAATAAAGATAGATAGCTAAATAGATAGATGGACATTCAGGGGCAAACTCATGGGGCCCCATAGTAAAACTCAAAATTGGACCCCATAGCCACAATATATGTTGAAGACAACTTTTATAACATGGCGGGCTTATATACAGTAGCTCAGCTCTAGTATGCCTCTGTATTATGCAGTTACTAAATAATATCAGATACAAGTTCTACAGAAAGAAAAGTGATTACAGTGTTGTTACATCCAGGGATCACAGGTGATGTCTACTTTGATTAGATTTATCTTCCTTTTTATTCTTTTTCTGAGACCAGACTACTGTGAAGACTTCCTTCAGCCACAAAATGTCTCTGCACACTCTTCCATTCTGCCACGAACCCCAATACCTCTCTCAGTATGTCTAATAGTACTAGTGCTCCCTCTGTGGCGCCACAAAGTAATAATGCCTCCTCTGTAGCCCTCCAAAGTGCCAGTGTTCCCCCTGTGGGCCCACAAAGTTGTAGTAACTCCTCCTGTGATCTCATAAAAAAAATCCTCCCTCTTAGAATCCCACAAAGTTATAGTGTCCTCTTTATGGCCCCCAAATTATAGTATCCCCTCTTTGTATCCCAACAAAGTTATAGTGCCCACTCCTGTGGTCCCAAAAAAGTAATTTGTTTCCTTGTCTCCACAAACTAATAGTCCTCCCGATGTGCCCCCACAATGTGATAGTGCTCCCACAAAGTGAGAGTCCCATTTGTGGCCCAACAAAATAATAGTGCCCTCCTGGGCCTGTGAGCAATTTAAAATGAGAAGTGAGTGGTGGGGAGCAGTGGAAAAGTAGGATATTGTCTTGGAGAGACTAAATTTCATATAGGAAATTGTCTACTTTTTAACTAGTTGCAAACTACTGTGTCCCCTCCCCCCATAGGTCATCTACTAATACTGAATCGACATCCCCACTATTTAATCCTAGCTAAATTCTCCCATTATTTTGTTATCCCAAACTTCTATGCCTTTCATGACAAGTATTCCCATTTCTATCCTCCCTAAACATCCAAGACTGTGTTTGGCATCTTAGAGTTCATTTCCAAATATGCAATACAATATATGATATATGAATATATCAAATGCAATCATATGTTAAGAATTTCTTGTTGAACACAGAGACGAATGGGACACTCAGGGTTCTAAAGACAGAAGGATAACCTTGTTTAGGAGGATTTCTGAAATTGCATTAAACATTGTAGCTTTGGAAGTTCATTCCCCAAGAGCCTTTCATTCTGATTAATTTTCTTTGAATGGCTCAATATGGATTTCTAAGACTTTTGTGGTATTTTTATCATTTAGTTTGATATGCTTTAAGAACTCTTGACAGACCTGTCTTACTAATAGCTTCATAGATGATTCAATCAACACTTGAAGGCAAATGCTGGGAATCTCGTGTTATTTACTGTACATATTTTCTTGATTTTTTTTCATTTTAACAATTAGTAGCATCCCGCCTTCAAAGAAAATAAATTGCATCCATTTTTATATCCATATTAAATGTCTCCATTTTAAAGCCCATTAATCCCCTTTCTTGATATTGTTTGTTGCTCTCCACATAAAGAAACAGGTAAATATACATTAATCTTACTCAAGCATGATATTTCCTGGAAGCTAGCAGAAGATGATCAGAAATTGGCACACATTTGTATGTTTCATTGAAATCTATGATCTGAGGTTCCCATCCTATTAGACGAGAGTAATCAAAGAACTGAGGCAAGGTTTTAATGAAGTAGAATGGATTAGTTCTATATGACTAAACTCTGTAAAGGAAGAGTCATAGTTAAAGCATCTGAGTCCTGGTGTGAACCTTGTATAGCGTATCCACAGGATTGTCCATAAAAGATATAGTTGGTGCTGGTCCCACACCTGGGACCCACAAGGAGGCCAGGGGTGGTTGGGATTATGGAAACAGCTTAGCCGGCTTTGCTAGATAACTCCCACAAACGTCAATAGGAGTTTTACATACAGCATAGCTTGCTGTCCTATGCTGTTTGTGTAAGTCCTGTTGACTTCTATGGGAATTAAAAAAACAGTGCTAGGTGGTTTCTGTCCTCCCAGTCACCTTGTACAGAGCGGTGTTCCCATCGCGGTCATCGTGAGTGCTAAAGGCTAGTCTGCCAGTTTGTGAGTGTTCCACCAGAGCAGCAGCTAAAGCTCTATGTGCTGTCCAGAACCTCGCAGATGGATGAGAATACCTTGCAATAGAAGGAGAGCCTGTTCAACCGACAACAGCCCTGAACGACCAGCATCTGTGCAGTACATCAAGCAGTCCGTGACAATGTTTACGTATGACATTAATAAAGTTGTTTCAAGCCTTGTTTTGTGTGAGTGCATGTATGTGGTCCCGACCGATTACATCTCCTCTTTACCAGCTGGTCTTGAGTAACCCATGCAATTGGGACCATTTCTGCAGATGAATCTCCCTGCCCCACAGCCCCTACCTAAGTGCAAAAAACTCTGCTTCACAATACCCTAAACCTCCTGGGCCCAGCTCAGTAAAAAGGCTGATTTCAATACTTACAAATGTACCTAAGATGTAAACCATTGTCAGTTTGAAAAGTGTCAAACTGGAGGTTCCTTGGGCCTGCCGGAGGAAATGATTCTGAGGTTCTACCTGTCATCAAAACAGAACATGTACTGTATTGTCGACTTTTATTGGAACTCTACTCTTATATTTGCACACGCAGGACATATCAGTAAGTTGTAATAGATCATCCATTTGTGAATCAGATGATTAGAAATAAATTTCAGTCTTAAGTGACTTGATCTAAAGTTCAGGTTGTCTTCTGTTAGAACTTTAGAGCCACTTGAAGATCTTCTTGTACTCTTGGAAATTTATAACCATGACAGCTAACTGCACTTATCAGCAAACTGTAGATAGGAACAGCACCAACGTTCAATAGAATATCAAAAATATACACTACCGTTCAAACGTTTGGGGTCACATTGAAATGTCCTTATTTTTGAAGGAAAAGCACTGTACTTTTCAATGAAGATAACTTTAAACTAGTCCTAACTTTAAACAAATGCACTCTATACATTGCTAATGTGGTAAATGAGTATTCTAGCTGCAAATGTCTGTTTTTTTGTGCAATATCTACAAAGGTGTATAGAGGCCCATTTCCAGCAACTATCACTCGTGTTCTAATGGTACAATGTGCTTGCTCATTGGCTCAGAAGGCTAATTGATGATTAGAAAACCCTTGTGCAATCATGTTCACACATCTGAAAACAGTCTAGCTCGTTGCAGAAGCTACAAAACTGACCTTCCTGTGAGCAGATTGAGTTTCTGGAGCATCACATTTGTGGGGTCAATTAAACGCTCAAAATGGCCAGAAAAAGAGAACTTTCATCTGAAACTCGACAGTCTATTCTTGTTCTTAGAAATGAAGGCTATTCCATGCGAGAAATTGCTAAGAAATTGAAGATTTACTACAACGGTGTGTACTACTCCCTTCAGAGGACAGCACAAACAGGCTCTAACCAGAGTAGAAAAAGAAGTGGGAGGCCGCGTTGCACAACTAAGCAAGAAGATAAGCACATTAGAGTCTCTAGTTTGAGAAACAGACGCCTCACAGGTACCCAACTGGCATCTTCATTAAATAGTACCCGCAAAACACCAGTGTCAACATCTACAGTGAAGAGGCGGCTGCGGGATTTTGGGCTTCAGGGCAGAGTGGCAAAGAAAAAGCCATATCTGAGACTGGCCAATAAAAGAAAAAGATTAAGATGGCCAAAAGAACACAGACATTGGACAGAGGAAGACTGGAAAAAAGTGTTGTGGACGGATGAATCCAAGTTTGAGGTGTTTGGATCACAAAGAAGAACGTTTGTGAGACGCAGAACAAATGAGAAGATGCTGGAAGAATGCCTGACGCCATCTGTTAAGCATGGTGGAGGTAATGTGATGGTCTGGGGTTGCTTTGGTGCTGGTAAGGTGGGAGATTTGTACAGGGTAAAAGGGATTCTGAATAAGGAAGGCTATCACTCCATTTTGCAACGCCATGCCATACCCAGTGGACAGCGCTTGATTGGAACCAATTTCATCCTACAACAGGACAATGATCCTAAACACACCTCCAAATTGTGCAAGAACTATTTACAGCAGAAGCAGGCAGCTGGTATTCTATCGGTAATGGAGTGGCCAGCGCAGTCACCAGATCTGAACCCCATTGAGCTGTTGTGGGAGCAGCTTGACCGTATGGTACGCCAGAAGTGCCCATCCAACCAATCCAACTTGTGGGAGATGCTTCTAGAAGCGTGGGGTGCAATTTCTCAAGCTTACCTCAACAAATTAACAGCTAGAATGTCAAAGGTGTGCAATGCTGTAATTGCTGCAAAAGGAGGATTCTTTGACGAAAGCAAAGTTTGATGTAAAAACAATGATATTTCAAATACAAATCATTATTTCTAACCTTGTCAATGTCTTGACTCTATTTTCTATTCATTTCACAACGCATGGTGGTGAATAAGTGTGACTTTTCATGGAAAACACAAAATTGTTTGGGTGACCCCAAACTTTTGAACGGTAGTGTATGTAAAATAGTTTGAGCATAAAGTTGTTAAATAAACAAAGAACTTGGGAAATATCATGTGAGTAAGTACGTGGTCACCAGTTCCTAAATCGTTTTTTAATATTGCAACCATTTGGCTTCAAGACAATAAACCTTTGGAAGAACCTTCACATGGGAGATACAAAATCAGAAGTGGCCTAAAATTTAACTTTTATTGATAAAAATAATCTGAAAACTACAGGCTACAGAATAGCAGACACATAGAATACACAATCAGACACTATTATCAAGGAACATTCCACCTTAGTACCTGGGTTTAACACCTGCTGGATCTGAGGACACGAGGGTACTCCATTAGGATTAGGGTGCTCAAATAGTTGGGTATAGCCACTTTGGACAGTTCATATTGGGGGTTATCCTCACTATGATGGCACAGCCAATAGATGTTTGGTATACATTGTTTATAGTTACTGAAGCTTCCATGTTTCCATGATTACCTTTTCTCATTGGGCCTCAGATATGAAGAGGAGGATCCTTCGGATGTCATGTGAGTTCCTCCCTAAGGGTTGGGTCAAGCAGAGCTGGGCTATAAAATACTGGAATGACCACTGTTGCTTCATATGGCTGCCACTCCACCATCAGAGCTGGTACTCTTGCTACCTCTCTATTCTGTCTTTTTTTTTATTTCTATTTTCCTTGGCTATTGGGGATTGTGCTCTAGAATAAAATAGAGTCCGGGGGTGATTGAATCTTCGGTGGATCCTAGGGAATATGTTCAGGGATCCAGTGGTAGTGTTTCTAGGGTGCATTTAGCTGTGGCGCCCCATCTGTCTATGGCTTATTTGCTATCAAGACCTTTTTGAGTTCCTGATGAGTTGTTAGGTTCAACTGAAATGTGTCGAACCTTTAAACCTTTGAACTTTTAAATCTTTGAACCTACTATACCTTTGAATCTTAGATACGTTCATCTGTAGATAGTTTTTGAAGAAAGCATTTTGTTCCATCCGATTACATTTTTTTGAGCATTCTACAGCATAAATTATGATTGCTTGAACAGTTGGAGCAAATAGTGTTCTGTTGCTCAAAACTGGGTTAATTTCATAGACAGGCAGAAACAGCATATTGCATATCTCTAAACTGACTTTAGAGCGTTGGCATGGATTATGATTACTTGAAAAGCTGGGGCAAATAGTGATCTGTTGCTCAAACTGGGTCAGTGTCATAAACAAGCAGAAACAGCATTTAACGTACCTCTAGACCTACTCTAGAGTCTTAGTTTCGCCTTAAAGTGTTAGGAAAGAGGAGTTGGATATTTTCGGTCCAATTGAACTATATGTGCAAGAGGAGAGGTCAGCACTGTGTCAGAACATTTTTTGTTTGTCAATCACCTCGTATTCAGCAACTTCTGGTGATCAGGCACTGGTGCTCTAGAATATGGAGTACTAGACAGCTAACTATAGCCTTGTTCCCCTGGATTTGAAGTATAGTAGACCAGAAAGGAATTCCCTTAAAATCCCTCTCTTTTGAGTAACCCTGTCCTTGACAATTTGTGTGATTGTGTGTTCTATGTGCCTGTTAGTCTGTAGACCGTAGTTTTTAGATCACTTTCGTCAATAGAAGTTAGATTTTAGGGTTCTTGTGTTACTTTCGTGTGGGCAAACAAGCACCGGGCCCACATGAACGTGACCCGGAAAGGGCCCACTGGGAACAGTGAGTAAAAGAGATGAAAAAGGAGGGTGGTTCTTATTTTGTGAAATAATAAGAAAGAAGTGTTGTCACTATCGTATATTGGACCTTAATCTTCTAGTAGCTTAGAATGTTGCGCCTTCACACCAGTATTTTTCCACATTCTTTTCACTGGGAACAGTGACAGGCATCGGACTCCGACTGGACGTACTGGTAGAAGACATAAACAGGGAACAGACTGACAAATACACACTCGCCATGCATACCTTTACACATAAGTAGATGTTATAGCTATAAAAGTACGAGGTATTGGTTTGTATATTGGCCAAAATACTTAAGCTCGCAAGCCGCGATCAAGGCTCCTCGTTGTCTTGCGGGTCCCTACACTAGCAAGACAACATGTGCCAGAGGACCCTAAGGGCCACCCTAGCCTAGAAATGGCAAATGACTCAGCAGCACACAGCAGAGACAAACTGACATAAAATAAATGTAAGAAGGGACATGAATAGAGATGAGCGAACGCGTTCGTCCGAGCTTGATATTCGTGCGAATATTAGGGTGTTCGGGATGTTCGTTATTCGTGACGAACACCATGCGGTGTTCTGGTTACTTTCACTTCCTTCCCTGAGACGTTAGCGCGCTTTTCTGGCCAATTGAAAGACAGGGAAGGCATTACAACTTCCCCCTGCAACGTTTAAGCCCTATACCACCCCCCTGCTGTGAGTGGCTGGCGAGATCAGGTGTTCGCCTAATATAAAAGTCGGCCCCTCCCGCGGCTCGCCTCAGATGCGGTGTGAGTTAGATGAGGGACAGTGCTGTTTATACCGGAGCTGCTGTAGGGAAAGAATTGGTAGTTAGTGTAGGCTTCAAGACCCCCCAAAGGTCCTTATTAGGGCCACTGATAGCTGTGTGTTGGCTGCTGTTAGCAGTGGCAATTTTTTTTTTCTCAAAATCGCCTCTGCAGACCGTTGCACCTGGCATTAGGGACAGAAGTGCTGCATAGGCAGGGAGAGTGTTAGGAGTGAGTGTAGCCTTCAAGAACCTCAACGGTCCTTTCTAGGGCCATATTTATCCGTGTGCAGTACTGTCCAGGCTGCTGTTGGCTGTGCTGCATTTTTTTGGGGCTTCTCAAAATCGCCTCTGCAGAGCATTCCACCCTCCATTGATACTGCAGGGAAAGAATTGTATAGGCAGGGCCACAACACAGTTATTATTCATAGAATATACGCAGTGCTGCCTGTTGGTGGGAAAAAACTGAAAACAAATCTATTTGTCCAGCCTGTGTCCGTCCTTACGGGCGGTGGACACGTGTGAGCTGCGTGAAAAACATTGCTAAATCATACGCAGCCAGCTACGCTTTACTGCTGGGTTCGCCATTTGCTTTCCTTAATTGGGAAAAAAAATACCTGCTCTCCAAGAGTTATAATAACTCTGCTACCCTCACGTTCTGTGACACATAAGCAGGGACACAGCACAGTTATTACACTTCTCAGGTTCATTGAATATACGCAGTGCTGCCTGTTGGTGGGAAAAAACTGAAAACAAATCTATTTGTCCAGCCTCTGTCCGTCCTTACGGGCGGTGGACACGTGTGAGCTGCGTGAAAAACATTGCTAAATCATACGCAGCCAGCTACGCTTTACTGCTGGGTTCGCCATTTGCTTTCCTTAATTGGGAAAAAAAATACCTGCTCTCCAAGAGTTATAATAACTCTGCTACCCTCACGTTCTGTGACACATAAGCAGGGACACAGCACAGTTATTAAACTTCTCAGGTTCATTGAATATACGCAGTGCTGCCTGTTGGTGGGAAAAAACTGAAAACAAATCTATTTGTCCAGCCTGTGTCCGTCCTTACGCCTGTGGAGACGTGTGAGCTGCGTGAAAAACATTGCTAAATCATACGCAGCCAGCTACGCTTTACTGCTGGGTTCGCCATTTGCTTTCCTTAAGTGGGAAAAAAAATACCTGCTCTGCCACAGTTAATAACTCTGCTACCCTCACGTTCTGTGACACATAAGCAGGGACACAGCACAGTTATTAAACTTCTCAGGTTCATTGAATATACGCAGTGCTGCCTGTTGGTGGGAAAAAACTGAAAACAAATCTATTTGTCCAGCCTCTGTCCGTCCTTACGGGCGGTGGACACGTGTGAGCTGCGTGAAAAACATTGCTAAATCATACGCAGCCAGCTACGCTTTACTGCTGGGTTCGCCATTTGCTTTCCTTAATTGGGAAAAAAAATAACTGCTCTCCAAGAGTTATAATAACTCTGCTACCCTCACGTTCTGTGACACATAAGCAGGGACACAGCACAGTTATTAAACTTCTCAGGTTCATTGAATATACGCAGTGCTGCCTGTTGGTGGGAAAAAACTGAAAACAAATCTATTTGTCCAGCCTCTGTCCGTCCTTACGCCTGTGGAGACGTGTGAGCTGCGTGAAAAACATTGCTAAATCATACGCAGCCAGCTACGCTTTACTGCTGGGTTCGCCATTTGCTTTCCTTAAGTGGGAAAAAAAATACCTGCTCTCCAAGAGTTATAATAACTCTGCTACCCTCACGTTCTGTGACACATAAGCAGGGACACAGCACAGTTATTAAACTTAGATTATTCATTCACTAGAGGCAGTGGGGCCTTTCGTTTTCCAAAAAGGGCAAAAATTATATTTGGCCTGCAGTCTTGCGCCAATTTATTTCCTGCCTGGGAAATCTAATCACTGGTAATACAGCATGCTGAGGGGTAGGGGTAAGCCTAGAGGACGTGGACGTGGACGTGGCCGAGGACGCGGAGGGCCAAGTCAGGGTGTGGGCACAGGCCAAGCTCCTGATCCAGGTGTGTCGCAGCCGACTGCTGCGCGATTAGGAGAGAGGCACGTTTCTGGCGTCCCCACATTCATCGCCCAATTAATGGGTCCACGCGGGAGACGGTTATTAGAAAATGAGCAGTGTGAGCAGGTCCTGTCCTGGATGGCAGAAAGTGCTTCGAGCAACCTATCGTCTACCCGCAGTTCTGCGCCGTCCACTGCTGCCAATCCGAATCCTCTGTCTGCTGCTCCTCCTTCCTCCCAGCCTCCTCACTCCACTACAATAACACCTGCTCAGGAGCGGGAACACTCCCAGGAACTGTTCTCGGGCCCCTGCTTAGATTGGGCAGCAGCGGTTCCTCTCCCACCAGAGGAGTTTATCGTCACTGATGCCCAACCATTCGAAAGTTCCCGGGGTCCGGGGGAAGAGGCTGGGGACTTCCGCCAACTGTCTCAACAACTTTCTGTGGAGGACGATGACGATCAGACACAGTTGTCTTGCAGTGAGGTAGTAGTAAGGGCAGTAAGTCCGAGGGAGCAGCGCACAGAGGATTCGGAGGAAGAGCAGCAGGACGATGAGGTGACTGACCCCACCTGGTGTGCAACGCTTACTCAGGAGGACAGGTCTTCAGAGGGGGAGTCAAGGGCATCAGCAGGGCAGGTTGCAAGAGGCAGTGCGGTGGCCAGGGGTAGAGGCAGGGCCAGACCGAATAATCCACCAAGTGTTTCCCAAAGCGCCCCCTCGCGCCATGCCACCCTGCAGAGGCCGAGGTGCTCTAAGGTCTGGCAGTTTTTCACAGAGACGCCTGACGACCGACGAACAGTGGTGTGCAACCTTTGTTGCGCAAAGCTCAGCCGGGGAGCCAACACCAACAGCCTCACCACCACCAGCATGCGCAGACATATGATGGCCAAGCACCCCACAAGGTGGGATGAAGGCCGTTCACCGCCTCCGGTTTGCACCCCTGCCTCTCCCCCTGTGCCCCAACCTGCCACTGAGATGCAACCCCCCTCTCAGGACACAGGCACTACCGCCTCATGGCCTGCACCCACACCCTCATCTCCGCTGTCCTCGGCCCCATCCAGCAGTGTAGTTCAGCGCACCGTTCAGCCGTCGCTTGCGCAAGTGTTCGAGCGCAAGCGCAAGTACGCCGCCACGCACCCGCACGCTCAAACGTTAACCGTCCGCATCGCAAAATTCATCAGCCTTGAGATGCTGCCGTATAGGGTTGTGGAAACGGAGTCCTTCAAAAGTATCATGGAGGCGGCGGCCCCGCGCTACTCAGTTCCCAGTCGCCACTACTTTTCCCGATGTGCCGTCCCAGCCCTGCACGACCACGTCTCCCGCAACATTGTGCGCGCCCTCACCAACGCGGTTACTGCCACGGTCCACTTAACTACGGACACGTGGACAAGCACAGGCGGGCAGGGCCACTACATCTCCCTGACGGCACATTGGGTGAATTTAGTGGAGGCTGGGACAGAGTCAGAGCCTGGGACCGCTCACGTCCTACCCACCCCCAGAATTGCGGGCCCCAGCTCGGTGCTGGTATCTGCGGAGGTGTATGCTTCCTCCACTAAAGCACCCTCCTCCTCCTCCTCCTCCTCTGTCTCACAATCAAGATGTGTTAGCAGCAGCATGTCGCCAGCAGTCGGTGTCGCGCGGTGTGGCAGCACAGCGGTGGGCAAGCGTCAGCAGGCCGTGCTGAAACTACTCAGCTTAGGCGATAAGAGGCACACGGCCCACGAACTGCTGCAGGGTCTGACACAGCAGACCGACCGCTGGCTTGCGCCGCTGAGCCTCCAACCGGGCATGGTCGTGTGTGACAACGGCCGTAACCTGGTGGCGGCTCTGCAGCTCGGCAGCCTCACGCACGTGCCATGCCTGGCCCACGTCTTTAATTTGGTGGTTCAGCGCTTTCTGAAAAGCTACCCACGCTTGTCAGACCTGCTCGTAAAGGCGCGCCGGCTCTGCGCACATTTCCGCAAGTCCCACACGGACGCTGCCACCCTGCGCACCCTGCAACATCACTTTAAGCTGCCAGTGCACCGACTGCTGTGCGACGTGCCCACACGGTGGAACTCTACGCTCCACATGTTGGCCAGGCTCTATGAACAGCGTAGAGCTATAGTCGAATACCAACTCCAACATGGGCGGCGCAGTGGGAGTCAGCCTCCTCAATTCCTTTCAGAAGAGTGGGCCTGGTTGGCAGACATCTGCCATGTCCTTGGTAATTTTGAGGAGTCTACCCAGGTGGTGAGCGGCGATGCTACAATCATTAGCGTCACCATTCCTCTGCTATGCATCTTGAGAAATTCCCTGCAAACCATAAAGGCAGCTGCTTTGCGCTCGGAAACGGGGGCGGGGGAAGACAGTATGCCGCTGGATAGTCAGGGCACCCTCCTGTCTATTTCTCAGCGCGTACAGGAGGAGGAGGAGGAGGAGGATGAGGAGGAGGGGGAAGAGACAGCTTGGGCCGCTGCTGACGGTACACCGGCTGATTGCCTGTCATCCTTTCAGCGTGTATGGCCTGAGGAGGAGGAGGAGGAGGAGGAGGAGGATCCTGAAAGTGATCTTCCTAGTGAAGACAGCCATGTGTTGCGTACAGGTACCCTGGCACACATGGCTGACTTCATGTTAGGATGCCTTTCTCGTGACCCTCGCGTTGCACGCATTCTGGCCACTACGGATTACTGGGTGTACACACTGCTCGATCCACGGTATAAGGAGAACCTGCCCACTCTGATTCCCGAAGAGGAAAGGGGTTCGAGAGTGTTGCTATACCACAGGACCCTTGCGGACAAGCTGATGGTAAAATTCCCAGCCGACAGCGCTAGTGGCAGAAGGCGCAGTTCCGAGGGCCATGTTGCAGGGGATGTGCGTAGATCGAGCAGCATGTACATCCCAGGCAGTGCAACAGTCTTTAAGGGCCTGGCCAGCTTTATGGCTCCCCACCAAGACTGTGTCACCGCTCCCCAGTCACGGCTGAGTCGGCGGGAGCACTGCAAAAGGATGGTGAGGGAGTACGTAGCGGATCGCACGACCATCCTTGGTGACGCCTCTGCCCCCTACAACTACTGGGTGTCGAAGCTGGACACGTGGCCTGAACTAGCCCTGTATGCCCTTGAGGTGCTTGCTTGTCCTGCGGCTAGCGTGTTGTCGGAGAGGGTGTTTAGTGCGGCTGGGGGAATCATCACAGATAAGCGTAGCCGCTTGTCAACCGACAGTGCCGACAGGCTAACACTCATCAAGATGAACAAAGGCTGGATTTCGCCAGACTTCTGTTCTCCACCAGCGGACAGCAGCGATACGTAAGCAATACGTAGGCTGCACCCGCGGATGGAAGCTACGTTCTCTCTCACCATCCAAAACGGGGACATTTCTGCTTCATCAATCTGTGTCTAATATTCCTCCTCCTCCTCCTCCTGCTCCTCCTCCTGAAACCTCACGTAATCACGCTGAACGGGCAATTTTTCTTAGGGCCACAAGGCTCACTCAAATAATTTTTCTGAACAATTTTTATAAGTTTCAATGCGCTTAAAAGCATTGGAACTTTAACTTGAACCAATTTTTCGTTACACTGGGCTGCCTCCAGGCCTAGTTACCACTTAAGCCACATTAACCAAAGCGATTAATGGGTTTCACCTGCCCTCTTGGCTGGCCATGGCCAATTTTTGGGATGTACATTAGTACTGTTGATACAGCAATTTTTGTGGGCCCTCGCCTACAGTGTAATCAAATTAATTTTTAGCCCACCTGCATTACAGCTGACGTTACCTCAGCTGTGTTGGGCAATGCAATGGGATATTTTTGTGTACCGCCGGTGGGTTCCAGGGAGCCACCCATGCTGTAGGTGCACACTGAGTTTTTAATACTTCTGTACACTTCTAAAGAACCCGTCTGACTGGGGCATGCAGTGTGGGCCGAAGCCCACCTGTATTACGCACGACATTACTACCTCAGCTGTGTTGGGCAATGCAATGGGATATTTCTATGTACCGCCGGTGGCTTCCTGGCACCCACCCAGGCAGTGGGTCCACAGGGAGTTAAACCTACATGTGTCCACTTGTAAAGAACCCCAGTCTGACTGGGGCATGCAGTGTGGGCCGAAGCCCACCTGCATTAACCCTTTCCAGTCCACTGTGTGACCTGTGAAGACATTAGGGTTTAAGGCTGTACAGCTCCGTTGTTGGTAGACGTCCGTCGGGGTTCTCTTACTGTATATTGCCAGCCTCTCTGCTGTCGGAGCCTATCCTACGTGTCAGCTCATGCAGTACTGGCTTTAGCCAGCATATAGCGCCGTTGTATAACAGCAGAAAAAGAGTAAGCCCCCTAGGAAAACCATATACAAATTGGATTGGAAAGGGTTAAGCACAACATTACTACCTCAGCTGTGTTGGGCAATGCAATGGGATATTTCTATGTACCGCCGGTGGCTTCCTGGCACCCACCCATGCTGTAGGTGCACACGGAGTTTTTACTACATCTGTACACTTATAAAGAACCCCAGTCAGACTGGGGCATGCAGTGTGGGCCGAAGCCCACCTGCATTAAGCACGACATTACTACCTCAGCTGTGTTGGGCAATGCAATGGGATATTTCTGTGTACCGCCAGTGGGTTCCAGGGAGCCACCCATGCTGTGGGTCGACAGGGACTTCACAATAGGGAGTTGTACCTGCCTGTGTCTATGAATTAAAAAGCCCGGTCTGACTGGGGCATGCAGACACCTTGACAGAATGAATAGTGTGTGGCACATAGGTTCCCCATTGCTATGCCCACGTGTGCAGCTCCTGATGGCGGTGGCACAGGATTCTATTTCTCATTGCTTCTGTACAGCATTGTGGGCTATCGCTCCGCCACTTTTAAAGAGGGTCGCTGCCTAGCCGTGCCAACCTCTGCAGTGTGTGCCTGCGGTCCCTCGTCATGGCAGACGCAATTCTAAATAGACATGAGCGTGGTGTGGCATGAGGGCAGCTGAAGGCTGCGCAGGGACACTTTGGTGTGCGCTGTGGGGGGGAGGGGGGGCGGTTGGGCAGCATGTAACCCAGGAGAAGTGTCAGTGGAGTGTCATGCAGGCAGTGATTGTGCTTTGTTGGAGGTAGTGTGGTGCTTAGCAAAGGTATGCCATGCTAATGAGGGCTTTTCAGAAGTAAAAGTTGTTGGGAGGGGGGGGGGCCCACTCTTGCCGGTATTGTGGCTTAATAGTGGGACCTGGGAACTTGAGATGCAGCCCAACATGTAGCCCCTCGCCTGCCCTATCCGTCACTGTGTCATTCCCATCACTTTCCTGAATTGCCCAGATTTTCACACATGAAAACCTTAGCGAGCATCGGCGAAATACAAAAATGTTCTGGTCGCCCATTGACTTCAATGGGGTTCGTTGTTCGAAACGAACCCTCGAGCATCACGGGAAGTTCGTTACGAATAACGAACACCCGAACATTTTGGTGTTCGCTCATCTCTAGACATGAACCCACAAGACACCAAACACACACCAACACACTGGGGCTAGCATGCAAGACAGAACAACGACATAGAACAGGACAGTTCACTCCTCATGTCTAGCCACAAGCACAGACATACAGAACATAACTCTGTGCATACCATATACACAGAACAGGGCTATCCACACCTAATGTCGGGCCTCCTGCACAAACACGTCCCGTTCAAGCCACAGTTATAAAACAAATACGGGCATGCAAGCCCAACAAACCCTAGAGTGAAGGGATACCAGCTTCCTCTTGCAGAGGGAGGATATTTATCTGCAACCAGACCAGTGGTGATTGGCTAGCAGGAGAACAGCACACCCAGCCTGCTCAATCATTCCACACCTGTAGAGTTGTGCTGCTAGAAACCTATCTGGTGAAGCAGATCCCAGCCAGCACAACCTAACATCTTGTCTGTGAACGGCATTTGTTTGAATTCTAAGATCCCTCTGTCCCAGTGAATTTAAAATTAGAAGTGGCAACCAGTGACCATCAGCCTTAATGAGGGCCCTATGTCCAAACTTCTTGGACCTATGTGAATGTATGACATGAGGAACATACTGAAGTTTAAAATATATTTCAGGCTCAAACAGAGTTAGTTTTTAATGGTGACAGTAAATTTGAATTATCTTTCTAAAGGACTAATAAATTAAAAGCTTGGAGCTGGATTTGTCACATAATAATGATTTATCAAAAGCATCAGAGGATTAGGTAACCTATTTCCCTGTGCAGAGTAGTATTCGGAATTAGTTACATCAGTGTTTTTGTGCAATGTCATTTTAAGCCTCTCAAATCACTCTTCTGTAGTATCAATCTGCTACAACAGATGTTCCTATGTAAAGGTCAGTGATGCTGACTTACTCTCTGTATAACTAGGTGTTCTGTGGATGTTGTAATTGCAATTTTAAAGAAAAAAATATGATTATGAATGGTGAAGGAACATAACTGAATTAGTTGGTACAGACAAATTGGTGGATTCTCATGGAATACATTTGATGGCATTGATATCTGTGAGACTAGGAAGTGTTCACATTAAATTTAATGAATACAATAACGTAGAAAAGCACTAAGCTGACCATGAACTCCAGACGTTCCTATAGTCTCAGTATGGCGCCCCGTGTATATGGTCGCAAGCAGCTCTGTAGAAGCTCCAAGTTTATCCTACGGCAGAAGGAAACTTTCAGCAGGACAATGCACCATTCCAGAAGGGTCATTCTCTCATAGATTGGTTCCAGTAACATGGGTAGAAGGTGTTCTGAATGTTTTTGGGGTACAGCTGTTTACATGTTTCTTCCGTTTCTTTATGTTTTGTTCCTCCAGGTGCCAGTCTTGAGTGATGGATGGTGCAGAGTGGGAACGGCAGAGCAGGGCTTGGGTGTTGCTAAGCTATGCCCAAGATGATTAAAAGGAAAGAATTCCATAAGGGCGTTGTAGTGACAAACTTTAGTTCGGCCTGAGCAGTAGAGAGCGTGCCAAGTTCCCAAGAGCTGCTATTGGAAGAATGTCCTGTGTTTGTGGATCACATAGGTCTGCTAGAAGCCAGGAGAGACGACAGAATTTCGGAAACTGTGACCCGCTGTCTCTTCCCTGATGAACTTGCGCTATCTGGAGGTCTTCAGTACTTGGCAAAACTCCACATGGCCAGGGAATTGTTTCTATAATAAAAGTATTACTGCAAAGATGTGGTCTCTGCCTATTAATGTACCGAAACAAGGTTGTGGCTTTGGAAAAGCTTGCGACTGGGCGTTTGCTCTTCGATTCCTGGTGGAAATGTGACGTTAACCCCAACCAACACCTAGCGCTGTAGTCTCCCCCGAATTAGTAAGTCGATGCCTGATTCTACTTGAGGCTTCTCCATCTGGGTGTCCTTTTTATATGACAGAGAGTTTTATTGCATTCATGGCCTTCACAGTACCTAGATTTTACTTATATAAAACATCTCTAGGATGAGGTAGAACATGTTCTTCAGAACCTCTATCTAACTGCAAGAAGTTATCCTGCCGGCATGGGCCAATACTCCTCAAGAATGATTTCAATACCCAGTGGAATCTATGCCACAGTGAATTGCTGCCATTCTGAAAGCCAATATAGGTACAATGTGCAATAGCATGGCCATTCTATTTAATTCTTAGATGTAACACAGGGGTTGCCCAGGATTAGCAAAAAAGTGTCTACTTGATTTACAGAAGCAACACCAGTTTCACAAACGGGCTGGGTTTGGTGATGCAACTCAGTATTATTCAGCTGAGTAGGGGTGACTTGTAATATTTAGCACATGGACAAGAGTGCTGCTGTTTTTCCAATGCTAGTCATAGGCATCCCATTTGAAGCCATTGAATAGTAAGGTAAAGTCCCCTGGCACCAAGTCATGACTGACTCCTACGGTGACGTCACATTGTGACGTTTTCTTGGCAGACTGTTTTTGTGGGCTGGTTTGCCATTGTCTTCCCCAGTCATCTTTTACCCCCCAGCTAGCTGGGTACTCATTTTACCGACCTCAGAAAGGATGGAAGGCTGAGTCAACCTTCAGCCGGCTACCTGAACCAGCAACCATTAAATAGCAATGGCTTAAAATGGGATGCACTATTTTTTAGCTTCCATTGTCCCTTATAGATGTACTGTACCTTTAATAGCGCTGTACATGTTTATTCACTACTTACTTTCAAATAGATCTTTTTGCAAGCAATCAAACTAAAGTCAACATTTTTCCTTCAGGAAATTAAGGTTCTGGCAGGCAGACGCGGGTACACAGGTCAGCTTAAAGTGGACGTTTCCCCGTAGCTGGCAGTGTATTGTATGTTCTGAATGTGAAAATGTGAGAGGTAAAATGAAAATAACTGCAGATTCCCATGAGGACAGGATTATTATGGGGCTACTGTATGAACAGAAAAATCAGCATTTGTTGCAGAGTCAAGCAGACCACAGTTGAATGATACCACGTCATAGCCGTTGGCCAGGAAAAACACCAGGACCAACAGTATTCTATGTCTACCCTCTTACAAAAACCCCACCCAATTAAAATATACTATTTGGAGAAGTCTAGTATTCAGAGGGGCTGAAGTGCAGCAAGTAATTAAAACATAGCAATGCTGTTCGGAGGTTTAATCCTAATTATAAGCAGTGGTACTGAATGCATTTTGGGATGGAAATGTTCAGAATCATTTCGCCTCTTTGATTTACAGAATAGTTTCCTTCATTGACTTTCGCTAACTGACATGGCTAATGTTTTTCTGTGCTGCACACATAGGAATTCGGCTGAAGTTCTTTGACAGGTTCCTGAGAGGTCTTTGGCACAGATAAAGACTTGGCCATGTGACAGACTCGGGATGGAATAAGTGATAGACTGTGCATGAAGTGTGTCTTTCAGAAATGCTGCGCACAAGCTGGCAGCCAAGAGTGCGGCATTCAAGACAACCGACTAATGGTATCATCATATACCGAAATACTATACGTTGCGCTTCTACGTGTCTGCTAGACATTTACAACTCATATACTCTGTTATCATTCACAGATGGAACCGACACTTAGAATAGTGCATCTATTTAACCACTTAAAGGATGCAGCTTTTTTTGCTTTTTCATTTTTGTCTTTTTCTCCCGCTTTCCAAAAAAAATCATAACTTATTTCTTTCTTTTTCCATCCACATCTGAGAGCTTGTATTTTTTATTGTTACCATTTAATGCACCATATATGTACTAAAAAGCTTTTAAAAATTTCTAAGTGGGATGAAATAATAATAAATAAACTCCATTTTGCTAATTTATTTATTTTTTGGGATGGAGGGGGGTCTTGTTTTTAAGGCATACACTGTGTTGCAAAAATGACATGTTCATTTCATTGTGTGGTATAGCAAAATGATATCGTTTTTTTTTAGTTCTGCGTTTCAAAAACGAAATCTTTTGCTATATGCTTTCTATTATTATCTTCTGATCCTCATAAGTTTTCTATTTTTCCGTTAATGGGGTTATGTAAAAGCTTATTTTTTGTGGGGCAATCTGTAGTGTTGGAGAGAGATGGATCTTAGCAGTTTCTACACAACAGGCTGCACAGTAAGGGCGATTTCGCAATCGAGCACCGCGATTTTCGAGTACTTCACTACTCGGGTGAAAAGTACTCGGGTGCGCTGTGGGTGAGCAGGGGGTTGCAGCGGGGAGTGGGGGGGAGAGGGAGAGAGAGAGGGCTTCCCCCTGTTCCCCGCTGCTACCCCCACTCGCCTCTGCAACCCCCCGCCCCACAGCGCACCCGAGTACTTTTCACCCGAGTAGTGAAGTACTCGAAAATCGCGGTGCTCGATTGCGAAATCGCCCTTACCGAGTACGTTCGCTCATCTCTATTTATGAACCCTTACACTACCTCCTTCATCTATAAATCCTATCCATAATTGGCGTAGGGTGAAGACAATCAAACTGCGTGTGCGCTACACTTCCAGGAAAGGAGCATGCACAATGGCTTCAGCGAGCCCACAATGGCAGTAGGGCAATCCACTATGCATGCACCTACCCCAGAATTCTGGAGCACACAGTGTCCTAAATACACAGTGTCTACAGCTCCCTAGAGCTGGAGACATCAATAAATGGACCATCTATTCAACTGCTCCATCCATGGATGGAGCTGCAGTAATGCATGTACACTAACACTCCATTCCTCTCTATGGGACTGCTGGAAATAGTCTAGATATAGGCCAGAATTGCATTTTGTTGGTTGTGCTAGAAAAAGTCAACACATTTGTTGTCAGTCGCATTCTTAAAGTAGTTCTGTCATACTATGCAGTTTGGCTAATAGAGGCTAATTAACTTCCTATAGATGACCTTCTATAATACAGTAGCACCATTAGTTTTTCCCATTTAAGGGAACTGTACTTGATGTGAAAAAAAACTCAATAGAATACAGATCACCAGGGTAAGCTCTGGGCAGACATTGAGTCAGTAAGCAATGCTTGGAGATTTAAGCTCTGAAGCCTGCAGAAGCGTTGACACAGTTCTGGACTAGAGTTGAGCGAACATACTCTGCCGAGCTTGATGCTCGTTTGAGTATTAGGGTACTCCATGGTGCTCATTACTCGAATGAGCATTAAGCCGTGTTCGACCCCGCCCCAGTTTTTGGCTCCACCCCGCTGTGACGTGCCTGTTTTGGCCCCTCTCCACTGCGACACAGCGTGTCAATGGTAAATTTTTTGGCTGGCAGGCAGGAAGGGGGAGAGAGAGAGAGAGAGAAACACACGAACCAAGAAAAAAAAAAAAGCTCGGTACCCGGCGTCCCACTTACAAAAAAATGCTTGAGTCTCCCATTGTAGCCAATGGGGGTTCGTTACTCGAGTAGAGCTCTCGAATTTTACGAAAAGCTCGACTCGAATAATGCGGACCCGAGCATTTGGGTGCTCGCTCATCTCTATTCTGGACAATGATACAGGTCATGTTGCAGCAAGCTGGTCACAATCAGGAAGTGGAGCCAGGGTGACATCTCAACATCAGCCCTGGGTCCATGTGACTGCCTTCTTCTTGTCACTAAGGAAGGTCCCTGAAGTGTTGTCTGTCAAAAATCCCTCAGTGGGCTCAGTGTACTCAATTCTGCTACACCATCTCCTGTGGTGTATTGATTGATTGGCAAACAGGGAGGTGTTTTCTCTAGCTGGCCAATTAGCCATAATCAAAGTATATTTACTCCAGGCCCGCCTCTACATGGGCGCCAGTTTTTTTCCTGCCTGAGGTATTTGTTGAGACAGTAGAATGCTGTCAGCTAAACATCTTTGGTTATTTATTCTGTGTGGAGCTTATTCACTTCTATCAAATACTGTGCTATATACATTGTTCTTTCCATCTGCATTAGACATCTTGCCTATCCTTTTTCTATGGGAAGATTAGGCACCCTATGTTTCTGAAGTAAAGGCATCCCTATCGAGGCGATCACCTTGCTTCTAGGTAGGGTCTGCCAAACCAAAGTTGGTTAGGGGTAGCATTCCCATCCCCACATTTCTGTTACTGTTATTACCCCTATTTTGTGTTCCACATGTATTGGTGCTACTACACATGTCTATATTTATCCATTGCAGACATTAATTACATCTTGCTCTGACATGTTGGTGGGGTGATCTACTTACTCCCTTCACGAATGTAACAGGCTGTAAAGACACATTTACACACAGCGATTATGGCTCAAAATTTCTTCAAACAATGTTTTTTGTGCTATAATCATTGCATCTAAATGCTACCATCTTTTCGGACGAACAATGATTTTTAGTTCAGCATAAAAACCATCGTTCAGCCGGCCAGCTTATAGCAGGGACCGCATGCTATGATTCTCCGCGGGCGCACTGATAACATTGTTTTCAGCTGCTGTCCTGGCGGAGAACAGTGGAGCTGTATGCAGATAACAGACCACCCACTGTTATCTGCATACAGCTAAGGGAGCTTCATCTAAATGCAAATGAAGCTAAATAGCTACCAATAGGCATTAGTGCCCATTAGTAGCTATGCAAAATGATCGCTCAACACTGTCACTCAAACTGTCTTTTGAGCGATCCTCTTTGCGTGTAAATGGGCCTTAACTCAGGATCAGTAAGAGATCTTCAGTAGTAATTAGGAAATTGATGACTGAATCAGGTACGTTTGATTGACGAACTATTTGAGGACTCTCAGCATCTCCCAATATCTAGAAGTGTGGTTGGTCATTGAACTAATGTTCTTTGTTTCATCAAGTCGCCCTTTCATTCTGATTTCCCACCGCTGACTAGTATCATTAGGAAACAATTACGAACTGACCTTTCCAATAGATGCAGACAGTGGCTCATTGGGTCTGTTCTGTCAACTCTTAAATTCCCCAATTCTCTGTTATTGGATGACCAGCTGACAAACTGTCAATGCTTTAATTGAAGGAGAGCTTTCAGCGCCCTCCCAAATGATACTTCCCTTGTTTCTCTCTCCATTCCCTGATAGCATTTATCTGTGATTTGCAGGAGCTGATTCCCATTACAATGCTTTGTGCAAAAAGGGTCAAATACAGGACAAGTGCCATTCAAACAAATGGAGTAGAACTGTCACCTTTCGATAAGAACTTGGCAGCCGCCACCACTGAAGTGGAGATGCATAAAGCCCGCAATTTACTAACATCATAAATTTGGTGCGCACACAGAAAGGCAATGCTAAGCAATGTTCTGAAGTTCATAAATTAAATAGCTTGAAAGCCTTTTCTCTGCGTATGTGATAAGACGAATGCCGTCGCTACATAATTAAAACCTATTGCTCACTGCTGCATGCGAATCCTAATTTTCTTGCATATTTGTCTAACCGTAGAATGATTGTAAATTAAAATGCGTTCAAATAAGTTATTGGAAAGATTAACCGAAGTAATAAATGTATTATTCATAATATAGCATTACTTTGCTACGGAAAATAAAGACGTCAGGCAGAGTACACAGATCTGTGCCGCGGTAATAAATATGGAACAGGGGATTCATAACACTATTTTAGTTCCAGTGGGTAACCATATTTCTACAGAAGCAGATGTTGATATGATCAGTATCGCCTTAGGGTGGTTTATATACCATGTGACCTGCTACAATGTTATTCGATCTAATGATAATAGATATATTGTACATGACCTGTAGGCATTGTATTGACCGTAATCACTGCTATCATGTCGAAATGTATCTGTCATGCTAAACAGGCAATCAGTTTCCATCCCTATAGGTTATCTGCAGGAGGTCACATCAAAAGCAAAACTGAAAGAATTCGCCTGCTGGAATTTTTTCCCTTTTTGTTTCGGAAAAAAACACAAAAAAATACTATGTGTAAAAGTAGAGCATGCCAAATGCACGCATGAAAAAGTAAATCAATGGGTTCTATTCTCTTCATATTACATGCGCAACTTATAAAAGTGTAACGCCAGTAGCCACCGCAAGTGTTCAACAGGGTAGAGGCAGCAGTTGCGTTTCTACCTGTAAGGCCTCGGTCAGACGGGCGTTTTTTTAACGCGATTTGCGCATGCGATCTGCAGATATATAGAACCATTGCTTCGCAATGGGATCGGTCACATGGCCGCTTTTTATGCGGATGTCCAATAAATTATAGGACACGAGGAATCACAGATCGTGCCTATCTGCGTTCTGTGATTCCTTCTGTTCTATGTATGCGCTCAATGGGGCCGGCGGCAGCAGCGCCGACCCCATTGAGAACATATACTACAAGAATGATGTTCGCCCATTGAATTCAATGGAGCCGGCAATACAGCTATTGAATGACAGCTGAGAGCTGCCCCTGATTGGTCCCTGCGCTGAGCCAATCAGAGGCAGCACTCACTCACCCATTCATGAATTCATGAATGGGTGAGTGAGAGCTGCCTCTGATTGGTGAGGGCTGTGACCAATCAGAGGCAGCCCATTTAGCAGGCGGGGATTTTAAATCCCCGGCTGCTGAATACTACACAGAGCAGTTCAGGAGAACTGCCGGCCGGCCGCGGCTGAACTCCGGTTGCAGGGACAAGGTGAGTATATATTTTTTTTTTATTTTTACACATTTTTGGATGTTTTTCAGGGAAGGGCTTATATTTTTAAGCCCTTCCCGAAAATTCATGCCGTATTCATGCTGTATTGCCGGCTCCATTGAATTTCAATGGGTTGGACAGCGCTGCTTTGATTGGGCCTGTTTCACTGAAAACGCTGCTAGCTGCAGATTTTTCGGCGAATCGTCGGCCCAGTCACGCGTTTTGCGGATGCGCATCCGTCATGCGATCCGCAAATCGCGACAAAAAATGGTCGTCTGACCGAGGCCTAACCTGTATATGTATTTATGTTTAATATGGCACCACAATGCTGGCGGCCTCTATCACTTCGCATATGCTGCTGTAGACTCTCACATGCTGCTGCTCCGTTGTGATGCAGTTGTAATAATTTATATGGCCAAGATGGCTGCCGTGACATCACTCAGGTCTAGGACCTAGTCCCTATTCACAGTCCCAGCACAGAGGCAGTCCTAGGGAGTTTCAGGACTTTTCTGGCGTCAGAGCTAAAGCCCCTCTTCACTCTAGATCCACAAAATCACAGTAAATAATCATTTGACCTCTGTCTCTGAAGGTCCTTGAGCATATAAGAGTCTACACATTTACAGGCAGGTAAATCAAAAGGGGTTTAACCCTTTCCAATCAACTGTCTGACGTCTGAAGACATTATGATTAAAAGGCTGTACTGCTCCAATGTTGAAAGACGTCCGTTGGGGTTCTCTTACTGTATATTGCCAGCCTCTCTGCTGTCGGAGCATATGCAACGTGTCACCTCATGCAGTACTGGCTTTAGCCAGCAGATAGCGCCGTTGTATAACGGCAAAAAAAGAGTAAGCCCCCTAGGAAAACCAGGATACAAATTCGATTGGAAAGGGTTAAGCCCTTATATTCCCTCTTTGATTGTCATACACCAATAGAAACACAATAAATAAAACTATACTTACCTGTCCTGGACCGGCGCAGAGTCGTATTTGGCCTAGAGCAGGAGGCATGATGAAGTGATGTCATTGCTCCTCTTGCGCCGGGATGCTAATGGTCCTGGCCACGATTTGTAAGTTCTTATGGTCAGAGGGCCTCCTCTGGGAGGAAAACAGATCTGCTCAATACCCGACCAAGGGGGAATGTGCCTCCCTGCTCCCCTCCCCAGCCCACCCCTGATTGCAAACTAACCTAGCAGGCACTACCTATTTTCATCACTCACAATGAATATTTCTACATATTTTTGAACTTTTCTGTTTTCTCTGCTTTTTACTTAGATAGATAGGAAAGGATATGCTGTATTCGATTACTGTGCCAAAACAAATATGGCTTAGCTTCACATCTAGTGTATGATCAGCTTCCAAGTGAATATTACATGGGATACTTTGTGCAGGGAAGCTGTTCGCTTCTGTTAAATGGAAAACCTAAAGGCATCATGTCTGAAGTATATATACAGCCCAATCTGAATCTAATATCTAATGTTACATTAAAAAACACATTACTTATACCAGAATTCCAGAAGACTACAGATTGGAAGCTGTCAATGTGCCCACTCATATAAGGAAGGCTGTCAATCGCTGATAGGACTGCCCACTGGACCTCAAAACTATACTATATTATATTATACCGTACAGGATAGGTTATAACTAGCTGACCAGTGGGTGTTTGATCTACACCAGGGGCGTAACTATAGAGGATGCAGGGGATGCGGTTGCACCCGGGCCCAGGAGCCTTGGGGGGCCCATGAGGCCTCTCTTCTCCATATAGGGAGCCCAGTACTATGAATAAAGCATTATAGTTGGGGGCGCCGTTCCAGATTTTCCATTGGGGCCCAGGAGCTTCAAGTTACGCCTCTGATCTACACTATATTTGTAACAGCAAGACAGCCCACAGGAGTGCAACTCTTAACCCTTCAAATGCCGCTGTCAATTTAACAACGGCATTTAAATGCCCCAATCAGAGTTCAGGAGTCCCGAACGGCCCCCCATTGATGAGCTTGCGAAGTGCCGATTGCTTGCCATGGCAGCTGGGGGCCTCCTGAATGGCCCCACATCTGCTATTGCAGATCGCTTATCAAGCTATGCCTGTTGCGTGACTTGATAGATTTCCCGTCAGATTGCGCTATAATGTAATACTATGGTATAACATCATACTGCAGAAGCGATCAAACCATCACAAGTTCATGTCCCCTATGGCGACTAAAAAGTCTCTCCCCTCCACTAACCCCCACTGCCCCCAGCTCACCCCCGCTGCCCCCCCGAGCCTGCTAAGACCAGTAAGCAGTTACTTGAGAAGATCGATGCTCGCTCGAGTAACTGCTTTATCCGAACGTACTCGCTCATCTCTAGTTATGACTTTTTGAAAGTGCAGAGGAAAAACCAAAAATGGAAAAGAAAAAAAGGGGAGATTCTTAATGAGCATTTCATAAGAAATCTGTCCATCAATAAGGAATTGGTCTACGAGGAACCACTGGTACTTGCTCTCTAACCTTGATTCCTAACTGTCTCAACATACTTCTGCTGCACATACCTATAGGCAGTCCTATATATTTTTGAGAATCTTCCCTATCACGTTATAAAGATACAAATACAAAACAGATTAAGATAACGTTACATTCCACCTTTAGGCTTTATTCACATGAGAGTATATACACGGCTATGTAGCTGCGTTTTCACACCTATATACACGCCTATACACGTAACCATCTAAGGCATTGGTTTTCAATGCATTCATTCACATGGGCAAATTTACGGCACGTAAAAACGTTGCATCGTTAAAAATAGAACTTACGTGACCAGAATCCATGCTTGGGTAAAAAGATAGTTCTGGTTCTATCTTTCGACAATATACGCTGGCAGCACCCATCGAATCCATGTGATGGGACGAGAAAACGCTAATTCACATGTCTGCAGGAAGAGTGTGGAGTGGGATCAAGACCCAAGCCCACTCGATATGTGGTGGGTGTCAGTTGTGTTTTATAGTTGACAACCACCTACAATTGCCATAACTTAGATCTTGCCCAGTTACACGGAACCTTTCATGTCCTTTATGCTTTTTTACTGAGGGCAGCATAAAGGGACTTCAGTGGTCTCTCACTTATGGGGTAATGCGCAATGGTTTTGAAAAACGTACAACTTGTTCCTGCAGTTCCCAGCAAAGAGAAGCCCAATTTATTGGTGAGGCCCCACTGATCCTGCTCGCCTGCCCTGATTGACAGCTTTGTAGTTATTACACTGCATATTGAGAAAATTGGGAATTATGGATGGTGACGGGGCTAGCAGCATCTCATGAATCAACTGGACTCAGCTGTGCATCAGAAGCTTCATTGGTTTCCATTGATGAGCAGCTCAACACAAGCCTAGGATTATGGTGCACTATGCCTAGCATTGGCTTGAGCATAAAGCACAAGTCCACTGGACTCTGGAGTGACGGATGTTATTTCACTAAATGGAGATCTGATTGACAATTCTGGGTTTTAGTCAATGCCAGGAGAACGCTACCTACTGGATTGCATTTGCATGATGCCTACTGTAAAATTTGGTGCAGGGAGGGGTGATGCTGTGAGACTGTTTTTTATCGTATGAACTTGGCCAATTATGTACACCAAAGGGTAATGTTAATACTCCAGCATACAAGAACATTTAGACAATTACATGCTTCCCACTTTGTTCGCTGTGCATAAAGTGAAGTTTAGAAAGATATTTTTTGACAAGTTTCTTGTGGAGGTTTAACCCTTTCCAATCCAATTTGTATCCTGGTTCTCCTAGGGGGCTTACTCTTTTTGCTATATGCTGGCTAAAGCCAGTACTTCATGAGGTGACACGTTGGATAGGCTCCAACAGCAGAGAGGCTGGCAATATACAGTAAGAGAACCCCAACGGACGTCTTCCAACATCAGAGCTATACAGCCTTAAATCATAATGTCTTCAGACGTCAGACAGTGGATTGGAAAGGGTTAAGGGAAGGGAAAGAAACCTTCTGCATTATATGTAAAATTCTGTACTCTGTTCATGATGCACGTGATTTCCAGTTAAAGTTGTATAACAAACATTCGCAATGTACTAAAATCAATAGGTTGGGTAGAGTATGGCCAGTTTGCTATGGGAACGCCAAGATTCTAGAGACAATATGGAGGCACAGGTGATGCTAATTGTCACGCTACCCAAGGGACTATGTACTGTATGTAGTAGTTCCTGTGTAGTTAGTTGAGTGCATAGTTGAAATAAAGCAAGTAGTGGGGGACACAGTAATGTGCAGAGATATTGTATCCCAAACAATGCAAAGTACTAGCCCAAGGAGCAGGAAACAGTTGGTGACTCTAACTTTGCCAGAAGGTATGCCTGGAGACAAGTAGAGGCAGACAGAGTGAGAAGCAGAGGGATCAAGTCCGAGTATGGACTAAGTCAACCCATTGCCAAAACCTCCGCTGCCTTTGTTGTCGAGGCCGGAAGACTGGAAGCTAATAGACTGCTTATCGGGTCGCGATTCTGTTATCCACCAATATAAGTTTTTTTAAGGAAATTCAGATTTTTTTATATCTTTCATAAAACATCCTGTTGTCCGGACAGAACATCGTCTGGTCATATTACAGAAGAACTCAAGTGGCTGTAACGAGCTCTGGCCTCAACCCTATCAAACACTTTTGACATGAACTGAAATGCTGATTGCACACCAGACCTTCTCTTTTAACATTCGTGCTCAACTCCACAAACTCTCTTTTAGCTGATTAGGTGCAAATTCCCACAGATAAAATTAAAAAAAGGAGTTTGGTATGGTATTACCCAGTAGAGCAAAATGTGATTGTTCTCAGTAAGAGAAACCAAGTAATCTTGTAGATATGATACCTTTTAATGGCTACCAAAAATACATGATGTTATAGCGAGCTTCCGGGTCTTCTATGGACCCTTCGTCCATAAAAGATCCAAAAGCTCACTATAACATTGTGTATTTTTGATAGCCATTAAAAGGTATCATATGTACAAGATTACTCGACTTCCCACAGATACAATGCGATATCTTGTGGAAAGAGTTCCAAAAAGGGTTGACGCCGTTGAGAGGGGAATGAATCCCATCTCCACAATCATAGTTTTGAAATGGGATGTCGAACAAGATAATATAGGTCAGATGTGGGCATAGCTCTGACCATACATTGTGCTGGAAGTGTTACCAAATTATCATTTTTAAGCTTGATTATGTTTTTGAGAGCATACATTGCAGTGTTGACTCTTCGTACCATTTGTCAGTAATTTACAGCGTGTCCCTGAATTTAATCAGGATGAAACCTTGGATGTGTTAAGTATGCTGCAATGTATTCTTGAAAATTAAACCAAAGGGTCTCCTGCATGTCAAGAGCGCAGCTGTCAGCCATTCATAAATTTATGTCTTTTTTAGAAGACAGTTCATCTGCTCAGTCTTCTGCTGCCATGCCATGTTATTGATTTTATTTACAGCATAAATTACAGTGGCACAAGGTTTTTTTTTGCTATGTTACTTTAAGATTACTACATTGTGCATTTAGACTCGTAGGTAATTTGTGATCTTAAATGGAATATATTGCTTTAGGCAAGGGGTCATTTGAAATAACGAATTATACGTTCTTTGTATAGAATGACCGATCGTCCCCAACTACAAGTCAATTGACATGAAGTGAAACTGCCCAGGACCATTCAGATCCTATAATACATTGCACAATTTTTTTGATGATCACACAGACCCCTGGTGCCAGTAATCTATAGACAAGTCCTAATGGCAAGCTCTGGTCTATGAGAACCACCAATGGCTTTAATTGCAGTGTTAATGGGTTTTCACATTCGTGGTCACCTGGCATTTAGAATTTTTGACGTAGATCTGACACAAAATCCTAAAAGTAATAGCACAGAATGCTGCACTATTTTGTCCTGTAAGATGCAGGCTACATGCCCAAAGCCAGACAGACCCTTTCATAGCCAATGGGATCCTTCTAGCTCTGTTCGTATCCAACATGTGCTGGATTTGGCACTTCTGTTATTTTTCTTGTTCGGCCTGGAAGATGGAACCAAACAATGAAAATAAAAATGCTGATGTGAAAGGAGCCTTACCATATTCACTGATGTGTCAAAATTCTTTAGTGCCAACAGGAACTAATATCATGTAGGACCCTCTCTAGCATGGCAAAGTGTAGCAACTCGGTGTGGTATCAATTTCACAGGTGAATGGAAGACATTTGGAAGGATGTTGAGCCATGCCATCTGAATAGCCACCCACAGCTCTGTGTTATTTGTAGGTGCAGGATTTCTGGTGCAAATGGACCTTTCCACCACATCTGATAGAAGCTTGATTGGGCTTATGTTGGGCAAAGGCCACACCATTTGTGGGAACTCTCCCAAATGCTCCTCAAACCAGTTCTGGACAACTTGGGCTTGATGGCATGGTGCATTATGCTGCTAGAATATCCAAACATTGTGGGGGTATTTGAAGTCCATAAAGGTTTACAAATGGTTGCCAAGCAGTGAAAAGTAGCAGGCACCAGGTAATAATGTGTTTAGATAAACAGTAAACCTAACCCATTCCATAAGAACATAACTCACACCAGTATGGAACCACCATCAGCCTGTACATGACCTTGTTGACAACTGTGGTTCATGGCTTCATGGGGACTATGCAACACACAAACTCTACTATCAGCCCGAAAATTAGTATCATGACTGATTGGATAACGCCACATGTTGATGGTCCTTTAGGGTCCAAATAGCAACCACAAAAGATTAGATGAGGTGCTGGGTTTGGTGTCATGTTGGGGCACTCTTCTGCTGGGTCTTTTGTGCCCATACCCCATGTAAGCTAAAGCATGCTGCACAGACCTGCAGGATATGCGTGTGGGGCCTCCTGAATTGAATCCCTTGTGATTTCTGCCTAAATCACTTGTCTGTTTGCAAAAACAGTTCTAGCCCGATGTCGCCAGTCACGATCATTGAGCATCTGTGGGCCGCCACTGCACTGTCCACTGTGGGTGGTAATGCCTTCAGTTCTCGGTACACATGTGATACTGTGGATCAAGGCATGTTAATTTCCTGCACAACTTCAGAAATGGAACGTCCTATCCATCCAACACCCACTATCAAGCTTTGTTCAATCTCTGATAATTCATGTTACCATGCCATGAGCAGGTTGAACAGTGTTCAACTTCACTCACAAGATAAAGCCTCACAATTTTGCGTGGGTTCACACCTGATTTATGACTGTAAGTCATAATTTTGCCTTTCTCTTCCATTTTTGGAGCAGTGAAACAGAATTAAAATGGAAATAAACATTTCAGTTTTTCCACCATTGATTTCAATGATTTTTCAAAAGCTTTCAGTCTGTTTCCATTCCGTTAGTTTTATTTTATAGGAAAAGAAAAAGTATACATCACCTTAGAAGTGCTGTCCGGCTCCGCTGCAGCTTCTTCCCGTTCCCCGGCACTATACTTTTTCAACTCTTCTGGCCAGGGATTGAAAAATCCCTGCCTCCTGGAAGCACTGGGTGTGATTGCCTAACGCTTAGCCAATCACAGCCAGCGCTCCATAAACCAATCACAGCTATTTATCGAGCACTGGTTCTGATTGGCTAAGCGTCAGCCAATCATAGCCAGTGCTTCCAAAATGTGCCTGCAAAATATGCTTATGTAAACAAAACCCATTAAAATCAGTGTTTTTTTTAAACTTCATATTGCATGCCCAAAATGCTGTGCAAATATGTTCGCCTGACACAGGTCTAAATTTGGTATTCCCTAAATCATTCTAACTCACAAAATAAAGTTTACATTTCATTTTTATTCCACCATGTACACCATAAAAAAGCCTCACAAATGGCCCAATTCCATTTTTGCCTATGTCATCCCACTTAGAAATTTTTAAAAGTTTTTCAAAACATTATAAGGTACTTTAAATGGTACTAGAGATGAGTGAGCACGCTCGGTTAAGGCAGATACTCGAGCGGGCATCGCTCTTCTCGAGTATCTACATACACGTCCAAGCAAATGCAGGGGGGGGCGGCGGGGGGAGCGGCAGGGAGAGTGAGAGAGATCTCTCACTCTCCACCCCCCGCCGCCTCCTGCATTTGCTGAGACGAATATGCAGATAGTCGAGAAGAGCGATGCTCGCTCGAGTATCTGCCTTAACTGAGCGTGCTCGCTCATCTCTAAATGGTACCACTGATTTTTGTCCTGCAAAAAACAAGCCCCAGTCTGACTATCTTGCTGGAAAAGTAAAAAAGTTATGATTTTTTAAAGTGGGTAGAATAAAACAAGTAAGCAAAAAAATGACCCAGTTCTATAAGGGGTTAAACAGATCTACCAAATAAAGCTATAAAACGTATGAAATGAAAAGTTATAGTGAAAAGTCATGCAAAAAGAATTTTAGGAAACCAAATTATCTTCTTGCATTTGGATTTTAGAAACCCAAATACAAGTAAGAAAGACTTACTGGAATGCAGGTGTTATAGTGAAACCCAGTATTGGTGACTGACTGGAAAGACACGTATGGTGAGTATGTGCTATTTTGTAAGAAGAGGTGTCTCTGTTGTTTATGGTATATTCACACATGCTGGCGTGTGAGTCTGAGAAACCTGGTCAGCAGTTAAACATCTGTGCTGCAGAAAAGCAATTAGATGGTGTTAGTCTGGAAGGTGATTGATTACATCTTATTTTCCATTTCTCAAGGACTCATCGGTTGAGGAGTTGTAGGTGGGCTTCAGCGGTAGCCGAGTCTCTCCTGAGCTTGCTGGATCTAGCTTTGTGGAAGACTCAGAGCAGCAGTTTTTGTTAGACCGCACACAGTCCTTGAATATAAAATTAATTATCTTTATTAAACCATTGTCTGTAATTTATAAAATATGTTTTAATCTATCAATTATTAAAAAGTTATCGGTTTTAGGACCTGCATGGAGGTAACATGTCTTCTCCAAAGTTTGCGTGGATTTTTTCTGGGAACTTCAGTTTTCCCCCACATTCCAAAAACATAGTGATAGGCTAATTTATATTGTGAGGGACCATTGTGGGTGGTGATAATCTTTGAACAGTGCTGCTGAATATGTTGGCGCTATGTAAATGGGCAATGGCACTCTGTAGTAGAATTCTATAAAAAATAAATAAATCTTGTTATTTATATAGCGCCAACTTATTCCGCAGCGCTTATAAGTAATTTATTTATTATACCCCACCAATCTGTCCACTCATTTTACAGACCTCAGAAAGATGGAAGGCTGAGTCGACCTTTAGTCGGCTACCTGAACCATGGGGGGATTGAACTCACAACCTTCAGGTCATGAGCGAGAGCTTAGGACTGCATTTCTGCTGTCTTAGCACTCTGCTCCTCATGTTTAAACTACTCTAAATAAAGTCTGCACATACCAAGTACAATACATGTTCCCACTGCTCCCTTTTGGCATTGACCATCACTAAGGGCTCGTTTGAATCAGCCCTAGTGGTTTCAGTTTTCCTGCTCCTTTTGGGCAGCAGGAAAAGGGCAAACCCTGGCCGAACCAAATCATCATATGAAGAAGCCAAACAGACCACATTGACTGGATTTAACAGGACCAAATAGTGCTGCATGCTGTGCTATTTTGTCCTGTCTAAACGGAACCTCCGACACTGATGTGAAGGAGCCATTATTGTGGTTTTAGCAATTCTTATGTTGGGAGGCTCTAAGACGTTCTCTGCTGTGGTAACCTTTGTTATAGTTAGTAGCTTGAGAAGAAATGTTAATCCTATATTACTTCCACTTCACTTGCAACCATTCAACCGGTGGCACATGGAGAATTTGATGCCTTGTGCCCATGCAGATTCCTTGTACTAACGCTGGACAATTTACGGTGAGCTTAGAAGACCTGTATGAGGCCGATCTCACACAGATGGGTCAGATTCCACATTCGGGAGCCCGCAGTGGAATCTGGCTCTGACTGCAGCCGTCGTCCCCATGTACCTGTAATTTCTTTACCATGGATGCTTGCCGTTGGTCATGTGCAGTAGAGATTTAAAAAAAAAAAAATGTATATTTTACATGCCATTGCTACGCAATGACGCAGGTACCTGCAGCCTATCCGAATTGTCAATTGCGGATGGGCTGCGGGTCGGATGGCTTCCATTGACTTCAATGCTGGGACCACAGAAAAATAGGGAAGGACTTAGTTGGCAATTTGTAAACCCTTTGGTCCTTTGACCTTGACTTTCCATTACTTTCTTCTACAGTTGTCATGACCGGTGCTACAGTTATTGACAACTAACTGGTCCAAGTACTCCACATTTTTTTTTTTTGAGACTCTTCATCTGCATGCATATTTTAGACAACTAGATATTATTATATAATTCATCCCTAGATCATCAGGCATGTTAATATTGGCATTAGGAGCTCTAGGTATTTCATTTATCAGGGAAATTATTTCAATCATTGGACCACTGAATGTATGCCTTAACATATCTGATGGGTTGTGTATGGTATATAGCAGCTTCCTCCTCTTAAAATCATTTAGTCATTATATTTGAATTAACCCTTTTTTTTATCTTTTTAGATGGGTGTCTGCATTGAACACACCACAACATGTGAGATGCACAGAATGACACATTGCAACATTTTCTGTGTTGGAGAGTAGTTTTATGTTCTTTTTGATCATGATATTTCATATATTTTTAATGTCTGCATTTTATATGGAAAATTCACTGGCATAAAAGAAAAAGCTAATGACAAAATTGTGAGGTTAATAAGTAGTGGTGGTTCATTTTCAGTATGCTTGAAAAGCCCCTAGGATGCATGCAAATGACTGTATTACAGCTGTGAATTGTGCAGCGCTTTAATAAGGTTTCCATAGAGCTTTCTGAGCCCTTTAGGATACATTACGTCTGTGGAAAGGGACAATGCCTCTGCAGCACCACCTATTAAAACGTAGCTTTCCTACAAGTCAATGTCTGACCTTTTAGCAGGCCTTTTACATAAGCCAGCGGTTCCCAAACCATGTTCCGCGGAGCCCTTGGGGTTTCCGCGAGCGACAGTCAAGGGCTCCGACCAAGGGTCTCTGTAGTGAGCAGCCAATGGCTGCTCACCATTGTAGTGATTACTGGCGGGGGTGCCATAGCTCCCTGGCCAGTAATCGCGCTGCGACACTGATCCCGGTGCACACTCTGACGTCAGTATGCACCCAGGATCCTTCTCCCCTGAGTCCTCTCCTCAGTTCCGCTGGAGAGGACTCAGGGAGGAATCGTTCCAGGCTCTCACAGTGCTGTCAGTGTGCATCGGGGATCAGCGCTGAGCAGAGAAAGAGCGGTGCTGACTGCAAGGAGGAGGTAAGTATATGGGTTGGGGGGCTATTACTGGAGCTGCTGTTGGGTTAATATTACTGAGGGGTTTAATATTACTGTGGCTACTGTGGAGTTAATACTGAGGGGATTAATATTACAGTGGCTACTGTGGGGTTAATACTGAGGGGGTTAATATTATTGTAGCTACTAAGGGGTTAATACTGAGGGGCTTAATATTACTATGGCTACTGTGGGGCTAATATTACTGAGGGGGTTAATATTACTGTGGCTACTGTGGGGTTAATATTACTGAGGGGATTAATATTACTGTGGTACTGTGGGGTTAATACTGAGGGGGTTATTATTACTATGACTACAATGGGGTTAATATTACTGTGGCTACTGTGGGGTTAATACTGAGGGGGTTAATATTACTGTGGCTACTGTGGGGTTAATACTGAGGGGGTTAATATTACTGTGGTACTGTGGGGTTAATACTGAGGGAGTTATTATTACTATGACTACAATGGGGTTAATATTACTGTGGCTACTGTGGGGTTAATACTGAGGGGGTTAATATTACTGTGGCTACTGTGGCGTTAATATTACTGTGGCTACTGTGGGGTTAATACTGAGGGGGTTAATATTACTGTGGCTACTGTGGCGTTAATATTACTGAGGGGGTTAATACTACTGTGGCTACCGTGGGGTTAATATTACTGAGGGGGGTAATATTATTAATGTGGCTACTGTGGGGTTACTATTACTACTAGGGCCACTGTGAGAGGTCACTATTACTGCCGGGGCCACTGTGGGAGGTCATTATTACTACTGGGGCCACTGTGGGGGGGTCATTATTACTACTGGGGCCACTAATATAGGGGTCACTACTACTACACTGGGCCAATATAGGAAATGCTACTACTACTGGGGCCACCAATATAGGGGACACTATTATTACTGGGGCCACCAATATAGGGATGCAATTATAACTGGAGCCACCAATATAGGGGACACTATTATTACTGGGGCCACCAATATAGGGGACACTAGTATTACTGGGGCCACCAATATAGGGGACGCTATTATTACCGGGGCCACCAATATAGGGGATCACTGTTACTACATGGGATGGATTTGCTATGGAGTTTGCAGTGGCTGTAGCAGCAAAGTAGATGAGATTTTGAAAATTTCATCCACACGTTGTAGAAAAAATCTGTACAAAACCTGTGCGGATATTGACATGAGGTGCGGGATTTAATTCCTCCGAATGTTAATTTTGAATATAATGTATATCAATAGCTCATCCAGTGCTCAAGTGTTACTCCCCTTTTTTTTTTTAAATGGCCCTGTCCTTTTTGTAACGACGGAGATAAAAATTATATGTAGAGATGAGCGAACACCAAAATGTTCGGGTGTTCGTTATTCGAAACGAACTTCCCGCGATGTTCGAGGGTTCGTTTCGAATAACGAACCCCACTGAAGTCAATGGGCGACCAGAGTATTTTTGTATTTCGCCGATGCTCGCTAAGGTTTTCATGTGTGAAAATCTGGGCAATTCAACAAAGTGATGGGAACGACACAGCAACGGATAGGGCAGGCGAGGGGCTACGTGTTGGGCTGCATCTCAAGTTCACAGGTCCCACTATTAAGTCACAATAGCGGCAAGAGTGGGCCCCCCCCCCTCCCAAAAACTTTTACTTCTGAAAAGCCCTCATTAGCATGGCATACCTTTGCTAAGCACCACACTAGCTACAACAAAGCACAATCACTGCCTGGATGACACTCCGCTGCCACTTCTCCTGGGTTACATGCTGACCAACCGCCCCCCCTCCCCCCCACAGCGCACACCAAAGTGTCCCTGCGCAGCCTTCAGCTGCCCTAATGCCACACCACCCTCATGTCTATTTAGAAGTGCGTCTGCCATGAGGAGGAACCGCAGGCACACACTGCAGAGGGTTGGCACGGCTAGGCAGCGACCCTCTTTAAAAGGGGCGGGGCGATAGCCCACAATGCTGTACAGAAGCAATGAGAAATATAATCCTGTGCCACCGCCATCAGGAGCTGCACACGTGGGCATAGCAATGGGGAACCTATGTGCCACACACTATTCATTCTGTCAAGGTGTCTGCATGCCCCAGTCAGACTGGTAATATGTACCTTAACAGTAACCGCGTTGGTGGTAATGTGGTGGTGACTGCGGACCTAGTAGCGCGGTTTTATTTTGTTGGTTTTCGGAATGTGGCCAGGATTAAGTGGGCCGTGGCGGGGGGATGGTGGGGGGGCTCTCTTGTAGTGTCGGTAAAGGTGAAATTCTTGGACTGCCACCAGACGAACCAATGCAAAGGCATTTGCCAAGAATGTTTTCCCTGTTGGAGGAGGAGGGGGATGTTTTTGAGGCACTACGTGTCCTCTCCACGTGTCCGTGGTTATATGCACCTTAACAGTAACCGCGTTGGTGGGAAATGGCCTCGCCGCCATCATGTCTTTGGGAAGCCTCTGTTTCCACACCCCAGAGACATACCATTAGCAGCGGTATAGGCAGAGCCCATAATTCGTAACATTTCAGCCTTAGCATTAGGACAGGCCCCACTAACATATCACTAGCAGCATTATAGGAGGAGCGCAGTCTTCGTTCCATGTCAGCAATAGTAGCACTCAAGACAGGCCCCAGTAACAATTCCGAAGCAGCAGTATAGCGGGAGCGCAGTCTTTGTTCCATGTCAGCAATAGTAGCACTCAAGACAGGCCCCAGTAACAATTCCGAAGCAGCAGTATAGCGGGAGCGCAGTCTTCGTTCCATGTCAGCAATAGTAGCACTCAAGACAGGCCCCAGTAACAATTCTGAAGCAGCAGTATAGTGGGAGCGCAGTCTTCGTTCCATGTCAGCAATAGTAGCACTCAAGACAGGCCCCAGTAACAATTCTGAAGCAGCAGTATAGTGGGAGCGCAGTCTTAGTTCCATTTCAGTAGCCTTAGTATAGCCAAGGCCCAAGTTACATTTATGTAGCTAAAGTGTAGGCCAACCCCACACACACTTCTGTACCATGAGTGCAGGCGAAGAACATACAAATTGCTATGATTACACTGTAGGTGAGGGCCCCAAAAAATTGGTGTACCAACAGTACTAATGTACCTCAGTAAACATTGGCCATGCCCAACCAAGGTGGCAGGTGAAACCCATTAATCGCTTTGGTTAATGTGGCTTAAGTGGTAACTAGGCCTGGAGGCAGCCCAGTTTAACGAAAAATTGGTTCAAGTTGAAGTTTCAACGCTTTTAAGAGCATTGAAACATATAAAACTTGTTTCGAAAAATTAGATGAGTGAGCCTTGTGGCCCTAAGAAAAATTGCCCGTTCAGCGTGATTACGTGAGGTTTCAGGAGGAGGAGCAGGAGGAGGAGGAGGAATATTAGACACAGATTGATGAAGCAGAAATGTCCCCGTTTTGGATGGTGAGAGAGAACGTAGCTTCCATCCGCGGGTGCAGCCTACGTATTGCTTACGTATCGCTGCTGTCCGCTGGTGGAGAAGAGAAGTCTGGGGAAATCCAGGCTTTGTTCATCTTGATGAGTGTTAGCCTGTCGGCACTGTCGGTTGACAGGCGGGTACGCTTATCTGTGATGATTCCCCCAGCCGCACTAAACACCCTCTCCGACAAGACGCTAGCCGCAGGACAAGCAAGCACCTCCAGGGCATACAGCGCTAGTTCAGGCCACGTGTCCAGCTTCGACACCCAGTAGTTGTAGGTGGCAGAGGCGTCACGGAGGACGGTCGTGCGATCGGCTACGTACTCCCTCACCATCCTTTTACAGTGCTCCCGCCGACTCAGCCTTGACTGGGGAGCGGTGACACAGTCTTGGTGGGGAGCCATAAAGCTGTCCAGGCCCTTAAAGACTGTTGCACTGCCTGGGATGTACATGCTGCTCGATCTCCGCACCTCCCCTGCTACCTTGCCCTCGGTACTGCGCCTTCTGCCACTAGCGCTGTCGGCTGGGAATTTTACCATCAGCTTGTCCGCAAGGGTCCTGTGGTATAGCAACACTCTCGAACCCCTTTCCTCTTCGGGAATGAGAGTGGGCAGGTTCTCCTTATAGCTTGAGTCGAGCAGTGTGTACACCCAGTAATCCGTTGTGGCCAGAATGCGTGCAACGCGAGGGTCACGAGAAAGGCATCCTAACATGAAGTCAGCCATGTGTGCCAGGGTACCTGTACGCAACACATGGCTGTCTTCACTAGGAAGATCACTTTCAGGATCCTCCTCCTCCTCCTCCTCCTCCTCAGGCCATACACGCTGAAAGGATGACAGGCAATCAGCCGGTGTACCATCAGCAGCGGGCCAAGCTGTCTCTTCCCCCTCCTCCTCATCCTCCTCATGCTCCTCCTCCTCCTCCTCTACGCGCTGAGAAATAGACAGGAGGGTGCTCTGACTATCCAGCGACATACTGTCTTCCACCGCCCCCGTTTCCGAGCGCAAAGCAGCTGCCTTTATGCTTTGCAGGGAATTTCTCAAGATGCATAGCAGAGGAATGGTGACGCTAATGATTGCAGCATCGCCGCTCACCACCTGGGTAGACTCCTCAAAATTACCAAGGACATGGCAGATGTCTGCCAACCAGGCCCACTCTTCTGAAAAGAATTGAGGAGGCTGACTCCCACTGCGCCGCCCATGTTGGAGTTGGAATTCGACTATAGCTCTACGCTGTTCATAGAGCCTGGCCAACATGTGGAGCGTAGAGTTCCACCGTGTGGGCACGTCCCACAGCAGTCGGTGCACTGGCAGATTAAAGCGATGTTGCAGGGTGCGCAGGGTGGCAGCGTCCGTGTGGGACTTGCGGAAATGTGCGCAGAGCCGGCGCGCCTTTACGAGCAGGTCTGACAAGCGTGGGTAGCTTTTCAGAAAGCGCTGAACCACCAAATTAAAGACGTGGGCCAGGCATGGCACGTGCGTGAGGCTGCCGAGCTGCAGAGCCGCCACCAGGTTACGGCCGTTGTCACACACGACCATGCCCGGTTGGAGGCTCAGCGGCGCAAGCCAGCGGTCGGTCTGCTGTGTCAGACCCTGCAGCAGTTCGTGGGCCGTGTGCCTCTTATCTCCTAAGCTGAGTAGTTTCAGCACGGCCTGCTGACGCTTGCCCACCGCTGTGCTGCAACACCGCGCGACACCGACTGCTGGCGACATGCTGCTGCTAACACATCTTGATTGCGAGACAGAGGTTGCGGAGGAGGAGGAGGGTGCTTTAGTGGAGGAAGCATACACCTCCGCAGATACCACCACCGAGCTGGGGCCCGCAATTCTGGGGGTGGGTAGGACGTGAGCGGTCCCGGGCTCTGACTCTGTCCCAGCCTCCACTAAATTCACCCAATGTGCCGTCAGGGAGATGTAGTGGCCCTGCCCGCCTGTGCTTGTCCACGTGTCCGTTGTTAAGTGGACCGTGGCAGTAACCGCGTTGGTGAGGGCGCGTACAATGTTGCGGGAGACGTGGTCGTGCAGGGCTGGGACGGCACATCGGGAAAAGTAGTGGCGACTGGGAACTGAGTAGCGCGGGGCCGCCGCCTCCATGATACTTTTGAAGGACTCCGTTTCCACAACCCTATACGGCAGCATCTCAAGGCTGATGAATTTTGCTATGCGGACGGTTAACGTTTGAGCGTGCGGGTGCGTGGCGGCGTACTTGCGCTTGCGCTCCAACAGTTGCGCAAGCGACGGCTGGACGGTGCGCTGAACTACACTGGTGGATGGGGCCGAGGACAGCGGAGGTGAGGGTGTGGGTGCAGGCCAGGAGACGGTAGTGCCTGTGTCCTGAGAGGGGGGTTGCATCTCAGTGGCAGGTTGGGGCACAGGGGGAGAGGCAGGGGTGCAAACCGGAGGCGGTGAACGGCCTTCGTTCCACCTTGTGGGGTGCTTGGCCATCATATGTCTGCGCATGGTGGTGGTGGTGAGGCTGTTGGTGTTGGCTCCCCGGCTGAGCTTTGCGCGACAAAGGTTGCACACCACTGTTCGTCGGTCGTCAGGCATCTCTGTGAAAAACTGCCAGACCTTAGAGCACCTCGGCCTCTGCAGGGTGGCATGGCGCGAGGGTGCGCTTTGGGAAACAGTTGGTGGATTATTCGGTCTGGCCCTGCCTCTACCCCTGGCCACCGCACTGCCTCTTGCAACCTGCCCTGCTGCTGCCCGTGCCTCCCCCTCTGAAGACCTGTCCTGTGTAGGCGTTGCACACCAGGTGGGGTCAGTCACCTCATCGTCCTGCTGCTCTTCCTCCGAATCCTCTGTGCGCTGCTCCCTCGGACTTACTGCCCTTACTACTACCTCACTGCAAGACAACTGTGTCTCATCGTCATCGTCCTCCTCACACACAGAAAGTTCTTGAGACAGTTGGCGGAAGTCCCCAGCCTCTTCCCCCGGACCCCGGGAACTTTCGAATGGTTGGGCATCAGTGACGATAAACTCCTCTGGTGGGAGAGGAACCACTCCTGCCCAATCTAAGCAGGGGCCCGAGAACAGTTCCTGGGAGTGTTCCCGCTCCTGAGCAGGTGTCATTGTAGTGGAGTGAGGAGGCTGGGAGGAAGGAGGAGCAGCAGACAGAGGATTCGGATTTGCAGCAGTGGACGGCGCAGAACTGCGGGTGGACGATAGGTTGCTCGAAGCACTTTCTGCCATCCAGGACAGGACCTGCTCACACTGCTCATTTTCTAATAACCGTCTCCCGCGTGGACCCATTAATTGGGCGATGAATGTGGGGACGCCAGAAACGTGCCTCTCTCCTAATCGCGCAGCAGTCGGCTGCGACACACCTGGATCAGGAGCTCGGCCTGTGCCCACACCCTGACTTGGCCCTCAGCGTCCTCGGCCGCGTCCACGTCCTCTAGGCCTACCCCTACCCCTCAGCATGCTGTATTACCAGTGATTTGATTTCACAGGCAGGAAATAAATTGGCGCAAGACTGCAGCCAAATATAATTTTTTCCCTTTTTTGAAAACGAAAGGCCCCACTGCCTCTATTGAATGAATAATCTAAGTTTAATAACTGTGCTGTGTCCCTGCTAATGTGTCACAGAACTTGAGGGTAGCAGAGTTATTAACTCTGGCAGAGCAGGTATTTTTTTCCCAATTAAGGAAAGCAAATGGCGAAGCCAGCAGTAAACCGTAGCTGGGTGCGTCTGATTTTTTAACGTTGTACACGCAGCTCACACGTGTCCACAGCCCTTAGGACAGACAGAGGCAGGACAAATAGATTTCGTTTCCCTTTTTTTACACCAAAAGGACCCACTGCGTATATTCAATGAATAATCTAAGTTTAATAACTGTGCTGTGTCCCTGCTAATGTGTCACAGAACTTGAGGGTAGCAGAGTTATTAACTCTGGCAGAGCAGGTATTTTTTTCCCAATTAAGGAAAGCAAATGGCAAAGCCAGCAGTAAACCGTAGCTGGGTGCGTCTGATTTTTTAACGTTGTACACGCAGCTCACACGTGTCCACAGCCCTTAGGACGGACAGAGGCAGGACAAATAGATTTCGTTTCCCTTTTTTTACACCAAAAGGACCCACTGCGTATATTCAATGAATAATCTAAGTTTAATAACTGTGCTGTGTCCCTGCTAATGTGTCACAGAACTTGAGGGTAGCAGAGTTATTAACTCTGGCAGAGCAGGTATTTTTTTCCCAATTAAGGAAAGCAAATGGCAAAGCCAGCAGTAAACCGTAGCTGGGTGCGTCTGATTTTTTAACGTTGTACACGCAGCTCACACGTGTCCACAGCCCTTAGGACGGACAGAGGCAGGACAAATAGATTTCGTTTCCCTTTTTTTACACCAAAAGGACCCACTGCGTATATTCAATGAATAATCTAAGTTTAATAACTGTGCTGTGTCCCTGCTAATGTGTCACAGAACTTGAGGGTAGCAGAGTTATTAACTCTGGCAGAGCAGGTATTTTTTTCCCAATTAAGGAAAGCAAATGGCAAAGCCAGCAGTAAACCGTAGCTGGGTGCGTCTGATTTTTTAACGTTGTACATGCAGCTCACACGTGTCCACAGCCCTTAGGACGGACAGAGGCAGGACAAATAGATTTCGTTTCCCTTTTTTTACACCAAAAGGACCCACTGCGTATATTCAATGAATAATAACTGTGTTGTGGCCCTGCCTACACAATTCTTTCCCTGTAGTATCAATGGAGGGTGCAATGCTCTGCAGAGGCGAGTTTGAGAAAAAAAAAATATGCAGCACAGCTAACAGCAGCCTGGACAGTACTGCACATATGGCCCTAGAAAGGACCGTTGAGGTTCTTGAAGGCTACACTCACTCCTAACACTCTCCCTGCCTATCCAACACTTCTGTCCCTAATGCCGGGTGCAACGCTCTGCAGAGGCGATTTTGAGAAAAAAAAAAAAAGGCACTGCTAACAGCAGCCAACACACAGGTATTACTGGCCCTAATAAGGACCTTTGGGGTTCTTGAAGCCTACACTAACTGCTATTTCTCTCCCTACAGCAGCTCCGGTACCAGCAGCACTGTCCCTCATCTAACTCACAAGGCATGTGTGGCGAGCCGCGGGAGGGGCCGACTTTTATATTCGGGTGACATCTGATCTTCCCAGCCACTCACAGCAGGGGGGTGGTATAGGGCTTGAACGTCACAGGGGGAAGTTGTAATGCCTTCCCTGTTTTTCAATTGGCCAGAAAAGCGTGCTAACGTCTCAGGGAAGGAAGTGAAAGTAACCCGAATACCGCATGGTGTTCGTTACGAATAACGAACATCCCGAACACCCTAATATTCGCACGAATATCAAGCTCGGACGAACACGTTCGCTCATCTCTAATTATATGTTATGATAAGCCACACCCCTCCCCTGACCACACCTTGGGGCTCCACAAGAATCTTTTGCTTTAAAAAGGGTTCCATGGCTAAAAACGTTTGGGAACCACTGATATAAGTGAAAACCAGCATCTTCTCCAGGAGGAAAAGATAACCATGCACAGACAGGCTATTTAAAGAGGTTTTGTTATATCTGTCATTAAAAAAAAATTCTATACTCACATATTCCTCCACAGGCAGTCTTCTTGAGGCATTTTCTCCTTCCTGAGCTTCTGCAGTGCCCCGAGTAACCTTACCTCCTGTCCGGCCAGCTTGTTATGAAGCCGGCATTCCTTGCATCCTCCTTCCAGCAGGTCAGTGAAGGTCACATCCCTTCGACGTAGCCTTCACTGGCTAGGAAGGAATGCTGATCTATTGCAGAGACACCGGGCATGAGCAGTCTCTGCAGGAGATCGGCACCCTCTGTGCTGGACTGTGAACTGTGACATAGTATACATTGCCGGGCAGGAAGGAGACTGACTATGATAACATCACGGGAAGGAGAAGAATCAGGCAGCTGGAGGTGAAGTGACCCCATGGGACTGCAGGATACAGGAGAAGATAGGTGAGGTGTAGATCTGGTAAGTAGACTGACGAGGGAGGAATAGGTAAGTATAAAATTTTAATTTTTTTAATGACAGAAGCCCTTTAAGGCTTTTTGCCTCTCATCGGTGCAAAGTAGGTTTCTGGGTGACTGGATGAGAGGCCTATGATATGGATCAGGAGGGGTACAGTTTCTCCTTGTGGAGATCGCCAAGTAGGCATGGAGAGACTTGTAGGCCATGCCATGCTTCTCTGGGAAATGTAGTATGTCCAATCTTTTACTCCTTATGACCTATGTAATAGACCTCTCACCCAGCCATCCAGACATCTGTCTGTACATGGTTGTCTTTTCCCTATAAAAAGGACTCTGCCTTTGGCTTACATCCCCAGTCATGTTACAAGGCCTTTTAAAAGGTTGTACATTAACTTGTAAGAAAACTACCTTCTAATAGCTGGTGCTGCTGAAGCATTTTAGCATCTCCAATTTGCATAGCAAATTTCCCAGAGGAGTATATTGCACGGCCTTTTAAATCTCCTCACACCTACTAGGTGGTCTCCACAGGGAGAAACTGTACCCCTCCCAACATCTGATTTTCTTGCCATGCTCCATCAGACTTTGAATGTAAAGAAGTATTCTCCCCTAAAAGCATTGCTCCTAAGAGAGAATATCTCCATACATATAGAGCCTGACGGAGCCTGGACTGCAGTGTACAAAGACTTACAGGTATGTACTAAATAAATGGTACAGGATATGCACTGCAGTACAGGGCTCTGTTGTGTGTACAGTGTTAGCTCTTAAATGTTGTAGTGTACAAAAAGTAGTCTAACAGGTACACTGCATTTCCCTTTAGGCCAAATTTACAAAAAAATAACTTTTTTTTCATTTGTGTGGAGTTCCATATATTCTTATATGCTCTGTATGCCCTTGTTTAACTTCTGTACGTCATTCGTTTTTCACGGACGCAAGGGAAAAAAGGTGCAGCAGGTCCCAATTAATTTTTTCTGCACCTCTTAGCGACAGATCCATGAAATAAAGATGGTCCACAGACGCTGTCTGTCTATTTGCATCCCCATTGACTTGCATCGGTGAGTCTCGTCTACAGATTGGATCATAATAAGGTATGCTCTGATTCTTTTTCATACATAAAACCCTAAATATGAAACCAGCTCACCCACACCGGACATTATCTTCTGATCCCAATAGCACAGTACAGGAAAGGACAAATCGGCTTCGGCCATAGGGTAATCAGTGACCACAGAAATTCTTCCAACACTCCAAAAATTAATAAACACTTAATCTCTATTCCCACTTCTTTAAAACCATAATGTAGAGACAGATGATTAAATATAGAGGAACACATGGACGCGTTTCAAGCCCCACATTCTGGGCTCTTTCTCATTATGAGCCCAGATTGAGCAGCTTGAAACGCGTTTGTATTTAGCTTGTGTGAAAGTGTCACTGGTGTCTCATCATTTGATTTACATTGGGTGCAGGCGTTGTTCACTGGTAGATTTCACCTTGGATCGCTATGTATATGTTCATAAGCAAACAATTGGTGACATAACCTCCATGAACACATAGTTATTGCATGGATCAGTGGAGTTTTCTTGCACGTGTAATTATTGTTTCATTCACATCAGAATTATGATAGGAATGGAAAATGCATATCCCTACAATATACAGAGTGGTCATGGCAAAAAATTCTTTCAATAGTTCAATGCATATTCTTTCATGGTATGTTAATATGATAATTGCTTTAATTGTTTGGTATGGAAAAGCTGTCCTATAGAGTGAGCAAATCCATTCAGATTTAGGCCTCTAGGTAAGAATGTAAGATACATTACTGCCCAAATTAAAAGCAGAAGTGCTCTTTGGCATTTTGCAATAATTTTCTTAACATTAAATCAGAAGTAAATTATAGGAAAAAAATTGTCTAATTAGCAAAATCCCGTATACAAGCTACATCAATCAATGAATTTCCATACTTTGTGTGCCGCTTCTGCGGCTTTTAGTAGCACTTTCACCCTGTCTGGCATTTCTTGAACGGATTTTATGATCATGTCTTTTATTTTGGCATCGCGGAATCACATTATCAGATTGTCAAAAGTCTCTCAAATGGTTTAACTTTGATTACAAAGTTACTGCACTAATTTTGTTTTCAAGGCTGCACTAAATGATCTCTATTAGATTTATGTCCATGCTATTGCCCGGCCATGGAAGCAACTCAAGTTCGAATTTGGACGCACCCGTCCTGAATAGGGCAATCCCGCTGCAAGAATCTGGGGCTTCCCTAAAATGACCCAAGATGAAGTGAGGAGAAGAAACAAGCACCATGGATAGAGGAAAAGGGATAGATCCAGTAAACAGACAGGGAACACCTGACAATAAAATAAAGGTACATATCGGCATTTAACAATAGACTGCTAACACTAGCAAGACCAGGAATTCAAGGACATTAAATTGAATAACCAGCATCCTTTGCTGAGAGGAGACGGTCTAAAGACCCAAATAAAGCTTCTTACCCTGGCCAGCCAATTAGTCCACTGACAGAAGGCAGACGTGTCCACCAGTCTGAGCCAGCCGCGCCAAGACAACTATTTGTTTAATTGGTAGCAGAGGTGAATCAACTTAATGGTTTATGGTCTGGTAGGGATGTGCCCAATGCCTTATTTGACTCAATGAATTGCTTGACATATTATGGCAGATTGATAGTGATTGCCAAGGTGCATGCCATGTTTTACTAGTAAAAAAATACATGTAAATGTCTCAAAGTACATATATAGACAAAGGAAGAGATCCTTTTGATCTGCAAAGAATACATTTACTATCCCGTTCACAAAGCATATGTGCTCTTTTACCATATGTATGTGATGTCTGTAGAACATGTTACTCTTCTGTACACATGCCTGTCTATTCAAGAGTTTTTACTCTTGCCTTTATTTTCAGTCAATGAGATATGACTGCCAGCATGACCAGGCTCAAGAAGAAAGACATCTATGGTAAGTGATTGGATAAACAAGAAGTAGCCAGTTAACTAAACACATGGTAATCTCAAGTGCTGATTGACAGGGCTGTTCAAATCTCTATTAAACCAGGACAACTAATGTTTATTTTTGACAAGCCATCAGAAGGTCGTTTTTGAAGAGCTGTAGGTGTTTTTAAATAAACTGCCTGCAAAACCAGGCAGATCTGTCAGCCTGTGCAGGAGAACAGCTTGCATAGAAGAAAATTTCCCAGTTACTACAGAAGCTAAGTACTTAACAACAGGCAGTGGATTGCAGAGTGCCTGGGAAACCCTTATTGTCAACCACTTCAAACTTGATTTACAGTGGTAAAACAAAAAAACATATATATGACAAGATTGCTGAGACACACACATGCTATTAGTTGATCATATGGTGTCTGAAATGTTAGTACCCCTTTAAGGTGAAGCATACATAGTTTTACTAACATAGTAGATTACATATGGGCACAGCTAAGTATATGCAGGGCTATATTTAGTATACAGATAAGCTAGTTTTTTATTTTTAGTTTTTTTCCTTTTTGTATTCCTGTCTGTTATCTGGTTTACTATACATGGGATTTTCTCATATAAATAGTGGAGAAGAGTATGTTAGTTAATGGAACATGTATACACAGCCATGGATAAAAGCAAAATACATCAGTGAGGATGAACTGGAACAAAATCTCAGATTTCTCATTCATGAGTGGACTTAGGAAATCTGAGCATGTTTTGGCCTCAGAAACATCATTCATCATTGTTGTCAATGTCAAGTGTAAGAGTTATCCTGAGTGACTGAGCAGTGGCCCATAAATAAGTTGACATATGCATAACCATTAGTTTTAGGAAAAGACGGTGTAAACTGAGTCCAGAGTATTGATATTCCACTTAGTAATGTAAGTTATTTGCATTTAGGAGATTCAAGATTAGTCTTAGTGAATACATGCTAACCGACAGCCTATACAGAACAACTTTCTCTGTATAAACCGTAGAAATTATAGAAGAAACTAGGATACATATAGGGACATATTATTTGACAAACTAAAGAAAAGGTTTTAGTGGGGATTGAGTTTTCTATGCCATTGCATTGGGTTTTGTATTACTCGGTAATGCATTGACAAGCTTCATATATGGATCACTATGTGAATGTTCTCAGCAAGAGAAACTACGTAATCTTGTAGATATGATAGCTTTTAATGGCCAACAAAAATACATGATGTTAATGCGAGCTTCGAAATCAATGCAGGGTTCATCTTCAGGCTTAAATGAAATAGATCTGAAGAAGCATGCATATATATATATACACATACTTATGGCAAGGCACAGACATGGATGTGAATAATTTACCACAAAAATACAAACATTTTTAAATAGTCACTGATAAGGGAGTGAAGGTTTTATGGTCCCTAAATTAGTGTTGGGGGGTCACCAGGCCAGCAGTTATCTGTACTATAGATTTCTCATACTTCCCAGTCATGCATAAATCCTTGTGAAGAATTTAGCCCTCTATTAAAAGTGGCAAAAGTTGTTATAAATTTATATTCCCAATATATATTCCCTGCGTTGGTTCAAAAGCTCGCATTAACATCATTTATTTTTGTTAGCCATTAAAAGGTATTATATCTACAAGATTACTTGGTTTCTTTTGCTGGGAACAATTAGATTTTGCTCTATTGTTCAACACCGTACCAAACTTTTTTCATTATATAGATCACTGGTATGCTATGCTTTTTTAACCCACAAAGAAGTTCACAAACCTAAGGAAGGTCAAACATAGTCAAAGTAGGCACTTTTGAACTACATTTGACCAATTACAGTCAATGGGTACGTCAAGATATTAGTTTTAATGCCTTTAATTTTGTATTAAAGCATGTACGTTTGACCAATGGCTTAAGCAGGATATGTAAAGCCCTTAACTCATGCAGCCCTCAGATTGAGCAACATCATCTTGGTGGCAGGTTGTCTTTAAAGTAAGTAAATGACAAATTTTTAACATGAGCGATAAATGTTCAGATCAAAGAACACTTTAATTTAAAAAGGTTATCTTGGACTTAGGTATTAATGATCTATCCTTAGGATAGGTTATCATCAACATCAAATATGGGGGTCCAAATTCCAACACCAATGGAACTGAGCTGCAATACCAGTCACCACCACTACAAAATGTGGGGTGCTGTGCCTGGTATACGCTATCCTACCAAAAGTAATTGGACACCTGAGCAAAAATGTATTTACATACTTAATGGGGCCTCCTTTGTCCCTTATGACATTGGATGCTCTCCGTGGCATACTTTCTACTAACATCTGATAGATTTTTGCTGCTATTCCCCTAAATTCATCCTGCAAATGTCTCATCAATTCTTGCAAAGAATATGAACGCTATTCATGTTTACTGCTCCAACATTCCAGTTTGTCCCTCAATGTTCAATACAGTTCAGAACGGGACTCTGTGCAGGACAGTCCAATGGTGGAACATCCATATCCTCACACCAACGTAAAACAGCATTGGATTTGTGACAAGGCACGTTGTCTTGTTGGAAGTATTGCTGACCATTCCCAGAGTATTACCACATTGTCAGCAGCCCATTATTGTCTAGATTGCCAAGGTACACCTCCGTGTTTATGGTTCGTATCACTACAACCAACGGACCAAGACTATGCTACATAAAACATCCCCAGACCATAACAGAACCTCCACTGTACTTAACTGTTGGCACAACACACTCAGGCAAAAGGTGTTTTCCAAGCTCCTCCACATCCAGGTATGTCCATGTCATCTGGAGATGGAGTAAAGTAATTTGTTACTCCATAAAATGTTCTTTCATTGCTCAAATGTCCAATGACATTTGAGCAATGTCATTGGACATAACGCTCCTTGAACCATTGTGAATAGGCCGATGCATCTTCTTTGAGAGAACTCATCCGACATTTGCAAGATGAATACTGGCTGAACTGTATCGGACCTTTGTAGAAAGTATGCCACAGAGAGTATTCAATGTTATTTGGACCAAAGGAGCCCCACAAAATTAACATATGTAAACAAATTAACATATGTAAATAAATATTACTTTGGATTCTTGCTCAGGTGTTCAATTACTGTTGTTAGGGTAGTGTAAAATGAAGAAACTGCAGCAAACACTTGAGTCATGCCTTCCAGTCAAAACAGCTGATTAGCAAGGGTGTTGGGATTGGGACCCCCATTGATGTGATATTATAGATCTATCCTTAAGATCAATATTTAATTTCCCATAATGCCTGCTGCTGCGGATGTCAGTGTGCTGCCAATCAGCATCCAGGGCGTCTTTTCTGATGACACCAAACGTGTCCTCCAACTTGTATATGAGCAGACGTTTCATTGGACACCTACATTACATGACCTAGACATATAGAACATAGGCACAGTGTAGCCAACAGCCATTATCCATTTGAACACAGGACAGAGAAGCTGCATCATGTTTATATGGCTATATAATATGTGGTCTGTTGTTAATAGAGACAGATATTCTACAGAGGATATATTGCTGCTGTGTGAAAGCTTGTGGACCAGCAAGGAACTTAAAAAGGGTTCTATTAACCCATTTAGGACCAGCCACTGTAAATTTACGGTGGCTGGTCCTGGGCTTAGAGCACCGCCGATAGTAAAATAATGGCGGTGCTCTAAGTCTCCTGCACTGCAATCAGTCAGAGGCAGGAACAGGTTATCAGCTGTTACTGATAGCTGATAACCTGGAGCAGAAGGCAGGAGGGGTTTTTAACCCTTCCTGCCTTCTGCTTCCCCGATATCCAGTGCTCAATGAGCACTGTATGGGGAAAGTGAAAGTAAGATGTTCTTTCACTACGGGAGCCTCGGGGGGTCATGTGACCTCCTGGGATTCCCTGCTACTGCAGAGCTGGAGGGTCAGACTAGACCCTGGCAGCTCTGCAAGTGACTAATGTCACCACAGGGGTTGCTTTCCCCTGTAACTAGGGCTCCTATGGACACCCTAGCTACAGTGGGAAAGTGTCAAATAAAGGGAAAAAAAAAATGTGAATGTCCCCCAAAGGTCTTATATGACGTCATGGGGGACATAGATAGTAAAAAACATGATTACATACATAAGTAAAAGTAAAAAACAGAATAAAACAACAATACATACACAAGAAAGAGAATAACACAAAGCAGACGCCAACAAAAACCGTTGCCGTATGCGCCCGGTAAACCAAAACCATACATACTATATATCAAAACGGCTGAAACAAATAGAGGAACCTATTCCCATACTTTATTTTAGTGTAAATAAAAAAATAATTAAAAAAAAAATTATAAATGTTAAAAAAACGATTTTTTTTTAGCTTTTTACCCCCAATAAAACTAAAAAACGGGAAAAAAAGTCAGTGAAAAAGATATAAAAAAATAGTCCTATATGTCATGGAAAAAAAAACGCTGCAAAAATAATTTTGGTAGCTAAAGGAAAAAAAATAGAGCAGTAAAACCGCCACATGGGTAAAATCCCTAAAAAGTGTCTGGTCCTAAAGGTACAAAACAGCTTGGTCCTTAAGGGGTTAAAAGGAACAGAGAAAGTTGCTGCATCATGTTTATATGCCTATTGGAAATGTGGTCTGTACATTGAGAGAGGGTATATTTCTGCTGCTGTCAATGTACATAGCAGTAAATCAGACAGACAAAATACACTTTGCTGTGGGCAATATTGCAGTTCTTGGTGGCCTTAGATATTGTTCAAAGTCGCTAGTTTGGTCACTATGAATTATTTGCAGACCACTGGTGACAGGGGAAGTCTAACAGAGTTGTGGCATAGTTTTTTCACCCTGTAGTAGCCTGCAGCAAAAGCACAGGGTAGGACTGATGTAGTGGCCCAGAACAATGGCGCCCCTCCATAATAGTGTGTAGCATTTGTCCACTGTAATGTCAGTGTCTTCTGTGTTGCATGATTGGTGTGTATTGCATAGCACTGAAAGTGTTAATTGTCTGGTATGTGAGCTGTCTGTCTGGAAATGTATTGTTTTATGTAGTGAGTTGGTGGCCACCTTACCATGCTTCTTACATGTGATTGCAAGGTGTGTGCAAGACAGTTCTGTTCTGGACCTGCAAGAGAGCCACATTGGCACCTTCAGCCCTGTGTGGCCCAGAATTGAGGATGCTGAAAGGAGTCTACTGCCTACCCTGGGCCTTCTGTACCCAGGAGATGCCAGTGTGTTCCTTCAATAGTTTCCTAAATGCGAGTGTTGACAGATAGAGAGTTAGAGAAGAGAAGAGTGTCGCTGGGATCAGGACCTACAGATAACAGGACTGTGGTTTCTCCTGACCTCCCGTAAATCTTCCCTGTCACACTGTCTTGAGGTTTTGCACTGTTCTACTGCTGGCATGTACTGATGGATTGTAATCAAGTTGCTTCAAATAAACGAGCTTCACCGACTGTTCCCTGTTTGGCTCAGAAAGGTAAATCCCTGTGTGTGGACTCTTTGTTACCAACAACTGTATTCACCGCAGAGGATGGAACAGTGACGTCACGCATGACACAAAGGACTAAGGTAATCCATCATTGGGTTCCCCTGTGTAATAGCCTGTCCTTGGCCCCTTGGACGTGTCACCAATTACCCTCCGGATGGGAGATGGTAGAGCCACCGTGACAGGGCCCAAACTCTACCCCGCTGTCTCCTAGGCTGGGGACCGCTCCTCGGATGCTGCACTGACAATCACATGCACTTATCCGTGAAGGTCCAAGAGTATGTCAGCTCCCGTGTGGATGAAATCAGACATGGCGTTGTCCCCTTTGACTTCTGGGTGTCTAAGCTGGATGAGTGGTCGGAGCTTGTACAACCTGCTTTAGAGGTGCTTGCCTGCCATGCTACCAGTGTGCTATCAGAACGGGTGTTCAGCACAGCTGGGATGTGATAACTGATTGTTATGTTTGTTCATCAGTATTTTGTACTTGGGCTACCTCCGCATATGGCATTTTTCCATCTGTATGCTGCTAGAAATTGGTGTTTGTACCTGCCCTTCTACTTTTGTATTTGTAAGTATGGCCGCTTTGCTGTGTTTTTGTCTAAACTTGGTTCCTTTTTTTGGTGAGCAGTATATTGCAGGCTAAATGAATGTATAATATATACAGTAATTTGGAACAGGACATTATTATAGGTAAACAATAAACATCAATTGCACAATCACAACCGAACAATTGCTTATAGCTTCTTTAGTCTTGAAGTGCAAATGTGTTATGTGTAAATATATATATGCCTCTTCGCATCTACTCTATTTAAGCCTGAAGAAGAACCCTGCATAGGTTTGAAAGCTCGCTATAACATCATGTATTTTTGTTAGCCATTGAAAGGTATCATATCTACAAGATTACTTGGTTTCTCTCACTGAGAACAATCACATGTAGTTGTATGATAATCAGACAGCCATAGGCCGAATGCACACGGCCAGGTCGGATTCTGCATGCGGGATTCCGCAGCAAAATCAGACCCTGTACCGGTCGGTGACCCCCTGCGTGCCTTTGCGGATTGGGCTTTTGTGTGCCAGACGCCTGATGCAGATTCCTCAGCAAAAATCCGCCCGTGAGCATTGGGCTATATTGTGATTGAGATTGTTGCATAAATCAATGATGTGAGATGTAGAAATTAGTAAAATCTATTGAACACACGTAATCTAGAGTATAACTGCAGAATCAGACTACATAGGGTTTGCTTGCTGTCTGTAACCATGCAGACATCTAAATTTGTTTAGGAACCGCATAAAAAATATTTTTTGTTTTTAATTTAAAATTTTTTTAAATTTTATTTTTATTTTTTTGTATAAATTTTTTATTGCAGTTTTTTTTTTTATTCCAATTTTGTGCATGGCTTCTAAGATATATGCAGCTGTGTCCATGTTTGTGTGACTGTGTGCATGTTGAGCGTGTGCTACAAACCAAGACTTAAATAGATCATATTTTTATTCTAAAACAAGCATGGTTTGTATTTCTGGTTGGGATAACAATACGCATACTAAATATTGCAGTGATACTAAACATAAAATATGTTGGCTGCATAAAGACCATAATATCTGCAAACAGCGGCTCAGATGATAGCGGAGAAAATATGACATTACTAGAAATTCAAAACAGGGTTAGAAAATTAGTTTTGCTGAGGCATTGTACTGAGCTGGCTCCAAATAGCGGAATGAAATATGCCAGGCTGTTTAAACAATAATTACTAAGCCCATAAAATTGTAATATTGAGAAATTCAGGTAAAAAGGTCATGGTTAACATTAAATCTTATTTTCTGGTTAGGTATACACAATGCATTTTCATTTCCGTCAAAGCTGCAGGAATAGATCAAAATGTTAAAATATGGTTTTATTTTATCTGTATTTGGCTCAGCCACATTTAGGTTATGCTATTATTACAGGTTATGCCCAGCTTTACAGTCATTTTTCTATCCTTCTAATGCATTTAAAATGTACAAAATTAAGCAATTTTGTAAATATTCTCATCTATCCGTATGTGTGTATGTGTATATATATATATATATATATATATATATATATATATATATATATATATATATACACTACCGTTCAAAAGTTTGGGGTCACCCAAACAATTTTGTGTTTTCCATGAAAAGTCACACTTATTCACCACCATGCGTTGTGAAATGAATAGAAAATAGAGTCAAGACATTGACAAGGTTAGAAATAATGATTTGTATTTGAAATAACATTGTTTTTACATCAAACTTTGCTTTCGTCAAAGAATCCTCCTTTTGCAGCAATTACAGCATTGCACACCTTTGACATTCTAGCTGTTAATTTGTTGAGGTAAGCTTGTGAAATTGCACCCCACGCTTCTAGAAGCATCTCCCACAAGTTGGATTGGTTGGATGGGCACTTCTGGCGTACCATACGGTCAAGCTGCTCCCACAACAGCTCAATGGGGTTCAGATCTGGTGACTGCGCTGGCCACTCCTTTACCGATAGAATACCAGCTGCCTGCTTCTGCTGTAAATAGTTCTTGCACAATTTGGAGGTGTGTTTAGGGTCATTGTCCTGTTGTAGGATGAAATTGGTTCCAATCAAGCGCTGTCCACTGGGTATGGCATGGCGTTGCAAAATGGAGTGATAGCCTTCCTTATTCAGAATCCCTTTTACCCTGTACAAATCTCCCACCTTACCAGCACCAAAGCAACCCCAGACCATCACATTACCTCCACCATGCTTAACAGATGGCGTCAGGCATTCTTCCAGCATCTTTTCATTTGTTCTGTGTCTCACAAACGTTCTTCTTTGTGATCCAAACACCTCAAACTTGGATTCATCCGTCCACAACACTTTTTTCCAGTCTTCCTCTGTCCAATGTCTGTGTTCTTTTGCCCATCTTAATCTTTTTCTTTTATTGGCCAGTCTCAGATATGGCTTTTTCTTTGCCACTCTGCCCTGAAGCCCAAAATCCCGCAGCCGCCTCTTCACTGTAGATGTTGACACTGGTGTTTTGCGGGTACTATTTAATGAAGATGCCAGTTGGGTATCTGTGAGGCGTCTGTTTCTCAAACTAGAGACTCTAATGTGCTTATCTTCTTGCTTAGTTGTGCAACGCGGCCTCCCACTTCTTTTTCTACTCTGGTTAGAGCCTGTTTGTGCTGTCCTCTGAAGGGAGTAGTACACACCGTTGTAGAAAATGTTCAATTTCTTAGCAATTTCTCGCATGGAATAGCCTTCATTTCTAAGAACAAGAATAGACTGTCGAGTTTCAGATGAAAGTTCTCTTTTTCTGGCCATTTTGAGCGTTCAATTGACCCCACAAATGTGATGCTCCAGAAACTCAATCTGCTCACAGGAAGGTCAGTTTTGTAGCTTCTGTAACGAGCTAGACTGTTTTCAGATGTGTGAACATGATTGCACAAGGGTTTTCTAATCATCAATTAGCCTTCTGAGCCAATGAGCAAACACATTGTACCATTAGAACACTGGAGTGATAGTTGCTGGAAATGGGCCTCTATTCACCTTTGTAGATTTTGCACAAAAAACCAGGCATTTGCAGCTAGAATAGTCATTTACCACATTAGCAATGTATAGAGTGCATTTGTTTAAAGTTAGGACTAGTTTAAAGTTATCTTCATTGAAAAGTACAGTGCTTTTCCTTCAAAAATAAGGACATTTCAATGTGACCCCAAACTTTTGAACGGTAGTGTATATATATATATACATATATATAAGTCCTCCTCTACATAGGTGCCACCTAGGGACACACACTTCTCCCATCTCTTTATGCAACTGTAATCACCTCGCTTGTAGAAGGCGATAGGTTGCTCCAAAAGCCACGTTGTGACTTCGGAAATCAGAGTCTCATCATCTGGAAAATGCTTGCCCTTCAAAAATGACTTCATTGTTGGAAAGAGGTGGAAGTGCGATGGTGGGAGGTCAGGGGAATAAGGGGGATGCGGTAGAATTTTTATACCTGCAGCAGCGTGCTTCCATCTGGGCAACATGTGAGTTGTGAATTGGGGCATTGAGTTGCAGAAGGTGGACAACTTTGGGGAGCATGCCACGTGTCTTGGTTTTGGTAGCCTCCCACAATTTCCACCGCAGTGAAGCTCTGGTAATCGTGGAACCCTTTGCTAGGAAATCCATCAAGACTACTCCATGCTGGTCCCAAATGACTGTGAGCATGACCTTGCCTGCCGAGGGTTGGGCACATGCCTTCTTTGGAAGCGGTGAGTCTGGATGCTTCCATTGCATGGACTGGACTTTAGTCGCAGGATCGTAGTGATGGACCCAGCTTTCATTCTGTGTGATCAGTTTGTTGAAAAAGTCCTCCTGGTTTCCATGGCAGATTGTCAAAAGAGCCTAGGAGCATTCGACTCGTTCCTGCTTTTGGAAAGGTGTGAGCAGCCGGGGAACCCAGCGAGCTGATACCTTATGCATATGAAGATGGTCTTGGATGATTTTTTTCCACAGACCTCACACTAATCTTGACATTTTGGGCTAGGTTGTAAATGGTTATGCGGCGAATTTTCAAAATGGCAGCCTCCACTTGCTGTATGGTGTGTTCATTGATACCAGAGTGGGGTCGGCCTGGAATTAGAGTCGTTTCCTCGAAGTCCGACCACATTTGAATTGATGATGCCAGTTCTTGACTACTTTATATGATGGGGAATCCTTCCCATAAACCTCTTTCATGTTATCGAACGTCTCTCTTGGTTTGTGGCCTTTCAAGTAAACAAACTTGATGGCTACTCTGTAGTCCATTATCAGACCTCGCATCACTTCAGCACCTGAAAAGACAGACCATCATCAGTTCAGAGTTGCAAATTGGGACACAACCTATGGAGACATATCATTACACATGTGCAGTTTCAGCATCCTGCAATATATAGAAGTGGGTCAGGGGAAATCGTTAATGAAGGCCCCTCGTGTGTGAGAGTGTATATATATATATATATATATATATATATATATATATATATATATATGAAGATATGCTTGTTTGGTCTTTATAGGCTCATACATAACTTGATTGTTGTTAACCAACAAGAAATACTGAGGATTGTTCATAGCAGCCAATCACAGCGTAGCTTTCATTTTACTAGAGCAACTTAAGGAATGATAATTGGTTGCTATGTGTGACAGTTTTCTACACAGATGAAAGTAATGAGGCCTATTGTGTAATCTATGGTAAAATAAGATGTTTTGTGATTCAGCAAATAATTTATATGTGTGGTGGATCTGAAATGCCTCAGAAAAAAATGGAAACCCATCAGACAAGTCCAGCCAAAAGCAAAAAAAAAATCACTGTGAGCAAGTGAGTAACATGATCATTGACTTAACCCCTTCCAATCCATTTATTTTTTCTCAAATAAATTGGAGCTGGGGAGAATGGGTGAGGAAAAAATACATTTTCCCTGCAACCTCCTGAACTGATGGAGTTCAGGAGGGTGCAGGGAGGGACCTGCTTACCTGTCTGGTGTCTTCCGCATTCTCCTTCTGCCTCCCGGCTCGGCGATCATCTGACCGCTGGGGTCAGGTGGCACCTGGCGGTCACATGATCGCCAGGCCGGGAGACAGAAGGAGAATGCGCAAGACGCCGGTCAGGTAAGCAGGTCCTCCCACAGTGCAGGCTACCGGCTCAGCGTTCATGTGACCGCCGGGGGTCAGGTAACACCGGCGGTCACATGATCGGCGTCCGGAATCTCTATGCATTACATAGCGCTAATTGAGCGCTATGTAATGTGTAAAGGAGAAGGTAGAAAGGGTTAAAAACCCTTTCTGCCTTCTCCTCGGGGGTCCTCGATGAGGACCAGTGCAGGAGTGCATCTGCACCCGATGTGTCTGACGATCGGGTGCAGATGCACTCCTGCACTGCAGTATCGGGCCTGTCCCGACATCGGAGCTGTGGAGGGAAATTATGATGTCGCAGCAGGCCCGACATTGTATTGGAAAGGGTTAAGAATAAGCAAGAAAGATCCAAGAAATCAAGGGCTGCAGAGAGCTTGGAACAACATAAGGCCTGAATTCAAAAAGAGAGAGGAGAAGAGCCAGCGTATTAAAGGCTATAGAGACCCTGGAACGTCATCAGGCCCAATTCAAAAAGAGAGAAGATTCAGGACATCAAGGGCTGCAGAGACCCTAGAACATCATCAAGTTTAAATTCTAAAATAGAAAAACAGAGCCAGTGTATCAAGGGCAGCAAGGCATTCCAAATTGTTACTGGAGGGTTCTTAATATGATCTTTACAAATTGACCAAATATGTTGCTACTGTCATATCAAGAAATTTAAAACGGAGCCTCCTTTAATGTGTTGTGGGAGTGAAAACCCAGGCAATGCCAGGTATATAAGCTGGTGTAGTGCATAAGTTATTAACACAGAGGTTCGCTTACTTTTTCTTCCTGCTCTGTGGATGTCTTCTCCATGTGCTCAGTGTAAGACTTGAAACCTACATCTGTTTGTATATTATTAGTTAGATTGATTTTGTCTGTAGTTGTGACTTAGAAAACAATCAGACCACATTTTATTAGTAATTAGAGATGAGCGAACGCGTTCGTCCGAGCTTGATATTCGTGCGAATATTAGGGTGTTCGGGATGTTCGTTATTCGTAATGAACACCATGCGGTGTTCTGGTTACTTTCACTTCCTTCCCTGAGATGTTAGCGCGCTTTTCTGGCCAATTGAAAGACAGGGAAGGCATTACAACTTCCCCCTGCAACGTTTAAGCCCTATACCACCCCCCTGCTGTGAGTGGCTGGCGAGATCAGGTGTTCGCCTAATATAAAAGTCGGCCCCTCCCGCGGCTCGCCTCAGATGCGGTGTGAGTTAGATGAGGGACAGTGCTGTTTATACCGGAGCTGCTGTAGGGAAAGAATTGGTAGTTAGTGTAGGCTTCAAGACCCCCCAAAGGTCCTTATTAGGGCCACTGATAGCTGTGTGTTGGCTGCTGTTAGCAGTGGCATTTTTTTTTTCTCAAAATCGCCTCTGCAGACCGTTGCACCTGGCATTAGGGACAGAAGTGCTGCATAGGCAGGGAGAGTGTTAGGAGTGAGTGTAGCCTTCAAGAACCTCAACGGTCCTTTCTAGGGCCATATTTATCCGTGTGCAGTACTGTCCAGGCTGCTGTTAGCTGTGCTGCATTTTTTTTGGGCTTCTCAAAATCGCCTCTGCAGAGCATTCCACCCTCCATTGATACTGCAGGGAAAGAATTGTATAGGCAGGGCCACAACACAGTTATTATTCATAGAATATACGCAGTGCTGCCTGTTGGTGGGAAAAAACTGAAAACAAATCTATTTGTCCAGCCTCTGTCCGTCCTTACGCCTGTGGAGACGTGTCAGCTGCGTGAAAAACATTGCTAAATCATACGCACCCAGCTACGCTTTACTGCTGGCTTCGCCATTTGCTTTCCTTAATTGGGAAAAAAAATACCTGCTCTGCCAGAGTTATAATAACTCTGCTACCCTCACGTTCTGTGACACATAAGCAGGGACACAGCACAGTTATTAAACTTCTCATGTTCATTGAATATACGCAGTGCTGCCTGTTTGTGGGAAAAAACTGAAAACAAATCTATTTGTCCAGCCTCTGTCCGTCCTTACGGGCGGTGGAGACGTGTGAGCTGCGTGAAGAACAGTGCTAAATCATACGCACCCAGCTACGCTTTACTGCTGGCTTCGCCATTTGCTTTCCTTAATTGGGAAAAAAAATACCTGCTCTGCCAGAGTTATAATAACTCTGCTACCCTCACGTTCTGTGACACATAAGCAGGGACACAGCACAGTTATTAAACTTCTCATGTTCATTGAATATACGCAGTGCTGCGTGTGGGTGGGAAAAAACTGAAAACAAATCTATTTGTCCAGCCTCTGTCCGTCCTTACGGGCGGTGGAGACGTGTGAGCTGCGTGAAGAACAGTGCTAAATCATACGCACCCAGCTACGCTTTACTGCTGGCTTCGCCATTTGCTTTCCTTAATTGGGAAAAAAAATACCTGCTCTGCCAGAGTTATAATAACTCTGCTACCCTCACGTTCTGTGACACATAAGCAGGGACACAGCACAGTTATTAAACTTCTCATGTTCATTGAATATACGCAGTGCTGCCTGTTGGTGGGAAAAAACTGAAAACAAATCTATTTGTCCAGCCTCTGTCCGTCCTTACGGGCGGTGGAGACGTGTGAGCTGCGTGAAGAACAGTGCTAAATCATACGCACCCAGCTACGCTTTACTGCTGGCTTCGCCATTTGCTTTCCTTAATTGGGAAAAAAATACCTGCTCTGCCAGAGTTATAATAACTCTGCTACCCTCACGTTCTGTGACACATAAGCAGGGACACAGCACAGTTATTAAACTTAGATAATTAATTCACTAGAGGCAGTGGGGCCTTTCGTTTTCCAAAAAGGGCAAAAATTATATTTGGCCTGCAGTCTTGCGCCAATTTATTTCCTGCCTGTGAAATCAAATCACTGGTAATACAGCATGCTGAGGGGTAGGGGTAGGCCTAGAGGACGTGGACGCGGCCGAGGACGCGGAGGGCCAAGTCAGGGTGTGGGCACAGGCCAAGCTCCTGATCCAGGTGTGTCGCAGCCGACTACTGCGCGATTAGGAGAGAGGCACGTTTCTGGCGTCCCCACATTCATCGCCCAATTAATGGGTCCACGCGGGAGACGGTTATTAGAAAATGAGCAGTGTGAGCAGGTCCTGTCCTGGATGGCAGAAAGTGCTTCGAGCAACCTATCGTCTACCCGCAGTTCTGCGCCGTCCACTGCTGCCAATCCGAATCCTCTGTCTGCTGCTCCTCCTTCCTCCCAGCCTCCTCACTCCACTACAATAACACCTGCTCAGGAGCGGGAGCACTCCCAGGAACTGTTCTCGGGCCCCTGCTTAGATTGGGCAGCAGCGGTTCCTCTCCCACCAGAGGAGTTTATCGTCACTGATGCCCAACCATTCGAAAGTTCCCGGGGTCCGGGGGAAGAGGCTGGGGACTTCCGCCAACTGTCTCAACAACTTTCTGTGGGTCAGGAGGACGATGACGATCAGACACAGTTGTCTTGCAGTGAGGTAGTAGTAAGGGCAGTAAGTCCCAGGGAGCAGCGCACAGAGGATTCGGAGGAAGAGCAGCAGGACGATGAGGTGACTGACCCCACCTGGTGTGCAACGCTTACTCAGGAGGACAGGTCTTCAGAGGGGGAGTCAAGGGCATCAGCAGGGCAGGTTGCAAGAGGCAGTGCGGTGTCCAGGGCCAGGGGTAGAGGCAGGGCCAGACCGAATAATCCACCAAGTGTTTCCCAAAGCGCCCCCTCGCGCCATGCCACCCTGCGGAGGCCGAGGTGCTCTAAGGTCTGGCAGTTTTTCACAGAGACGCCTGACGACCGACGAACAGTGGTGTGCAACCTTTGTCGCGCAAAGCTCAGCCGGGGAGCCAACACCAACAGCCTCACCACCACCACCATGCGCAGACATATGATGGCCAAGCACCCCGCAAGGTGGGACAAAGGCCGTTCACCGCCTCCGGTTTGCACCCCTGCCTCTCCCCCTGTGCCCCAACCTGCCACTGAGATGCAACCCCCCTCTCAGGACACAGGCACTACCGCCTCATGGCCTGCACCCACACCCTCATCTCCGCTGTCCTCGGCCCCATCCAGCAGTGTAGTTCAGCGCACCGTTCAGCCGTCGCTTGCGCAAGTGTTCGAGCGCAAGCGCAAGTACGCCGCCACGCACCCGCACGCTCAAACGTTAACCGTCCGCATCGCAAAATTCATCAGCCTTGAGATGCTGCCGTATAGGGTTGTGGAAACGGAGTCCTTCAAAAGTATCATGGAGGCGGCGGCCCCGCGCTACTCAGTTCCCAGTCGCCACTACTTTTCCCGATGTGCCGTCCCAGCCCTGCACGACCACGTCTCCCGCAACATTGTGCGCGCCCTCACCAACGCGGTTACTGCCACGGTCCACTTAACTACGGACACGTGGACAAGCACAGGCGGGCAGGGCCACTACATCTCCCTGACGGCACATTGGGTGAATTTAGTGGAGGCTGGGACAGAGTCAGAGCCTGGGACCGCTCACGTCCTACCCACCCCCAGAATTGCGGGCCCCAGCTCGGTGCTGGTATCTGCGGAGGTGTATGCTTCCTCCACTAAAGCACCCTCCTCCTCCTCCTCCTCCTCTGTCTCACAATCAAGATGTGTTAGCAGCAGCATGTCGCCAGCAGTCGGTGTCGCGCGGTGTGGCAGCACAGCGGTGGGCAAGCGTCAGCAGGCCGTGCTGAAACTACTCAGCTTAGGCGATAAGAGGCACACGGCCCACGAACTGCTGCAGGGTCTGACACAGCAGACCGACCGCTGGCTTGCGCCGCTGAGCCTCCAACCGGGCATGGTCGTGTGTGACAACGGGCGTAACCTGGTGGCGGCTCTGCAGCTCGGCAGCCTCACGCACGTGCCATGCCTGGCCCACGTCTTTAATTTGGTGGTTCAGCGCTTTCTGAAAAGCTACCCACGCTTGTCAGACCTGCTCGTAAAGGCGCGCCGGCTCTGCGCACATTTCCGCAAGTCCCACACGGACGCTGCCACCCTGCGCACCCTGCAACATCACTTTAAGCTGCCAGTGCACCGACTGCTGTGCGACGTGCCCACACGGTGGAACTCTACGCTCCACATGTTGGCCAGGCTCTATGAACAGCGTAGAGCTATAGTCGAATACCAACTCCAACATGGGCGGCGCAGTGGGAGTCAGCCTCCTCAATTCCTTTCAGAAGAGTGGGCCTGGTTGGCAGACATCTGCCATGTCCTTGGTAATTTTGAGGAGTCTACCCAGGTGGTGAGCGGCGATGCTACAATCATTAGCGTCACCATTCCTCTGCTATGCATCTTGAGAAATTCCCTGCAAACCATAAAGGCAGCTGCTTTGCGCTCGGAAACGGGGGCGGGGGAAGACAGTATGCCGCTGGATAGTCAGGGCACCCTCCTGTCTATTTCTCAGCGCGTACAGGAGGAGGAGGAGGAGCATGAGGAGGATGAGGAGGAGGGGGAAGAGACAGCTTGGGCCGCTGCTGACGGTACACCGGCTGATTGCCTGTCATCCTTTCAGCGTGTATGGCCTGAGGAGGAGGAGGAGGAGGAGGATCCTGATAGTGATCTTCCTAGTGAAGACAGCCATGTGTTGCGTACAGGTACCCTGGCACACATGGCTGACTTCATGTTAGGATGCCTTTCTCGTGACCCTCGCGTTGCACGCATTCTGGCCACGACGGATTACTGGGTGTACACACTGCTCGATCCACGGTATAAGGAGAACCTGCCCACTCTGATTCCCGAAGAGGAAAGGGGTTCGAGAGTGTTGCTATACCACAGGACCCTTGCGGACAAGCTGATGGTAAAATTCCCAGCCGACAGCGCTAGTGGCAGAAGGCGCAGTTCCGAGGGCCATGTTGCAGGGGATGTGCGTAGATCGAGCAGCATGTACATCCCAGGCAGTGCAACAGTCTTTAAGGGCCTGGCCAGCTTTATGGCTCCCCACCAAGACTGTGTCACCGCTCCCCAGTCACGGCTGAGTCGGCGGGAGCACTGCAAAAGGATGGTGAGGGAGTACGTAGCGGATCGCACGACCATCCTTGGTGACGCCTCTGCCCCCTACAACTACTGGGTGTCGAAGCTGGACACGTGGCCTGAACTAGCCCTGTATGCCCTTGAGGTGCTTGCTTGTCCTGCGGCTAGCGTCTTGTCGGAAAGGGTGTTTAGTGCGGCTGGGGGAATCATCACAGATAAGCGTAGCCGCTTGTCAACCGACAGTGCCGACAGGCTAACACTCATCAAGATGAACAAAGGCTGGATTTCCCCAGACTTCTGTTCTCCACCAGCGGACAGCAGCGATACCTAAGCAATACGTAGGCTGCACCCGCGGATGGAAGCATCGTTCTCTATCACCATCCAAAACGGGGACATTTCTGCTTCATCAATCTGTGTCTAATATTCCTCCTCCTCCTCCTCCTGCTCCTCCTCCTGAAACCTCACGTAATCACGCTGAACGGGCAATTTTTCTTAGGGCCACAAGGCTCACTCAAATAATTTTTCAGAACAATTTTTATAAGTTTCAATTAGCTTAAAAGCGTTGGAACTTTAACTTGAACCAATTTTTCGTTACACTGGGCTGCCTCCAGGCCTAGTTACCACTTAAGCCACATTAACCAAAGCGATTCACCTGCCATCTTGGTTGGGCATGGCCAATTTTTACTGAGGTACATTAGTACTGTTGGTACACCAATTTTTTGGGGCCCTCACCTACAGTGTAATCATAGTAATTTCTATGTTCTTCGCCTGCACTCATGGTACAGAAAGGTGTGTGGGGTTGGCCTACACTTTAGCTACATAAATGTCACTTGTGCCTTGGCTATACTAAGGCTACTGAAATGGAACTAAGACTGCGCTCCCGCTATACTGCTGCTTCAGAATTGTTACTGGGGCCTGTCTTGAGTGCTACTATTGCTTACATGGAACGAAGACTGCGCTCCCGCTATACTGCTGCTTCAGAATTGTTACTGGGGCCTGTCTTGAGTGCTACTATTGCTTACATGGAACGAAGACTGCGCTCCCGCTATACTGCTGCTTCAGAATTGTTACTGGGGCCTGTCTTGAGTGCTACTATTGCTTACATGGAACGAAGACTGCGCTCCCGCTATACTGCTGCTTCAGAATTGTTACTGGGGCCTGTCTTGAGTGCTACTATTGCTTACATGGAACGAAGACTGCGCTCCCGCTATACTGCTGCTTCAGAATTGTTACTGGGGCCTGTCTTGAGTGCTACTATTGCTTACATGGAACGAAGACTGCGCTCCCGCTATACTGCTGCTTCAGAATTGTTACTGGGGTCTGTCTTGAGTGCTACTATTGCTTACATGGAACGAAGACTGCGCTCCCGCTATACTGCTGCTTCAGAATTGTTACTGGGGCCTGTCTTGAGTGCTACTATTGCTTACATGGAACGAAGACTGCGCTCCCGCTATACTGCTGCTTCAGAATTGTTACTGGGGCCTGTCTTGAGTGCTACTATTGCTTACATGGAACGAAGACTGCGCTCCCGCTATACTGCTGCTTCAGAATTGTTACTGGGGCCTGTCTTGAGTGCTACTATTGCTTACATGGAACGGACACGTGGAGAGGACACGTAGTGCCTCAAAAACATCCCCCTCCTCCTCCAACAGGGAAAACATTGTTGGCAAATGCCTTTGCATTGGTTCGTCTGGTGGCAGTCCAAGAATTTCACCTTTACCGACACTACAAGAGAGCCCCCCCACCATCCCCCCGCCACGGCCCACTTAATCCTGGCCACATTCCGAAAACCAACAAAATACAACCGTGGTACTAGGTCCGCAGTCACCACCACATTACCACCAACGCGGTTACTGTTAAGGTGCATATAACCACGGACACGTGGAGAGGACACGTAGTGCCTCAAAAACATCCCCCTCCTCCTCCAACAGGGAAAACATTGTTGGCAAATGCCTTTGCATTGGTTCGTCTGGTGGCAGTCCAAGAATTTCACCTTTACCGACACTACAAGAGAGCCCCCCCACCATCCCCCCGCCACGGCCCACTTAATCCTGGCCACATTCCGAAAACCAACAAAATACAACCGTGGTACTAGGTCCGCAGTCACCACCACATTACCACCAACGCGGTTACTGTTAAGGTGCATATAACCACGGACACGTGGAGAGGACACGTAGTGCCTCAAAAACATCCCCCTCCTCCTCCAACAGGGAAAACATTGTTGGCAAATGCCTTTGCATTGGTTCGTCTGGTGGCAGTCCAAGAATTTCACCTTTACCGACACTACAAGAGAGCCCCCCCACCATCCCCCCGCCACGGCCCACTTAATCCTGGCCACATTCCGAAAACCAACAAAATACAACCGTGGTACTAGGTCCGCAGTCACCACCACATTACCACCAACGCGGTTACTGTTAAGGTGCATATAACCAGTCTGACTGGGGCATGCAGACACCTTGACAGAATGAATAGTGTGTGGCACATAGGTTCCCCATTGCTATGCCCACGTGTGCAGCTCCTGATGGCGGTGGCACAGGATTGTATTTCTCATTGCTTCTGTACAACATTGTGGGCTATCGCCCCGCCCCTATTAAAGAGGGTCGCTACCTAGCCGTGCCAACCCTGTGCAGTGTGTGCCTGCGGTCCCTCGTCGTGGCAGACGCACTTCTAAATAGACATGAGGGTGGTGTGGCATGAGGGCAGCTGAAGGCTGCGCAGGGACAATTTGGTGTGCGCTGTGGGGGGGAGGGGGTGCGGTTGGGCAGCATGTAACTCAGGAGAAGTGGCAGTGGAGTGTCATGCAGGCAGTGATTGTGCTTTGTTGGAGGTAGTGTGGTGCTTAGCAAAGGTATGCCATGCTAATGAGCGCTTTTCAGAAGTAAAAGTTGTTGGGAGGGGGGGGGGCCCACTCTTGCCGCTATTGTGGCTTAATAGTGGGACCTGTGAACTTAGGATGCAGCCCAACATGTAGCCCCTCGCCTGCCCTATCCGTCACTGTGTCATTCCCATCACTTTCCTGAATTGCCCAGATTTTCACACATGAAAACCTTAGCGAGCATCGGCGAAATACAAAAATGTTCTGGTCGCCCATTGACTTCAATGGGGTTCGTTGTTCGAAACGAACCCTCGAGCATCACAGGAAGTTCGTTACGAATAACGAACACCCGAACATTTTGGTGTTCGCTCATCTCTATTAGTAATCAATGCAGAAATTTAGGTGATTCCAAAAGCTTCACTTACTTGTTCTTTCAACTGTAAATGGCACATGGAAGGTGAGGGTCCCCATTATAGAGTTTTCATTCGGGTCCAGGAATATCAGGTTACTCTTGCATAAAGGCCACAAATCTCAGGGTGCATTCAAACAGAGCCATCATGCTGTAGCAGAGTGCCACCTTGTGGATGGTGCAATGCCACAAATCATGCATAGAAAAGGACCAATCCAGACCACCAGTGGGCCGCTTGCTTGCTGTATGGCACAAAATGCCACTGCACTGACCTCTAGTTGGAGAGGTTATTGCAAACTGATACGCAATAAGGATGTCTGTACAACTGACTGCTAGAAATAGGCAATTCTCTAGAAGGATGACAGTGGTAGCCTATCCAGTGGTCCTAGAGATCAGGCCCCCAGCAATCAAACATTGATGGCCAACTGAAATGAATCGAACAGGCTTGTAGTACCAGATATGGCCTCCTGTACCGACAAGCCCTTGGCTATTGCAGTTGTACTGCCGTCCCTTAAAGGGATTTTGTCATTAGGTTCATGCTGCCGGACCCATGGGCAGAATGAAACCGGGATAGGGAAGATTGTTGCCCTTGTGGGTGTTTATGTTCTTAAACACTGTGGCGTTTCAGGATAAATACACTATAAAGTTTGGCTCTAAACTGAGCTCTGAGTCACGGAGGCGGGCCACTCTGGCCTCTCCCCACCCGCTGCATGCAGTGACAACTCCCTCCCTATAGAGGAGCTGTCAGTCTACATGCAGTGGGCGGGCAGTGCGCTTGTCCGCTGGTTGGCCGCGCGGCGCTCGGGTGAGTGCTCACCACCGGGGGAGGCGGTTTTATGATTCCCCCCAGTTGTCATGTGACTTTTCCCAGCCCAGAGGAGTTCTGCATATAAGCCTGGCTGGCCCAGACTCTCATGGCCAGTGTTTGGTTTAGAATCACTCTGCCTGCACCCGCATTTATTGACCTGATTTTCTTGTGTTTGACTTCAGGTTTCTCTTGCCTCCTGTTTGCCCTTTGTACTTTGCACGTGTCCTCCAGTTTTGACCCTGCCTACTTCTCGACGATTCTCTGGTTTCCTGTTGTTTTCTGTCAGTTTCTCAGCGCTTCCTGACAGTTTCCCTGTCCCTCCTTCCATGGGTTCCCTGTCAGTAGTGCAGCGTAGGGAGCGTCGCCCTGGGGCCTAGCCCAGGGGGGCAAGTAGGTAGGGACACGGGAGAGGGCTGGCGTAGGGATCCATTGTCCATCTGTCCCTGCCGGCAGTAACAAGGACACAAGTCTCACAGCAAGCTGCAACAGCATAGACAGCAGGACACAAGTCACACAGCTGTTACGGCACTCTGCCCCCCCGAGCGCCAGGTGGGGTGCCCTGATCTTCCCGCACCCCACTGTCCCTGCCTACTTGCCTCGGTCCTGGCTAACCCCAGGCGGACAACTGGGCGGCGGTCCCTGCGCTGGCTAGGGACCTGGCGACTACCTAGATGGAACTACTAACAGGGGACAGAGTGCCGACAGAAGAGGCAGGTGGAACAAACCAACAAAACTTACAAGCAGAGTAAGTCTGGAGATGGAGCTCACAGGTAAACAGACAGGCTACTGACGAGCAACTAGCACAGACTGGAACAGACCTGACTAGAGGCTAGCAGAACCAATAACTGGCAGTGAGCTCAGGTCACTGCCAGCCTTTTAACTAAAAGCCTCCGCCCAGGGGCGGAGAGTGGGAGGAGCCAACTCTCCCACTGTTGCATAAGGAAGGTGGAGGAGAGCGGGCGGCACCCTACGGGCGGACACGCCCACGCCGCTGCACGCTGGCTGCTCCACGCCGCTGCACGCTGGCTGCTCCACGCCGCCGGCAGAGCCCCGACAGCAGAGCTCTGGGACGCCGGAGCCGACATCGGAGCGCCGCGCGCCGGCCGTGGGAACCAGCGCCGCCCTGCATGGTAACATTACCCCCCCTCTGACGGGGGACCTCCGGGCCCCCGGAAACTCGACCAGGCTTATACGGAAAACGACGGTGGAACCGCCGTACCAACATGGGAGCGTGAACATCATGTGCGGCCACCCAGGAGTGATCTTCTGGTCGAAACCCCTTCCAGGCCACCAACTATTGTAGGGTTCCTCGACACCGACGAGAATCCAGTATCTCCTGGACCTCGTATTCAACTTCATCCCGGACCAGGGTGGGCGGAGGGGGACCGGAGGTGGGCATCACCGAAGGGACAAAAGGTTTCAATAGCGACTTATGGAATACCCTGTGAACCCTCCATGTGGGTGGCAGCCCCAGCTCGTAGGCGAGAGGGTTCACCACACGTGTGATGGCAAACGGCCCTACGTAACGTGGCGCCAGCTTCAAGGACGGAACCCGCAATTTGAGATTTTTAGAAGACAGGTATACCTTCTGTCCCACCCTGTAAGGTTCAGACACAGACAGACTCTTCCCACTACGCAACTGCATACGGGCCCCCGCTGCCTCCAAGTTCCTCTGTACCTCTTTCCATACCCCCTGAAGCGTATCTGTGGCGACATCCGCTGCAGGACAGACCGACGGGGTAGGGACTGCTGTAAGGAATCGAGGATGCTGACCGTATACACAAAAAAATGGAGACACCCCAGTGGAAGAACAAAGGCGGTTGTTTAGTGCAAACTCTGCCAAGGGCAGGAACTCTGCCCACTGATGAGCCTTTTCGCTAGCAAACAACCGTAAATATTGCACTAAATCTTGGTTCTTCCGCTCAGTCTGACCATTAGTCTGCGGGTGGAACGCTGAAGAGAAGGAAAGCGACGTTCCCAGGTTTCTGCAGAAGGCACGCCAAAACTGCGACACAAACTGAACCCCGCGATCAGATACAATATTTTGGGGAACCCCATGTAGGCGAATTATTTCCTTTACAAAAATCGTGGCGAATTCTTTTGCCGAGGGTAGCTTTTTTAACTCCACAAAATGTGCCATCTTGGAGAACCGGTCGACCACCACTAAGATAGTGGTGCACTTCTGGGATTCTGGAAGGTCAGTGATGAAATCTACTGATAGGTGCGACCATGGGGTGGAAGGAACCGGTAGCGGTCTCAGAGGACCCTCCGGAGGACGCCGCCGACTCTTATTGCGAGCACAGACCGAGCAACCCCTCACAAAGTTGCGGATCTCCAATGAGTCAATTCCCGGGTGGACCAATCAAATTGGGGATTGTGCAGTGCCAACCAGGGCATACCATGCACCACATCAACCGACATTTTCTCCATAACCAGGAAGGACAGTTCTTCCGAGTGGAGGATCCCCACCGTGAACTGTAATCTTGGGGTCCTCCATCGTACCAGGCCTGTAGAGAGGGGGGTAGCATCAATACTGGTAAAATGAATTGGCGTCTTCAGCGCCACAAATTCCGCCATCAGAGTACGGACAAAACACAGACTTATCAAGTTGGCGGCTGCTCCAGAATCAATAAACGCCCGCCCTGATCGGGAAAAATCCCGGAATTTAACATGACACGGTATCAAAAGTTTAGGAAGTACCTGAAGTCCTAGGCGATCCTCCCTGCAATCGCCTAGGACTCGGAGTTTTCCGCCGGTTCCGGCTGCGAGCGTTGAGCCCTCAGTGGGCAGGTTATCACCCGGTGTCCAGCTTTCCCGCAGTAGAGGCAGAGACGGTGCAACAAACGGATCCGGCGTCGCTCTTTGGGGTCCAGCGGATCCACCTCCATCGGCTCGGACACAGGGACTGGTAAGGAGGAAGAGGGACCGGGAGAACCGACCTCCCTGACTCTACGGGTTTGCCTGTCCTGCTTCCTAGACCTGAGCCTCCTGTCTGCCTTCACTGCTAGCTCCATAGCCTCCCTTAAGGACCCGGGAACGGGATGGGAAATTAACAGGTCTTTAACTGCGTCCGAGAGGCCCTGCAGAAAAACGTCTTTCAGCGCGCTATCGTTCCATGCCGTATCCCCCGCATAGCGTCTGAAGTTGGAGCAATAATCCTCCACACAAGCCGACCCCTGCCGCAGCGCCAACAACCGCGAAACCGCCAACCCCACTCGGTCCGGTTCATCGAAGATACCCCCGAGTTCCTGAAAAAAGGAGTCCACAGACTGCAGGCAGGGGGAACCCTCGGGGATGGAAAAGGCCCATGTCTGGGCAGAGCCCCGCAGCAGGGACATTATCAGCCCGACCCTCTGAGCCTCTGACCCGGAAGAACGGGGACGCATCCGAAAAAACAGGCGGCACGCCTGTCGGAAAACAAAAAACTTGTTCCTCTCCCCAGAAAACGCCTCGGGAAGAGGGCACTTGGGTTCGGGGCTGGTTGCGGCGTCCGATCCCTGCAACACCCCCCGCTGCTCCTGGGCCACCATGCGGGCAGATAAATCCTGGATCACAGGCACCAGGGCCTGCAGCTGGTTTGTGAGGGAACTGATCGCCTCCATGACAAACGGTTTTTAAGGGCCAGTTATTATGTTACGGCACTCTGCCCCCCCGAGCGCCAGGTGGGGTGCCCTGATCTTCCCGCACCCCACTGTCCCTGCCTACTTGCCTCGGTCCTGGCTAACCCCAGGCGGACAACTGGGCGGCGGTCCCTGCGCTGGCTAGGGACCTGGCGACTACCTAGATGGAACTACTAACAGGGGACAGAGTGCCGACAGAAGAGGCAGGTGGAACAGACCAACAGAACTTACAAGCAGAGTAAGTCTGGAGATGGAGCTCACAGGTAAACAGACAGGCTACTGACGAGCAACTAGCACAGACCTGACTAGAGGCTAGCAGAACCAATAACTGGCAGTGAGCTCAGGTCACTGCCAGCCTTTTAACTAAAAGTCTCCGCCCAGGGGCGGAGAGTGGGAGGAGCCGACTCTCCCACTGTTGCATAAGGAAGGTGGAGGAGAGCGGGCGGCACCCTACGGGCGGACACGCCCACGCCGCTGCACGCTGGCTGCTCCACGCCGCTGCACGCTGGCTGCTCCACGCCGCCGGGAGAGCCCCGACAGCAGAGCTCTGGGACGCCGGAGCCGACATCGGAGCGCCGCGCGCCGGCCGTGGGAACCAGCGCCGCCCTGCATGGTAACATTACCCCCCCTCTGACGGGGGACCTCCGGGCCCCCGGAAACTCGACCAGGCTTATACGGAAAACGACGGTGGAACCGCCGTACCAACATGGGAGCGTGAACATCATGTGCGGCCACCCAGGAGTGATCTTCTGGTCGAAACCCCTCCCATCACCGAAGGGACAAAAGGTTTCAATAGCGACTTATGGAATACCCTGTGAACCCTCCATGTGGGTGGCAGCCCCAGCTCGTAGGTTCCCAAGACTTATGTTTATTATTCATTTTGGGCGTTGCCAATATATGTATTATTACACTGTACTTCGGCTGCCCCATTTATTACTCAACAGATATGGGTATGTAAATGGGGTTTCTGGGTCTGTTTTGCCAGTTTCGCTTCTCACTGTCTTTGTGTCTCTTTATTATGTTTTTATGTGTAATGGTGGTATAAGAGTTTGTATTTGATATTGGTTAATACATTTTGTATAATTTTTTATTAATTTTGGCCAATGATTCCTTGTGTTTTCAGAATAAAACACTCACGAGGGCAGCAGACATCTACGTCCTCACTTCATGCTACTCGTGGTTTGGAAAGAATGAATCTGATGACAGAATCCTTTTAATTGTGATAATCAGCGTCCTGTTGAAGGCCGACTTCACACGGATGTCTGCGCAATTGCGTGCGCCTTAGTGCAGCTTTTTTGTGCTCGTATCAGCGCATTTTACTGTACTTTTTGCCCACTGGCCATGTATATTTGCACGTAGCAAATAAACGTATAGATTTAAATGGCTAATTAGTTCCAGATGTGTACTTTTAACAGTGCAATTATACAGGGTTTCACGCATTTTCTTACGTATTGTGCGTACTTTTGCGTATCCCCATTGACTTCTATGAAGACCTTTGATGTTCAGATACACAATAAAATAGAGCATATTCTATCTTTTTCTGTGCAACCGAAATACGCACGCAAAATATGCAGATGTGAACGAACCCGTTAAAATCAGTGGGCTATTCACTGCGTATTGCATGCACAAATTTTATGAAAACGGCCTAAAAAAAGAGATATGTGTTAAATTTGATGCGTCATGTTTCCCAATTCACGTACCGTATACGGTCTGTTATTTCAGCACGTTAGAAGGTACTTTATTCAGATCACAGCACTGAATTACTATCCACAGTTGGTTATCAGCGATGTACGGATGCAGCATGCAATAACATGGTATCTGACACATTATAACTCCAATGTGCTACAATCCTGTAAACGGAGTCTTCACAATGTAGCAATCTTGCTCACAGTTGCTGGCGCTGGAGTTTTCCTTATAGCTTTTCACTTTAGAAGAAAAATATAATTAAATCTGTTTAAATCTTAGACAAAAATGCTTCTACATGATTCAATAACGCTCTACTTGAGACGTCTAATTATTCAGCAACTATATTGTTAACTGAGGCTGACACCCTGTGGACATTTCAGGTAAAAAGCAACAAGTGGTTGAAGTGAAGTCGCCCTCTGGTGGTCCCTTATATTAAGTCACTTAGAAAAAGTAACAATTCTGAGCAGGCTCCTCCTTTGTACTTAGAACGCCATAGACCTTTCTCAGTCCCCATGTACATCACGGTCACATTGTCTTGAGCTTATTGAGGTTCATTACTCACCACTATTCACCAGATAATGATAAATTCTGTAGTTGCTTTAGAAATCTAATTGGCGGTATGACTATTGTGCTTTTCATTGTACTATTCTGCGCCGCCAATGCCCACATAACAAAGGCAGTACCGTACTCTCCAAATACATAGTTCCCATTATACGAGGTGCACTCAAAGTCTACTAATTTTTTTTCTAAAAAGACGACTTATCCCAGAAAGCTGAAAGTATTGTCACTTCTCAACATACTTTTCACAACATCGATGCTATGATGCTTCTTCAGGGGTCTGTTTTGCCCACTGTAAAATTGCTGATGCGAGGGTGACAAAACTGGAAGATGTTCAACCATGGAGAGTGTTCTTCACCCATGTCTTATCCATTGTGACAATTGATGGAATGAAGGCACTGTTCATTCCATCATCACGTGTCAATGTCACCCGACGTATTGTCACAATGTAGCCTTACGATCGTCGGTTAACATTAGCGGCATCCACCGGGAGGAAACGTTCCACATCTTCAGGTCTTCATGCAGGATGGTGTGCACAGGTCCTACAGAAATGCTAATTTTGCAGGCAATCTCATCTACAGTCGGTGGTTCTTCATAAATGCTTCACTCATGCAATCATGTTGTCGGACCAGGGCTCCTTTGGTTCGTCCTTGCATGATGTTCAGCCTTCTTAGAACGGTCACACCCACGAATGGACATTTTTCACACCCATGACATCTTCACCGCTCGTCTCACTTAACTGATGAAAAATGTCGATGGGTATCATTACAGACAAGTGAAGAAGACAGATGATTACACGCTGTTCTTGCAAGGGTTGAAATGGCCGATCATAGTGTCTTGTAGATCCCAGGTTGGCCAATGCTGTGCCAAGAGGACATCCAGCAGAAAGCAACTCCATTAGTAGCTGATTCTGGAACCAAATACTTTCCACTGGAGCTGATTTACAAATACTAAGCCTTACCAATTACATATCTTATGTGTGCCATTGGGGCTACAAAGTTTATGTAGCAAATCAAATGAACATTGAGATGTTCTGCAGAGTAATTTCCTCTGGTGGGTCTAAGGGTCTGTAGTCTGACATTGGCCATAGATCTATGTTTTGAGCTTTAGTGCAATGTACTAATGTGTTAGAGCATCACTGAAGCCCTGTTACTTATGAATTACATAGTACATAGACTATGTAAACTCATTATATTTGACATATAATACAGAGGTGCCCACAGTGCGGGTAATCACTGTATGCTATAAACTGGCCAACAGATGCAGCATATTATAGCACTTACGCAGAAATAGCGTATACTGTATGTTGGTAGAGATAAATGCTTAATAGGTGACTATGGGATCTGAACTGTAGACTTGCACATGTGTCTTGGGTTTAACTCCCGCCAGGGCTACATGCACAGAGACTAAGGGGAATGTATTAAAACTAGAGATGAGCGAGCATACTCGCTAAGGACAATTACTCGATCGAGCATTGTCCTTAGCAAGTACCTACCCGCTCGGAAGAAAAGGTTCGGCTGCCGGCACGGTGACAGGTGAGTTGCGGCCATGAGCAGGAGGGAGCTGGGGGGGGGGGGGGGGGTGAGGGAGAGAGAAATCTTCCCTCAGTTCCTCCCCGCTCTCCCCAGCTGCTCCCCGCCCCCCGCCGAGTATGCTCGCTCATCTCTAATTAAGACCAATTTTAAACGTTTGTCATAATATAATTCTCACTTGTGCCACTTCATATATTAGACATATCTTCAGATGTCCATGTTCCTATTAAAAAAAGCAACACCAGCTATTAGTTGGAGTAAATGTCTGCCATAATAAACACCAGTTTCTGTCATAAATTCTACTTAAATGGGTATTCTCATCTTAGCTCTTCATGGCCAAGATAGGCAAAACTAGAAACTCTGTTCTGGTCACCCGTTGGAAAGAGCTGAGCTCTTAGTGCATCACTGTTTCTGTAGCTCTTATTGAAGTGAATGGGAGCACAATACCTTGAGAAACAGAGCTGCGCTAATCACTCGGCTCTCAGTTGGGTTGCCAGCAGCCATGACAATGGTTTCCCATCTTGGCTATGAAAAACTAAGATGGGAGCACCCTTTTGAATCTGTCTGGAGCAACAACTCCCCACCTTGCCCCAAGTCATGCCCTCTTTTTGCAAAACTGTCATGAATGGTGTAAAAGTAAAACATTTTTGCACAAAAAAGGTTTTTACCAAAACTTGCAACTTTTTGCTTCCTTTTTTCAATTATAAATCCCCCCTGTGTTTTCTTTTTGTGATTTATCTACAAGAACTCAAATTTTATTTTTCCCATCTAAAAAAAAACATAATTAGGTTAATTGGCATATGAAATTGGCCCAGTGTGTGTGACTGGGATCAGGATATTACATTGTAATCCTTACTTGGGATGGAGGAAGGAAGGAAATAAATGAATTGTTTATTACCTGTATATTGTTTCCATTTTCAGAATTCAGTGTACTGAAAAAAAACTACTTCAACCGACCACCAGGTGGCGATTTTTCCAGTCAACATTTTGCTTCTTAGAGAAAAAGTAATTGCTGGAATAAAACATTTACCATTATAATAAACTAACTTCCACAAATACTAAGCGAGAGAATTTAAGTACTTAGAATTATTATGCAGCATCAACCCCATCATGAAATGGTTAATGAATTTGTTGAACAGGAAAAAAATATCCATTCTTTCCTTAATCCACATCATTCTCCTCTATCATGGTTAAACGTGATGGGCAGGTCTTTTTTCAACCATATAAGGCTACATTCACACGGGCGAGCGTGATATCGGGCTGCGGTTCTTGGCTAGCGTGCAATTTTTACAGCAATTAAAAATTGCATCACTTCTGTAAAATTGTGATTCTCATGCGTTTGAAAGGATCACAAATGTTTCCCATTGACTTCAATGGGAAACGTCATACTTGGATGCACATCACATTGCATGCAAGCGCCATGTGATGCCTTTGAAGGTTCCAATGAAAATTGCGCAATTGTGGGGGTATCGGGTGGGCATTTGCGCACGCCCATAAACTTCTATGGTGCTTTTGGTGTGCAAATGTGCACCAAAATAGAGCATGTTGCCTTTTTTTTTTGCGCAGGCGAACTGTGTGCACAAAACCGAAAGTGAGAATGAATCCATTGAAAACAATGGGTTCTATTCTCCACGCAAAGCATGTGTGAAGTCACCCTACAGCTTCAAGCTATTTGTCATTGATATGCATTATCTATACTAAACTGCAATGTGGCTTCTAGTGACTGTAACTAAAGCTGCATTTATATGACTCCAAAAATGTGGCAAGCTCTTCTCTGAACATGGAATATGTTGTCACTTCTGCCGTATGACATTTGATGCCAGCAATGCTTAAGATAACATACTGAGATATATATATAAATATATATATATATATATATATATATATATATATATATATATATATATATATATATATATATATATATATCATGAGGTTAGGGCCTTTGGGTCTCCAATAAACAAAAAGGGGCTCTCAAGTTCACAGCGAGGTCTCTGACATTCCTTGTCACGCATCTTGGATGGCAGTATATCATAGTAAATACATTGGAATGTCTTGTGCATACAGGGGAGGCATCAGATTCCCAATCCACTTCATATATGTCTTTTCTATCCAGCAAATCATAAATCAAAATACGATTTGTATATTTCCACCAACAGCAAGTAGTTTCTTCTGAAGCATCTAGCACAACTAATGAATGATAAGAGATCATCTTGGTAAGTCAAGGTTGCAGTTTGATGTAGCAGTAAGTTCCACGAAAATAAGCAAACTTTGGGGCTCGGATTCCCAACTAGGGTTAGAAAGGGAAGGATGGTACAACCAGTCATACTAATCATCATCATGAGAAGCTACGAAAAGCACACCGTAAAGCCATTAGGGGGAAGGAAGTCGTCAATAAAAATACATGAGAATCTCCTACCATGGGAAGGTTGGAGCTGCAAGGGGTTGAAGTTTGGAAGCAAGTTTGGAGAACTGGTGACATGCTTATGAGTTGATTTAAAGTGACAGACGAAGCACAGTTCAGGATGTTACCGATGTATTGCATGTGTCATTTGGATCTGCACAAGCGATGATTACTGACTTGGGGTATCACAGTAGAGGAAAATCTGATTGTTCTCAGTGAGAGAAACCAAGTAATCTTGTAGATATGATACCTTTTTAATGGCTAACAAAAATACATGATGTTATAGAAAGCTTTCAGATCTCTCAGGGTCCTTCGTCAGGCATAATGGAACAAATCTGAAGACATATTTACTATAACACATGATCACATGGCAGGGCACGAATATGGAATGAACCTCAGATTGAGGTTCTTGCATCAGTGGAGTATATGAAAGGCCTGAAGGAGATTTGCTGCATCACATTTTGCTGCATCACAATAATGCAAGACCTCATAGATCATTCTACAGTCCTGATATGCCCCTTCTGCTTTCAACCTGTTTGGGCCTATGAAGGACAACTTATGTGGTACGATATTTGAAAACCTGAGTGAAATTAAATCAGCTGTAAAGTCATGGGTCAGGGAGCAAACTCCTCAATTTTTCCAAACTGGATTTCATTAAATTGGGTTCAACGACGGCATCAATGTACTGCATGTAATGGTGACTATCTTGAACAGTAGTGTCGTGTTCAAGAGACTTTACGCTATAATCTAGGGCACTTTTGCTTTGATCTGTTCAGTAATAAAGTAGTGATGGTGAAGGCATTGATTCACACTATTTTGAAGTTAATATGCAAATTGGCTCTCCTACATACTTTTGCATACCTTTCCCAAGGAACATTGTTTGTAAAACTCCATATACCAGCTGGATCTATGACAGGACAACCAATACTGACCAAGAGCTTTAAAATGAGTACAAAGGTCACAAATAACCACAAAGTCTTTAAACTTCTGCCTCCAATGAGACCTGGATTCAAATGCTGGCAGGAAACTGTAGCAAATACTGAACTGAGGCCTTTCTAGTTCAATTAGCCTGGACCTCTTTCTGAAGATATATACAAAAAAAGGAAAAATGGATGTAGGCACAACTTTTTTCAGAGAAGCTTGAGATGTTGTGTTTTTCTACACTCCTCCCTTTATATTTCAGACAAGCATACATAAGCACATTTCAGAGCTGTGGCGCCCATTCCTCAGTACTTTGCTGGGATTACACATCCGGCGTTGGTGTGTCCTTCTGGAGAGAAGCAGAGAAATGACTTTAGTCTCCTGGGTAGTGCTCCACGCCTTCTTTTTTTTCATTCTTCACTCTTCACTCACTAGATATCACTTTTCTTCCATAGTCGATTTAATGGCCAAAAGTTCATACTTACCTATGATATAATACTTTTTGGCCAGGAATATTTGTTAGAAAAGAAATTACAAGGTTGGAATGTTTCTTCAATGATGCTTGAGAAAGAATTGCCTGTATACCTGAGGAGGATGCGTCCGCTCAAGAAGCTGTAAGGAGAATTTATGTGTTTACCAAGGAGAAGACAATCTCAGATCTCGTGTAGAAGTCTGGGCCCCCAGGAGAAATACAAAGCACACCAGCCTGTTGCGGTATCAAAGGATTTCTAATTTATTTTAAGGTGTATGTGGTTTATATACCATAAATTACATCACAGGAAAAGTACATACCTCCAAGAATAATTAGAATAAATGATAGGCTGAAAGTAAAATGTTTAACATAAGTTACACCTTTTAAGGTGTAACTATAATATACAAAGAAACCGTTATGATTTCAGCGATAAGGTATGCAAGGGAGGGGGTCTTATCTTCTGTCTGTCTTATCCCGTACTATTCACTGGTATTAAGAAAAGGTTTCGTTTAACCTCTTCACTACTTATACTAGCAGCATGATATATTTTCCTAGTCTACAATCTAATAGCAGAACCATTAACTGATACATTGATCTGCAATCAAGAAAAAGAAAAACACTTCAGCGCTCCGTTGAACTGTATCAATGAATATCAGGATCTTACTTGTTTAGGGGTGCCCGACCTCCTGACACCCCTCATATCCAGGATAGTAGGAAACTCAGTGTAGAAAATCGTGTTCTTTTATAGATCAAATTTAATATATTTAGAATAAAATACAATGCAACGCGTTTCGGCTTGTGCTAAGCCTTCCTCAAGCATGTACAACATAACACAACCTACCTCTATTTATAATAGGCATACAAATGGAAGCAAACAGTCTCATTCTGTCCCGCCCCTAGTGGGTGTTGTCTTCCAATCATTAACATGATAAGAGACATATGTAGCTTTCATAGTACCTTACCCCTAGAGCATTGGCGTCCTCTCGTGTGGGGCGGGCACTGGCCATACGTCACATGGTGGCGTGCCGGCAGTCCTCTGGGAATGCATGATGACAGGTGGAGTCACTCCGGGGGGCGTCCGCGTGATGACGCGGAGCCGTTAGTGGCAGTCGCTCCTAATGACGTCAGTGTGGTCACGTGGCGCCACAGAGGAAGTGATAACGTCCAAGCTGATACATTGATCTACAATTTTCTTAACAGAAGCAGAGTGTCAGAATAATCTACCAAAGAGAAAGAATGTTTAAGAATTTCAAAGTCTTCTACTTCTTCAAGAGAAACAAAGATGAAGATTAGTGAAGGAGACACATGTTTGGAAAAAGCAGGTGGTGCAAATTGAGAAAATAAAGAAAACAGTTGAATCCTTAAGACCCAGGGGCATAACTATAGGGGATACAGAGGATGTGGTTGCACCCGGGCCCAGGAGCCTTAGGGGACCCATAAGGCCTCTGTTCACCATATAGAGAGCCCAGTACTATGAATAAAGCATTATAGTGGGGGGCCCTGTTACAGGTTTTGCATTGGGGCCCAGGAGCTTCAAGTTACGCTTCTGTTCAGACCCACTGCGTAAGGCTGGTGCTGGAAGAAAGATACTTTTTAGGATTCACCTTCAACCCCTCAGCAAAAATAATCTACCCAAAAGAAATAGTTCTGAATGTAAATGGAACCATATTGTAACATGACATAAAGAGAGTTTGCTCTTGAATGAGATAAGACACTTGTAGAGCATGCTCATGGTAGGAAACAAGGATAGTGTTGATGTAGATTGTGACAAATTGATAAAGCCGATTTGGGAACTCATTGACAAAGTTTTGGATAACCAACGGATGGCAGTGGGATTCAAAGTTTTAACACCAGGTTTCCTACTTAGTGTATGAGATGTCTGCGATGAAAATTAATCCTAGGTTAAAAAATAATCAGATTGTACAGTGTGAAACTACAGTTACCAGTAAGACCTTAACAATGGGAAGGGTACGCTGGTTCAAAAACAAGAAGGGTACAACTCATCATCCCACTGCATTCCGTACAAATGAATACAGTACTGACCTAATGCAATCACAGGCAAAATAAACATTTACATTCAGCGACTCACAGGTGATGTCATCTCTGATTGCAGTTATTCTCTTTTCCTTATCGTCTCCATTCTGCCAAAACTGCTATGACGCCTTTATCAAGCTACATTTTGTTTTTGCAGAGTTTTCATCTTAGACAAGATGAAAAATTTGGCATTTTCCTTCTTCAGCAGATCCTTAAGCCCCATTTACACACAAAGATGATCGCTCACAATTCGTTCAAAAGATAGGATGATTGACAGTTTGAGCGATCATTTTGCATAAGCTGCTAATGGGCACTAATGCCCATTAGTAGCTTATTAACTTCATTTGCATGTAAATGAGCATCCCTGAGCTGTATGCAGAAAACAGCAGGTGGTCTGTTATCTGCATACGACCCCTTTGTTCTTCCACAGGACTGCAGCTGAATACAATGTTATCAGCGCTCGCCGTGGAAAATCACAGCCTGCGTTCCCTGCTATCAGCTCTCTGTGGAACAATGGATTTTAAACTCAACTAAAAATCATCGTTCCGTCGAAAAGCTAACGTTGGTAGCATTTACACGCAACGATTATCACTCAAAAGACATCCTTTGAGCGAATTTTGAGTGATAATTGTTATGTGTAAATGGGGCTTTACCCTCTATATTGAGACTACAGTGCCACATTATGTGTCCCTCCTTAACAGTGAGCCCCCATGAAAACTCCACACTGTATACCCCCCTAAAAGAAATGTTGTGTATATAGTGGCCTATAATCTGTACTTCATACACCCTGAAATAAATTATTCTATATATCATGCCCCTCAAGTAAATAATTTATACATATCCCATATCCTTCCCCAATGTAATAAATAATTTATGTGTATTGCCTCTTAAAATAAAAATGTATGCGGTGTCCTCTGAAATAAACAATATATACATAGCCCAGCTACTGAAAAATAGACTGTCTGTCCCTCACCCAAGTAAAAGTTATTTACCTGTCCTGGATCCCTCGTTGTTATCTAGCAATGCAGATCTGGCATCTCCTGGTCTGACCTGAAGGCCCTTTTTCACAGGACGATTATCATTAAAAAAAATTGTTTAAATGGGCAAAAATGTAGAAACAGGCTGCTCGAGCGAACGAGCAAATTCTGACATTGTTCGCTCATTCATACAAGAAACGGACCCCAAGTTCCTTCTGTAGAATTACATAGGTGGCACAATGACATAATCACACCCTGCATCCCAAAAAAAGCACTGAATGGTGTTGATGGGATTCAATGGCTTCCTTGCACTCGTCGGTCGGCCTGATTATTCAGTTGTAACCACGTCCTAAGGATCCGTGATTTAGGATCCTGTTTCTCTCCATTTCCTAGAACCAGTTGTTATTCTGACAACCTATTTGGGAGAGCTAGCCGGCCCACCCACCCCTAATCCCAAAAAATTACAGATGCCAAGTGGCATAACAAGATGTTCATAACAGCCCTCTGGAATATTAGATGTCAACTTTTATTTGTTATGTTCTGTTACAAATCCAATTGTAAGCCCCGCAAAAGTCAGACTTGAAAAATTTTGTTAAATCTTTGAAACAACAGAAACGCGTGGGGGAGCAGCCGGGATTTATATTCACAATCCTATTCACCAAGAATAGTCCAGCATCAGATACGTCATTTTGAATGGTACCATGCTCCAGGCTTTCCTTTACATATGCAGACATGACCTTTGTTTCAAGAAAAGAGAAATGATAAATGTCACCTCTAGGAAGTGACCAGGTGAAAGATCAATGGGATTATTGCATAAGTGTGTCCCTTCCAGGTCAGATCCCTTCTGATTGGTGATGGGTGCAGACAATGTATGTAGTCAAAATGGAACTGCCATGGAGCATACAGAGGCTCAGTTGGAAAATGGGACCAGAATTTGAACTCGAAAAGCAAAGTAAACCAGAATGACAACTGAGGGCCAAAAGAGCCATGAACCAGAGACAAAGCCATGAGTCAGAAGAACCAGGGAATTAATGAAGGAAAAGCAACTACAAATGCTAAAGGACAACCTGGCAATAATAATTAGGCTAGTTAAGTTTAAATAGAAGTCTTGATGACCTCATCATTAATGGACAGAAGCAAAACATGGCCACTAGGCAAGAAGAGGGAAGACTCAGAACAACACAAGTGGCACCACATTGCCATGGCTATGTTATCTCTCTGAAAACAGAAACCCACTATAATAGGATTATGGCCACTATGCTACTGTTGTAGGGGTTATATATCTGCCTACATCCATATGATAGATAGATAGATAGATAGATAGATAGATAGATAGATAGATAGATAGATACGAGATAGATAGATAGATAGATATGAGATAGATAGATAGATAGATATGAGATAGATAGATAGATATGAGATGCACAAATCTTGCATAAATATGAACCCCATTCTATTGAATGGGGTCATATATATGAGCATTGTTTTCTGGCATGGCACTGCGATGTGATGCTGTGTGGGAAATAAATCATGGCATGTTCTATCATGCTGCGTGCTCTCACATCGTACCGCCCACTGTTTTCAATGAGACTGGCGGCAGCACTGCACCACATGCTACGTGCACGCGATGCTATGTGAGGTCTCCTCTTGAAAACAATGGGAGAAACTCCACAATCCCCAAATTGATGTGAGGCAGTTTGACATAAAAACGCCTTGCATCCATGGGGAATTCACATGTTGGCAAGTGCCATATCATGCCGTGATTCATTGCCTGATATCACGCTCACCCGTGTGAAGTTAGCCTTAGAGTGGCTTAACATGAGCATATGCACATGGCATATCATATGCATAGGTTTTGCTTGTGTAATACGCTGTACAAATCTCCCACAGGCTGCCATGTTGCTGCTCTCTAGAATTGAGTGAAATACTCACTCAAGAAAAATTGCAGCATGTTCTATCTTGGCATACACGCCAAGATAGAGCATGACGATTGGCGGCACACAGCAAGTATGCAATATCATTGCGTACTTGCTGCATGCCACTCGCGTGTCTCTTCTGGGTGCCATGCAGCAAATTATGGCCATCTTAGATAGGCCTTATTTTGACTGGCAGCATAGTTAGGATCCCTTGCTGGTGAGTGAGAGATCCTGTATGTTAGTGGGAGGTCTTGAAACAGAGTGATAAAGACTAAAACCACCGTGGAAGGCATCGCGAGAATCTGCCCTTTTCTTATCATGGACATGCTAAAAACGCTTACTGTTGCCCTCATCCACACTCGGCTCGATTTTTACAACTCGCTGCTGATCAGCCTCCCCCGCACCAGACTCTCCCCCCTCCAATCCATCCTGAATGCAGCAGCCAGGCTCATCTTCGTGTCCGTCCGTTACTCGGACGCCACTGCACTGGCTGCCCGTCAAATACAGAATCCAATTTAAACTCACTACCTTCATCCACAAAGTCCTCCACAGCACCGTCCCGTCCTACATTGCTTTTCTCATCTCAATCCACCACCCAGCCCATGCCCTCTGCTCCACTAATGAAATCAGACGAAGTGCCCCTTTAATTTGAACCTCTTATTCCCGCCTCCAAGACTTCTCCAGAGCAGCACTGGTCCTCTGGAACGCACTACCCAAATAGTATCCGGGCAATCCCTGATACAGAAAACTCCAGGCATGCTCCTAAAACGCACCTCTTCAGGGAGGCATACCATATCCCCTAAACCAACCCCCCGTACTCCGTCTGATAAAATGCGACCTGTCCTACTGAGTGCAATCCCTGCTAGCCACAATCAACCACCTGCTGTAACAATTTGACCATTGTCTGTGTACAGCATCCCTCACTCTCCACCCCGCCATACCGTGCACACCTCCACCTCGCCATACCGTGCACACCTCCACCTCGCCATACCGTGCACATCTCCAGCCCCTTTACCTTCTATGTCACCCTATTACTTATGTAAGCTCGTTGGAGCAGGACCCTCACCCTACTGTTTCCATCAATTGATTACATGTAACTGTGGTTTTGTTTGTGTCCCTCTGTCTTGTAAGCGCTGCGGAATATGTTGGCGCTATATAAAGATTATTATTATTTAAGACTTCTTTGGCGGTTTAAAGGCGTACAATATCATAATGATGAGGCTTTCAGTCCAGAAATATTGTGACTTTTCCTGCAGTAGTGTGCAGTATATCCAGTAGCAGCATTGACTGTGACAGCTTACATAATCCGAGATAAAATTAAATCTATACACCTAAAGCCGCCAGAGGGAGTCATTTTGACTCCATATTGTATATACTCTATTTCATGGAAGGAAAATGAGAAACATAAGAATTTTCTAGACTTTTCTGATGTTTCCCCTCTTTTTTCTTCTGTGCCGCCCGAGAGAAGGGGCACTTTGTGTACTCTGGGGTAACTAAGTAATGTTGTATATGTTTATATAGGTGAGCTGAATAGTGTCTGCTATTACTTCTTTGCTCCATATGACAAAGGCTGGTGGTGGTCTAATGCCGGAAGACATTTAGAAAGAACTGTGAGATCTTCCGATGATGGATCTGGGATCCATAAATGCATGTGTGCTATAGAAGTAACAGGGAAAAGAGTAAAGGGGTAGAAAGTCCTGGCCTCAGAAAGCATATCTCGATCAATGAATGCAACAGTGACCTTTAGCAGTGAAGCAATCAAGAAATATAGCCCAAGCTACTAATGACAGCCGCAGAAGGAAGAACTGCCAGGTACGAGTTGGCTGCAGCAAGAAGTCCAAGACATACAAGTCCCGTGACAAAGATGGTGTGTGGAAAGTGAGCGGCCTTATCTCAGCGCCGCCAACAGTCTGTTCAGTACAGTGCAGTACTTTGTTAATAATTCTGCGGTGTATGTTACATGAAATATACAGTAATTGTTCTTCAACATGAACATGTTTTTTCTCATAAACATAAAACAATGGGCTTCACTTTGGCGTAGTTGTGCACACAAAATTTGTACGCACAATAGAACACATTGTTTTCACTGCATTCGTTCACATGTCCGTATTTTTCTTGCACATTTTGGTCTCGCAAAAATATACGTAGCATGCACTGTTTATATGTGCAACAAATGTCCTCATAGAAATCCATGGGGATGCGCAGATGCTAGGAGATGCATGATACGCTGTGTAATTGCGCAGGAAAAGAACACATCTTGTACTCATTAGACTGACAAGCTATTTCAATTGGTTGCAAGCATCAGTGCGTATTTTGTTGCACTCGCAAATGCGCATACCTTGTGGGCTCAAAAACCAGTCAAATATACGCCAATACAAGCACAAAAAAAAGCTATTTTTTCCCAGATAATAAACTGACACTACAACAGCAGATCGAGCAGTAAAGGAATCACAATGGTTCTAGTGTTAACCCTTTCCAATCCAATTTGTATCCTGGTTTTCCTAGGGGGCTTACTCTTTTTCTGCCGTTATATAACGGCGCTATATGCTGGCTAAAGCCAGCACTGCATGAGGTGACACGTTGGATAGGCTCCGACAGCAGAGAGGCTGGCAATATACAGTAAGAGAACCTCGACGGACATCTTCCAACAGCAGAGAGGCTGGCAATATACAGTAAGAGAACCCGACGGACGTCTTCCAACATCAGAGCTGTACAGCCTTAAATCATAATGTCTTCAGAGCTTAGACAGTGGATTGCAAAGGGGTAAAATGGGGAGGGACTGTGCTAAGAAGTATAGTGTGTTCTAGTAGTTTGAGTCCGGAGCAGAGAAACTCAACCAATATGGAAGTTCCAAGCAGACGACACAATTACCCTGCAGAACAACAACAATAACATAGTATGTAAAGCCGAAAAAAGACATATGTCCTTCCAGTTCAGCCTATTACCCCCCATGTTGATCCAGAGGAAGGCAAAAAAATCAAACAATAAGGTAGAAGCCAATTTAAGGGAAAAAAATCCTTCCTGACTCCAATCTGACAATCGGAATAATCCCCGGATCACCGACCCTTCCACCAAGGGTTCTTCAGAGAAAGGGCAGTACCGCAGTTAGTAAGCCAACCGCCAGCAGTTTGAACTATTTGTACATATGTTTTATGAAAGTGCCTCCATGTGAGTAATCAAATATTTGAGTTACAACAAGCCTCCTAAGGTATTTTACACGCTGGCCAAAGACGGAGGCGGGCCTTACCCTAAAAAACCATTCTCCTAAGGTAATATATTTTTGGAGTTGTAGAGTATAGCGCAAAGTCTGCATTGGAATACGGCCTGGGGTAGGATAAAGTCCGCCTTGTTTAGGGTCTTGTGCTACATGTAGTAACATCATTTTGTGTTGCATGTAAAGGGAGACATTTCATGTACGGCTTTGTTGGACGGAGCGCAGAATGTTTTTTTCTCTTGGCAAATTCCAAGTTGCAAATGTATTCAATTCAGCCATAATTCTGACAAATTAGTTTTTCATACTTTTGCAATAGTTTACATAGTGTGATTAAAAGTTCATATGTTAATCTAGACGGTTACCGATGTTATTACTTGTTGGTCATGGCAAACACATAAAATGTTGTCAGTAGTTTCTAAATATGCAAAGCAGTGAGGTGGATGTGTTGTTGATATTCTATGGAGAACCTACAAAACCACAATGGCATCGAAGAAGGATATTTTCAACATGCATCAAGGGAAAGTTCCTTGAGATTTATAAATGGACTATCTACAACTGACATGTATAATAGAGTGAGGCATAAATTTACTGCCTTTCATTTGAGTTACCTCTTGGCAGAATTAAAACAACCATGAATAAAAAGAATTAGGATCTATCATCACCCAATAAAAGAAATCATGCAGGTTAGACGATAGTCTCATTTCACATTCATAAACTACATTTCCAATTTCATATTTTTGGTGGAACAGCTTTGCTATTTAACAGCCCTGTGCAGTCACTTCATATAATTTTATTCATATTTGGCCAGAGAGCAAACAGAAAATGTGGATTAAAAGGAAATGCTACTCTAAGGTATTGTTTTTTATCTAAATATTGCTTTTACTAGTCAAGGTCAATGGACGCATTTAGTGTATGCTTGCATACAGGAGCTTCTAGTATTTGACTATGCATTGGACACATTTACTTACCGCCCAGCGCCTGAGCCAAAGTTGATGGAGCCACGGACGGCCCAAGGAAATGTTCACACGAATTACATGACCACCACCATCTTGTGTCATGTGGACGCAAAAAACATCAGTCTTTAGGTGGTTTCACTTTCCTGCTCTGTTTGGGGAGCAGGAAATGGCAATCCCTGCGACCGAATAGACGGAAGAGAATAGCACCAAACGGACCCCATTGACTATAATGGGGTCAATTCAGATTCCGTTCAGCTACCAGGCTTTTGGACAGAAGGAAAGGCTCTGCATGCAGCGCTTTTCCTTCCGGTATTTTGAGCTGGATCTATGACGGAACCTCCAACCCGAAGGTTCCAAAGCAGATGTGAAATTGGCCTTTAGTGTTTACATAATACTTGGACCATCGGTGGCTTTCTGTTTCAGAATGGAGGTAAAGTATACACAAAGTTGTAGCAGTTTGAGCCAAATATACAGGTTATGGTATGGCCTTTTAAGAAGTTTCTATATAAAGTGCCCAACCCCTTTAACTCCCACTTACTGCAGCCTTCATAAAGCACAATCTCTCTACCAACATTACAATAAGGAAGTGTGTATTTCTCAAATAAGGTCACTTTCAGTAAAGTTTTTAAATCTAAACATAAATAGCTATAACGTTTCAAAAAGAACAAACCCATTAGGTGAGTTTTCCTAAGTAAAGTATACTGGAATTCTGGTTCTAAATGCACCAAAAAACTAGCACACTTGCTATACACTAGATTAATTACTCGTTTTAGACATTTTCTGTGCTAGCATTACCTTGGTTAGTTATTCCTTTCTATCTGAAACTCCTGGCCTCTTTCTCCTCAGGTGGGTCATGTGATCTCAATTCTGACCATCTCAGATTTACTTGGGTTTATGTATTCACAAATTAGTCAGTTTCTCAGTCAGCATAATACCTTTGTGATGAACCTTACCACAGAAACAGCTTAAGGGCTCAGTCACACGGGCGCATCGGCACCCGTACACCGGCGCCGATGCGCCCGTGTGACTGACAGTTAGAAGACGGCCATACCTGAAGACGGCCGTCTCTCTCCAGCGCTGATCATAGAACACATGACCGGCAATGGAGCCGTTCACATGTTCTTCCTCCTGGTGCTGCAGAGAGACGGCCGTCTTCAGGTACGTCTGTCTGCTGGCTGCCGTCATACGGGCGCATCGGCACCCGTACACCGGCGCCGATGCGCCCGTGTGACTGACAGTTAGAAGACGGCCATACCTGAAGACGGCCATCTTTCTCCAGCGCTGATCATAGAACACATGACCGGCAATGGAGCCGTTCACATGTTCTTCCTCCCGGCGCTGCAGAGAGACGGCCGTCTTCAGGTACGTCTGTCTGCTGGCTGCCATCACACGGGTGCCGATGCGCCCGTGTGACTGAGGCCTAAAGGTGGGCACATACACTCTTATTCACATTTACTGCTGATGATCACACAGAGCTCCTGTCACATGGTTATAACAGAGGAGATCACAGCTCACCTTCCTGACGCTATACTTATGGTCCCTAGCTTGTTTTAAAGAATATAGAAGCAAATAAAAAATGTAAGTTGTCCCCCCCACCAGGCGGAGATGGTACAAGCTCTAACTGATGCATCATGGGATTGATAGCATAGAATAGTGCAAGCAACATAAAGATGGTGACTGAAAAGCATCAGACAGGGGCTGCACTGCATGGAAGTGACTGCAATATACAGAGGAAACTGCTAGAGTGTAACAGGCAATCAGGTGCACAGTACAGGGATGAAAACATGAGTTTTCAATGAAATGGCCTTTTAAAGGGAAGCAATCTATTTTCTGTCTGTAAGTATATTCACACCTAAATATTATGAAATAGGAATGAGTTTAGTTTCTTCTCAGGCATGCGGATTTATAATATATGCCATACATGTCCAAGATGAGAATTGCTCTTAACCCTTTCCAATCCACTCTCTGACCTCTGAAGACATTATGATTTAAGGCTGTACAGCTCCAAAGTTGGAAGACATCCGTCGGGGTTCTCTTACTGTATATTGCCAGCCTCTCTGCTGTCAGAGCCTATCCACCATGCCACCTCATGCAGTACTGGCTTTAGCCAGCAAATAGCGCCATTGTATAACAGCAGAAAAGGAGTAATCCCCCTAGGAAAACCGGGATACAAATTGGATTGGAAAGGGTTAATACTACGGACACCCTATATACTGCGTGGAGTTGTATGTGCAAGCAAATACCTACTTTCATGTCCCAAAGAATCTTAGCCTAGGAACAGAACTGCAAGAAAGACTACATTACATAGTTAAACCACTGTCTGCGAGCAAATCAGCTCAAATCCAAGAGATCCTTTGACATTTCTTGGAAAGTTTTGAGAACCCTATCTATTGCGAATGGTTGTATTCTGGTACTTTATACACAGAGCACGCTCATATTACAAGCCAAATAAAATGTGTGATGAATTAGTTATTTCACACTCAAGGAGAATTTTGCAGGGAATTCGCAAAACATTAGCAGGTTGAGCCAACAATGCACTTAAAAAGTGTTTTCAGTAACAGTTCCTTCTCGCCTGAGTGATCTTTTCTGTAATGTTTAGTTAACAGAGATTGTTCGCTAATATTTGACCACATACAGTTGCTGGGAATACTAGTTCTTTATAGAAAGTAACACGAGATATTTCCTGTCTTAATCTCTTTTAATCAAGTTTGTTTGTGCAGAAAATGTCTTTTCTTTCACAAAGATGTCAAATGGATCCTAATTTCGGCTAATATGACACATTCTTCTCGGGGAGACATGTTCCAATGAAAACGACAAACTGCTTTGATAATATTGCCACTGAAATATGAAGTTCTTCCAATTAGACTGTCATTCTTAATTAGATTGTCAAGCCTCCAATTAATCTTCGAACTTTAGAAAAGAATACCCCAACCCCCCCCCCCACCCCCCACCCCCCAAAAACCCCTGACGGATTGCAGGAGTTTGTATAGGGTAGGGTAATGGGAGTAATATGTGTATGCCTTTGTTAGGAAGCTAGGCAACACATATGGAGATGGTTAATATTTCATCTTCAGATGACATACTTAATACAATATTTTCTCAGCATTTTCGAGCGTCTTTAATTTCATAATTTCTGTTTTGGTAATGTCAACATTCAGTACATGTTACATTCGTAGACTGGATCCAATTTTGGCTTGAGACTAAACTAATAGTTTTCAACCTTATGAACCCCTAGACATACTGTTCACTTTTATTTGTTTTCACTGATACATAACTGAGAAACTACAGGTTAGGCTTCAGCTAGGAACTTCAAAGCATAGTCTGAGTGGGTATAGGTTACATTTGTCCGACCACAGCAGGAATTTGAGGAGACTCTACATTTAGTTTAAGAAATCGTAACAACCTCGTGTCAACAGCTAATATGGGACTATAATTTGTCAGCCCTATCATCTTACATTGCTCCAGGTGGAAAAATCTCCACTGCAGCTTTATAGAACATGGAAGTTGCCGTGATATGGATTGGACGTGTCCGTTTTTTGCCTTCGATAAAGATTCATTGTTTTCTATGATCACTTGCAGCATTTTTAACTTACATATATGTCCCAGTTTACTCTAATTTATGTCCCTCTAATTTGCATAAGCCAAATTTGTTTTAAATATAATTACCGTATATACTCGAGTATTAGCCGATCCGAGTATTAGCCGAGACAATAAGTTTCACCACAAACAACTGGGAAAACTTATTGACTCGAGTATAAGCCGAGCTATACTCGAGTATATGCTAGGTAAAAAAACCCTCCATACTCACCTCCCAGCCGGCGTCTGTGTCTGTGCGACAAGCTGCTTGAATTCTCCCCGCTGTCATCCCCCGCCGTCCTCTCTGCTCGGCTCTGTCAGCGCTGTGTAAGTAAGCGCTATGATTGGATTGAGCGCCAGCCAATCACAGCCGGCGCTCGATCCAATCACAACGCTTACTTACACAGTGCTGACAGCAGGGGATTTGAAAGCTGAGCAGAGGGAGGGCAGTCGGGAGAATTCTAAAGCAGCTTGATTGGCTGTGAATGATCGAGTGCCGGCTGTGATTGGCTGGCGCTCGATCCAATCACAGCTCTTACTTCCACAGTGCTGAGGGCAGGGCATGACAGAGACAAACAGAGAGGATGGCGGGGGATGACAGCAGAGAGAATTCAAGCAGCCTGACGCACCCCCGCCACAGACACAGATGCCGGCTGGGAGGCGAGTATGGAGGTTTTTTTTTAACTTTTCCCTCACTCAAGTATAAGCCGAGGGGGGCTTTTTCAGCACAAAAGCATGTGCTGAAAAACTAGGCTTATACTCGAGTATATACAGTAGGTCTAAATTTACAGATAAACTTTATTTGGAGGATACTTCTCGTAAATGGAACTGTTTATTGGCTTAGTTGTGGTCAGTTCACCCTGCTCCAGTACATGATGGGTTTCAGAAACTTTATATTTGTAGACGGACTTTTCGTCTTCACAGAAGCTATTGGAGTAATGAAATCTATAGCCACCTTCTCTAAAGTGTTCTGGGGGATGGAATATTTAGTAGGCCACTGGACTTGGGTAAGGAAAGCAATGAAAGGAATGCAAGACAGTCACGCCCTAACACTTATTGAACCATTCATTCAAGAAATGGTGCTGAATATTTCTAACAGAGAACAAGGAAGGAAGCATATCAGGGAAGGGGGGACAATAATCACCAGTATTGGGCCCTTTCCACGAACAACACAACAATGGATCAACTGAGGGTGGAAGCTGAAGGGTAGCAAAGTTCTCAGTGAATGTCATCATTTACTGATATCACCTTCAGGTAAGAAAGATGATGGATCATTCAAGATCTTGTGCTTTCTTTATTTCGGGAATAACCCTAAAAGCGAAGAAAATACAAAGAAGTCATTATATGGCTGTGCAACACCTCTTCCATCAATTTACCGGAGACAGTGGATGGACACAGGAAGCTGAAATTAGACTCTGTTTTGATTAAACAACCTGACCTAATGCGAAAGGAATTGTCACGTCTGCTTTGAGTGTGCAAACCAAAAAATAATCTCTCTGGCAATGTTCATACTACACTACCAGCAACACTAGTTATACGTGGTAAAGAAAACAAAACAGGAGAACCTTCCCTACTGGGCACTAGATGGTGACAGGCCCTACCTAATAGTGAATGACCCGCCCTGATAAGGACGCATCCACCCTTGTTCTTAGGGCACTCACTAACCCTGCAACCTTTAACAAATGAATACCACTGTTCAAATAAGCACAGTGCTTATCTTATGAGTTGCTGGGACAATCGCAGAACCCAGTTGCTGGATGAACCATGATCCAGCAATGTTCACCTACACCAGCAGAAGGAGACTGTGAAAGTTAGATGAAGCCATGCTGTAACCTTATCCTTGTATCTATCTAAGTCAAGTCATCTTCCCTCTTTAACTTAATGGTCAAGATGGAAATGTCCCAAAGACGGTGATGACTGGATTTTTCTTAATATAGTCCTCCAAATTTTTTAGTATATTGGCTTACTCAGATTAATTCTCAATGGCCTTTCAAAGCATAGACCTCACTGCCAAAGAAACCCCCATTTGCATTGTGTACAGCACCAAAATTACAGGACTACTTATATCCCCTCACGTTGATTAGAAGCTGAGCCACTGAACAACTATGACCTGCTATCCGGGACAAGAAGGCTGAACTGATAAAACACCTGTCATACAACTCTTACTTACCTGCCAAAAAGAAACCCATCATGGAACACTCTGACTCACACATCAGTCAAATTATAAGACCGTAGTAGACTGATTGCATCTGTTCTAGTTCTTCTAGCAAATCAGCAGTAAAAATAGATGTAGGTCAACTTGATGTCTGCAAGAACTCCATGAACAGTCCAATTCTTGATCCGCCACTAGGGAAATAGTACACTCCATTAAGCCCAATGTAAATTACTCGATTGAACAATTGACTTCTGACAAACCAGATACATCAGGGAGAAGTACATTGATGGCACCTTTGCTGAGCTCACTGACTAAGATAAAGAATTCTCTAATGTCCATGTCTATGGTCCTCCTGGGTTGTGCCTGAGATACTGACCAAGACAGAAGTTTGCATTGCATACTTTTTTGATGGCTCCCTTATAAGGATTTCTTTTATGTGGCTGCTTCAATGGCAAGTACTCTGGACTTGAGAAGTCACTCATTGATTAAAGTTTATGAGGAATCTCGAAACAGTAAAGTTTTTCAAGATCCAGCCACCAATCAGATTTTAAAGCATATCCAGAGCATATACCATAAAATTGTGTCACAAGAAACTATTCTACTTATTTTAATTAATTGGAAGAACACTGGACATTTTTGGCACCCTGTATGTAAATGCCCAGTCTCAAGTCATCTGGGTGGTGTCTACAGCTCCCCTTATCACTGTATCATCATACTAATAATGCCTCTCTTCTCGACTGCTATCTCTCCCAGCTTTTGACGTCATTGCCAGTCAAACTAAAATCCTGTGCACGTGTCATGTACAATCTCTTCACATGTTCTCTACATGCGCAGTGAAGCTTCGTGTATATACCTTGACTTCACCATGCATGCGCCAGAAGATATGAGCTGGTGGCGGCACGGCACATGCACAGCATTTCATAGCAACAAGCAATGAAATCAGGAGCCGGGAGAGGAGAACTGGATGGTCTACTGACACAGTGCCTTGGGATGCTACAGGCACTACATGGGTGACGTAAGACTGGGTATTTACATACAGGGCGCGAAAGAATAAAAGTAAGAACTGGCGGTGACTCTTATTCTGTGTTTTTAGACAAATACATGTGTGTAATCTTTTGAACATGCTTGTCTTCTCATTGGGGTCAGAAACGCTCTTTTCTCCTTAGGGAGAGCAACTATATACTATAAACTAAGTGAGGAGACTCAAATGGCCACGCACGCTCCTCTGGGTAATATGCAAATAAGGGAGATGGAATAAATCCTCCACAGTGCCACCTATTGAAAGGCAGCATTCCTTCGAGTCAAAGTGGGACTTTTTATACAAGTCTTCTTACAATGACTGGGAATCAAAAGCAAAGCCAGACTCCATGTACATACAGCTGTTTCCGGGTTTTACAATGACTGGGAATCAAAAGCTGTAAACAGCTGTATGTACATGGAGTCTGGCTTTGCTTTTGATTCCCAGTCATTGTAAGAAGACTTGTATAAAAAGTCCCACTTTGACTCGAAGGAATGCTGCCTTTCAATAGGTGGCACTGTGGAGGATTTATTCCATCTCCCTTATTTGCATATTACCCAGAGGAGCGTGCGTGGCCATTTGAGTCTCCTCACTTAGTTTATAGTATATAGTTGCTCTCCCTAAGGAGAAAAGAGCGTTTCTGACCCCTGTCCCAGGCCTCTCACTAGCAAAAGCCAGACTCCTACTGTACACTGATGATGGGCAATAACCCGGAAACAGCTGTATGTACATGGAGTCTGGCTTTGCTTTTGATTCCCAGTCATTGTAAGAAGACTTGTATAAAAAGTCCCACTTTGACTCGAAGGAATGCTGCCTTTCAATAGGTGGCACTGTGGAGGATTTATTCCATCTCCCTTATTTGTCTTCTCATTATGCTACTTCATGGTTGGCTCATCTATGTACAAATATTTTTTTTATCAAAAAATGTTGCACATTTTTGATACGTTTGACCCATTGTACAAAACCTCTTAGCAACTCCACTATGTATACAAACTCAAAACTGTCAATGAAGACACTTATTAAGTTAGTGATAGACAATGTTAAAGTGTCATCAGACCTCCTTGCCCCTTCTCTGCCATAAATTCAGTGGCAAATCTATCTTGAGTTGAAATAATCAGAATCAAGCTGGTTTCCAAAGAACTACTGATTGACAACCTCATTGTAAGGCCTCTTTCACACGAGCGTCACTGCGACCATCTGAAGTATTGGATTCCAATGCATTTGTTTAGATGGGCGATTTTCCGGCTTTTACGCACGGCCAGGAAAGATAGGACTTGTTCTGTCCTTTGCTGGAATATGTCGGCTGTTCCCATAGACTCCTATCCAGAGCATGGAGCTACTGCTCGGTTTCAAGTGATAGCGGCTTGATAAAGACCTATGCTGGTCGAAACGTTGTCTATATGTCTATCAATGGAACAATGAAGGCTCTTTTTCAACTGAAGCCATCTGCACCATTTATGCTGCCACAACATACATTATCTTGAACCCATAGACTCCTATAAGAGCTGCCGGAAAAGGGAAATGGGAGGGAGTTTAGCAGCGTCCGCGTTGCTAAAGTCCTTCCCCTTGCTGGCAGCTCCCATAGGCTGGGGAGGGAGGGGGAGGGAATTTAGCATGGCAATCGCTACTAAAGTCCCTCCCCTTGCCGGCAACTCCCATAGGCTTCTATGGGAGCTTCTATTGCCACTATCAGCCGGCAAGGGGAGAGACCTTAGCAGCTATAAGGTCTCTCCCCCCAGCCCATGGAATTCCAGTCTGTGGCGTATATATGCAGCAGCTCAGCCATGTAAACAGGCAACAAATCCAAAGATTTAGCCGCAACTTGGTCGTGGCTTACTGCCATTCATCCGATACAGTTGCGCCCATGTGAAATAGGCCTAAAACAGTGGTTGCTAGGGAGTGTTTTCCTAGCAACCAGACCTTCTGACAAACCTGTCACTTTACTGTCAGCAGAAAGAGGAGATATCAGCATAACATCAGTTAAACATTGGCATTCTTTATGCTCCACTGTTACTTATCACATTTTTCATTTGTTATATATTTTTTTAAACATATGCAGAAACCCTCTTTAAAGGAATGTATAAACGGCACAAATCACTTTTTTTTTTTTACATTTTATTTTTGGAGACTCAGAATTTGATCCAAGTTCCATTCTGTGTAATCAAGGTTTAGCTTCAACATGATTGCTGAATTGCTTCTAAATTGAAGACATATGTCTAAACACTGACGGCCGCTCTATTCCAAGATGGTGTTTGTTAAGTTTTGATCCACTGGGGCTACATTCAACTTTTGCTGTGTTTGATGCACTTGGTAAAACTTTCGTATAGTCGGAGCAGCATGTGAATGTGTACAGTATGTAGAATAAGATGAGAGTACTTTAAAGCACAAGTACCTAAGTGATTTTCGAGTGATTTGTATGTATTATTCAAGCTCGCAGTTCCTTACGCCGGATGGAAGTGTTACCTTAAAGTCAATGATATTCAGCTTTACAATTCAACAGCATATGCTTTCATTTTTGCACCTAAGATTTAGCATTAAGAAAACCATAACCTCCCCTCCTTGTTTGTCCTGAAAGCATTCCAGGATTGTTAATTATACGTCGGATGATTACCATACCATATGCTGCTCACTTTTAATTTGTTTGACCTCCGTGTTTCGTGAATAATGTCATTGCAGGCTTCACTCGAGCCTCAAGAATTGCTTTAAACTGAGACATTATTTTAGCAAGTATGACTTGTAAATGTGATCCCTTGTATGGCAATTAGCTTTAAAAACACTTACTACAGGTTTCATATGTTCTTTTTCTTGCTAAGTGAACAGTACTCGCTTTCTCTCCTTTTCTTGGCTCTTTTCCTTCATGTCTTCTTGGATCAAAAATGTCAAGATCCAGAACTGCAGACCCATCAAGTGTCCTACAATGAAATAATATTCATGTAAATGATAAACACTGCAAGTTGATTGATTTTTTTTGGTGTGTGTTGATTTTGATATCATCAACTCGGGATTTATTTTCGACCCAGAAGACCCAGACAAAAGCTTTTTCACATAGCAGTATTTTGCATCAGTTAAGGTAAGCCAATGACCAGGAGTTAAGCAAACGCAGAGGGAAAATAGAATGGAAACACTTGTATCTTTTGAGTATTTTTGGATCCACCCCGGGTTTTAGCTTAGAAACCCTGATGCAAAATACTGATCGAAGTATTGTTGTGTGAATGTGGTTTTACAGGTAACAGCCAAAGGCGTAACTATAGGGGGTGCAGAGGTAGCAGTCGCTGTCGAGTCCTGGAGCTTAGAGGGACTAAAGGCCCTTCTATTAGCTCTTCTATAAATGCATATAGATGCTTGAGGGGACCATACTACAAAATTTGCATCGGTCCCCCTATATTTACCATCTACCTATTCTTTTAAGATTCTAGCAATGTCCCTAGCTGTTGGAGTTGCATTGATGGGTTTCTTATAAGACCTAAGGATGCTGAGTAAAGTTGTGTAAGGCGCCCTATGCTGAACTTTTGTATCCAGGCCCCTAAGCCTTTAGCTACACCTCTGCATTAGGCCTTCAATTATGGTGTGTATCTCCTTTTATTACAGAATTAATAAGCTTTATTAAGATATAATTGTGGAAAATCCTTTTGAACAATAAGATACACCATTAATAAACGGAATGAGAGGGCTGGAATACCCAGAGAGGCTATCAAAATTGGCAATATTCACCCTGAAAAAAGGTGACCAAATAACTATGTATAAATCCATGAGGGGACGATACAAGGATCTCTCCCATTATCTGTTTATACCCAGGACTGTGTCGGTAACAAGAGGGCATCTGCTACGTCTGGAAGAAAGTAGGTTTTATCACCAACACAGAAGGGGGTTCTTTACTGTAAGAGCAGTGAGACTGTGCAACTCTCTGCCTGAGGACGTGGTGATGGCAAAATCGATAGAGGAGTTTAAAAGGGGACTAGATGTCTTTCTAGAGCGCTATGATATTACAGGCTATAGACATAAGGTGACCAGTGGGGTTGTTGATCTGGGTCTTGCATTTAGGTAAATACTCAAACGTTGATCCCGGGATTATTCTGACTGCCATTATGGAGTCAGGAAGGAATTTTTTCTCCAAATGAGCTAAATTAGTTCCTGCCTCATTGTTTTTTTTTTGCCTTCCTCTGGACCAACAAGGGGAAGGGGAGGTTGAAGCAGGCTGAACTAGTTGGACATTGTCTTCATTCAGCCTAACATATTATGTTACTATGTAACACAATATAGCAACAGTACAACAATAATAACCTTTATATACCATCAATATATTCCAAATCAGTTACATGTGAAGCCAAAATCATACATTACGTGCAATAGTAAACTAATAAAAAACAGGACTGAGGGCCTGGCTTGCAAGAGCTTACAATCTATGAGGAAATAGGGAGACACGAGATGTACAAGTGCTTGTTCTGCGTAATGGTCCAGCCAACTTTTTCTAAATAGGATAATATAGGCAAAATGCATGAGCCAGTCACCAGCTGGTATCTGCATATATAGAAGTATATTTGAGTACATGGAATGTTGGGGATAATGTTAGATCAATGAATTAGCCTCTTAGTGAAAATGTAGAAGGGGTGTTAACTAAAAAGAGACCATGGAATTTGTTAAGCCTGCATAAGAAGATATGCTTTTAGGACACACTTAAAACTGTTAATATTTTTATTAACCTTATTGCCTTGGGTAGCGCATTCAAGGGAACTGGTGCAGCTCTTGAAGAAATCATGGAGAAGGAATCAGGAAATTTGGCTTATGCAAGAACGTAGTCTAACCTTAGTAGCAAAGCAAGGAGAATGGGTAGAGCAGTAGACAGAGATCAGCATGGAGATATAAGGCGGTGCAGCACTGGAAAGTTTAAATTGTATTCTTTATGGTGCTTTTAGACAGGACAATCTGTCCGGCAACAGATGCTCGACAGTCCGTCCCATCGATAATCTTTCCTGTGCTTTTACCCAGAAATGAACATAGCTAATGAATGGAGGTGGAGCAGACCGAGGATCATTCACATTAAGTAGGCAATTGTTCATAGTTCCAGATATGTTCTTCTTCCAGCGCAATTACACAGTGTTTCACGCATCTCCTTGAGTATTGTGAACGCATTTGTGCACCCTTAATGACTTCTATTGGGACTTTTGGTGCACAAATATGCAGGAAAATAAAGCATGTTCTATTTCTTTTTTGCGCAGCTGAAATACGCGCTCAAAAGACAGGTATGTGAATGAACCCATTGAAATCCATGTGTTCTATTCATTGCGTAGTGTGCACTCAAATTTCGCGAAAACATCCATGTGAAGCCGGCCTTAGAACTGTTATGTTTTTATTTTATTTTAAGCAGTTCTTCCAATTTTTTGGCTTAATATGTACGAGTTACGAATTTCCACATTGTTTCGTATAGCATAGTATTAATATATAATTTACGTCGATCTGTTAACTACTTTATAGCATTTACCATGCGAATGTTATAGAAAGCAGTGGAGAGTCTAAGCTGACAGGGGTGTTGAAAGGCATTGGTAATTTCCTATGCATGAATATGCTTTTTCTAAACAGGACTTCTGAATGATGAGATTTCACAGCCCACAAGTCAAGATGATATCCCCAAAGTACAATGTTTCATATTTAACCTATTCTTCCACCAGGTGTGTAATAGAACATGTATAACATTCCTGAAAAATCAGACAAGCTGCTTTGGTCTAGGGAGGTATAGCATTGGTTTTATATTACTTTTGTTTACGTACTTTCTCCTTAATACTCCTCACTCAACTTCCATGACCTCGCTTTCTCTCCTGAGCACCCTCTTCATTTCTCAAATTGATTCCCTTGTTTTTATCGTAATTTGCTCTTTAAAAGTCTTACATTTCTTCATCTTCTATTCTTACATTATTATTTATGTTTTAAAGCACCATTAAAGGGGTTGTCCACAACTTTACTACTAATGACCCATCCTCAGGAGAGGTAATCAAAAGGCGATCGGCGGAGGTCCACCATTCAGGATCTTCCGTAATCAGCTGTTCCTGCATTAGCAAACAAGCCCACGACAGTATGGCCAAAGGGGTCTGCTTTGGCTCTGTATGCCATGACAGCAGGCTCGGTAAACAGGGTGACAGATCCCGCCGATCAACTATTGATGATCTATCAACAGAGAACTTACTTCTTCAGAAAAGCCTACAACCTATAGTAACCTTGTTACCACTGCACCATATGAGCAGCTTCTACCCTCATGTATTATCTCTTTCCTTGTTCACTTGTAGATTGTTATCCCTCGCAAGTCTAAGGGGCTACCCACAAGGAGTTGACTCAACCTCTATGATGTCACCCTCTAGATATAGGGGGATAGTGGAAAGGAGTAAGCCCGCCCCCTGCATAGGTCCTATCAAGTCACTCTGCAATATATAAAAGACTTGGTAACTGCATCTCATGGAGAGACCAGGGGTGCTGATCCAGAATGTAAGAAAAAAAGGAAAATATATTGCTCACCACCACACTCCCGGTGATGTTCAATCCAGAAACGGCAGAATCTCTCACCCATGCAGCTTCATCGCCCTGTCCTCAGCAGTAATTTATGTGTGCTGATACAGAGGCTGAGAAGGAATGCCATTTCTACGGTGGGCCTGATTTCTGGAGCAAAGCACCATGCCAGACAAATGAGGAACTCAGCATTTGCAACAGAGGAACTTCAGGTGCTGTGTGAACTTCAGTCCACTGGTGTCTCAGAGTGTTGAAGGTGACACAACCTGCACATGGGAATACAAGTGCTGGAGCAAACAGGCTCTGTGATAGTGGACTGAGTAAATAAAGATCAACTAAGGAATATTTGGACAATGCTTTCTTCCTCTTGTACTCTATGAACCGTAAGTGAGGTCGACCTCCATAGAGGTAGTGGGTGCACACTCATAGGGACTGAGTTAGTGTAACAGGCCTGTAATATAAATCTGTGTAGGAACTCTGCAGTTATTATTTCTAAAAGGGACATCGCTCGCAGGTCACAAAAAGAGACCTAACCCAACATATCAAAGCAAGCTATAATAGGAAGGACGCTGAGTGTAGTGTATTATTCTGTTAGCAGTGAGTGGAACCTTTTCTCAGGAGTACTGTGACTTATAACCTATCCACTATACATTTCCATGTTATAGAACATATCTTTTCAAAGGGACTTTAATATTGTTTTCCTATCATCGCTGTTTTCTTATTGCTGTGTGAATTTCAGTAGTAGAAATGAGTTGGTGCTGGCGGCATTAGGCTGCTATAAAGTGAAAGTCAAATTGCTTGTTTATTTTCATACTGGGACTTATTTCAATTCTGTCTTAAAAAAATTAACTTTGTATATAGTTTTGGTACTCCGTGATCTGCATTGTATTCCTGTAACCTAAATCGCATCTTCTGCCTCAGACTCAAGCAGGGTCCACTCTCCCTCTGTATCAATAAGTCACTCATCGAGGTAGCTTTACTCGGGGCAACCACCAGATGAGAAATTGCTGAAATGATTGATTTTGAGCGATAGTTCCCTTATGTAAGTACAGGACCCGACGGGGGGGGGGGGGGGGGGGGACACCTCCCCCCGTTCCTCCCCGCTCTCCCCTGCCGCTCCCCGTCCCCCATCGGCACCCGAATCTTTTGAGCCGTGCAGGCAGGTACTCGCAAAAGGCAATACTCGCTCGAGTAGTTTGCCTTAGCGAGTACACTCGCTTATCTCTAGTCAGGACCCACCTTCCACTTTTTCAAATTCGCAAGCATTAGCACAGAGTTTGAATAGTCAGGAAAAAGCCCAGTTTATGTGCTAATATGCTGCCTAGCTGCAAGCGTATTAGCGCGTACACCCATGTGTTTAAGCCCTAAAGGATTGTTTTTATCTTGGCCAAACATGGCTGAGATGGGAACAATGCTGATATCGAGGTGACTGAGAGCATGGATACAGCTGACGTAAGCTTTTCCCATAACTCCCATAGTAGTCAATGGGGGGTTATACAAATAGTGAGGCACACTCTTTCCAGAGCTCCCAAGTTAGGCCCCTCACACACTAACATATTTGGGGTTGTGTGCTATCTGTTTTAATTCACAGGCAGCACATGGCCCCATTATAGCCTATGGGGCTATACACACTGACGTTTTCTCACACGGACTGATATAGTACATGGGGTGCAAAGTATGTAAGGCAGTTTTCTGGTGTAATTTGCATGAGAAAACTGTCATAATTTGTATAGTAAGTAAACTTCAATGACTTCTTACAAAATAGTCAAAAGGAATACACACTTGATCTCATTCCAGCAAAGGCTGTATGGTTGGAAAGACATTCTTTGGATTAAAAAAAATAGCATCCATAGCTGTCAGTAACCAAAAAGAGAACCGCTCACTCACAATCAAGCATCGTTAAAAGCTTCTTAGAAATTATTTACAACGCAACTTTGAAGAAAACACATGTACTGTACATGACCGCTTCTCCCTAACATTGTTTATTGTAATGTACAGTAGATACAATTAGAGGCTTTTGATCTCGGTGAGCCTAGTTACTCCAAGTATTGTTCAGTGGTTTCTTTTTGCTGTTAATTAGCTTAATCTATGATTTCATTGAATATCTATTTGGAATAATAACTCTTTCTTGGAACAATGGAGCCAGAATTCTGAGTTCAATTTTCTATAAAGTGTTTTTTAAATCAAACATGGTTTTCTGTCTTCTTCGTGTATTCCAAGGACATGGTAATTGTTTCCATCCAAATGTATAAACTTCACTATAAAAAAAGTCATAATTGGCTTACTGTGTGTAAAAGTTAAGCTGGCAACAACAATTAGCAATGGTTCTCACTTCAAAACGAACCTACAAAAAACCTACAAAAGACAGGTACCCAAAAGAGGAAGGTTCAAAGTTTTTATGACATTCCAGTAAGTTCCCTTTCATGCCTTACCGAAGTGCTGTTTCTTCTTTACAGTTTGTAGGAAATCGGCGACCCGCTGAAAGAATTGTTTTGTTTGCTAGAGTTTGCGAAGTGGGAATCCATTGTTCAAGAGCAATGGGAATTCCGGCATCGATTCCAAAAACAGCCGCCTGTTTACGAGTGGCACAGAAAATGCGTTGAACTTGGTTGCATATGCAAATGGAAAACCACTGGTTACCCATGCGTGTCTCATGAAAATGTGGAGTGTATTAGAGGCACCGAGTGCTGTGATGTGGCGGTAAATGGAACTTACTAGTATGGTATAAAAAACTTTAAACTTTTCTTTTTTCAGTGATGTGCAGATTGTGTAGCTGTCTTTAGTAAGTTTGTAGTTAAATCCACAAATCTGCTTCTTCTTTTTGAATAACTCTATCTAATTTCCAACATATTGTCTTTTGGACAACACCTATTTCCTGAAGGAACGCCAGCGTCTCATTGCTCAGGCTGTATTCTGCAGGGCTACCTGGCAACTAGTGCTAAACTCCCCTTTAGCACTACCATGGAAAAAAGGGAGCCTTCAATAGCATTGAGTTTTCTAAACCTGGCAACCCGTTTATCCCTTTAGTAACTATCATGGTTCAAAAAGTGTTTATTCAAGAAAGTTCACTTCCAGAAAACAATACATAGAGAACAGCTGTTGTAGCTCAACAGGAAATTAGGATGAGTGGCCCTCTGGTGGTAATGACACAGAGAAAACATAAAGTTGACATTATAGCAGTCGAGGTGTTATAACAATAAGCATCGGAATACAATGAAGTTTTATGTAACCTTGTGAAATGAAAAAAGAAGAACAATAAGAAAAAAGTAAAGGGGTAGAAGTAACACTAGAGAGGAAGAAATGACAAAGAGGAAGCAAGAGATGAAAGGAAGAACTTAGAAAGGCAAAGTGAAAAAGTGCAGTGCCTCCAGAGATGTCCAGACTTTCATGCTGTATTAAACAATCATATGATGGTAAGGTTTCACATGCAATAGACAGAAGGCGAATCTCGAAAGTCTAACCATACCACACAGATGGAGTAAAAACTATAGGATGTGTCATCTAATTCTAAGGACCTAGTAAGTCTCAGAGAGTCCAGGGTCTCTACCCACACCACCCTCGGTTTAGAGACACTTTCCTTCCATAATTCAGGAATAACTTGTCGAATGGCCATTATAAAATGCCTCAGAAGACCCTTTTTGATCCGAGACTAATAGCCTGGGAGCATGCAGAGAAGGGCCATCTCCAGAGTGATGTCGGTGGACAATCTGCATAGAATTTTATATAGCACTGAGATGACTCTCACCACAACGGGGCTTTAAATGGGCGATCCCACCAAATATGCAACATCGTACCAGGGGCCGTAGAGCACCTATAGCATAATTCAGAAATTTCTGGAAATATTTTATGTATCTTGGAGGGGGTTCTATATAATTGGGACATAATTTTAAAGCTAGTTTCCTACAATCTACTGGAGACTCATATTTTATGTATCAGTGTGAAAGCCTTGGCCAAGAGTTCTCCAGAAAACTATCTACCCATAGCCTCCTCCCAAGCTCTAACCCACTTAGGGCCTGAGTCCTCCATCTGTGTATTTAGCAGTAATCCATAGACTAAGGAAACCACATTGGTTGGGGCTTCTGTAGAAAGGCACAGTTTCTCAAAGGAGGTAAGCCCCAAGGTCAGGTTGGATATAGGCACGAGAGAGTTAATATAACTTTGTAACTGAAAGTATTGCAGGCAAGATCCTAGATTAATAGCTGAGCCTCCTCGTAAATCTAATCTGCAACTCCACAAGCCCCATCACATCGCTCACTTGTGGAACCACAGTGTCTGGCAAAAATAACAAGGAGGTATGTTTCATTGTGGATGGGAATTGAGGGTTACCCAGTAGAGGAGTTAGGGGGCCCATGGAAGAAAGCATGTGGCCCTGTCAAGCAAACCTTCACCTGGACCTCAGCAAAGTAAGCAAAAGAGGCATGACCCCCAACCCCTCTCAGTCAATCTTTTGAAAAATCCCAAACACTTCCAAAACCTGGGCTGGGTTTAGAACATGTTCCATTGCCATCCACAGCTTGGCCATAGAATGGTGAAGAAAATCCTGGATGCAGTTACAGATAGTCATCTTATGATATAAATCAAGATTGGCAAGCCTGTACCCCCTCTGCATTTTAGACTGAGTCAGCAATCTATAGCTGAGGCGAGGCATGCAGTTCCTCCAAACAAACTGAATTACCATGTAGCATAATTTCTCAAGATAATACTTAGGCAGGTCCCAGGTGATAGTCTGGAAAAGGTATGATATCCATAGGAGTATAGAGTTTATAGAACCTGGGAGTAAAACCATCATGTCTAGAACTTTTCCCCACCTTTAGTCCCTGCATAATCAGGGCTAATTCACTAGCAGAAAAGTTTTAATCTAAAGTAGGTGCTTCCCCCACTGGAATAGATCCAGGGGAATTGAGCTCCAACCATTTTTCAATGTCTTGCTGTACTGGCAAACTGGATGAACCCCTTGTATCTGAAAATTGATATAATTTAGAGTAATAAGAGCGAAACTTCTTCAGAATCTCCAGAGGGGAGTGCACCATTCCAATGGTGCAGAAACTGATGGAGAGAATGTGACACTGTGATAGGCGGGGATGTAATGTCTTAGCCAACCATCGATCGCATTTGTTACCATATTCATAATATCCAACACACAGTTTGGCTCTAAGGCATAATGTTTTTTGAACTAGAAGAGACAAAATTTGCTGTCAAAGAGATGATATTTCAGAAGATTGTGCCTGTTGAATGCTTCGTTTGCTCCCAATGCTTGAAGTAACCAGGGCAGCTTACCAGATCTATTTTTCTTCAATCTCATGCCATGAGAAATGGTATGCCTCTAATAACGCATTTTAATGCCTCCCATTGTATTGGAGCAGGTGTGGGATCAGATTGATGGTCAGCTATAAAGTTATAAATAGGTTTTTTTAAAGTCCACCATGCATACTATGTCCCTCAATAAGTTGTCATTTAAATGCCAAGTATAGCCTCTAGTTGTTTTATCGCATCAACCGAGGGTCTCATACACTGGAATGTGGTCGGACCGCAAAAAGGCATCTATGTAGAGACCATGGTCTTCATCTAGGAGGTTGTGAGATATGAACAGATAATCTAACCTACCATAGATATTATGGGCTAAAGAGAGAAAACTAAGGTCTTTGGTATTGGGATGTTATAACCACCATAGATTAATCAATTTTAGACTTACTGAGGTCTTCTTCAATCTAAGCAACACCAATTGAGAGATGGAGGATTGGGCAGTTGACATGTCAAAGAGAGGGTCAAAGACAAGATTAAAATCGCTGCCAAAAATTATTATAGAGATATCTGCAAAGGGAGCAAGATTCTGAAGAACTCTGGTCCCAAAAGAAGTCTGGTCCTTGTTGGGAAAATAAAGGTTAGCAATTGTATATAAGTAACCAGATACAGTAATGTTCAAAAAGATAAAGTGCCCCTCAAGGTCTGTATGAGAATTTATTAACATAGGGTTAAAAGATTGATGGAACAATACTGAGACTCCACAAGCTTTGAGGTTTGGATGCTAAGCATGGTGCCAAGTGGTGTATAATTTGTTATTGTGCCTGGGAACTCCAGAAGCTACAAAGTAAGTTTCCTAAAACATGGCTATCAAGATTCTTTTTGTTTTATGAAATCTTTATAAAATGTCACTTTGTTCCTTAGGCCTCTAGCGTTGTACAGGCAAAACGTTAATGTCGCCATTTTTTTTTAAAGAAAAGCACGAATACAGAATGGTTAATATGGTCACACCATCTATATGAGGGCAGTGAGAGAAGAAGATCAGAGAAAGAATAAGAAAGAAAGGTGGAGAGACATAAACAGAGACAGATCCAATAAGAAAAAACATAACTGTAGGTTGCAAAAAGGAGCAACCCCACTTTTAACTATCAATCAACTCATGTTGTCATGACACTAGGTGTATCAATCTCTAGATGGAGGAGATGGAGCCGATGGCTAAGACATCGCCTCCTTATTAACCCCGGCATCATGAAAAAAAAAAAAACAGTAAGGGGTTAGGAGTATTAACTAGGCAATTGAACAAAAGAAGAAAAAAAACATTTACCTATATGTTGGAGAAAACAAATGTCCCCTGCATAGCATACATAAACATTGTAATATAGGAGCCACCTCTCTCCAGAGCATCACGCAACAAAATAGTGGACATATAACATCATCACGTATACCAGTCTGGAGAGACGTAAACTCTGGAGCGGGTCAGGAACTTTAACAGGAAGATCTAAATCAGCAATTGTCTAAAATAATCATGAAACAGCCTCAAGGTTGATGGATGGCATCCATTTCTGTTCTCTATCTAAGGCATCCCTCAGCAAACAGAGCCTCAGGCGAAGCTCAGGGGAATGTATATGTACTTAAGTTGAGGGAGAGGAGGTAGTCTTAGTGTTCAGCCTTGGGCTGGATCTGGCAGGTTGCTATTTCTTTCTAGGAGGCAAAATAGGGGGGAGTTGCTAGTATTAGCCATTCTGGAAGTGTGACCATTGGTAGCTCGAACATAGCCAGGAATTCAGGGAGATCCCCCAAGGTATTGAAGACAACAAATCTGCCATCACGTCTGGCCACGAGTTGGAAAGGGTACCCGAACCGATAAGGTATTTCTTTCTCATATAAGGCCATCTAAGGTCCATCTAGCAAAGTCAGGAAGGACAATGAGCATAGTGTCTTTGAATTTGATGGGCCCCTTGTCACAAGTCACCTTTAAAGTAGACTCTTTTTCTCTATAAAAATGGATCCAACAAATTACATGCCTTGGACAGGAGGAATCCAAGAGTTTTGGCCCAAGGATCTCTATATCCTGTTGATTTCAATTGTTTTTCCTTTTGGTCATTATATTAACTTCCCGAAAAATGTTTGTATTCATTGTTCTAAGTGCACAGGCTCAACCTCCTCGCTTAGTCCCTATATACGAATATTATTGCGCCTATGGTGGTTCTCTATATCATCTAGATGGGGCAATATATTATAAATCTGATTAGAATGTTTTTGCAAAACAGTCTCATGTATATTGATTTGGTCAGGAATTTGTTCTTGAGTGCCCTCAGCCTCTGCTACACGTTGACAAACATGCTGTATTACTTTTTGTAGGGACTGCATATCTTGTTTATGGGATGTTACAAAGTGAGCAAATAAACTGCCCATTTCTGCTTTATTGGGGATAGCTCTTAGGTAAACTTTCTAATCTCAGTCATCCACTTCATCAGAGGTGAAGAGATGTGCATTGTGTCTCTGTCCTAGAGGGTAAGGTGGTGAGCTGTTGGTGGGGGGTGGGGACCACTGTGTAGCCACCACATGAGATGATACAGGTGATTGTGTAGAGACCTGAAGGCTCTTGCTTACCACTGCTGTTGAAGGGGACCATGAGGCTATCACAGATGAGTGCCCCAGTCCATCAGAATACTGTGATCAAGAGGCAAGGTTGATGGGTTCCCACAGAGTGCTGGCACTGGTATAAGGAGCAAAAGCCTACAGCATCTTGGGAGGCAGCATGGGGTCGTGTTGAGAGGTCTGAGCACCAAAAAAAACTTGCTATGGTGCCTGGATCTCTTTTTGCTGCTGACTCTAATGCCGAGGGTTTCTTCCTGAGTCCCATATGCCAAGATGGAAAGGCTAAAGTGCAGTTTAGAGTTGTAAAAGTCAAGGTGTTCAGGAGCTCTGGAAACTTGTGCCTTTTCCCGCCATAGCCTACTCCATGCCCCTGCCTTTTAGTAACTACTGATTGAATTTAAACCAAGCTCTTTTTTGGACACCTGAGAAACTGCAGTGCATGTGTTTGGATTGCTAGAAAAAATGTAATAATGCAGCCAAAATTATTCTGCTACTACTATACTTTCCAGTAGGGATACATTGTTTTTGGTGGTGAAGTGTCTAGTTTACGACAAAAAGAGGAAATTTGATGTCATCAGACCACAGCAAGCTTTCATTTTGTGGCTTGATTTCAGAACCTCCAGTCAAGAAGCCATTCATTTGCTCTTATCTTAGCATAGGAAGCAGTTATAACGCCTTAATTTTTGTCAACAATATCTTGATGGTCTAGTGATCTCCTTAAAAGTCCCTTCCCCAAAATTGGAGAGCAGATTTACAGTGTTACCATATTCTTTTGATTTTTTAATGACTTGACCAACCTTGAAAATCTGAAAAGCTTTGCCTGCATGCTCAAAGTTATACTTATCTAAACTTTGCCATTCTGGAGGTCACTGAGGTTGTTCATGTAGGTGGATCCCTCACCACAGCTGCCTGTTCATGTCCCAAGCAGTATTTCCATGGGGGTAATATGTGTGAGCACAAAATGTCCATCTTATTTGATAATTAACAGGCAGATTAAAAAGTCAGAAGATGACATTGATGGCCTAGTTAATGAATGAGAAGTACAATATCTTATCAATCTAGCTGACAAAATTATCGGATAAAATGTTGGCTATATATGTTCAACTTAAAGATACATTTTCACTACATTAACATTACTAATACAATAAATTAGTTAAAGGGGTTGTCCCGTGGCCAAAACAAAAATTTTTTCACACCCCAGTCCCCCATGTTAAGCAAGCATTACAAACTACCCATGTTAATCGTTTTTTAAGAGCGTTTCTACTCACCATGAAGCTGTTTCATGAAGTTATAAAAATCTTCTTCCAAGATGGCCGCCGCCTTTTCCAAGGTGCACCGCTGGTCTTCTCCCATGGTGCACTGCGGGTCTTCTCCCGTGGTGGACCGTGGATGTTCTTCTCCAGTTTGAGCTCCACTGCCGATTACAGCCACCTCATTGGCTGATCGGCACCACATGACGGGGGCGTAGCTACGCGATGGCACTGGGAAGGGGGAGGAGCCAGGACGCAGCTCATGAGCCCGGAGCTTCCAGAAGAGGATTCTTATCTACGCAAGCGCGACTGTTGCGGCGACCAGAGAAGAAGGCTTCAGTCGTTGCCATGGAGATGGGGACGCCAGCACCGGAGGGGGTAAGTGTATAACTTCTGTATGGCCAATATTTAATGCACGATGTATATTACAAAGTGCATTAATATGGCCATACAGAAGTGCTTAACCCCACTTGCTTCTGCGGGACAACCCCTTTAAGTGAGTCCAGCCTATGCAGAAATTTGTGATTATTTGCTAAAATCATGAATTACAGAATATGCGTTACATGTACCTATAATGCAACCTACCATATAATACAAGTCATTGTGTAGCCCAAGTCTTATACAAACATGTATTTTCACATGTAATATTGCCTTCGTATTGACGAAAACACTTTATGCAACTTGGTTTTCCCTTTTTAAGCCCATTTAGACCCTGACCTGACGAACTAACTAGAACACATAAAATTATTGCAATGTATGACAAGAAACAATAACTATGCTGTCTAAGGAATACTATGGAAAAGAAAAGTAACATGTTACGTAAAGCCTAAGTCTATGATGATCCAATTAGGATAGGATGAGCTGGTTGAAAATTGTTTAAAGTTTCAAGCTTCATGAGGTCAAATTATTACTTTATCAATCTACTGTCAAAGGCACAGACATCAAAAGCATGTGGAAATGTATCTTTGAAGTTTCTTCTTCTTACTAGAGATGAGCGAACGTACTCGGATAAGCACTACTCGTCCGAGTAATGTGCTTTATTCGAGTATCGCTGTGCTCGTCTTGAAAGATTCGGGGAGCGCCGCTGCTGACAGGTGAGTTGCGGCTGGGAGCAGGGGAGAGCGGGCGGGGGAGAAGGAGAGAAAGATCTCCCCTCCGTTCCTCCCGGCTCTCCACTGCAGCTCCCCGCTCCGCGGCGCTCCCCGAATCTTTCAAGACGAGTACAGCGAAACTTGGATAAAGCACATTACTCGGACGAGTAGTGCTTATCCGAGTACGTTCGCTCATCTCTACTTCTTACTCATCATTACATCCAAATTAGCTTCATTTGCTTAAAACTGCTTGAGAAAGATCTGGTTAGACTGGAACGTCGCAGACATGGTGAAATAAAGATAAAGATCATTTGGGAAGTATTCCCCACCATTCCTTTATCTATCTGTGCCATGTAAAACTGGGATCAGGTTCTAAAGAGTAGTGCACCCATGTGCTTGGACCTTATCTTGCATATTTAGGAACTGCAATGGAATAAGAGGAGCAAGGATGATATTTCTGATGGCTTCTCTTCTTAGAACTTTTAGCAAAATACAAGCTTATGTTAGGACAGTGAAGATGGAGAATTTAAATAAGGTATCATTACGTATCGCTGTAAAGGACGCCACAATGCACCTTAATGCTGTCCATACACATACAGGTTTAGTTCAGGTTTTATGATGCAGTTTTTGAAGCCAAAACCAGGAATGGATTCAAATAAACTGAGAAGGCACTGCCATTTCTTTCTCTTTATGATCCATGTATGGTCTTGGCTTCAAAAACTGCAAGAAACTCAACACAAAACTTGTAAACCTGCACATATTACTTTAACTTAGAGTCAAGCACATTAAATCAGGTGCAAATGATTAGAATGTCATTACATGAGGATTCAAACCTGTGCTCACACATTGTGGCCACTGTACAGTCAAAACTGCAACAACAAACAACGGTAGTAGGTATGGTCTTCAATTTGAGTGCAGCTAAAAGTAGATGGATTGTAAATTGCAACCTGGTTTATGGATATTCAATGCAATATGTCTTGCTATTAAAAATCAAACTATTTTGCATTCAATTCCATGCTGGCTTGCACACCCTGGCCACAACTAGAAGACCACCAAACAACTGGATATCAATGATTCTACTATTTAGAAGATCATTTTCAAGGGAAGAAAAATTCAAAGAAGGCTGTCCCAGCATGTTAAGGCCGAGAACAGAACACAAGATACTAAATTAAGTCTATAGGTAGCCCAGAATTCCATCACAAGTCGTACAGGTATATCACACCACGATTGATGTCAAAGTACATGAGTCCACCAGTAGAAAGAGGCTGTATAAATTATGTCTCATGGGAAGTTTGATTAGAAGGAGAAACCTTCGATGTCCAGAACAAACATCAGGACAAGTCCAGATTTTTCCCATGGTCACTGTAGGCAAACAGTAGGACTTTTTGAACAAGGTGCTATAGATAGGCAAGGCAAAAATAGATTTTTTTTAACACAGTACCAAAATACAATATTTTAATAGAAGAATCTGATCCCAACTGTAAAGCATGTTGGAAATGTTATGATTCGGAGCTGCTCTGTTGAATTGGGTTCTCAGCAGCTCACCATCACAGAACCTACTATGAATTCTTCCTCGTTGCAGAAGATGCTTAAAGGGGTTGTCCCGCGGCGAAATAAAAAAAAAAAAATTTCTACATACCCCCACATTTTTCCCCCTTTAAAAACAATCCCTTTGTTATTTAAAAAAAAAAAAAACGCTTACCTGCATCCCTGTTCGGGCAGTTTCTTCTTTTCTTCTTTCAAAGATGGCCGCCGGTCCTTTCCCAAGGATGCACCGCGGTTTTCTCCCATGGTGCACCGCGGGTCTTCTCCCATGGTGCACCGTGGATTATCTTCCCCTTTCTTGCATTCCACTGCCGATTACAGCCACCTAATTGGCTGATCGGCACCACGTGACGGAGGCGGAGCTACGATGACGATGCGCAGACCAGCTCTCCGGCGCGAGCACGCCGGAGCGGCCCCATTCAACAGAGCAGAAGACCGGACAGCGCAAGCGCGTCTAAAGAAGCCAGAAGATGCAGAAATTAGTCGGCGCCATGGAGACGGGGACGCCAGCAACGGAGTGGGTAAGTGAATAACTTCTGTATGGCTCATATTTAATGCACGATGTATATTACAAAGTGCATTAATATGGCCATACAGAAGTGTATAACCCCACTTGATTTCACGGGACAACCCCTTTAACATTAATTTTAGACAATCTGTAAGAGGATTGAAGCTCAGCTGAAAGTGGATCTTGCAACATAACAATGATCCGAAACATACCAGTAAATCCACCACTGAGCAAAAGGTAAAAAAAATTAAGTAATGAAAGTTTCTTGAATGACCAAGTGAAAGCCTGGATCTAAATTCCATAAGGATACTGTGGGGTTATTTGAAGGGCCGTGTATGTAAGAAATCCCTCAAACACTGCACAGCTGAAAAAATTCTCCATGGAGAAGTACAGTAAAGTAGAACAAGTTTCTTCTGCCTAATGCCAAAAAACTAGTAGACACTTATAAGAAACATCTGCTGTAGGTTTCTTGGAGATCGCTGTACTCGATATTAGAGGCACTTAAATAAATGGCAGATCTGTGAATTTTTGTTTGAAATAATTATAATAAATTGCCTAATAATTTCTTATTCTGCACCATTACCTTCACATACTGATATATCCATATATGTAAAATTATTCAAATATTTTTATGTCCATACTGTATATGTTCAAAAAAACCTTTATAGTCAGTATCTTTAGTTTTTCACATGAATGTGTATAATTTGAATTTCACACTTGTTATATTACCTGCATTCCATTATGAAAAGTTAAGTCCTGTGAATGGCTACCTTAGAAGGTGATGAGCTTCCGAATATACGAATATAGCCAGACCAAAGAGTACGTTTTACTCTAAAGCGACTGTGAGTTGAGCATATCATAGTTGAGTATCCTGGCCTGACTACGGATCTACTGACTTGAACTTACAGCATTAGAGATCCCTACTATTCTGTGAGCCTGGGTCAGTAAGCCCATGGTCAGACCAGGACACTTGATCGCGATACACTCATCTGACTCAAAGTACCTGATAAGACCACAAAGCACAGTTGCACAATGTGTGTTATAATTAGAGATGAGCGAGCACACTCGGATAAGTCAGTTACTCGAGCAAGCCTCGCTCTTCTCGAGTAACTGCATTCTTGTCTGAGCGTGCTCGGGGGGGTGGCGGGGTGGAGAGTGAGAGAGATCTCTCTCCCTCCCGATCCCCTCCGCAACCCCCCGCTCACCCCCGCCCCCCCGAATCTTCAGGGACGAGCCAGCAGGTACTCGAAAAAGGCGATGCTCTCTCGAGTAAATCGCCCAAACGAGTATGCTCGCTCATCTCTAGTCATGTTCTATTTCCTTACCAAAATATAAATATTAAAAACGTTGAAATGAAAATCTTGATTTTGCTTCTTCGAGTTCTACCTGCTGACATGTATTATACTATATCTGCTCTTCAATAGTGTAAATGGTAAAAAAAAAAGCTGTATTATATTGCTCGGATCCAATAGAAATATATCTTAATATATGAGACAATTTTATGCAAGGATCAACAATAGATAAAAATATCATTGGGAAGGTTAAGATGGTCCTAAAATATCATATTTAAGCAGTGATCACAGTGAACTGTTTTATTTTCTATTGGTTCTAAATAGAGCCAAAGACTTACCTTGAATTTATTGCCCTGGAAAACCATAAATATCATCCAGAATCATTAAGTCAAGACCTGAAATGTGATCCTGCCCAGTTCCCAATCAGACAGCCATCTGGAAGATGAAAGAAGTCTATTTTGGTTTCGGAATGATCCAGACCCTAATTTGTAGTAACAGTCTTAACAGCCTGTTTCGGAGACATTAACCAGAAGCTGTGCTCCCTTATTCAATGTTGGTGCACTGTTTGCTGTCTTAAAACATTAGCAGCCAGTACAACCATGCATTTCTTCAGTCTGCGATTCTCAAATGTTAAATTCCAAAGGGTCTCACACATGTAGCCAGGAAACTATAAATTGCTAGTAGAGTAAATCATGCTTGGCCTCAATAAAATGGTCACTCAAAAGTCAATGGACCATAGTCTGTTTGGTTCATGTATTGCTATTATTTTGGAAGACTGACACTTTTAGGCATGTGTAGTTCTGGTGGACCCTAGGATACATCCTGCTTATGTCATGGACTCTTATAATAGATAAAAAAGAATATATTTCATCGTGTGTAATTGGCTACAGATGAAAATATTAATAAGGCAATGAACTTCAAAAGCAGGTAATGAGGTAAGCAATTTGTCCTTGCATTAGGGAAGGTCATTCCTTCCTAAGGTCCAATGTCCACAGGTGGATTTGATTTGCTGAATCCGCGTGGGACATCCGCAAATCAAGCCGCCCATTGAGAAGCATCGGCATCCACAAATGGATTAAAGCATGCAGATTTGTTTTGCAGACCTTTTGGTCCGGAAAACAAATCGCTGCATGCTCCATTTCTGTGCGATTCCTGCACCGACAGCTTTCTTCTAAGTCAATGGAAATGCACTGACAGCCTACCATCAGGGCGCTTAGACTATCCGTTTGTTATTTTATTCTATCCACCTCCTTATTCCAATAGGGCTATTGAGCCTTGTAAGCTAGGGCTATCTACTTATTGCATCATAATCGGTGCTATATTACAATTTATCTAGGGATTGTCCTAGTTAGGATCAGATGGGAATAAGATAGTTTCTACTATTATGATGAATGATTCCAAAATAGCCGGAATATAGGAATATTATTGGAGGGTGCCTCTGTTCTTATCTTGCCCTCCCTATGGAGTAGGTGCATTACCGTGGTGTATTTAAATTGGGAATTGGTTGATTTTGACCATTTTAGCAAACCACATTCCCAGTATACCACGGCCCGTCTGGTGTTAGACTGCAGATGTTTAAATTTGGCATTGCAGTAATATTATCATCACACGGAGGCCCCTCTATATTCAATATTCCTAAGGATAAGGGAAAATAAATAAATTTATTCCCCTGCTTATCAGTCAGATATTATAGTCACTAGTGCATCTTTGGATAATTAGCTATTGGAGGCCACTTGTGGCCCTGATGAGCTCTTCCTCAAGCGAAACGCGTTGGGTTAATTTACTTTTAATTATTAACTAGTGATTGAAAACGTCCCTTGGACGTATACTTTGAGCTATTTTACTATCCGAATTTTGAACCAACACATACTTCCATTAGTCACTTTTTTCATCAGGGACTTTTGCGACAAACCGTTAACACACGTCAAGCACTGATAGTATTATTATCTTTTTCCCTATCACTGATGGATGTGACAAACCTCTGTTACACCTAACACATTGAGAGTATCAGTAATTTTTGGGTTATTCATTTAATGCTTATACTTACCTTAATGGATATTCCGGAATATATATTTGTTTGTTCAACAGTTAGATTTTAAATTATTCAATAAAAGTTACCATATATACTCGAGTATAAGCCTAGTTTTTCAGCACATTTTTTATGCTGAAAAAGCCCCCCTCGGCTTATACTCAAGTGAGGTAAAAAAAACAACAAAAAACCCGCAATACTCACCTCCCAGCATACGATAGTGTCCCCAACGCAATGGTCTCTCTGGCGGTGCGGCAAGCTGCTTGAGAATTCTCCCCGCTGCCATCTCCCTGCTCAGCTTTGAATTCCCCCACCGTCAGCGCTGTGTAGGTAAGCGCTGTGATTGGATCGAGCGCCAGCCAATCACAGCCGGCGCTCGATCATTCACAGTTATTCAGTGAATGGCTGTGATTGGTTTATCAAGCGCCGACTGTGATTGGCTTGTGCTCGATCCAATAACAGTGCTTACTTACACAGCACTGATGACGGGGAAATTGAAAGCCGAGCAGGAAGATGACAGCGGGGAGAATTCTCAAGCAGCTTGCCACGCCGGCGGGGACACAGCTGGGAGGTATTGCATTTTTTCTTTACCTAGTATATACTTGAGTATAGCTAGGCTTATACTCGAGTCAATAAGTTTTACCAGTTTTTTGTGGTAAAACTTATTGACTCGGCTTATACTCGGGTTGGCTAATACTCGAGTATATACGGTATATTTTAGTAAGATAGTCCAATCAGTGAACTGGAATTTTGTGGTCCCCTGGACTATCCTTGCCTCAGTGAAATAAGTTAATAGAAACCGTCCGCTCTGCGGCCCACCCACAGCTAACAGTGCGGATGAGCCGCAGATCCCACAGGAAAGCAGGAGATTTAAAAAAAAAATCTGTACTGCGCATGTCCGACGGTGCACCGTGCGGATAATCACAGTACAGATAACCCAGAAGAAGAGAGGTCTGCAGCAACCTTCCCCCACAGGTACACAGGGTCCTTGGGGGGGAAGGGAGGGATTTCGCTGCGGGCTGCTGTCCACGGAATCCGACACGCTCGTTGGCATGAGGCCTAACTGAAAACATAGCAAATTGAATACTTCTCTGGATCGGTTACCCATATTATAGCTGTCTAATATCTATTGATATTACAGTATGGTTTTTTATATGATACATCCTATCCAAAATCATTTGATGAATTGGGCAGCACTGTGATTTGGGGTTAGCACTATTGCTTTGCATCAATGGGATTAGAGCTGACATCTATCCAAGGTAAAATGTTGTGGACTTTCTCTAGGTACACTGGCTTTTGCATTAAAGGTGTTGTCCGGCTTTTAACTGTTTTGCTACAGGAAGCAGACAGCTCTTTACATTGCACAGTGGTCCAGGTTGATACTGCAGGCTGAGTCCCATTTACTTCAATACGACTCATCCTGCTTACAACCCTGGTCACTGTGCAATGTACGGAGCTGTCTGCTTCCTGCAGCAAAACAGCTAGAGGTAAAACAACCCCTCTCAACTTTAATTAGGTTTTTCTACTAAATAAGCCCAATCTTTACTATTCTTAATGAAATTCACTTATACCATTTAATACTTTGTTCTACCTTCTTTATACCCTCACAGAATCTACAATATGCTGTCATAAACACTGGCACCTACAATTGTACACAATACTTTGTAGTCTTCAGCAAAAACTTTGGGATTTAGCATTGTCTTAGCACTTGGACAGAAGAGGATCCCCTGCTACTTTGGTGGGTCAGACCAGCCCTGTTTACTAATAAGCATTCAGACCCTTGGTTTGATCAAGGACAACATCTACATAAAGTCTGTAGGTTCTGTCAGTATTTACTCAGATTTCCTCCTGGTACTACTGTTTTCACCCTCATTCCAAAAATATACTAAGAGCTTAATTGACTTTTTATGCAATTGGCTTGTGTGCATTTCTGATAGGCACTGTAGGATTGTAAGCCGCATTAATGGACTACAACTGGCATTGTACAGAATGTCTGGTTATTACAGTACTTAATTCCAGAAGAATATTATGGAAGTATGCCATCTGGACCAGGTCACTTATTTATTTTTAATTTTTAAAGGTGTTTCTTCATTTTGCACATTCAGCAGGTGACATTTAATAGGGGTTTTTCATCATTTATGAGTAGTCCACAAGGCATTTTAGTAGCAAAGAAGAAAATCAAATACTTTTTCTTCTTTAAATTAGCCAATGCTGAGGGGTTGTGGCTTACCACCGATGGAGTAGGACGCTCGTGGCTTGAACTCCTGCCTGAACCGTCGATAGCAGGGACGAATCCTGCACTGCGGACCCTCGTTTGGACAGCCATGGTGAAAAAGAGGACCTCTGACACCCCGAGGCAGCAGCAGAGATCTGCTGCACTGGGACTGGAGTGCTTTCTCCCTCTCCGGAGGGGACGCCAGCACTGAGCGGCAAACCAAAGATGGCGCCACGCCATGCTGTTCAGGGAGCCGCTGAGGAGAAGGAGAACGTGGCGCAGAGTACAGAGGAGAGGGCCCCCGCGAGTCCGGCATCAGCAGCAGCGGAGGCGGTGGGGTAGCAGCAGGGGAGACTCCAGGGGACCCTTGTCCCAAGAAGGTACTATCTCTTGCAGCAGGTAGTGGCAGCAGGACAGAGGAAGGGGGGAGGGGCGGCATCCGTGCTCAGGATGAAGAGGCAGCTGCGGCACCTATTGAGGAGACGGTCTGCACTCCTCCAAAGTACATCTACCCTATGCAGTCCTCCTCAGGGCCCCTGGAGTCCGTGAATGCCGCAATGGAGACCCCCAACCAGGACCCTTTATGCCAGTATTCGGGCCCACAACACCCCACAATGAGGGCAAGTAGGAAGGGAAAGGCACACCTGACCCAGGGAGTGATCAGGGAGAGCTGGATCTACTAATCACTCCTCCCCTCCCACCAGGGGTACCCCCAGGGCCCATGCCGGCCAGCACCCTCTGTCAGGCATGCAGATCAAGAGGGAGAAGCACCCCAAAAAAAGTGAAAGTCGGGAGGGCAGCCACTCTGTCAAGGGGAGGCAGTGGGGGCAGCATGCACCTTGAGATCTGGGCCCACATCGCAACCCAGCCCCCCGGGGGCCAGGGGTGCTCATGGAACTAAGGATGATTGGGACTGGAAGGCCCATACAAAAGCTATACCCACGAAATTGGAGATGAACTCTCTGCTACAGAAACTAGATGCAGCACATAAACAGGATATTGCCGTGCTCTAGAGGGATATAAGGCATGTGGGGCAGAGGGTGGTGGAGATGGAAGAGACCCAGGATACGTTTCAGAACACCATGGAAGAACATGCGCAAATCCTGGAAGCGCAAGCTCACCAAATTGCAGAGTTGACCAATTATATAGACAATACTGAAAACCGCCATAGTCGCAACAATCTCTGTATAAGAGGTCTCTCTGAGGAGGTGAGCAACAGCCAACTTGTGGATTGGGTCACTGAGTTCTTTAACCATCTCTTAGACAGACCCCCAGATGCGGCTCTTTAATTAGATAGAGTTCATCGCGCACTTGGCCCGAAGCCTACAGATCCCTCAAAACCCAGAGATGTTCTATGCCAGGCTTCACTTTTATAGAGAAAAAGACCATATCCTGCAAAAGACACAGGAAGCCGGAGATTTGGAATTCTGGGGTTTTTCGATGTCCGTATTTCCAGACCTCTCCAAGCATAAGCTCCAGCTTCGACGGGCCCTTAAGCCCCTTCTAAAAGCCTTGATAGAAAGAGACATTTCCTACAGATGGGGATTTCCCCTTCAGCTGCAAGCCAGAAAAGGAGGGAAAACAGCAATCTTTAGAAATCGTGGCGATCTACTCAAGTTCCTGGGGACTCTGGAGCTACCCCAAATTGTGATTCCAGACTGGCCCAGAGTTGGGGGAATGGACTGGCAGGTGATTGCTGGCAGTGGCCGAAGAGCAAAGAATAAATCCCTGAGGGAACAAGATAACGGATGATTTCGGGATTCTTTCTCCAATCCAGTTTATTTTCCTCTCCGGATGTGGTTCTCTTCACCTCTCTGTTATATTACTCTTTCTCTTCTTCTTCTCTGGTGCTTCTTAGGGTCCTCTGGCAGACATGATTCTTGTCTTCAGTAATACAAATTTTTCTCTTTTTTTTCTCCTTTTATATTTCATCCCTCTCTCTCCCCCTTTTTTTTCTTTTTCCTTCTTTTCTCTTTTTTCCTGTTTCTTCAATGTAGAAAAAATGTATGGTCGGTGGTAAGGGTGGGGGCAGACTTCTGTCTTTGGTCTCCCCTTCCCCCACCTAGGGTAGGCAGCTCTTAGCTGCATTAATAGCTGTTGTTAGGTAGGTTACCAAGGCTAGTCCAACCAGTTAAAGGTTTTGATTGAGCTTTAAGAATGTATTAGTTTTTTCTTCCCTACCTCCCTTGTCCCCTCTTCCTTCCTTCTCCCCGTTTCCTCCCCCCTAACAATTTAGACCTGTGCTCCAGATGTCTGCAGATATGTATAGCTTGATGATTTGCTCTTATAACACCAAGGGATTGAACATTCCTTCTAAAAGAGGCCAAATACTCTATCATATGCAAAAAAGGGGATGAAGGTACTCCTATTTCAGGAGACGCATTTCAAGGCGGTGAGATCCCTCTATGCTCCACGAAATTGTTCCCCACTTGGTTCCACAGCCCGGACCCATCTCAAAAGCCTGGAGGGGTGTCCTATGCGTTCCACAGTTCCTTACAGGTCAATCCCCTTGGCTTTTTGAGTGATCCAGAGGGCAGATATTTATTCATTAAGACCAAAGTGTTGAGCAGGGTGGTTACGTTTGCTAACCTCTATTTCCCGAACCAGGGCCAGACTTCCTTTGGACTTACCACCTTGAGGGAGCTGGCGAAGTTCGCAGATGGGGCCGTTATTGTATTGGGGGGTGATTTTAACATGGAAATGGACCCGATGCAGGTTTCCTCTTTGGGTGGGTCCTTGGTCTCAAGGGTGGCAACTCGTTCCCTGTTAAGGGAGCTGGACGATATGTGGTTAGTGGATCTGTGGCGTTTGCTGCACCCGGGCGTCAGGGACTTCACATTCGTTAGCGCATAATAGTTATGGCAGGTTAGACTATATCTGGGTATCCCACGCGCTCCTAGATTCCCAACCTTCTAGCTCATTAGGGCCTTTTCTTTGGTCAGACCATGCCCCAGTCTATGTTGAATTTGCCAGCTTCTGAGAGGATTCGCGAGCGAGAATATGGAGACTAAATGACAATTCAGCAAGAGACCCTCAGTGTGTACAGGACATTAAAAAAACTCTAGACAATTTTATAAAAGATCACCAGAACGGTGATACATGGACTCCTATTAAATGGGAGGCCTTGAAGTGTGTCCTGAGGGGCACCCTGATATCTCATGGGGCCAGATTAAAAAAAGAGCAAGCTAAAGAACTGGGGAATTTACTGACGTCTCTGCATGATCGAGAGGTAGCAAACAAAAGGATCCCAAGCAATGTTCTATGGGCGGAAATTTCTTCTTTGCGACAACAGATATTGTCAATTTTAGATCAGAAGACGCTGGCCTTTAGGGACAGGATATGCAGGGAAGCATTCGAGCTAGGAAACAAGTGTGGGCGCCGGTTGGCTCGAACCCTCCACCGTAGAGCCCCACAAACGTTTGTCGCCAAAATCCACAAAGCAAGAGGGGAACCCGATTTTTCCACACGAGACATTTTAGAAGAATTCCGCCTCTAATATGAGAAGTAATACAATTTAGAGATGGCTCCCCCACGGGGAAATGGGGAGAGGGAGGAGGAGGCAACTTATCTGGAAAAGTTTGGTCCGGGCCCCTTGAGTGTTGAGGAATCTGAGGCCTTGGAGGAGGATTTTGCTCACGAGGAAATCTTAGAGATTATTAAGGATCTAAAGACAGGCAAAAGTCCGTGACCTGATGGTTTATCGGTAAGATATTACAAGCTGTTCAGGGAAGAACTGTCCCTGCTTCTAGTACAATTCTTTAATGAGGTCTCCCGAGGGAGTCCCCTCCCGCCTCAGGCTCTTCAGGCACATATCGTAGTGATCCCGAAACCAGGGAAAGATCCCTCTTTCTACGCAAACTATAGACCTATTTCCCTGATGAATATTGACGTTAAAATGTTCGCCAAAGTTATCGCTAACAGGATAAGTAAACAGATCCCAGAGCTGATCCACAGAGAACAAGTGGGATTTGTCCCTGGCAGAGAGGCCAGTGATAATACTATTAAGTCTATGTCCCTGATTTCTCGAGCCAGAGCAGGAAACCGACCACTCTGCTTGCTGGCGGTGGACGCAGCAAAGGCGTTCAACAGGGTCAGGTGGAGGTTTCTGGAGGGGACCCTCTGTCGGGTGGGGCAGGGGCAGAGATGAGAGAATGGATTATGGCATTGCACAATGGCCCATCGGCTAGAATCAGGGTGAATGGTGCTCTGTCGGACACTATCTCGATCCACAACGGCACCCAACAGGGTTGCCCTCTCTCACCTCTGCTCTATGTTCTATCTATGGAATCACTAGCCAAAGCTATTAGGAAAAATGGTTCCGTGAAGGGTATGACGGAGGGACCCTCTGAGCATAAGATGGCTTTGTTTGCAGATAACCTCCTCCTGTTCCTGTCGAAAACTAGGCTGGGACTGCCGGTCGTGATGAAAGAATTTGAAAGATTTGGGTGGGTGAGCAACTTTAAGGTAAATCTCCAGAAATCAGCGATACTAAATGTGACTATCCCTCAGATGAATGTTAGAGAACTCACAGACTCTTTTCCCTTCAAGTGGAGATCTTCGGCTATTAAGTATTTAGGGGTGCAGCTGCCTGCGGATCCCGCCCAGATATTTGAGCTAAATTTCATACCCTTTCTGAACAATCTCAGAGCAGACCTGAGTAAATGGAGCCTGCTTTATGTGTCGTGGATGGGTCAGGTCAACGCCGTAAAGATTGAATCTCTACCAAAGTTTCTGTATTTATGCCAAACCCTTCCGGTCCATCTTGATTGGCAATTTCTCCTCAATATCCGATCTCTGATCATAAATTTTGTGTGGATGGGAGGTAGATCTCGGCTTAGCTTCAGATTGCTCATGCAGACTAAGGAGGAGGGGGGGATTGGGGCTCCCAGATTTCCCGCTTTATTATGCCTTGCAAACTTCATCCTCATCTTAATGCTGGGCAGGCTATCTAAGTTGTGGGTCAAAATAGAGCATGCGCTAGACTATAGAATGGTTCAGACGGCCCCTTGGATCCCGAGATGGTTGCTGGGAAGTTTCCAGTCTCTCTCACTGTTTCTGATAGGAGTTCTTAAGATTTGGGGGGCTGGGTTTGGCATCCCTCCCGGGTCCCCTCACCCCGTTGGTCACCAACCCACAGTTCCCGGCCACATGGAATAACAGCACTATCCTGTCCCTCCCTAGCTCTCTGATCCTGCGAGTCCAAGATGTGGTGTCACAGGCTGGGGTGAAACCCTTGGAGGAGTTTTACGTGGATTTGAGACCCCCCCCCCGGGAGCATTGCTGAGTTATTTTCAGGTGAGAGTTTTGTGGAATCCCTGATGCCTAGTGGATATGGAAGACGACAGTTGACGCCACTTGAGTCCCTATGCGTGATGCCTTTCCCTGTTGAGCATGGGATCTTGGTAATATACAAAAGGTTGCTTGCCGGCAAAACGTGAGACACACTCCTTAGTTACTTGGGCCAATGGGAGCGAGAGTTGGGGAGAAATTGCTCCAGACTGGAGTGGCAGAGGGCCTTCCTTCTATGTCATAAGAGCACTAAATTTGGGAGACTACAGGAGCAGAATTTCAAAATCTTATCTCGCTGGTATAGGACTCTGACGAGGCTGCATCAAATTGATGCCTGGATCTCCCCGCTGTGCTGGAGATGTTGGAGCAGTCCTGGAATAATGGTACAATGGTGCATATTTGGTGGGAGTGTTCCGCTGTCAGAAATCTATGGAGTAGTGTGGAATTACTATATAATGCTATGACCAGATTGGCGGTGTCCATAACAGTTGAGACGGCCCTTCTCCTAATGCTGCCCGGGTCTATTGCCAAAATTAAGGCAGATTTACTGCATTTGGTTATACTGGCGGTAAGGATGTCTGTTCCTGGTTTGTGGCCTTCTACTTCTCCTCTATCAAGGATCATCTGGACAGAGAAATTGGATATGCTCATGAGGTACGAGGAAGAGGGGTCTGTGGATGAGCAGGATCGGATTAGGGCCTATGAGTTACGGAGACCTTGGATAGCCATGAGAGCTTCTGATCCTTTAAATCTTGGCTGGAATCTGGTCGATTGGACCTTTAATAGGTAGACTGTAACATCTGAGCAAGTTCGTACTTCCTACTCCCCCTTCTTTCCTTGTCTTCCCTTCCCCCCCCTTTTTTTTTGTTTTGTTTTTCCGTTATTTAGTTTAGTTTAGATTTTGGATACTCTGATTGGGAAATATGGGAATTACCAGTTATACGATTAATTATCAGCAATGTGTTTTACTCAAGTCTTGAATGCAGATTTTTCCCAGACTGATTTATTTCATTGTAATGCTGTTGTTTATCATTTGAAAAGGTTTAATAAAATGGTTGAACATAAATTAGCCAATGCTTCTACTGTAAGTTTTCAAGAGGGGCAATACTCTGTTTTGTTTTGTTTTTGCATTTATATGATATTTAAGGCATAACTAAACTTTGGATTGAATAAACTGTCACGTGTGGACATGAGCAATTATTTAGCCCCTTCTATACACTTAATTTATAATTGTCCTTTTTCCCTCAACTCAGCCCTGGAAGAGGGTGGAGACTATCTGCTATGAAATTTCCATATACAGCACACATGGGGGAGCAAGATCTCTCCTTCTTTTTCTGTAGCACACCTTCAAAAGCAGCAGCAGCATGGATGACATCATACAGCAGTACTGAACAGTGTAGCTGTGAATTCAGTACTGCAGTGAAACAAAACACTTAACAAAAGCTGCAGCCATGTCTTAGGCCTCATGTCCACGGGGAAAATAAGAATTAAAATCCGCAGCGGATTTTAACTCTTCTCCCGCGCGCGGATCCGCACCCCATAGGGATGCATTGACCACCCGCGGGTAGATAAATACCCGCGGATCGTCAATAAAAGTGATTTTAAAAAAAATGGAGCATGAAAAAATCTGGACCATGCTCCATTTTCATGCGGGTCTCAAAAATCTGATTTAACTCACACGCTCCGGTTCTTCTCTTCGGCGCCGCGCCATCTTCTCTCAGTCGCGGCCGGATCATTTTGCTTCGGCCCGGCGCATGCGCAGGGCATGTCACCGACGTCATCATGCACATCCGCCGAGCCGAAGAAAGAAGATCCGGCCGCGACGAGAGAAGATCACGCCGCAGCGAAGAGAAGAAACGGAGCGGATCGGAGGTAAGTTTATTCTCCTTTATTCGTATTTTCAGCCCCCATGTCCGCGGGGCAGGAGGGACCCGCTACGGATTCTACATGGAGAATCCGTAGCGGATCTGATTTTCCCCGTGGACATGAGGCCTTAGTGTGTCTCTCTGCCTCCATTTCTCTTCAGCTGCTCCTTCCTCCTCCTTACCTCCTTAGACTTCTCTGAAGGGCAGCTGTAATCTGATCTCTCTGCTACAGACTTTTGTGTATAGATTTTATCTGTCATTCAAAGTGATTGATCAGTGTGGTGGGGGAGAGAAAGAAATGGGTGATAAGTAGAGAAAAAGGCACTTTTCTGTAAAGGAATAAATTAAAACAAAGTTTCTTCTTTTTGCTCGTACTGTTGATTTATGGAAAAAATAATAAAAGTTTAGTTACTCTAGTGATTTTTAAATTACGTAGGTGTACTTTGTTTAGAAAAAACTTCTGTCTATAGCTTTGCCCTGTTACTTTCGGGGTCAGAGTAATTTGTACTTAAATTATGGAAAAATAGCTAATAGCTCGAATATTTTGAAATAAAGATGTAAAGGATGCTATAAAGAGACAGTCCTGGGAAAAGAATAAGATATTTTTCTTCATTATTTTGTACACTTTAGTAGACAATGCAAATCGTGATGATTTATGATGACTTTCTACTTTCAGACAGTGAATCACCTTGGCCAATCATTATGTAGGCAACTTAACCAATTCCAGTATCTATTATTGCCAGCTAAAACATTCAATAAAATGTAGAAGAATCTATGATAGCTCAACATTTAATTAATAAACCAGTAACCTACTTTAGCTTAGAAGTGCTATGCTGCCATTGCACTGTGGAGAATTAGGACCGTGTGAGACAGAAACATTCTCAACATGACCCGCTTACTACAGTAAGGCCTTTAGTTAGCCAAGTGTGTTCAATTGTAATCCATGTGTATGTTTGTGTTACATCTGTATGTGTTACTGATGTCCATCTTTTATTTCCACGCGTCGTCCTGTATTTTCTCGAGTGTAAAACAGGAAGGAATACGTCACAGAAGGGGAAATATAAAAACATAAAAACAATCACAGAAAATGGCCATATACCTACTAACTAGGGAGTGCATATAGACGCATCCTATCAACATGCAGGTAGCAAACTACTAAATGAGGGAGCTAATTGCACCTGTGTGGGACACCGATGAGACAGCCACTCACACAGCTTCTTAATATAGAAGGGGGTATCTGCTTAGTGTACACTCCCACACAGAGTAGATACAAAGTGGCAAACCTTCTCATACATGTAGTCCACCATGCAGACCAGCAACGTATTAATGACGCCATAATAATTTGTCGGGTTGCCCTGCACCTCAAAAAGTGAAACACATTGGCACTGCCACCCTGGCCTCCCCTTGGTGTTTTAAAGCTGCACTGCATGTGAATAATAGATAATAAATGCAAGGCATTAGTTGGATTTTGGTCAAGATACATCAGCTCGCTAACCGCGTCAAGGTTCCTTGCTTATAGTGAGTCCCTACACTAATAAATACGTCACAGAAGTATTATTTTTTATTATTACATTGATAGGACTATGTGAGGGCTTGTTTTTTGTAGGATGACTTGTAGTTTTTATTGGTGCCATTTTGGGTTCATGCGACTTGTGTCTCACTTTTTTTTCAATTTTTTTCTTAGAGATGGGGTGACCAAAGAAAGCACAGTTCTAGCACTGCATATTTTTTTCTGACGCAGTTCATCATGTGGGGTTATTGATGTGATATTTTAATAAATTTCAGCTTTATTCACAATTTATTTTCGCTGTATATTTACGCGTGCAAAATTTTTGTGCGCAACATGCAGTGAATAAAAGCTATTGATTTCATTTGGTTTGGTCACGTGTTTTTTTCATGCGCATTTCGGTTGCACAAAAATTGCACATATTAAACTAATTTAGCTTCATTGCCCATTGAAAACGAAAGCAGCATGCTTGCATGTGTTTTTTGTGCGCACTAATATGCAGGGCGTGCTCGTGCAAAAAAAACCCTGTAAAATACACACACAAGCGTGTAAAAACGCATCGCCCATCGCACAAAGAGGTGCATAAATATGCTTATGCCCACATAAAGCTGGCTTTACAGAGGCAGTAAAACCAATTTTTACATTTTTTGATGCGACAACTAGGAAAAAAATGGGGGTTAAATGTTTAATATTATTTGTAATTATTTAAAAGTCTTTATTTTACTAATTTTTACTTTTTTTGTCCCCATACAGGACATAAAATTGCAATCATTCGATCGCCTTTACAGTTTAATGCAATACTATGGTATTGCAATATACTATATTTTAACAGACTGCCTGTTTAAGACATGCCACAGGTATGTTTTAATAGGCAAACAATCATGACAGCTCTGGGGGTCTTCAGAAGATCTTATCGTGGTGGGACCATTGGACACATTTAACTTCCCATAGGGACATATAAAAGCCACTGCCAGAATTGACAGGGGCATTTAAAATTTGAACAGCAATCTGAGTTATCTCCAATTGTGGCTGTTGCAGGGGGGGTTCGGCTGCCAAAGACATACATACACAGCATATGCTGTGGACGTCTAACTAGACAGGGTATGTACAGTTAGAATGTATATAGCCATATGAATGTCAGGTAGAGGTTAATAAATAGTTGGAGGGGGGGTTAAGGACCCTGTTCACATACATTTTCTGTAAGTACTATAAAAAAAAACCCCTGATAACTCAGAATTAATTTACAGAAATTTTTTTTGTGAAATCTGTTTTTTATTACTTTTTTATTTTTTTTTCTAGAAAAGGAAATTCTTTAGACTTTTCTGTACAAAATGTCAAGTTATAGGAATCATTAATCCCTGCAACATCCGTATTTCTCAGATGGTTGAGTAAAAGCAACTTACCTAAAGAGACTTTACAGAAAAGCATGATACAACACAAGGCCCCACCGTTTAATATTAATGTTGTTCTGTGCCTGACCCGATATCTCCATGATTCCAGACTGTCAACACCTCGACCTTGACTATATGTTACTGGGAGCTACTCATTGGTATGCCAAACTGAAATATAAAAAAACATCATATCACTGTGATATCTGCTGAGTGATTCATTCTAACTCCGGAGCTTCTATTTATTATATGGACGGTGGGGCTGTAAGAAACTAGCCAGGTTGTGGAAAAGATCTCTCAACTTACATTATGTATCCCATATGCCAGCTCTTAAGCTTTATCACCAGTCAACTACCTCCGAATGTGGAAATCCTCTGTCAGCATATTTTTTAAAAGTTGCTTAATATCTTAGTCAATAAATATACTGAAGAATTATATTACAGCTTCCTCAAAAATTCTCTGCTGTGGTCCCAATTCCCCCCCCCCCCCCCCCACCTCCCACCCAACCCAAGACTCTTGAGTTTATGGCTTTTAAAATCTTATTGGTTGTCTTATTTGCTCTTCATCCTCCAATAATTCCTTCCTGTCTCTTCTTAAATTACATGAGAACTCCTGGAAAACATTTTTTTATCTGAGGATGATCTTGGTTAGCAAACTCAAACATTGTGAAGCTGAAAAGATCATCATGGTACAAAAACTACATTTGTTCTGTAGTCTAAGAAAATGTTATTAACCCTCCTGCGGTACCAAGGGGTCCATTCGACCCCAGCCTTGTTCATTGCAGTCCTGCACTTTGAAACTGGTACAACAGGAGGGTTAGGCCTGAAATCAATGGGAACAATGCCTCCCATTTTACGCTTTCGGCTACTTATTGCATTTGGGTAAGTACTCCAGAGTTCTTCGTGCAGCACTACATTAATCTCTTTACATTTACTTAGAAGCGCAGCCCTTCTTTACACATAGTTATATTTATCTCCACAACCGCGGTACAAGTTTAACCTGGGTGTCCGGCTGATACTCTGCCTATCACCAGAGGACAGCGATCTGGTAACGTGACTCATCCGAATAAGGATGAATTGGACTTTTGGTGTGTGGGGGTTTATCTATTAGACGGACCTCCGGCACTAGGTGAGTCCTCGCCTTCTTTAATCATTCTTTTCTGTCTTATTGTTGTACACTGGAATATATCTGCACAGGAGCACAGACTTGTCAATATATTTTTGACTACTGATGATGGCGTCCGGCTGGCTGCTCTGATAATAGGCTGGACTATGAGCTGATCAGCAGGGATCCCCATTGGTGGAGCCCCGTCAATCAGCAATTGATGACATAACCTAAGGATAGGAGATCAATAGTTAAAGTTCTGGACAATCCCTTTAAGAACACTTTTTTTGAGGAGGAAGGAAAATCTGCTCAAGATAGTCTGTTCTTCTAAAACAAATACGGACCATAAATAAAACCACTGAGGAATAGCTGTTATTAAAGTTAGGCCTCCTGCACACGGGCTGATTTGCCGTCGGATTCTGCAGCAAATCCAGCCAACAGCAAGCTATGAGAAAACACGATTTCCTGCCCATGAACGGAAATTGATTGCGATTTTCTGCTCGCAGGGGAGAAATTGCAGCATGCTGCGATTTAGTGCGGGCTATGCACGTACGACTTTCATTGAAGTCAGTGGAAGCCGTCTATCCCGTGGCCATTCTGCAATCTGCCTCTCAACTGCGCATGTGCCGGCCGGTGCGGGAATCTCGCATGCGGGGTCCGACCCACCCATGTGCAGGCGGTCTTATAGGTAGGCTTTCTTTTACCTAGGACAAAGATTTAATTTGGAATTAACTGGATTTGTGAATTGTTAACTAATAAAGTGTGGTCTGATTGTTAGCGGAGTCCACTTACAGACAAACACAATCAAAGGGTCCTTTTAGATGGGACAACTGTCCGAGTAATAATAGCTCCTGCAACTTCATTCAGGAGTGAGGCTCGCAGTTTGCTCTGGCTGCCCGCCTCCATTCGCAGTAAACCATTCAAGTAATTTCTAAGGCTTTTATTAGATTGATTTATGTTTACCTGTCTCTGGATGATGGACAATGAAACGGTTGGAGTTGCTCGTGCTTGTCAGATGATCAGACAATCCTCTCTGCTTGTTATGTGTCAAGGGTGATCTGAGCCCAATCACTTTGTGTGTGTGCCCTCACGCATCCACTGGTCCCAACATCTCCTAACAATCAGGTCAGGACGGCCCAGTCGACAGGCAATTTGTTGATACAACCATCTAGCTTCTCACATCCCAATAATGCGCCCCTCTCAGACTCTGGTAACGGAGTGACATCTCTTCTCTGCATCGTAGAGGCGTCTAGTGGTCAACAAGCTCTGCACAAGAAGAGGTCAATACACAGAAGGAGCCTCTGAGAGCCTTTTTATAGGCCGGGGGGGGAACCACTTTTAGGGCATCAGGTGACAAGACCGTTCATTTAATCACATCACAACTGCAACCACTTGCATATCTATCTGCCTGAGATGGAACTGCATGCCGCGTTTTGAAGCAACAACTCCTTCTAGGGGCTGGATTTTTTTTTTTTCTACAAAGAGTGTATTTGGAGGGAAAAGAACACATACCAACACAATAAAAACATCATCCCAATTATGAAGCATGGTGGAGGCAGTATTATGGTTTGGGCCTCCTTTCCTGCCTCAGGGCCTGGATGCCTTACATTCATTGAGGGAACAATTCATTCTAAGGTGTATAAAAGCATTTTATATGAGAATGTAAGGAAAGCAGTCCAGAACCTCAAGCTGGAGAGACATTAGGCGACAAACAATGAGCCAAAGCACCAAGTAAATTAACAGAAGCCTTAAAATACAGTTACAGGTTAAGACCCCATAAAATCCTGAGGAAGACTCCAATCTGGGGTCGTAACCTTGTAGTTATATTTTAATAATAGTATACGTGTCAACAATAGGCTGTAAACTTGCAGAGTGCACTACATACAGTATATCTGTATGGCACCCTATACAAGCTTTATCTGTGTACAAGTATAATACTAAGCAGTCACCGCTCCTCCCACAATGAATAGTATGTTTATGAGTGGTTGTTTAGCAGTGTTTTCCACCTATAGCACTTTTTCCTTCTGCATGCTGCTGGGAACTAGTATCTTTTTTTTCATTCGTGCATATTACTTTTACATTTTGCAGAGTACTGTGATAAATGAACATTAATGACATTTTTATATCAATGCAAATATAACGGAAAACATAAACTATTGATAAGTGTTTATTGTCTCTAATAGGTTTGTCTCTTTGTGTTTTATTTTCCTAACCCCATTATTGTGTCGCCTATCGAATAATAGCCAGGTCAGGGCCCAACTTTCAATTGTTATGGGGTAAGGAATCAAGGACTGTATCGAGGGTGGGGAGGGAGGAATTTTATCTCTCGCGGAGTCACAATGTATAACACACCGTATTGCCAGCTTTACTAATGTTGCAATTTATAAGGAAATTAATTATGTTTGTGAAGGGAACCCATGGTGTCCAGACCCTCAGAAATGTTTCATGACGGTCAAGGATTATTGATGTGAGTAGCAAAGATCGAAAAGAAGGGTGGAGCAAGACCCAGTGAGAGTGGTGAAATGATTCTGTAGTAGAAAGTGTTTTGAACCATGGAGGTGCTGCCAACCAGAGAATGCTCCACCAAGGTGGGCGTGAATATAGCGAAAGAGAATGTGGTAAAATACCGGTGGTGAAGGCGCAATACTCTAAGCTAGTTGAAAGCTAAAAGTCCAACATGCGATAGTGAAAGCACTCTTTTATATTTAACAACATAGAGAACCAGTAAGTGAGTACGCGTTTCGGGGTTGAGCCTCTTCATCAGTTCGGTTGGATTAAACACTGAGTGGTATCTACAAATAAATATTGGAGGAGTAATTAACAAAGAAAGGGGGGAAAGAAAAACAAAAATAAAGCACCCCCTTGCCAACCCCTTCCACCAGTGTGCTTTATGACCTATTTTTCCAATAGATGTTTTTTTATATATGCACTTTCTTCGGTGGAGCAATTATCTTACATTTCCCAATAGGTTGTCCAATGATTTTAATTCTGTAGTCGTTCTGGTCACTCGATGTTTAATCCAGCGAACTGACGAAGGGACCCGACCCTGAAAAGCGTAATAAATTGCTGGTTCTCCATGTTGTTAAATAAAAAGAGGTGTTTTCACTATTGCATCTTGGACTCTTAGCTTTCAACTAGCTTAGAGTTTTGCAGCTTCACCACCAGTATTTTACCACATTCTCTTTCGCTTGGTGGAGCATCATCTGGTTTGCAGCACCTCCATCATTCGAAACACTTTTAGGACTTTTAGCTTTCAACTAGCTTAGAGTGTAGCACCTTCACCACAAGGATTATTAATTTCAGGTTTTAGTTTATTAAGTACCAGTTTAATAGTTTTTTTTATTTCTGAAAAGTCTAAGGAGGCCTTCTTCCAAGATGGGGCAATTGTCTGTTTGGTTGCTAAAAAGAAGAAAGAAATCAATCTTCTAGATTCTGGGGGAATATTTGCAATTTTTTTATTTAATAAAACTTCCCACTGATTTTTTAGGATGTTGCAACCTGTAACTGAGTAAATTAATGATTATATTCTTATCCAAAGTCATTTGACTTGGGGACAAGACCATCAAATGTTTATCATGGGTTATTTGGGTTGGAACTAGATACCAGCAGAATAGCATTTTAAAGGAGGTTTCTAACATACATCTGTTGTGGGTGCTTTTATTAATGAATTGATCTGAGACCAATCATCTTTGTTGAGCGTGTCTCCAATATCTGTTTCCCAGTGAGAAATATATAATAATTTAGTGCGGTAAGAGAAGCTGACTAATCTAGCGTAGATTTAGGAGATAAAACCTCTAGTATTGGTGTATTTTAGGCAAAGTGTTTCGAAGGGCATTAATGTTAATGGGGAGTTAGTGTTTTTTCACTAGTGATGACATGAAATGTTTGCATTGTAGGTATTAGAATATGTCTGAGGAGGGCATAGTATAGTTACTCTGAAGGGTGGGGAGTGAGAGAATGCCTTCTTTAGAAAGTAGATGCTATATTTTGGTGAGACCTCTGTTTGCCCAGGCCTGAAATGCATGAGAGAGTCATCACCAGGGAGAAATAATGGACTTCGAAAAAGAGGTAGTAGGAGAGGGTAGGGTGAAATTAAGCCGCCCGAGTATGTGATGAAATCCAATACTTTCAGTGAGCGTTTTAAGATAGGATTCTTAATGTGGGATCTGTAAGCTGGTGGGGTCTATAGGATTGAGTCGATGCTGAAGGAAAATAGCTTGAGGGCTTCTAGAGTTAGCCAGAGTGGTTTGTGAATGGAGGAATACTAGTTAAGCTATTTGGGCTACCTGGTAATATTTTTGAATATTTAGAACACCAAGGCTGCCTTTTAGTCTATGTGTAAATAAAGCAGATGGACATTTGTTGAAACATTTTTAGGATATACCCTAAAACGTGAATTGGAAGATCTCTAAATATATATAACAGTGTGGGGGAAAACGTCATTTTCAATATGTCCATGATATGTAATAATGACTCCAACTCTCCTGGGGGAGTCTGAACTTACATAGGAGAGGAGGGTAATTATGTGTATGTAGTGATGAATAAGTATTAGTTAGTCTGACTCCTAAATAGTCTAATGAACCAGAAACCCACTGAAATGGGAATTTAACTTGAATCTATAATACTGTTTGTGGGGGTAATGTTAGATTAAAGCCTTTGGTTTTTGCATTAATAATTTCCAGACCTGATAATGCTCCCAATCTGGATAGTTCTGCCAACAGATTGTGTATTGATGTATGAGGGGAGGATACCAGCATTAGTATGTCAACTGCAAACATACAAAACTTGTGTTGGTTTGAGGCAACTTCAAACCCGTTAATGTCTGAATTGTGGCATATTTTAATGGCCGGAGGCTCCATGGCTAGAATAAACAAGAGGGGATATAAGGGGCATCTCTGATGTGGGCCTCGGAGAATGGGAATATAGTCCGAACAGAAACCTTTATACCTTACAAATTCCTTAGGAGATATTCGTAGCCATGTCAAGAACTTATTTGGGAATTTCCAATGTTCAAGTATGGTCAACTTCAGGTGGCAAAGGCTTTATATATATCTAAAGATAGCAACAGAGCAAGGATACTCCGGGATTGGTATAAATGTATGAGGTGGGTAATTCGGCAGATGCTATCAGGTGGCTGGCTTCTGAGAACAAAGCCCACTTGATCTTTACTGATCAGCATTGGCAAGGTAGTATTAAGTAAAGTTCCCTGGTGCAAGCACCAAATCATGACATTTTCTTAGCAGACTTTTTTATTTTAGTTAAACGCTTCATATCAACATTTATTAGTGAGATTGGACAATCATTTTGTTTATTAAGGTGATCTTTTCCGGTTGGGGGATCATAGAGATGGCCACCAAGAAGTAAGTCAGTTGTATCGCATACTATTTAAATATTATTTAACTAGTTTGCTAAATGTGTGCTGAGAGTCAAAGAAAATTCTTTATAATATAACACCGAGAGGCCATCAAGACTAGGGAGCTTATTGGCTTTAAGGGATTGAACAGCACTAGCTACCCTGTTGGGGTTATTTTTGAGGCTAGGCATTCTGAAAATATTTTGCTTTATTCATGGAATGTTGATTCCTGCAGCTATGATGATAACTGTTCCAAAAAAGGGGGGTTGAGCTTAAGAATAAAGTTTAGTTAGGAATTGTTTAAACTCTGAAACTATGGTTAATGGGTTGGCTGTAATTGCTCCCTCTCTGGTACATGGTTTATAGAAGGGTCTGGTTGGAGGGTTTGAGCAAAGTTTACGAGCCAGTGGTGTAGAGGGTTTGTTATTTCATGTGTAGTAGCATGATTTGACAATCTAGGGAACTGGTATCCTTGCATCAGTAAGTATGGCCCTTTTCAGTAATTTGTAAAAAATAGTTGAAAAAGATTTGTATTTTGAAATGGCCAAGTCAGAGTTCTGTAGCAAGCCTGAAGAGAGCTGTCTACTCAAGGCATCTCATAAATATTGATGAACTGAGACACATTTGCAGGGAGGGATGGTTCAAAATTTCTCCTTAACATTGTGTAAACCTTTTTTGAAGTTTGAGTGCTGCTAAAGGGACTCACTTACTTTTTCTCTCTGCACTGTGGATGTTTGGAACTGTATGTTCCAATTGCAGCATTCGAGGAGCGGGCCCCAGCCTAGAAGACAGGGGGGTAGAGTTTGGGCCCTGTCACGGTGGCTCTACCATCTCCCACCCGAAGGTTAACTGGTGACATGTCTAAGAGGCCGAGGACAGGCTATTAAACAGAGGAACACAATGATGGATTACCTTAGTCTTTTGTGTCACATGTGACACCACCATTCCATCCTCTGCAGTGAATCCAGTTCTTGGTAATAAAAAGTCCACACACAGGGATTTAACTTTCTGAGCCAAACCAGGAACGGTCGGTGATGCTTGTTTACTTGAAGCAACTTGATTACAATCGAAAAATACATGCTAGCAGTAAAACAGTGCAAAACTCAAGACGGTGTGATAGGGAGGATTCACGGGTGGACAGGAGAAACCACAGTCCTGTTATCTGTGAGTCGTAATCCCGGCAACACTCTTTCTTCTCTTCAACTCTCTACCGGTCAACACTCACATTTACAGAAAGGTGCGCTGCATGGCGGCTCTTAATTTTCTCTCTCTCCATGTTCAAGGGCAACAATGACATCTCCTGGGTGAAGTCGGTGCTGGGTAGACTTTGATTATCTCTCAGCCTCTTCCATTCTTGGTCACACGGGGCTGAAGGTTCCTGTGTGGCTCCCTTGCAGAACCCCCAACACGCCTCTCTCTTGCAAGCCCAGAACAGAACTCTCTTGCACACACCTTGCAATCACATATATCAAGCATGGTCAGGTGACCACCAACTCACAACATAAAACGATACATTTCCAGACAGACATCTCACATACCAGACAGTTTACCTTTACAGTGCTGCAGCTATGCAATACACATCAATCATGCAACACAGAAGACACTGACATTACAGTGGACAAACGCATAAACACTATTATGGAGGGGTCCATTGTTCTGGGCCACTACACAATGGCAGAGTGACTTATTTGCACTACCTGGCATTGGGGACGAAGGTGGTTGGGGGGGAGGGCACGCATCTCCAGCCCCCAGCTACACCAGAAAAAGTTTTTCCCTATGAGTCCGAAGGTGAACAAAAACTGTTCCAGTTAAAAAAAAGATAGTTTCCTCTACTTTCCATAAAAAATTGCACACTGTGCGCAACACAATAAAATATCACTGAAGTGGAAAGTAATCTATGCTCCAATCTGACTTTCTAAAGAAACTTCAGCTACTGTTTAACTTAACTTCCATTCACCCCGAGGATTTATATTCAGAGTATCATCTACATTAATAACATTAATGTGACTAAGCATGGCCTGCAGGCAAGTTGCTAAATAATAATCTAGATAAGAGAATTTATTTTTGCGCTAGACGTGTGTGGGCAGACCATATTATTTAGTGACCTGCATTGCCCTCACATAACGATCAAAATAAATCAAATATAATTGCTATGTGAGGAGGTTTGTGTGTGGAGATGTGCGAGTAATTAATGACAAATAATTTAATACTATATCACTACTTATACTTAGTTTCTGTCTTGCTGATCCAGATACGCCTCAGGATAAGGCTTAAAAGCTTGACTCATAGAAACAGTAATTGCCAAACATGTAATATGCGTGAGACAGCACTGTGTGCAACATACACCGGGGGATTACTGAGCAGGAGGAGTCATTTCTAAGGCGCTTAGAACATGTAACATAGTTGCAGAATTTTTTAAGGTTTTTTTTTTCCCGTTTTCACCAAAATTGACCAAAAAAGTGGTGGTGGTCTTGAAGTTAAAGCTGTTTACATAACAGAGGTAGTAAAAAAATCATATGAATATATGGCATGTTGTAGCAGGCATAAAAAGTGACAATTTTGACCAATTTTTACTGACTCGACATACACTAGCTCAAAGTATGCTATTAATAAGTGTGGGCCAAAAATTCTAGGACATTTGCCTAGCCTGAAGACAAAGTGAGAAAATGGCTATGCATGGCTTCCCAATGACGAAACATTTTCATCATAATTAGCACATATTAACTGATAAGGACTTTCATTATAAGCCAAGATCAGTGCCGAGACAGTAAGCCATAGAGAAGCCAATTATATTGTTTGTACTACTAAAATTGATGGCACACAAGTCTTAAAGACAGGCAGATGATCAATTTAGGCCGAATGCACATGGCCAAGTAAGATTACGACTGCGAATTCTCGAAGCGGAATCAGACCTGTGCCCCGGCATTGACTCCCACATACTTGTCACCTTGTGTTCTTTCTGCTCCGCGGATATCCCGGCTGGCGCGCTGCCACACAAGCACAGTGCAGAGAGTCGCGCCGGCGATGACGCAGATCCGCTACGACTCACCATAGCACGAATGGCTTCCATTGACTGCAATGGAAGCTGTCCATGCAAGGCTCGTACTAGAATAGGACATGCTGCGACTTTCCCCCGTGATTGGAAAATCGCAGTTGATTTCCGCATGTGGGCATAGAAAAAAGTTTGCCATAGCATGTCTATGCGCAGTATTTGCTGCAGGATCCGGAGGTGAACGCTCGCTCCGGATCCCACAGTGCAAATACGCTCGTGGGCATTCGGCCTTAGTAAGGACATTTCTATATAGAGATGAAAGGAAAACAGAATATTATACTTGATATTGTATATGATTATGAACTCAAGATGCCTATTAATAGGAATAGGGCATAAGTAAGAGAGGTAGGTAGTGAATAATTGGTGTGGATAGGGAATTAAAATCTTGACTCCTTTAATTGCATATATTTATGGAGAAAGATAAAGGCATTTGTAAAGTGGTAGACAACTGGATAAAAACTAGCTTACTTATAAGATTCTAAAAGCATCATTAAATAGTAGTTTAACAAAAAAATTGTGATGAGTAAACTTCAAAAATTTTTATTCAGTCGGTTGCCAAACTTTTGGAAAAAGTTCAGTTTGGTCTAAATTAGTTCGAACCAAACTGGAAGTTCACCAGAACCTCTAAAACTGGTGTATCACACTGTCTAAGAGCCATGAAAACTCTCTGAATTCGACACTGTGGACAGGCTGCAGATTCTGCGGGAAACGTAGGAGTTTGAAAAAAAATCTGTACTGCACATGTCCGATGGCGAACTGTGCAGATCATCCGCAGAACAGATGATGAAACAGAAAGGCAGGTATGTGTGGATGCCGCTGCCGTCGTGGTCGGATTCTGCTGTGGGCTCCCACATGCAGAATCTGACCCGCCTGTGGACATGAGGCCTTAACATATGCATAGCTTGTTACGCCTCTTAGCATGTGCAGTGATGTCGGTCTTTTCATTACGCGCTGTTTGCCAACTCTCTGAAGTCTTAAATTGGTAATCTATAAGCATTTCCGAGCTTAGTTAAAATTTACATAGTTAAATATATGTTTACAAGGACTACAGGTGTCCAGACCATCTTCAGGGAAGGAGAGAGACACTTCAGACAAGCATGCACACACCAGCTCTGAGTGGGATAAACACAGAGTGACCAGAGATACATACAATGATAAGCAATCTCTCACCAGTGTTCCTGGCATTTATCTGCAGCAGACAAGGGGGATTGGCTGGTGGAGAATACCACACCCAGCCAGCTCAATTAACCCCTACCTGTGAAGGTGTGCACAAGGAAACCTGTAGAAGCAGAGATCCCAGATGCACCACCTTAACAGTAGCATTCCAGAGATGGCTGAACCGAAACTAGCAGTATTCTGGTAGCCAAAGTTCAATGTTATCTCTATAGCAATGGCCTCCTTCCAAGAAGGAACTGCATTTCATTTTTCTTCAGCATGGAACCCATACACCGAGCACCACAGGCAAAGCAGAGTATGCAGTATCCATACAGGCCTGAGAACAGAGCACCCAACTTTGCGTCCTGTCCTCTCATGATATCTCTTTAGGCCTCTCCCCTGAAAGCTAATAAGCCTAGGAGAGCCCTTTCACAACCTACGCACCCAAAAACGCCGTAAAGTCACGGCTGTTCATTAATAGTAACAGTAAAAAAAAAAATATATATATATAGCAAATGAAACTAAACCCAAATCAAAAGGGGGGCACCCCCTCTACATTTGGACAGCCATTCGTGGCTTAGGTTTGCCCATTAACATCTATGAGCACATTGGTGTATGCATTGGAACATTTTCCTAGCATATACACAGACAGTGGTGTGAATTTAGCCTTAGTGTTTTCATCCTGGTGGGTTGCCTACTACATTATATGCCTGTATTAGTTTTCCCACAAACAAGTTATTCGTCTCCACAGTATAAATGACAAATGTTAAATCAATAGGGATGCGAACACAAGTGTGCAAGGTGACCATTATGCCAGTACTAACGTTTAAGTATAAGTCGGTGGTTACCTTTCTAAATTCTATATACTTCTCTATAAGACTCTCTGAGTCTCTGAGTCGTTCTCTCATTCATTCACGTAGCACACCGTATGAATGCAGAAACCTTCTGAGAGAAAAGATGCAATGAAGCCAAGTAAAAGGAAATGAAAAGGAAGAACCACACCTTAAAAGCTAAAAACGATAAAAGATTGGCACAAACAGGTAGACATACTAAAATTGGCTCTCCTGGTAGGGTTGTGCTTGGCAGGGGTGATGTAGAGAACTATCGTTGCCTTTAGAGTATTGGCGGAGAGCATGTTCAGCCATGGTGGAGGAGAGCTTGTGAAGTTCTTTGTGGGCTTTGGCTATGGTGGTATGGGCTGAGAGTATAGTCAACAGAGGAGTTGGCTCCGGGTGGTCTGTGGGGCCTGTAAGAGGCATCATCCTTGTGGGAAAGCAAAGTAGTTTGGGTTGTGAGATGCTTCAACCCTGGCAGAGGGTATAACTAGGACAGGGCTGGGACTAGTTGGTTTCAGCTATAGGAGACTAGTGACAATTAGTGGAGGCTTTGGCTAACCTGTGATGTGGCTTGGATTGTATTGTCCTGTAGCCCAGTGAATGTAATTCGATTTGTCTTCAGAGAGCCCTGAGGAATAGGTGTGGAGAGTGAGTCTGCTCATGAAACAATAGCTATATGGGTTCTATGTTGGAATTTCTTTAACTGTTACAAGTTGAAGATGTTTGTATGAGAGTAACGATGACCTGAGGTCTTGTGAAGTTAACACTGATCTTGCTGGAGTTTACATAAAGAACTGTTAAGCTGTGTTCCACTATGTTTAAGTGTTTTACACCACCAGGAGTGATCAGCAACAGATTATATTGTAATCTTCAAGCTTACTGTGCCTATCAATGTGAACCCTAACCATCAAGCACTTTTTGTCATTGTTGTGCAAAGAAAAAAAGACTGAAGACTTCTGTTTTACTGATTCAATCTGCAACTGTTTCTTTAAATCAGAGCCCTTGGCCACCTCTTACATGCTATTGTATCGAAACAATACTAACTTTAGGCATAAACTGAAGATGCTGCTATTGCATAATCGGTGGCTCATCAAAATGTGGGCCTGCAAAATATTAAACTTCAAGGCAAGGAAAAATGGACACCTCTCAGAAACAGACTCCCATGCTCTTAAGGCGAGGCTTCCAAAGTTATCATAATATTAGATACTTTTTTTAATTAAAGCCTCATACACCTGTTTACTGCCAGATATGTGGGGGTGGACCGGTGGATATTTTAGCCTGAATCTATTACCAAGCCAAGCCAATAGCGTACTGACAGGGTATGTATCAAACATCTCTTCTTTAGGATACATGCACTGGTGTAACTATAGGGGATGTGGTTGCACCTGGGCCCAGGAGCCTTAGGGGGCCCATAAGGCCTCTCTTCTCCATATAAGGAGCCCAGTACTTTGAATAAAGCATTATAGTTGGGGGCCCTGTTACAGGTTTTGCATTGGGGCCCAGGAGCTTTAAGTTACGCCTCTGCATTGAGGGGTGAAGAGAGGTTGGGGGGCCCCAAGATAAACTTTTGCACCCAAGCCCATGAGCTGTCAATGACACTCCTGGATATATGCACATCGGACAGAAATAGCAACCATTCATTTCCATAGGTGTATGCACATGAGCTTTTTTCTATTCTTGGATTGCTAGTCCGAGCAATAAAAATTGCAGCATACCCCATTCTTATCTGATTTTCAGACGACAATGGTCCATGTCAATGGGCTGCGTTCAGCACATCGGACAGCACACAGACCAGCTATCTGAGTGCTGACCAATGCGAGTTGCAACCGAGAATTTGGGGCACAACTTTGTTCTCGCCCATGTGCATGTACGCTGATGGTAAAATTTCTTGAGAAGTGGAATTTTTGGAGTTTTCAGGTTTTACAATTAAATATGGCTGTGCATGAAAATGTAAAACAGTGAAATGTTTTTAGGCTGTTAGACAGAAATATGTATGCAGGCACATTCATTTTTTTTAAAAATTTTTGTTAAAACCAGACCAAGGAGTCTGTTTTTCTCTAAATTTAACTTTGATTTGTCAGATTTGGAAAATGAATAGGAGAACAGCAGGAGTTCACAGGTGCTCCATCCAGAAATCCCAGCTGCTGCTAAATTGAAATCTTTTAAAAAATAAAGGTCTTAGACGCTTTTGGCAGGAGATAAGAGATGGAAATACTGCAGATTGTAATGTGCCGGAGCTACATTTGGAACAGTAGTTTCAGGCTGGGAAAGAATATGTTATTGTTGCTGCGAGAATATGGGCTATTAAAATTATTCTGGGGTCACATTTTAAACCGTTTACTTAGAATCTACATAATGGTGACTGAAGTCTGGAGCTTATTTGCTAGAAAAATTTTTAAAGGGATTTTTAGAGAATTTTTTTAAAACCAGATGGCCATGCTGAAAAATAATAAAGAACATATACTGATCCATCCAATGCCCCCACAGCTCCGGAGCTACCTCTGCTGTTCTCCCCGTCGGTTCACATTACAAACTGCAGTCAGTTTCTGAACGGAACGTCACAGAGAGCTGCAGTGATCACAGACCTCAACGATCCACTACTAGTCACCAAATCCTCTGCATAGACAAAGACTAAAATGTTACATTTCTGTCTGCCTTCAGTCACCACTAGAGGGAGGCCAAGTAATTTTTTCATTTTTTTCTCATCACATTCCAAGAGCCATAACTTTTGTATTTTAAATTCACTGTATTTATATCATGTTTTGTTTTTGCAGGATGAGTCACATTTTACAATTGCCAACGTATTCTGGGATACATATAATTTATTGATTCATTTTTATATTTTTAGGGGGAAGGGGAATGCATCAATAGTTGATTAGTGAGGGTCTGCCACCCAGGGTCCCTGCTGATCCTTGGGCTCGCTGTCAGTGTAAACAGCACTGGAAGCAGATAGCGCTGTCTGTATTGCAGCCATCCGGTTTGGTAAAAGTGGGCCACTGCAATGTTGACAGCACTATTTGCTTCGAGTGCTCTCCATTCTGACAGTGAGCCCAGGGATTAGCTGAGAGTATCCCCTGATGATCAAATATTGATGACCTATCCTGATGATAGGTCATCAATACTAAAAGTCCCAGAGAACCCCTTTTATGTTACCTATAACAAGATTTAATGAACTTGTATACCTAATGTGGTATGTAAAAGGATATATGGGTAGGGAATGAAATATATACCATATATGCTGCATTTACTAAATATACTACACAAAGATGTCTATTGTAGAACTAAACTCAATACTAAAGCAGTATGCAGTAAGCTTCTGAGCTCCCCCTAGTGGTGGCTGCAGACAACCAGTTTTGCCATGTAACCACTTCTTTATATGGGTGAGGATGAGCTCTGTATTTGAAAAATCAAGATATAGTAAGAAATGAACCAGTACAGAATGGTATAATTACTTGGCCTAAAAACTACCTAAACAAACGTGGGTGGATGTATTGTCCCCCCCCCCCCCCCACACACACACACACACATTGTTGCCAAATTATCATCCCCATTAGGCCTCGTTCACACGTACGACACAGCATCGCCGCGAGAAAATCGAAACAATATCGCATTGCTGGTCTGTGTGATATCGCTGCATCTTCTCATGGCAATACCGCGATTTTGTAGCAAAACAAAGTCGCATGCGGTGCTACAAAGTTGCGCGACTTTATAGCACCATATGTGAGGATTTTTGGGGGGGAGCTTAAAATATAAGCCCTACCCTAAAAATCAGCCATAGCTGAAGAAACAAATAAAAAAAAGGTATACATCACCTCTCCCGCGCTGTCTGGGACTCCACTGCATCTGCTCCTCAGGTCCCGGCACTAATTTTCTTTTTCTCTTCTGGACGGGGATTGAAAAATCCCCACCCCCTGAAAGCGCTGACTGTGATTGGCTGATGCCTAGCCAATCACAGCCAGCACTCGATGAATGACTGTGATTGGTTTAATCATTAAAATGGAGAACACGTTTCAGTTTCCTTCCGAAACCTTGAGGTGAACAAGGTTTCCGAAGCAAACTGAAATGCGTTCTCCATTTTAATGGATCTATTCTGATGTAACAAGCACTAAATAAAGTCAAAAGGTAGGATTTCCTACTATCAAAATTGCATCGCACTGCATGAAAACTGTGTTTTCGTGCAATACGATGCAACAGAGAGGAAGGCTCCATAGAGAAATATGGGCTACAAAACCTCACGAGTTGCGTGCATATCGCCAGACCCACAAGGTTTTTGTATCAGATTGTCGCATGCTACAAAATATCACATGTGTGAAGTAACCTATAGGAAAGCATGCTCTTCTCATACATGCGACTTTTTCACTGGTGTGAACGAGGCTTTATCAGCAGTTTCATACTCGCATCAACAGGTGCCAGATTTAACCACTACCCTTCAGCAAGTACCAAGCTCTCAATCTACTATAAATACTACCTTACCACTGACGGCCCCAATTGTTTTAGGTCCAACGATCATGCCACAAAGAGAAAGGGAAAAATAGAGAGGCAGTCAGAAATACAGGATTCTCAGGATGAAATGCAAGTCAAAAACTTTTCATCTCACATACTTAATGATGCCCAACTTTCCGTATTGAAAAAAGGTCTATCATTCACATGCAACCCAAAATTTTCACACTTCGATTGGATCAAAGTTATGCACCATTTCTCTCGGGAATTGGCCTTTCATAAATGGTGTTCATCCAAACGTTTAAATTCTATCCCAATGACTTAGAATCGCTGGAGATGTTAGAGAACCTCCTGGGGGGAAATAAAATGGGTGTTGCAGAGATGCAAGGCCCCTTTACCAAGCTTCACCCCAAATCAAAAAGCACCCCAACTTTTCCTCGGTTTGCCAGCATTGATGCATTCATGTGTATGGTAACAGAGGACATTCTGAAAATAAAACCTCATAGAAATAAAATGTATTCCAATTTAACATCTGAGGAAGTTATAGCCCTGGAGGAGTTGTGTAGTAATGTGGACATTGAAATAAAATCTTCTGACAAAGGAGGTAATATAGTAAGTATGGACAGACTAGATTATATGGTGGAATGTCTGAGGCATTGGAGGAACATCTACTAACAGAATACATGATATGTCTGCATCGGAGAATGTCATCTTGGCAACCATCAACATGTAGGGACTCTATTCAAATATTTGGCATGACCTTAGCCTGAAGGCAAGGCTAAAGTCCCTGCATGTTGATTGTTGCCAAGATGACCTTCTCCGATGCAGACATATCATGTATTCTGTTAATAGTGTCTTTTGTGCCTTGGAGATAAAAAAGCAGTGATGCCACAAATGGTCTTAAAACTGTGTCAATATAGGTACTGGCATTCGCTGTCAAATTATTATTACATGAGATTATTAGGCGGCTTGGAATAGGTACCGGTTTTAATGTAATTGTGGCAGTGCATAAGAAATAGCAATAGTAGTACATGCCACAGTGAGTTAAGGCAGCAGAATGCAGTCCTAAGCTCTTACTCACACTCTGAAGGTTGCAAGTTCAATCCCCAAATGGTTAAGGTAGCCATCTGAAGGTTTACTCAGCCTTCCAGGTTGGTAAAATGAGTACCCAGTTTGCAAGGGCGTAATAAATAAATATGTGCTGTGGAATAAGTTGTCGCGATACAAATAACAAGTCCTTTTTCCCCCCTATGGATCATTTTCTATCCACATGTGGCACACATTTTTCTGCTCACACTCATTTCATTCACTGTTTATTTATTTTGTACTTATGCAAAATTATTTCTTGTTTAATAATACATTTTATTTCCAGATATGTGGTACCGCTATGGGCACGGCTTGTGAACCTACTTATGCAAACCTTTTCTGAGGGTGGTGGGAGTCTACAATTGTTTTCACAGAAAACATGGAAGAGTTTAATCAACATATCTTATATTGGGTTCGTTACATAGACAACATGCTTATTCTATGGGATGGTGATGGGTCGTCCTTTGAGCACTTTGTTTCTATTCTGAATAACAACAGTATCAGAATGAGATTCATGCGTGAATATCACAAATCATGCATTCACTTTCTTGATTTGTCCATTAATATTAATCATGAAGGCAGGATCCAAATGGAAGTGCACTGCTACAAACAATCTTCTGCACTGGGAAAGCTGGAACACCCATCATCACTGAAGAGGGGAATTCCAGTGGTGCAGTATCTGCATGCTAAACGTAATTGCTCCACTGAAGAATCTTTCCAATTGGAATGCAGGAAACTGTTTTCCAAGTACAGAAAGAGCAGCTTACCTACCTACTGCCTACATAAAGCTTATAACGGAGCGAAAAGGGCTGGCCGGAACAAGTTGTTGGGAAGAAAAATGTGGCAGATGGAAAGAAGATCATGAGGTACATTGGTATATTCGATAGATAGGCTAACAAAATTATGGAAATCCTGAAAAAATACTGGGCAATTTTGCTTGCAGTTCGTGAATTGGAGAATGTTATAACTAAACAACCCAGTATTACCTATAACCTTAGGGACATTCTTGTCCACAGTTACTTTGATATAACATCCCAGCCTAATAGGGAGAGTAATATGGACGACTCCCTTGGAAGCCAACCCTGTGATAACTGCTCTTTTTGTACATTTATGACCAAGTCTGCCTTTTTTAGGAACCCTCTAGATAACAAAATACATAACATTAGACAACGTAGAAACTGTAGAACTAAATGTGTGGTCTATGTGGCAATGTACAACTGCCCCATGTTATACTGTATGTAGGCAAAATTATACGGGAATTGTGCATGAGAATTTACAAACACCTTAGCACACTAAGGACAAATGTTGATACCCCTCTATCGAGGCACATCAATACTGTACATGGGGGGGATTTGAATGTATTGAAGTTCCTTTCACCCAGATTGGCATGGGCCCACGTGGCGGTGACATAAATTACTAAAGGAAGAGACCAAATGGATACTGAGACTCAATTGCAAGAGAATTCCCTATTGGTTCTCAAGGGAAGTGCTCAATGGAATCTGTTATAGTATATATCTGTACATCCCAATAAGTATGAAAAATTAATAGCAATACCCGTGACTTCCTTCAGGGTGTAGGCCATGTCTTACTGTCACATTTATCTCTATCACATCATCTTAGGTAAGTTACACCTTTTGAGATCTAATCCTATTGTAATACACTAACTGTGAGAATCCCCTTTGATGATGTCACTCTCTTCTTTTTTTTCTCTGGTGACAAGATGTCACATTTAACTAATTGTTTTGGGACCCTGCCCTTTCTTTTTTTTATCTGATGATCATAAAGGTATTAAATGTTCTGTTCTGTGAGGAATAGCAGTTATCCTCAGCAGCTTTGTTCATTAGAGTGCCTCAGAAATTCATCACACAGTTTCAGGAATATATTTTAAAAAGTAAGTTGGGAGGGGTAACATCTCTCCTTAGGGAGAGCACCAAAAAGGTGAGTGAGAAGACTTATAAGGCCATCCATGCTCCTCTGGGTAATATGCAAATAAGGAAGATGGAACTATACCTCTGCAGCGCCACCTATTGGATGGCAGCATTCCTTCAAATTAATGCTTGACCCTTTATACAAGTCTGTAGAGCAATGATTGGGAATTGGAAAAGTGTGACACTAATTCATCTAGAACCTTAGAATTTGTCCTATTTCATTCTCTAGTGGCAGGTATAGTGCCCGTCATTTATGTCTTACAAGATACAGTACGGTATATGCAGAGACTCTTCCTTACTTCTCTCTTTATGTTAGCACATCTAATGTCTAACTTGCTAGTAAACTCCTATGTTGCTAGCTGAGAAAAAATCTAAGTCTTTCCTTATTGTTAGTACACACGTTCTGCCCTTTGGGACTAAAGTCTGTGCTGTGCAATGGCCTCCAGAGCAGCACAACTGAGCAAGCGCCGGCATCGGTGAAGGATTGGTCTATTACAGACATAGGTAAGCAGCTGATCGCACCTTCTATATGTCAGTTCAACACTTCTTCCATTAAGAATGTGATTTAGACATGGAATATAAGGATTGGCAGTTTTGAGTATTTGGTTACTCTCTTCTGACATAAGAAGACAGTCTATTCACAGGTCCCTTGTTTGAACCCTCAGCACGTTACCCGAGAGGACCTTGTGTTAAGTAGCAAAACATGTTGGGAGGGCTTTTTGCATTTAAAATATGGCTTCCACATACTTAGCCTTTACATTTACTGGCTTGGTTCCCAGATGCAGTGGGTGACTTAGCACGGCTTTATAGGACAGCCTATATAGACTCTAGATACTTAGATAGTGAATACACATATATGTCAAAATAGGATAGGAGAGTTTATGTCTGTTGTTTTAGACTTTTTATGTGGTCGCTCATTTTAATTCAGATTTTTCTTTTGTTGGGTGGTTTTATTTAAACATAATAAAGGGTATATTTTAGTGATTACAATTAGAGATGAGCGAGTATACTCGAAAAGGCACATTACTCGAGCGAGTAGTGCCTTAGCTGAGTATCTCCCCGCTCGTCTCTAAAGATTCAGGGGGCCAGCGGGGGGGGGGGGGGGGAGCGGCGGGGGAGGGCGGGGAGGAACGGAGGGGAGATCTCTCTCTCCCTCTCTCCCCCACGCTCCCCGCCGCATGTCACCTGTCACCCGCGCCGGCCCCCGAATCTTTAGAGACAAGCGGGGAGATACTCAGCTAAGGCACTACTCGCTCGAGTAATGTGCCTTAGCGAGTATACTCGCTCATCTCTAATTACAATCTAATAGTGCTAAAACCCTACGGTATTTAGTTGTTTACACAATTATATGGTGCATGTGGCCCCTGTAAGAGATAGAGAGTAAAACCCAACTGAAAAGTTGAAGAATAGCATGTGAGAAGCAGAAATCCACTTTCTGTGTCTTTCTAAACCCCATGAGACCTCTACTATAACCGAAGTAAGGAAAGTATACTCAAATTTAGAGTCCAGATTTATATTCAACTCCACAAAATGCATAAGGAAATGTAAGTTTTATTGACAGAAGGGTTTTGATGCAAACCCATATAATTTGTACTCTCGTATGTGTGCATCATGAACTGCAGTAGGAATAACTAAGGGTCCTTTCACACAGGTGGAATATTCCTGCTGAGACGCATCAAAAGCCATAGTTAGCCTTGTGGATTTTGGTGCGGAATGCGAAAAATTCCACCCCTTGTGAATGGGCCCTTACTCTCTTACTACATTATAGGAACTCAGTTACACTGAGAACACAGGTAAATAAAAGGTGAACAAATGCTTAATGTTAACCTGGCTGTATGTCTGCTGATTTGATAATTTATTGGATCAATTGCTTTTTATGTTTTGTTTGGCTATTTTGTGTGTAAACTAGCTCTCAATTCAATGTCAATAGTTTTGAACCCAAAATAATAGTTCACATAGCAAATGAAAAAAAAAGGTTTCTGAAGATGGAAGCTTAGCTTAGGCCTATTTCGCATCATATTTATAGACATACAATTCAGTATACATTTTGCTTTAATTTTTTATTTTAAAAAAAGCACAAATATTCCAAATTTCACTATATGGTCACTATAAAAGGCTGATGCTTCCTGTTTTCAGCTGCTCACTTGTCAGCTTTGCTGTGTAGACTGGAACTAGATGCACAGCATCATCTTATAAACATTAAATGATGGGATAATTAAGTACAGCTTGATTTTATTTCTGGAGCTTTAGATAAGCCATGGTAGCAATACTACACACTCATATAAAGCTCTGAGGAGGGGCTAAGCTTCATCACTCCCTGGTCACTATAATGGCCTAGGCCATTTGTGTCATGGTGTGAACTGCACCAGACGTGCAGGTTAGTCTGTAGTGATGTGTAGTCAGCTTTGGGTCAAGTGATGTGCTTGCCTGAACATGCATGTTTCACCCAACCTTGGCAGTTGAGGGTAAATCATCCCTTCTGCTGTTTAGCTGCTGGGCTAACTGAGATGTTTGACATCTCAGTTAGTCCATCATATTCTTTCTTGTGCTATCTAGTCCAGATCCTCTGAGCAGAAGTTGCTGGTTATACTGCCAGTGTACTAGTCACATGCTGTGCCTGAAGTATCTCTAATAAAGTTTATTGCCTATCTGGTGTTCACTTGTAGATATTAGTCAGCTTTGTATTTTTAGTTTATTTTGTCTCAGAGGTTTAGTGTTAGTGTAGTTGTTGACTGATAGGATCAGATTGGTTCTGGTCTCTCTTCCATAGTGGAGTCATCCTTTCTGGGGCAAGCGCTTCCTCTTGAAGGTCCAGCCCAGCTCAGTTGATTTTGCTCCTTGTAGTCCTCCATGCCTTGTTAAATCAGGCTCAATTATTATTAGTTTGTTCGCAAAGATTCGTATTACCTGCTTCCAACTGTGCTCTGCTCTCGTGTCTGAAACGAGTCACCCCCGACTGCGTAAACTAGTTGTACCAGGCATGGCAATTTCTCAGTTATTAAACTCCAATGAATTTCAGCACCCATAGAAGACACACAACCTGCTACACTATCCAAACAGGCGATAAAGGAAAGAAGTGCTTATTTCCAATTAGGCTGCCCTCAGGAAAGGTGTTAAGAATTAAGATAATAGCTACAACATTTTAATCAAATAACAAAGACATTATTTCTCTTCTACAGAGTTACAATTTAGGTAATGAAACACATGACACATTTCCATTTTTTGTAAAAGCAGTGAGACTATGAAACTCTCTGCCTGAGGAGGTGGTGATGGCAAATTCGATAAAAGAGTTCAAGAGGAGCCTGGATGTCTTAAATATTATAGGTTATATTATTAATAACTTCAGGGGGGTCGGTGATCCAGGGATTATTCCGATTGCCAGATTGGAGTCAGGAAGGAATTTTTTCCCCTTAAACCATGAAAATGGGCTTCTACCTCATTGTGTTTTTTTTGCCTTCCTCTGGATCAACATCGGGGGTAATTGTCTGAACTAGATGGATATATTTATTTTTTCAGCCTTACATACTATGTTACTGTATAAGTGTTTAATAAATAAGAAGCCTACTAAGATTGTTAAGACATTTTCCTGGAGTTTTACATTTTTATTCCAGTTTTGAGACATATTGTGAATTCTGTGCTTAGTAGGGCAAGCAGATGATATTTTTTATTTTATATAAACTGTTTTAATGCATAAAATAATTAATTTATGCATCTGGATGCTAAATACTTGCAAGCAAAAAACAAAATCCTAAAAATGTAATGCTTAAAGTGAACCGGTTACCTGCCTAAAGCACCATAAACTAGGTTATGGTGCTGGTAGGACAGGTGACCGTGAACCGGTACTGTGTTTTTTATACTCCCCTGCTTCCTGCGATGGCTGGCTTCTAAAGTTCATCCAATACACGAAAATCTGACTCTTTCGAGAGTCCTGTGCAGTCCCCTTCCATAGATTTGTATGAGAGACTCAGCCGGGGTGTGGACTTCACAGATGGGCACCGCAGGAATCAGGAAGCAGGTGAGAAGGAAAAATTCAGCCCCCGGCTGTAAGTTATGATGATTTAATCAGATGACAAGTTCCCTTTAAAGTTATCAAACTTTTCTTAAGGTTGGCGACTATTAGAATATTTTGTATACTTTAAAGTTATAACTATATTTGTAATTCATCTACCTTCCTAGTTGTAGTGTAATAGAATATTAGAACATGCAGTTTTTATACCCTGGTTTCTGCTGGGAGTAATGAGGATAGTAGCAGATTCCTTATAAAGGAAAACTTCAATTTGCTATTTGATTAAATGGAAGTGAGTAAAAAAATGTATTCTGCTTATTTGGAGCAAAAAAAAAAAACACCATAAAAAGCAGGAGCCCCAGAGTCTCAGCTTTAACAAGGACCAGCTGAAAAGTGAAGGCAAGCCACATACAAACCATCTTATGTCTGCCAAATTATTTCCTGGCCCCCAAAAAAACCCTCTTGTTTCCTCTCATGCAGGCCAAACATGGCACGGCACCAAGGGATTTCTAAATGGAATCAATTGCACTTGTTACCAACTGAGTTCTCTTTCATTCTTATGTTACCAAGGAATAGATGCTCAGCTGCAAGCAATTATAATGAAGAGTTACTGAGTAATGGCTTCCAGACTGCTCCATGATGGCAAATTAATTGAAAGAGACAATTTAAGAGTTTAAACCATGTAAATGCATTTCTTACTCTGTCAGAGAGTGACGTTTCTCGATGCAAAGGGTTAGGATGTTAAAAGATGATAAAGACATAATAGAGGCTATTTGCTTTGCTGAAAATTAGTTTTAATGAATCAAAGGTAACAATGTATACTTTGCAGGGGAAGCGCAATGTGTTCAGCACCTGTTTTCTTTACGTGCAAAATCCCTTAGTAGGATATTCCTCTTTTTGTAGCAATGTGAAGGTTATGGAGAATGTTTAGAGTTTGGAATGGATGAGTCAGAAATTGGATTGCTTGAATTATATATACATTTTTTGCTTGTTCTTCAGGAAGGAACATAAGGATTTACAGACTTGTTATATTGTAATTGCTTGGCAGCGCACTTATTTATTATGCATAGCATTTTTTAAGGCTGGGGTCAGCAGGACTCTTGCCAGGATATTCTAGAAAGCTAAATACAATTCAATCAACATATTCACTCCGTGTAAGCTTGCTAGCTTCAGATCTAAAATAGGACTTTCTATTTTCCTCTTATTTATGTAGTAACATAGAATGTATATGAGTGGTTGCATTATTTGTCTCCGCCAGGCACGTTTTACATCTGCGTTGGAACCTCCGGTCGGAAATTCCATCACGAATCCAGCTCAAACGTTGGGTGCGTCAGTGGGATCCATTGCAAATGGATGGGTGTCAAAGGCAATACACATAATGGGTGCGATGAGACCAACTGTCCTTCAGCCAAGCAGCTTGAAATGGTTCTGACAGACACAGGGGCCTGTAATGATGGTGTCACTTGTCTCTGGAATGGCGGACAGTGAGAAAGTTGGAGCTGTTCGTGCTTGTTGGATGATCAGATGATCCTTTCTATTGGTAGTCTGTCAAGGGGGTCTGAGCTCGTTCACCTTGTGTGCGTGCTCTCACGTATTCCATGTTCCCAATACCGCCTAACAGTCTGGTCAGAATGGCCCAAGTGGTGAGCGATTTGTCAATATGACCATCCAGCTTCTCGCAGGTGGAACCACGTTTAGGGCCTCAGGTGGCAAGACCGTTCATCTAATCACACCACAGCTCTAATCACTTGCATCTCTTTCTGTAACCCAAGGGTTCATTTTGCACACAGTCAGAGTCATATGGTCTATAACTATGAAACATACGTAGGCCATGGTGCCAAATACAGAATCTGCATAATTTTATGGAAGTAGGGTACTCTAAGTGGATAATTGAACTATTCCTAATGGAAGTTGACTTTACCTAACTGCATTAGAGTTTTTATGATGAATGGTACGATTTTTGCATTGACAGTCATCTACCAAACTTAATTTCTAATATTTGTAAAGTTAAAAGAATGATAACATGTACCCAAATGTTTCTTATTATCTTCATATAAGTAGAACATATTGCCATGTACTATATTTTTTACCCTTTAAATCTCGCTTTGGAAATTAGGCCCATGTTTGCATTGATCCTTACAGATAGGGTACTTCCTTTGGACATATTCTTATGTAACTTTATTTCCATTTGAAGTCTACATAACATAGATTATCATCTCTACAGTAAACCTTTTTGGTTACATTATTAACGAATTGCAGGAACCTTATTGGTTTTCACCTCTGGATATATTCTGGAAGTTTCTGCATACACTTTACATTGATGTTTACAGGGATTGCATGGCAATCCCAATTTACTTTAAGAAAACACAACTTTATTGTATTTGGATAAATATAACCAGTTCATGGAAATGTATCATGCTGTAGGGTAGTTAAAAAAATTCCTGGCTTATTATCTATAGCAGTAATGGCGAACCTTTTAGAGACCAAGTGCCCAAACTGCAACCCAAAACCTACTTATTTATTGCAGAGTGCCAACATGTCCGGGGGGGGGGGGCTTATCACGACGTATGATTTTACCTTAATCGTTATAAAAAGGACAGGGCAATAGACAGGGTGCAGATTTTGACTGCTTTTAGATGCGGAAATACTGCAGAATGTCCTCAGCGGAAATTTCTGTGGAAAATTCAGCAGCATTTCTGCATCTAAAAAGCAGTCAAAATCTGCACGCTGTCTATTTTGAAGCGGCCCTGCCCATTTCCGCCACGTGTAAACATACCCCAGCGGTAATAGTGACACCGCACAGTGGCACCGAGCATGATAGCGACACCCCCAGGTGTATCAGTGACACCCCCCCAGCGTACCAGTAACCGCCCCCCCCAGCAGCTCCCCGGGTACCAGTGACACCCCCTCCCCAGCTGTCCCCCTAGGCACCAGTGACACCCCCAGCTGCCCCCCCCCAGGCACCAGTGACACCCCACAGCACTAGTGACCCCCCCAGCGGCCCCCCGGGTACCAGTGACACCCACCCAGAAGCCCCCCGGGTACCAATGACACCCCTCCAGCGGCCCCCCCAGGTACCAGTGACACCCTCCCAGCGCCCCCCTCCCGGGTACTAGTGACACCCCCCCCCCCCAGAGGCCCCACAGTCTGTGCTGCAGCCGCTCCGTGCCCTGCTCTCCAGCTGCTGCCGCTCCCTCCAGCTTCCGCTGACAGTGGCTGTGCTCAAGCTGCCGGCGCTCCGTCTCCTGCTGCCGGCGGTGCTCCCTCCGGCGTCCCTGCTGCTGCCGCCGGATATCCGCCTCCTGCTGCTGCCAGCGCTCCCTCCAGTGTCCCTGCTGCTGCCGCTGATCTCTCTGCCTCGGTCCGCCGCTGCTCCTTCACCGCCCCCTCTGCTGCTGATTCCTTTGCCGCCGCCGCTTCCGCTGGTAAGGCCACACACACCCCTCAGCCGGCCCCTGCCGGTATTCACTAGTGGTGAGCGGCCGATGGCGGCACGTGCCAGCAGGGAAGGCTCTGCGTGTGGCCTCTGGCACACGTGCCATAGGTTTGCCACCACTGATCTATAGGCACTTAAGCGCTCAACAGTCGTTCCAACAATTACGAGTGATAATTGCTCACTGAATGGAGGCAGAGCATATTGAAGATCTCTTCCAGTTGTTTGCCTTTATTCTGACTAAAGGGGTAGTCAATTATTCATAGATGAATGACTACCTGTTTACATGGGCCTAATCATTTGGTTTTTATGCATGCATAATACGGATGACGAATGATAAATAAACTAATTATCGTTCGTTGTTCAATCATTGGCCATGTTTTCACTGAATGATTATTATTCAGTTTTGCAAGATCCAATGATTAACCGAATGATGCTCGTACCATGTAAAAGGGTCCTTACATGATCAACACTAGCCAATTATAGAGCAGAGCATAGTGTAGTACACCCAGAAACTGCAGCCAGAACCAGAAGAACCAGAGTTCGCATGGCACCACTCCATTAATTTCAATGAGAACACCGAAGATTGGCAAGAACCAGTGCTCTGCAATCTTGGTGCTGTAATTGAAATGAATGGAGCAGTGGCATGCATGCGCAAGCACTGCTTCATTCAAGTGGGGACATTTGGGACTCTGGTTCTTGGAATAGATGAAAGTCCCAGTTGTTAGACCCCAACTGATTATAAAGTTATCCCCTATCCTGAGCATAGCTTTATGACTTGATAGGTAAAGGTAAAGTTCCCTGGTGCAAGCACCGAGTCATGACTGACTCCTAGAGTGATGTAACATCGTGACGTTTTCTTCACAGACTGTTTTTGCAGGGTGGTTTGCCATTGTCTTCTTCAGTCATATTTTACCCCCCAGCAAGCTGGGTACTCATTTTTCCGACCTCAGAAAGATGGAAGGCTGAGTCAACCTTGAGCCAGCTACTGGAACCACGCTGGGATGGAACCCACAACTTTCATGTTGTGAGTGAGAGCTTAGGACTGCCCTAATACTCTGTGCCACACAAGGCTCTTTATGACTTAGTAAAACCCCTTTAAGAGGCTGTCATCTCTAGAAACAGATACAACAAGATGGAACACAGGAATTAGAGGTAGGTAATGACTCATACTGCCCACAGAAATTTTTAGAGAGCAGAGAGGAAGGAGAGGAAGAGGTAGAGAGTCTCATATTGACGTGCTTCTGGAGATAAGGGTGAGGGATTTTCTGTGTTACTGCTACTGAAATCACATCTACATTGTTCAGTACTTCTCTATAATGTCATACATGATGCAGTTACTTATATGTGTGCTACAGAGAGCAGAATCTGTTGTTTTCTCTATGTACAGTCTATAGAACATGCCATAGCAGTAAGTCTCCTCTCACCAGCTCAGCATGAACAAAAAAAATTGACATACAGCTTGCAGAGAAACAAAATTGGGACACACGGCAGCTTATTCTTGAAAGTCGGGTATGCTTAGGGCAAGTGAGTTCTGCCTAATTGTAGACGTCATTTAAATAGCAAAACTTATATATCAGCTATTTAATTTTTAAGTCTTTAATAGATTCTAATCTATTAAATAATTATAGTAGTGCGCAATAATATAATATTACATATATTAGGTCTCCATTAGAACATGTATCTATTTTTATTTAAAAATATATACATTTGCACAATAGATGATGGTTCTTTCTACCAGAATTAAGATTTAGAGAATAGGAAAAAATGACCTTTTTATAAGGATTCCAAGGTATGTTTCTTTCAACAGTTACAGATATCTCATGACAACAATTTATGGCAGGCCTGAGGCTAAATGGGGAAAAAGTTGGCTTGTGTAGAGGGCTGAGGTAGTTCAAAATCCAGATTTCAATTCAAGTTACGAGTTCTCCATCTGTGTCTCCAAGGAGGTACAGCCTACCGTGTTGACATAATGTAAATATTCCCACAACCTCTAGTGCGAGGGCTGCAGTTCGCTTTTCTCGCTCCTTGTCATTGTAATGTAGACATAACCGTGATATGCATTTACAAAAACATTATATGCAAAACAAAGCCCTCACTTGTAATGAAAACCATGTGATAGAGTACGCAGATGCTGTCCAATGTGCCTCTAGATGGGTATGTCATATGTCATGGTGATTGTCATAGCTTCCACTCCTTCCTTCACAACTGTCTTTCAATAGCTTATCTTTGCACTTCATTTCCAGAAGCATTACCATAAAATACGATGGAGAAGACTAAGAGGGCAAATTAATAAAGACAAATTATTTTCTGGTGTAAATACATTACGCCACATTTGGACAATATTTTGAAACATTTTGTCATTTTACACTTCTCTTGCCACTTTTGAAAGTAGTGAGAAGAGTGGGTGGGTTTAAATAGATAGGGCAGGGCATATGGCTGATTCATATTACAGACATTTGGAATTTGCTCATGTGAAACAGACCTTACGTTACATCAGTTGTGTCTTGTTCCTCAGTGAACTAGAGAACTGCACACAGGGAACAACAAAAGCAGGTGACCTGTGACCTGGACTCACGGATAAACATAACATATCGACTGACAAACACCCACGACACTCACTTAGCATACTTGCATGCATACACAGATTGAATCAATTAGGTACGAGGTATTAATTCGTGTTTTGACCAAAACATTTAAGCCCGCGAGCCTGCAACAAAGGTCATCGTTGTCTCACAGGTCCTTACTCTAACGAGACAACTAGCCCCAGGAAACCTGCCTGCAAGTAGGGCATTCATCCTGATAGGGACAGCCTCACGCTGGAACATAGGAACCTACCTCACCCAAGATGGCAAATGGCCACCTGCACAGACACTCAGAACATGTCACTGTACACACCTACACAACAACATCCTTTAATGCAAACACCAGGGTAGTGGGAAACCAGCATCCTTTAGACAGAGGGGCTGTTTTTTATGTGCAGCAGACTAGTGGGGATTGACTGGCTGCAGAAATCCACATCCAGCCAGCTCAATTATCCCACACCTGTGGCAGTGTGTTCCTGGAAACCCATAGCACTACAGGTCCCAACAGCACAACCTGACACTTTAGCTATAGCACAAATTTGGCATATCTTACTCCAACATATTTTGGTGCTAGACTGGCATAATAAGTGGTCTAAGTAAATCTTCCCTTAGTCCCAGGGAGAATGCTACCTATATTTTATGGTTTATTAATTATTACAAATGTTAAATACATACTTCCAACGTGACCATTATAAACAGCTGCAGTCAACTGACTTATTCATATCTGCTATAAGGAACCTAAACAAAAGAATACTGCATATTTGGAACAGATTTGGATACCATCATACTTTTCAACACCTGGTCTGCTACAATAGCTGAGGTCAGAATAAGAGGAGATGGAAGTTTTTATTTCTTTTTTTTAGTTAACATTTGGTTTTTAGTAAAAATATTTTTTAAATGTTTACAAAATGTGAAAATAGACAGGCTTTTGCTTATCATTGATGTGGTATATAACAGAAAATTTTATACAAAAAATATATATTGTACAACTTGACTATAATATAGGTAAAGAGAAAAAATATATAACAAAAAAGAAAAAAGAACTTGTAGATCAGGTCATCATACCAAAACACAAAATTGCATACTTAGAATAGTTAATGTAAATACGAAATTGGCATGTAGCTGAAATTGCTTTGAATCCAGATTTCCCAATCTTTCATATATTTCCCCTTTTTATTGAAGGTGCACGAATACATATACTCGAACCAGCTATTAGTATTTACATCCTTAATTATCTCAGTAATGGATGGGGTAGTTTTATCATTCCAAAATCTGGTGCTAGATATCCTGGTAGCTATCAAAATGTGCAGCATTGGGGTACGTTTGTAAGGAAATTGGTCGGAGTCTATATTTAGAAGACCTAGTGCAGGATTAGGAAGTATTTGTATATCACTTATAGTTGACATTAGTTAGAAAATCTGGGTCCGCAAGCCTGTAATGAAAAGGCAGGACCACCATAAGTGAATTAGAGTTCTGTCTGTTGAGCCACATCTCCAACAACAATTAGAGTAGCGGGGTAAGATTTTATTCAGTTTCTGGGGCATGAGAAACCAACGGTATAATCATTTACGTATATTTTCTAGATGATTAATGCATCTGGAAATCATCGAAACGGAGGAAAAACTATTAATCTGTTGGTCCTCTGTTATTGACATTTGTAAGTCTAATTCCCATTTCTCTTTTATAGATGCCAGTGGCTGAGGAGTATGAGAGATTAGAAATTGGTAGCATACCGAGATGCCTTTATTAGCTTCTTGAGTGGAGTTCAGCTGGGTTTCCAGTTTCATATGGGTGTTAATTCTGGTGGGATTTGGAGTTTTTTGTAATAAGTGGCATATTTGAAAGTACTTGAATAGATCTTTTCTGGGTATATTGAATGTGTTTACAACCTGAGATATTGCGATAGATATCTCTCTAAGATATTGCTATTCATGAATGAATAGCTAAGAGCTATCTGCCATTGGCTGAGCGCTCAGCCAATAGCTAAGCACTAGCTGCTATAGGCTGAGCCCTCGTCTGCTGAAAGTGCTGGACAGCAGTGTCGGGGAGCCAGCCGGAGGACGCATCTGAGCACTGGAGAGGTGAGTAATTTTTAAATTATTTTTTTAACCACTTTTTGATGATTATCGGCGAAGGGCTTATAATTCAAGCCCTTCTCCGATAATCATTCTGCGGGGCTTGTCAGAAACCACTGCTTTCAATGGGATCGGCAGCAGTGCTGATCCCATTGAAAGCAATGGGATAGCATGCCGCGGACTTCTGCCACAGCTGTGACAGCTGTCACAGCTGTGACAGAGGATTCCTTCATCCCCGCGGTCCCCACAGCTGTGGCAGAAGTCCGCGGCATTCTCCATATCTTTTCAATGGGGCTAGCACTGCTGCCGCTGGCCCCATTGAAAAGACTGGCGATGTCGCAGCGATATCCCAGCGATTTTCAGGTATCTGCCGGAGTTTTTATCGCACTGCGATGCGAGACTTTAACTTTAGAATCGCATCGCAGTGGAGAAAAAAACGGTAGTGGGTGGGAGCCCTAATAGTGAGTGGAGTTTAAATCAGAGTTGTTTTAGTGCCAGCAGTATTTTATCTGAGTGTTTTTTTTATTTATTTTGGGATTCCAGAGATCTAATAGAATCTAGAAGATTGTTAATATCTCTCAACCTCTGTTGCTTTTCAATGGCGGCTTGTTATAAAAAGTGTCCCCTCATTACTGCCTTGTGTGCATTCCATATAGAAGTGATTGACATTTCTTCTGTGTTGTTCAATTTAAAATATTCTGTGAGTGTCTTAGATTTGGTGCAAAAATTTGGAGTTGCTGAGAAGATAGTTAATGAGCCTACAGGGAGAGGACAGGGTAAAGTTGTACTTTTCTTTGATCATGATGGAGACTGATGATATTTGCAGTTGATACAAAATTATACAAGATAATTAATACAATGGGGGACAATGTGCAGCTACAAAAGGACCTAGATAAACTGGGGGCTTGGGTAGAAAAATGGCAAATGAAGTTCTATATTGATAAATATAAGGTTATGCACAGGAGAAATGGATGTCACCAATATACACTAAATGGGGTACTGCTAGGGAAAAGTGATATGGAAAAAGACCTGGGGGTACTAGTGGACTGTAGATTTAACTAGAGCACTCAATGCCAATCAGCTGCTGATAAGCAAATAAAGTCTTGGGGTGCATTAAAAGAGGTATAGGGGTGAGGGACGAGAACATTATTCTCCCACTATATAAGGCACTTGTCAGGCCTCACATGGAATACTGTATACAGTTCTGGTCACCGGTGCTCAGGAAAGATGTTGCAGTGCGATCAAATAACTATGTATAAATACATTAGGGGACAATACATGGATCTCTCCTATGATCTGTTTATACCCAGGACTGTGACAGTAACAAGAGGGCATCCTTTATTTCTAGAAGAAAGCAGGTTTCATCACCAACACAGAAGGGAGTTCTTTACTGTAAGAGCAGTGAGACTGTGAAACTCTCTGCCTGAGGACGTAGTGATGGCAAAATCTATAGAGTTTAAGAGGGGACTAGATGCCTTTCTAGAGTGCTATGATATTACAGGATATAGACATTAAGTGACCAGTGGGGTTATTGATCTCAAATGTTGATCCAGGAATTACTCTGGCTGCCATTATGGAGTCAGGAAGGAATTTTTTTTCATCCAAATGAGCAAAGTTGGCTTGTTGGGGTATTTTTTTGCCTTCCTCTGGACCAACAAAGGGGGGCAGGGGTTGAAACAGGTTGAACTAGATGGACATTGTCTCCATACAGCCTAACTATGTTACTATGTATGTTACTGGAGCATGATCTGACAAGGATATTATATCAATGTGGGAAGAGGTGACTCTTTGTAACAGCCATTTATCCACTAGGAAAAAGTTTATGCGAGAGTGTATTTTGTGTGTGTTTAGAGTAAAAGGAGAAATCTTCTCCACACATCATATACCCCTTCTTTAAAGATCAGGTCTTGAATATTTTTGGATCTGCCAGATGTTCTACAGGGAAATCTATCTAAGGTCCAATTAGGAACTACATCAAAGTCACCACATACAATAGTGGTCCCTCGTTTGACACTGTTAAGATGGTCTAGCATTTCACAAAAGCAGGTCTTTTGTTTGACATTTAGAGAAAAGAGGGACAGTATGGTGTAAGGCCTCATTCACACGAGCGTGTTTATGTGCGTACAAACGTGCATACAAAACCACGCATCTATTTAGATCCAGTGGTTCCCTATGCTGTGTTCACATTTCTGTGTTTTGCAGGCGTGCAAATGCGCATACCTGCAAAACATAGGACATGTGTGAACACATAGGTCTGTGCTGCGCATCAATATTTCCCGCAGGGAGTCCTCTTATCACTGAACACTGTGACAGCACTACCCCAGTGTTCAGTGACAAGGGGACCCCCCACGAGGAGTAAAGAATAGCCTGCCACAGCTGTGACAGCTGTGACAGCTATGGCAGAGCATCATGATGTTCTCCTATTGCTTTCAATGGGGCTGCTGCTGCCGGCGGCTCCATTGAGGTCAATGGACTACCAGCAACCCCTGCAGAGATTTTCAGAGAAGGGCTTTAAATATAACCCCTGAAAATCATGCCTGGCTTGTGTAAAAAAAAAATATATATATACTCACCTCTCCGCCCTTGTCGGGGCTCAGGCGCGTCTAGCTGCTTGATGTCCCAGATTTTCTTGTAGTGAGTTAAGGGACCATTTGGCAAATATGTTGTCCATCTCTTTGGGCGAGGATATGCTGTATGTAGTACCGTTTCTGGAGATGAGAAACTTTATCAGGAATCCCCATTCATAAGGAATTTTCTCTCAATATCTGGGTATATCTCGCAAACTTCCTCCTTCTTGCCAGAGTTGCTTGAGATAGGTTGGAGAACAGAGATATTTGTTGGAAGCAAGCAGAAAGGTTTTTGGCTTTGAAAGAAGATTTGAGGAGAGTCTCTTTATATTGATAAAAGTGAAGTCTGGCTAATACATCTCTTGTATACCTGGGGGCAATTTTTTTGGTTTGAGCAGTCTGTGAGCTCTGTCTATCAAGAGATCTCTTTCATTTGATTCAAGGAGAATGGCCACAAAAAGATTGGTGTGGAATTCTATTAGGTTTGAATCTTGGATGTCTTCTGGAATGTTTCGGAATCTGATATTGTTTCTCCTTGACCTATCTTCTAGGTCAGCAATTTTGAGTTTCATGAATGTAATATTGTCTTCCATTGAGTTTTGGGCATCCAATAAAGAGTTGTGAGCCACTACAAAATCCTCCATTTTGCTCTCTAGATGTGCAGTGCACTCTCCATTTGCTGTAATATCTGAATGTATAGCTGCAATGGCATCTTTTATATCTTTTTGTATCTTGGAACATGGGTTTCAGCATGTCAGTTGAAATTTGATGTGATGAGGGACCAGGAGGCTGGGGCGAATAAGAGTCGCTTGGTAGGAGCTTTTGTTGGGCATTTAGAGTAAGGTTGCTCCTTTGAGGAGGGGATAATATTACCATATTGGAGGCAGACAGCTTATCTTGTGGGGTGTCGTCTAACACTACTGTTTTGGAGTCAGTTTTGTGCATATTTGGTATGGTTGAAGTTGAAGGTGACAAGAATGCTTTTAATTTTGGTGGGCTTATTCCTTTTTTCTTCCCCTAAGGGTGCATTCAGACAAGCGTGTAAGTATGTCTTATGTTTTACAGGTCCGCATGTTTGCATGCCTGTAAAACACGGACATGTGAACACACCATAGGGAACCAATGATTCTAATAGATGCGTGGTTATGTGTGCACGTATGTATGCACATAAAACACGCTCATCTGAATGCACCCTTAGTCATAAAGGTCATTGCATTTCATTATGTGAGCCAATGACCTAATGATTATCAAAGTATGCATGTAAGAAAAAAATCTGATCTTCCAATATGTTTGCCCTACTTAATTCTGTGGAATCATTAAATTCCATAGTTTTCCTCAGAACTAATTAACTCATTTCTGAGTCTCCCAAAATTATCAAAGGACAAAGTTTGAGAGGGGCATTATTAGAATGCAAGAAGCTGGATGATCTTATCCCCGAATTTCCTGCCACCTGGACCGTTCTGAGCAGACTGGTAAGAGGTGTTGGGACCAGTGGATGTGTGACAGCATGCATATAAGGAAACCAGGGTTAGGACACTCTCGACAGACCACCAATAAAGAGGATCGTCTGATTGTCCAACAAGCATGAGCAGATCCAACTGTCTCGTTATCTGCCATCCAGAGATAGGTGGCACCATTGTTACAGGCTCCTTTGTCTGTCAGAATGATATCAAGGCAATCGGCTGAAAGGACATCCACCGTCATCTCCATTTGCAATGGTGTTGTGAATGACAAAACCTAGCTGCTACGGAGTGGAACTGGGATGTCTTCAGCAAATAATCCAGGTTTAGTTTGGGCACTGTTAATGGCCTCCTTGTGTGTGGAGACCTAGGGCTGAGCAATTAAATTGTGCCTTTGCTGTGGAGTGGCACACTACCCCCACTACTGGTGTGATGGTGTGTGTGTGTGGGGGGGGGGGAGGCAGGGGTAGAGAAGGGGGGGGGGGGGCATTGCATACAGCAGTCGGTCACCCTTAATACTGATACAAGGAATAATGGCAGCTCAGTGATATGTTCAAGACATCCTGCAGCCACATGTGTTGCCTCTCATGACAGTTCTTCCAAGAGGCATTTTCCAGCAGGATAATGCTTGGCAGTATAAGCAGGGGTGTCACAGGAATGTCTTCCAGAACATTGTCACACTTCCATGGCCTGCCCAGTCTCCAGATTTATCACCAATAGAACATGTAGGGGACCATCTGGGATGCCAACTTCGACAGCCTACAAATTTGCATGGTCTAGAGGCTCAGTTACAGCAAATCTGGACTAATATGCCGCAGGATACAATACAGAACCTGTATGCCTCCATGCCTATCAGCATCACATCTTGCATCCAATCTAGGGGTGGCACAACAGGGTACTAGAGCCTCCATGCTCACTCATATCACATCTTGTATGCAACCTAGTGGTGGTCCAACAGGGTACTAGAGCCTCCATGTCTGCCCATATCACATCTTGCATCTAAGTTAGAGGAGGCCCAACAGTGTACTAGAGCCTCCATGCCCCCCATATCACATCTTACATCCAAGTTCAAAGCGGTACAATAGGGTCCTAGAGCCTCCATGCCCACCTGTATCACATCTTGTTTGCAAGCTAGAAGAGGTACAACAGGATAATAGAGCCTCCATGCCCGCCTGTATCACATCTTGCATCTAAGTTAGAGGAGGCCCAACAGTGTACTAGAGCCTCCATGGCCCCCGTAACACATCTTGCATCCAAGTTAGAGGAGGCCCAACAGAGTACTAGAGCCTCCCTTCAAGTGTTCAGTTTTCCACAATAAATTATCCTTTTGTTCTCATATTGTAATCACTTACTTATATCAACATTGAAATCATGCACTTAAAGTTTCATTCGATTCTGACAACTCCATCTAGGTGCATAATTTTTTTTAACAATGAGTGTGTCTCAAGTTTTTGCAATTGTTGCAAATAAAGGCTCTTTCCCAAAAGACATGCTGGAAGCAATTACTGTCACAATATCCAAACCAGAAAAACCATTGGACAACCCTACTAATCTTAGACCACTATCGCTACTAAATTCAGATGTACAATTCTACTGCAAATTACTCGCTACTAGGTTGTCTAAGATTAACCCTTCTTATAAAGAATAATCAGGTATGGTTCATTAAATGCAAGCAACCTCTTGATAACACTAGGGAATTCATATATCCTATCCATATTGCTGATAAAAGTCGGATACCTTCTCTGTTGTTCTCCCTGGTTGCAGAGATGGAATTCCACCATATGCATTGTATTTATTTGAGAACATCCTAATAACGTTTGGCTTTCTTGAAACCCTGCTTCATTCTATAATGACCCTATATATGCCCCCTACAGGCAGTTTTAGACAAAATGTGGCTCTGGACAAAATTAAACGTGGGGCCCAAAATTTCAAAATATTGTGCCAACACAATCCCAGTCAACTCAGCAGAGTAAAAACAAATATAATAATTAGAGATGAGCGAACGTACTCGTCCGAGCTTGATATTCGTGCGAATATTAGGGTGTTCGGGATGCTCGTTACTCTTAACGAGCACCACGCGGTGTTCGGGTTACTTTCACTTTCCTCTGTGAGACGTTAGCGCGCTTTTCTGGCCAATTGAAAGACAGGGAAGGCATTACAACTTCCCCCTGCAACGTTTAAGCCCTATACCACCCCCCTGCAGTGAGTGGCTGGGGAGATAAGGTGTCACCCGAGTATTGAAATCTGCCCTTCCCGCGGCTCGCTACGGATGTATTCTGACATTAGTTCAGGGAAAGTGGTATCGTGTTGGAGCTACTATAGGGAGAGTGTTAGGTGTATTGTAGGCTTCAAGAACCCCAACGGTCCTTCTAAAGGCCATAAATCGTCTCTATATGCGCTCAGTGGGGCCGGCGGCAGCAGCGCCGACCCCATTGAGAACATATAGAAGACAAATCCTTCTTTTCTGCCACAGCTGTAACAGCTGTAGCAGAGAAGAACGATGTTTGCCCATTGAATTCAATGGAACCAGCAATACAGCAGGTTCCACTGAATGCAATGGGCTGCCGGCGATCGCAGGATGAATTGTCGGGAAGGGGTTAAATATATAACCCCTTCCCTGCAATTCATCCAGAAATGTGATACACTAAAAATATATACCGGCGTATAAGGCGACGGGGCGTATAAGACGACCCCCCAACTGTCACCTTATACGCCGGCAATACAGTGGAGCAAAGAATAAAAAGCATTACTCACTTCTTCAGACGATCTGCGCCGCTCCTGTAGACTGTCACTCCTTCCTGGTGTTCTGCGGTGCTCCTGCAGGCTGTCGCTCCCTCCTGGTTCCCGGCAGAGCATTGCTTTCTCTACGAAAGGCTTTAAATCCACGCCTCCAGAAACACACGTGCCTTCAGCCAATCACAGCCAATGACAGTGATGTCATTGAATTGCTGTGATTGGCTGTGTTTCTGGAGGCGGGGATTTCAAGCCTTTCATAGAGAAAGCTTTAGTCCGTGGACCAGGAAGGAGTGACAGTCTGCAGGAGCGGCGCAGATCGTCTGAAGAAGTAAGTAATGCTTTTTATTCTTTGCTCCACTGTATTGCCGGCGTATAAGGTGACAGTTGGGGGGTCGTCTTATACGCCCCGTCGCCTTATACGCCGGTATATATTTTTAGTGTATCACATTTCTGGATGAATTGCAGGGAAGGGGTTATATATTTAACCCCTTCCCGACCATTCATCCTGCGATCGCCGGCAGCCCATTGCATTCAGTGGAACCTGCTGTATTGCTGGTTCCATTGAATTCAATGGGCTAACATCGTTCTTCTCTGCTACAGCTGTTACAGCTGTGCCAGAGGAGAACGATCTTTACGCTGACAGTGCGGGGGGGGGGCCCACTCTTGCCGCTATTGTGGCTTAATAGTGGGACCTGTGAACTTGAGATGCAGCCCAACATGTAGCCCCTCGCCTGCCCTATCCGTTGCTGTGTCGTTCCCATCACTTTCTTGAATTGCCCAGATTTTCACACATGAAAACCTTAGCGAGCATCGGCGAAATACAAAAATGCTCCGGTCGCCCATTGACTTCAATGGGGTTCGTTACTCGAAACGAACCCTCGAGCATTGCGAAAATTTCGTGCCGAGTAACGAGCACCCGAGCATTTTGGTGTTCGCTCATCTCTAATAATAATATTTTACCCCAGTTCTGAGACCTCAGGGGAGATAGGATACATGTAAAAAATTATCACATTCCAGCCTGCTTTAACAAAGGAACATTTTGGATTTGTTGTGGATTTTGACAACCCCATTGAACTCAATGGGAAAAATCCACAACAAATTTCATCCAATCTACAGAATAAATTGACATCCTACAGATTTAACATCCGAATGCTCAACTATTGCAGCACATTGAAATCTTATCCTCTTTCTTGAGGCCTCATTCACACGAGCGTGGTTTACACGCTGCTATAGCAGCGTGTAAACCACGCTTCTATAGCAACCAATTGGTTGCAATGGATGCGCTCACATAGAGCTTTTTTACTGGCGCTGTCCATAGTGCTGACCAAAGGCTCCAATGGGAGCAGCGGCAGCACACTCCTTGCAGCACGGACATGTGAACAGGCTACTCCACGGAGCAGCTCGTTCACCGCAGAATTCCTGCGTGGCAGCATTGTGGTTTACACGCTGCTATAGCAGCGTGTAAACCAAGCTTGTGTGAACAAGGCCTCATACTGTAAAGCACTTCAGATTTACCACAGCCAATTAGGGTATGTCTATGTACTTGCATTTTTTCCAACTTGGATATGCATATGAAAATCTGCAGCATATTACCAGCAATGTGTATGAGATTTTGTTAAAAAAAAATCTGCAGTGGAGCTTGACCTGTGTGGCATTTTTTAAATGTACAGTTCCCTGGTGTCCATTCAAATTGGTCAGGTGTGCACCCGCTGCGTGTGAGAGCGGGAGGTTGGAGGCAGAGCAATGTAAACTAGTAGCTGTGGCCATGCTCCAGCTTCCTTCTAACTCATTGTCTTTGAGTCACTCTCCTCCTTTGTTGTTCTGCTGCATGTGTCTCTCCTCTCCTGATAAGCTCATCATATGCAGTGCTGCCTGACTGCTCTCTGACAAGGATGAGCAGTGCTACAGCTGAATAGCAGTTTCATTGTCCATCTGAAGATTGAGCCCTGGGCAATTGCCCAATTTACCACCCTCTAACACTAACCCTGCCCATAGCCAAAGTTTAGACCTCCAGATAACTCTTCAAATTCTTTGAAATCACAAATGCAACAAGACAAGGTTGGCCCCTTTCTCTTTTAATTTTCACCTCGACAACTAAACCCTGGGCAGGGCAACTTAGGAAACATCCCCTTACTACAGGAACCAAATTTGATTATATAGATCATAAGATTTACAGATAATATCATCTTAGCCCTTTCAAACCCTATACAATCCTACCAAAACTTATGTATATTTTGGAGAGCTACTCTAAAATGTTCACTCTAAGTTGAGTATACATTAATTCAAGCTTCTACATTTAGAAACTCTTCCCTCAGATTACAATTTCCTACAGAAGAAATGTCAATTCCAGTTGGATAACACCTCCATGACATTCCTAAGGTCTATTTAGACACAGCAATTATTGCTCAAAATTCGCTCAAAAGTGGTCTATTGAGTGATAATCCTTGTGTCTGAATCAGCAGAACAGCTGATAAGCAGGACAGCACACTCCATTCTGTTCTGCCTGCGAAGAGCTGATTACAGCTGATAACATTGTTACAGCTGTTCTCAGTTCTCAGCCCTGCTGGCAGAACAGCTGATAAGCAGGACTGCAGGCTGTGTCTGCTCTCCATGGTACTGAATTCTTTATGGGGAGCCCCTGGATGAACATTTGAGCTAATTACAGAGCTCACACCTCCTGCTGAGTTCTGTAAAAACTCCCAGAAGCTCATTTGTATGCAAATGAAGGTAATAAAGTACTAATGAGTACCTATTGGTACTTTATGCAAAACGATAACTGATCTTTCAATCTTTTGAAAGATATCTGTGTGTGTAAATGGGCCTTTAGGAATGCGGTTAATGAATCCTTTGCAAGAGCTACTGTATAAAAAGTTTTTAACAAAATCAAATCACAACTCCAGCACATGGCACAATTACTGTAGGTACTTCACTGCTTTGATATATAGCCTCCATTAAAATTATGATAATTCCAGAAACTTAATATATTTTTCATAATTTACAAATTCCTTTCCCTTAGAAATAGCTGAAAAAACTTCAAACAATGATATTAATATTCATATGGTGAAATAAAGAACATTGAATTCAAGCAGAGGTCTTGTACCAACCTTTTGAAAAAAGGAGGTTTGTATTGTCCCACTGTTGTACAATTTTACAGAGCATGTACAGTATTTTTTATCATCTAAGTCAGCTATGGATAGAAAATTCTTCAAAACATTGGGTGTTGATTGAGAAACAAATACTGAAAATCCCTTGTTTAACCAAATTTTAACTTGCTTATTCCATCTTTACATTGTCTACCCCACACATCCATCCCATTTTAAGGGTAAATTTTGATTTGCGGAAGACTAGTAAGATAGCATTAATTACATTTTCTTTATATCATATCCTTTTATCTACATTGGAATTTAGCCCCTCTAGCACAGGCCTCAACTCATGGACCCTAAATGGAATTTCTTATGTAGGTGATTTATTTGACCATAATGGCCTACTCCCTTTCACAACGCTAAAGAAAAAATTCACTATCCATTGTTGTGAACTTTTCAAATGTTTTCATACATGACAGATGATTTTTAACATAGGGTGTACAGTTCTCAGTATCACTCTCTGAGGCCTCAGTCACACAGGCGTTTTTCCCCACGATTTGCGGATCGCATGACGGATGCGCATCCGCAAATCGCGTGACCGGGGCCGAAGAATCGCCCGAAAAAACTGCTCCTAGCCGCGTTTCATTGGAAACGGGCTGGAGCAGTGCAGCGCTGTCCAGCGCATTGAATTCAATGGAGTCGGCAATACAGCTAGCTCCATTGAAAGCAATGGACTGCGGGCGATCTCATGATGAATTTTCGGGAAGGGCTTAAAAATATAAGCCCTTCCCTGAAATTAATCCAGAAATGTGTAAAAAGTAAAAAAAAAAAAATACTCACCTTGTCCCCGCAGACGGAGTTCAGCCGCGGCCAGCCGGCAGTTCTCCTGAACTGCTGTGAGTGGTATTCAGCAGCCGGGGATTTAAAATCCCCGCCTGCTGAATGAGCTGCCTCTGATTGATCACAGCCCTCACCAATCAGAGGCAGCTCTCACTCACCCATTCATGAATTCATGAATGGGTGAGTGAGTGCTGCCTCTGATTGGCTCAGCGCAGGGACCAATCAGAGGCAGCTCATTCAGCAGGCGGCTGTATTGCCGGCTCCATTGAATTCAATGGGCAAACATCATTCTTCTCTGCCACAGCTGTTACAGCTGTGGCAGAGGAGAATGATTTGTCTAGTATATGTTCTCAATGGGGTCAGCGCTGCTGCCGCCGGCCCCATTGAGCGCATATAGAGAAGAGAACAGGAATCGCAGATCGCAGATAGGTGCGATCTGCAATTTCTGTTCTATAATTTATCGGACGAGCGCATAAAAAGCGATCATGTGTCCGATACCATTGCAAAGCAATGGTTTTATAAAATTGCACATCGCATGCGCATGCGCAGATTGCACAGAAAATCGCCCGTGTGACCGAGGCATCAATCAGCCAGACTTTTATATGAATGGTCTCAAGTAGAGATGAGCAAGCACGCTCGATAAGGTGAGTTACTCGAGCGAGCATTGCTCTTCTCGAGTAACTGCCTTCTCCTCCGAGCGTGCTCGGGGGGCAGTGAGGGGCGGCAGGGGGGAGCGGAGGGGAGTGGGGTGGAGAGTGAGAGAGAGGAGAAGGCAGTTACTCAAGAAGAGCAATGCTCGCTCGAGTAACTGAACTTACTGAGCGTGGCTCGCTCATCTCTAGTCTTAAGGTATCTCAGCTAGCTTAACAAATAAGAAACATGGCAGCATCAGTGGGTGTGGAAACTTCCAAAGATTCTTTTATTTTCCCATAACACGGAATACAGGCTACATTTCAGTCCCCAATTGGACCTTTGTCATGCATACAACACCAAGTAAAACCACAGTTTAAATAGCATAGATTGCACATAGGACACACAGTTTTTTCCCCCATTTCATTTATTAGGAAAATCAGAGACAGATTTTGGACTTAATATTTCAACAACTCAATTGTTTAAATCCTTTTTGGTGATCCAAAAGTTCTCTAGATATACTACTAGAAAATTAGTGTATTGGTAATTTTTCACTACTCATAAGATATTAAAGCTTTATCACGGTATAAGGGTGGCTTCACACGAGCGTGTTTTTGTGCGTACATAGGTGCGTACATAAGTGCGCACCTATGTACGTGCAAAAACATGCGTGAATGCAGGTCCGTGCATTGTTTTCAATGGAACTGCAGCTGCTGCCGGTGGCTTCATTGAAAACAATGATCTGCCGGTACCCCTGCATTCTTGTTCAGGGAAGGGCTTAACATATAAGCCCTTCCCTGATAAAGAAAGATTTTAGTGAAAAAAAAAAAGTAAACAATATGCTTACCTGTCCGCCGCTGCCGTGACCCCCGCGGGAATGAAGAACACATCTGCCCCATGTGGCAGATGTTTCCTTCATCTCCGCTAGTTAAAAGAATTCCCTGCTGCTACATCTGCCATATCTGTGACAGATGCAGCAGAGGAATTCCTCAATTCACACGTCAGCTGCGGTAGACAATTCTGCTGCCAGCAACCCCTTCAATTGATTTCAGGGAAGGGCTTTAAATATAAACCCTTCCCTTAAATCAATTGCCGGCAGCAGAATCCTCTACCGCAGCTGACATGTGTGACAGCTGCGGTAGAGAATTGAAGAATTCCTCTGCTGCATCTGTCACAGATGTGGCAGATGTAGCAGCAGGGAATTCTTTTAACTAGTGGGGAAGAAGGAAACATGTGCTGCATGGGGCAGATGTGTTCTTCATCCCCGCGGGGGTCACGGCAGCGGCGGACAGGTAAGTATATTTTAAACTTTTTTTTTTTTCACTAAAATCTTTCTTTATCAGGGAAGGGCTTATATATAAAGCTCTTCCCTGAAAAAGAATGCCGAGGTGCCGGCAGAGTATTGTTTTCAATGGAGCCGCCAGCAGCAGCTGCAGCTCCATTGAAAAACAATGCGTGCATTCCCTATGGTGCACGCATGTCCTATCTTTGCAGGCACACGCCTGTAAAGAACGAACATGTGAACACACCATAGGGAATGCATTGTTGCCAATAGAAGCGTGCTTTTGTGCGTGCGCATATATAATGAAGATGTGAAACATATATGGTGTGAGTATGTGGTGATTGGGTCCTTGTGGAAAGCCATTATAGATCTTTTGTAGTTGATTTATGGTTATCTTATACAACTAAGCTCTTCACAAGCTTTTACTTTCTTTGGACCTTGACCAATACCAATATGAACATAAGACAATAATTATCCATATGTTAATCATTACCAATATAAAAATCACTTCAGTTAGGAAAGACCCTAATGTCCCATCCCTCTCTGAAGTTCTTGCTGGAGTTACTGATAATTGCCTACCTGAAAAAAATGATTGCTCCCAGAACAAATAAACAGACAAACTTTTTTAAGAAATGGGATAGTGACATAATAACATAGTATGTAAGGCTAAAAAAGACATATGTCCATCCACTTCAGCCTATTACCTCCCCAATGTTGATGCGATGAAGCCAAAAAGAACTTCAATGAGGTTGAAGCCAATTTCTGTGGCTATTATCCCCATATAATAAGACTAATACTCCATCCTAAGTTTTACATGCCTAAATCTAATTCTTTTACAAGTATTAACATTGGCCTACTTATTGTTCAGACACCGCAGCAATTTATCCCTCCTTTTTTATTGAAATACTTTTCTTGTCACCAAGGCCATTGGTTTTGCATGATTATTTAAGTTGCATCCTTTCATTAATTGTAAACTTTATATGTCAGATGTATCGTAATTAGAGATGAGCGAGCGTACTCTCTAAGGCAAACTACTCGAGCGAGTAGTGCCTTATGCAAGTACCTGCCCGCTCGTCTCTAAAGATTTGAGTGCCGGCGGGGGGCGGGGAGAGCGGGGAGGAAAGGGGGGGAGATCTCTCTCTCACTCTCTCTCCCCCCACTCCTCCCTGCTCACTCCCTCAACTCAACGCTCTCCCCCGCCGGCACCCGAATCTTTAGAGACGAGCGGGCAGGTACTCGCATAAGGCACTACTCACTCGAGTAATTTGCCTTAGCGAGAACCCTCACTCATCTCTAATCGTAATTCATTATTCTGCGTATGTATGTTATGCTACACAGACATCTCTGTTTTGTTATAATTTAATACTAAAAATTGTTTAATAAAGCAAGATGATGGCCATAATCGAACATTTATCAACAGCGTTGGCATTTTCTTAGCTAAAGCTAAGTTGTTCGGCTAAGAGCAAACACATCAGTAACCTAAAGTAAAAACGTGGGGTTATGACATTCAGTAAACCTTTTAGTATGGCCAACATAAAATGTTAAAGTGGCTATACAAGTTAGTGAAGAATAGACTAACAATGCTTTATGTGTTTTGGATATTTTTTATTTCAATATATGAGCTCTTTCAATATGCATGAGCATTTATGAGTGTGCTTATAAATAATGTAAAAACATTTAAGATGTAATGAAACCTCTGGCAATCTATCATTCTGTAAAATGTTTTGTAGTGCCATAAGATTATCTCAGAGATTTATGTGACACTATGAACATTGTTGGCGATTGCCGATTTGTGATGGAAGTTACAGTATAACAATTAATCATTTTCACACACAAAGTGAAATTTCTTTTAAAAATGACTTTGGAATTTCTCTTTTCAGTTCTTGAAAATCTCTAAATAGTTTGAAAAATATCATTATTATTTTTGCTTCTGGAACTGACTACACAAGACGTTGCACTCTATATATACTTTTTTATCTCTTGGATGTTCCTTAACATGGTATCTAATGTATTACTCTAGTAAGAATGCCCATCCTGATTTTATGTTTCTGCAGGTACTGTAAGTAGATATCACATGTGATTGTTCTCAGTAAGAGAAACCAAGTAATCTTGTAGATATGATACCTTTTAATGACTAACAAAAATACATGATGTTATGGCGAGCTTTCGGAACTCTCAGGGTCCTTCCTCATAATAGAACATATCTAAAGACGTATTTACTATAACACATAATCACATAAGAAGGGCAGGAACATGGTGAACTTAATTTGCACTATATTAATACTAGAGACAGAGGGTAGGAGGGCACAGACATGTTGGGATTAATAGCATTTAGATAAATACCAGGGAGGGATGACCATAACAGTAAATAATTATAATTAGTCCAGTGACAAGGAATGTGAAATCTCTACTTTAGACCTGCAAACAAGGAAGATGGAATTGGTGGCGCTGCAGAGGTATTGTTCCATCTTCCTTGTTTGCAGGTCTTTCACATTCCTTGTCACGGGACTAATTATTTACTGTTATGCTCATCCCTCCCTGGTATTTATCTAAGTGCTATTAATCCCAACATGTCTGTAACAGGACCCCCACCCTTCAACTAAAATGCTTGATTTATAGTGCTGGTCTCATATGAGGAAACAAAACCTTATGAACCCCCGAAAACTCCAAGGCTTGTGTGTAACTGTACTCTCTGCACCCTCTATAGTTAAGCCTCTGATATTACATCATATTATAGTGACAGGTCAGACTAAGGCTACATTCACATGGGCAAGCGCGATATCGGGACGAGAAACTTGGCTTGATATTGTGCTTCCCTTTGTGCAATTTTAACAGCGATGCTAAGCGTTTTTGATTAAAAATTGTGACACTTACGGGAAATTGCAATCCTCACTGGAAACATCACATTTATATGCCCATTACACGGCATTCGAGTGCCATACAATGTCTTTTAAGGTCCCATTGAAAACAATGGGCAAGTCGTTCCATGGGAACACCCAAAGAAGAAAGGGGTTCCTGGTGTGATTAAATGGATTTCATAGTTGTGCGAGTTTTGCGCGCATCACATCGCATAAACCTCACGTCAGAATATCGCTTGTGTGAATAAGCCCTAACTGTTATACCACATGACACAAAATTGGAATATAACTATAAGACCATTGTATTCATGAACAGATCACTATCAGCATCCCAGCCCCTTTACAATTATTGACAGCTGCCTGTTTGTACAGGCATGTACATTAGCAAGCATCAGTCATTGGAAAGGGGAAGCAGTTGATATAACGTGTAGCTAGTCGGACATATCATGATAATGTGCTGTCCTTATGTCACATATAGATGAGAAGATAGTCATCTAAATGACTGCATGAGCGCTGATGTCACAGGTTGTTAGACAGGCAGAAAACACCACATTCTGTGCGAAGCGCTGAGCGAGGAGTGTTTACACTCAGCGAGAAGTCAGCGATCCAGCAAGGATTTTCGTGCTGGTTGGAAACAAGCGCCCAACAAACTGTAAAGAAATAGTGCATGATGGCTTTGCATTTAGGCTCGATTATTATATGTATTACTAGCTGATATACCCGGCTTCGCCCGAGTTAATTTTGTACTGGTGTTTATCTGGTGTTCACACGGAAAATCTTATGAAGTCGTGGTTACTTTGGAGATACCAGGAAAAAAATATGTTTACCATTTTGCATTGTTCTCTGCGTTACCCAGGAAACACCACGTGGAGGTAACCATGCGACGTTTCCTCGGTGTATAGGCAGATAGGAGAGAGATTTATCTCAGTCTGTATGTGAAAATGTCACCCCACAGAATGTGCCACCTCTCACACTCTTCTCATTTTTACCCTGAAAGGTAACGCCCCTTTTTATTCAAATTTCCTACCCAGACTGAAGGTTGCAGCTCCTTGTTATACTTAAAGGCATACTCCATCTCAGCAGTCCATGTCCACTTCCTTTTGTACTTTACAGCCTTTCAATACATACCACAGTCAGTTTTATTGCTGTCAGTATATACTCATATTTCTAAATGTGTTTTGTTTTGCTGAGAAGATAACTGTCTCATATATTGCGGGGTACAGTTATGTTATTAGTTACATAACATAGGAATGGTCATGCCAAATTTCAAGTTTGTGCAGTACAGATGTGTATTAGTTATATTACATAGGGGGTCACTTACTTTTATGCATAGGATTGAATAATCAAGTTGCAACCCTTTAAATTTCCAATATTTAGTACGCAAAGAATGGTCATGGCAAATTTCACACTTGTGCGGTAAAAATTTGTGTAATTATTTGTTGCATCGGGAAGTAAGAGAATTAGATTCCGTATGTAAAATTTGGACGCTAATTCTTTTGCGCTTAGAATTGAATAATCGAATTGGGACCCATAAGCTTTTACTATTTATAATATAATCTATGCTCGTGCCAAATTTCAAGTTTCTATGACATCAGGAAGTGAGAGAATTAGATTCTGTGCGTAAAATTTGGATGCTAATTCTTTTGCGCTTTGAATTGAAAAATCGAGTTGGGACCCATTAACGTTTCCTATTTATGACATAATCAATGCTCGTGCCAAATTTCAAGTTTCTATGACATCGAGAAGTGAGAGAATTAGATTCTGTACGTAAAATTTGGACGCTAATTCTTTTGCGCTAGAATTGAATAATCGAGTTGGGACCCATTAACTTTTCCTATTTTGGACATAATCTATGCTTGTGCCAAATTTCATGTTTCTACGACATCGGGAAGTTGGAGAATTAGTGGCGAGTCAGTCAGTGAATCAGTCAGTGAGGGCTTTCGTCTTTTTATATATATATATATATATATATATATATATATATATACACACATTAGGACGCATTTTTACAAAATGATTCATAAGGAATTGTTTTAGAAAAAAATCTTTAAAAAATTAAAATATAATACTTTAGAAGAGTTTTAAAAACCTATGACTGGTATTATTGTAGTGAAACCATATGAGACGTATTTTAGGTGGTCACTGAAAATCTAGTCCTGTTTATTCCTATATTATTATAAAGTTGTGGATGTAACCGAATTAACTATGCTACTGCTTTAATTCGTAAACTAACACTCCCACCGAATGATTAGTAAATTAGTAAACACAATTGTTTCATTATCAAAATCAAAGGGAACTTGTCGCCTCCCTACAGCAGCATAAACTAAGTTATGGTGCTGTTAGAGGCGGTGATGGAGAGGCGAGTGATGTATTTTTATACTCACCCACTCTCCTGATCCCATGCTGTCACCCGCTGAAGTCCATGAGCGGCACAAAAGTCTGACTCTTTTCAGATTACCATATGCATGCTCTCCCATGCAAGCCCAAGAGAGAGCACACACATGGCAATCTGAAAAGAGTCAAATTTTCCTGGGGTGTGCAGACTTCAGCGGGTAACAGCACGGGATCAGGAAATGCTATAGCTGGTTTGCCACATTCATAGTTTGGTTCTTCATGCTCAGTTCACTAAAATGTTTTTCAAGTAAGCAGCACATATCTTTTTGTTTAGCTGAGCTTATCTCTCCAGCATACTATTAGCGAGTCTGCTACAGTCTGCGGACAGGACTTCTTTTGCTCTGGCAGCATTAAATAAAAATTGTTATAAAATGAGAAATAACTTACTTTGCTTAAATATCACCTCGCAGACATGTAAACAGAAGCAAAGGGATTTGCACTGTACCGTAAGGCATGAAAACGTGACATTTTAAGCATGATCCAAGTTAGAACTTCAATCTACAAGTGCACAGCACTTCAAGATAGATCCGAAATTCACAAATCTGCAACATTTAAAGAGATGTCCAATCCAATGGCATTTTATTCACCCATATGTTATCCAGTTGGTAGATAAAATACTGTTGAATTGTATATCTCTCTAAGTCCTGCTGAGTGCTGCATATTCGTGGAACATATATATATATATAGTAGGAGAGCAGTATACAGAATGGCCTGCAGAGGGGGATAAGATGGGCATTCTTGTACCTAGAGAGAGAGAACACCTGTGGGTGTGGCAGGAAGTGAAATAAAAGGATCAGTTCCTGCCACACTCAGGGAATTTGACAGAGCAGCAGAGCTGAAAGTGCTGTGGGGGCCTCGAATCTGACAGGGAGGACGACCCTAGACTCACATCCTAGGGGGTTCGGATAATGGACTATGTTTCATGCTGTACACATGTTTGCTGTGACATGAAATAGTGGAATAAAACTCACAGACGACAGATTTAAAAGAAATACAAGTTTCTGGTGCGTTTATATACATATAGTGCCAGCCCAGATGGAAAGGACAGCGAGGGTGCAGGTGAGTGACCCCCAACTTGCCACAAATATTTATATATATATATATATATATATATATATATATATATATATACACTACCGTTCAAAAGTTTGGGGTCACCCAAACAATTTTGTGTTTTCCATGAAAAGTCACACTTATTCACCACCATGCGTTGTGAAATGAATAGAAAATAGAGTCAAGACATTGACAAGGTTAGAAATAATGATTTGTATTTGAAATAACATTGTTTTTACATCAAACTTTGCTTTCGTCAAAGAATCCTCCTTTTGCAGCAATTACAGCATTGCTCACCTTTGACATTCTAGCTGTTAATTTGTTGAGGTAAGCTTGTGAAATTGCACCCCACACTTCTAGAAGCATCTCCCACAAGTTGGATTGGTTGGATGGGCACTTCTGGCGTACCATACAGTCAAGCTGCTCCCACAACAGCTCGATGGGGTTCAGATCTGGTGACTGCGCTGGCCACTCCATTACCGATAGAATACCAGCTGCCTGCTTCTGCTGTAAATAGTTCTTGCACAATTTGGAGGTGTGTTTAGGGTCATTGTCCTGTTGTAGGATGAAATTGGTTCCAATCAAGCGCTGTCCACTGGGTATGGCATGGCGTTGCAAAATGGAGTGATAGCCTTCCTTATTCAGAATCCCTTTTACCCTGTACAAATCTCCCACCTTACCAGCACCAAAGCAACCCCAGACCATCACATTACCTCCACCATGCTTAACAGATGGCGTCAGGCATTCTTCCAGCATCTTTTCATTTGTTCTGCGTCTCACAAACGTTCTTCTTTGTGATCCAAACACCTCAAACTTGGATTCATCCGTCCACAACACTTTTTTCCAGTCTTCCTCTGTCCAATGTCTGTGTTCTTTTGCCCATCTTAATCTTTTTCTTTTATTGGCCAGTCTCAGATATGGCTTTTTCTTTGCCACTCTGCCCTGAAGCCCAAAATCCCGCAGCCGCCTCTTCACTGTAGATGTTGACACTGGTGTTTTGCGGGTACTATTTAATGAAGATGCCAGTTGGGTACCTGTGAGGCGTCTGTTTCTCAAACTAGAGACTCTAATGTGCTTATCTTCTTGCTTAGTTGTGCAACGCGGCCTCCCACTTCTTTTTCTACTCTGGTTAGAGCCTGTTTGTGCTGTCCTCTGAAGGGAGTAGTACACACCGTTGTAGGAAATCTTCAATTTCTTAGCAATTTCTCGCATGGAATAGCCTTCATTTCTAAGAACAAGAATAGACTGTCGAGTTTCAGATGAAAGTTCTCTTTTTCTGGCCATTTTGAGCATTTAATTGACCCCACAAATGTGATGCTCCAGAAACTCAATCTGCTCACAGGAAGGTCAGTTTTGTAGCTTCTGTAATGAGCTAAACTGTTTTCAGATGTGTGAACATGATTGCACAAGGGTTTTCTAATCATCAATTAGCCTTCTGAGCCAATGAGCAAACACATTGTACCATTAGAACACTGGAGTGATAGTTGCTGGAAATGGGCCTCTATTCACCTTTGTAGATTTTGCACAAAAAAACAGGCATTTGCAGCTAGAATAGTCATTTACCACATTAGCAATGTATAGAGTGCATTTGTTTAAAGTTAGGACTAGTTTAAAGTTATCTTCATTGAAAAGTACAGTGCTTTTCCTTCAAAAATAAGGACATTTCAATGTGACCCCAAACTTTTGAACGGTAGTGTATATATATATATATATGCAGAGTGAGAGAGATATATATGTGTGTGTGTATATACACACACATATGTACAGATGCAACATATATTAACCTGACCTTGCTGGGCTAAATACACAGATGCAGCAAACTACAACTTGATATCCAGTGGCTTTCATTGCATTTAACATGTTAAATATCAAGTTAACAATAGCTTCTTCTACAATACATAAAAAAGCAGTACTTACCTAGTAGGCGCTGTCTGGGTCTCTCCCACTGGTCTCCGCAGTTCCAGGCAGGCTTGCTTGCAGTTCTCAGTGCCAACAGAGCATCACTTACTGGTCACAGGGTTTGTAAACCCAGCCTCCAGCAAGCGATTGCTCTGATTGGTTCTTGTGCACTACGGCTCAGACAACGAGAGCCAGTGCTTGATGAACCAATCACAACCATTCATTGAATTTTCGGGGAAACACGGTATATTATATATAGAAGGTTGTCTTCCCCTGGATCAATACTGTAGGATAATAAACTGAACTGGATGCCATATAAATTATATTACTATGTTATTCCGAAGGTTAAACTACAAAATCCAGGAGGTTTTATCCCCTGTTCACATTTAGCTTTTCCTGTATATATGGTCATACAGTGGAAGCTGTCGGACATTAATGGCCGAGAGTTAAGATTTACCAAAGTGTTCAAAGGATTACTGTTTGTAATATGTGAAAAGCTAGGCCTCCTATCCACGGGCAATATTTCACTGCGTTACCCGCGGCGATAATCCGCATGTTGATAACGCAATGAATGCTTTCCATAGGATAACTATGGAAAGTGCAGCCTGTATAAAAATTGCGACATGCTGCGATTCTCTACGATCAACCTATCATTATGATAGGTTCATCATGGAAAATCATGGTGACATTAGTGGTCCCTGCGGCAGAAATCCGTGGCAGTATATCGCAATGCACGTGGACAGCCAGCCTTAGGGGAAAATCAGGCCCACCGCGGATTCTTCATGCAGAATCCCGCAGCGGGTCCCTCCTTTCTTGGGGACATGAGGCTAAAAAGAAGAATAACTTACCTGTCCGGACGTTGCGGATCTTCCCTCCGTCGCAGCCGGATCTTCTTTCTGTGGCCCGGCGGATGTGCTCGGCACGCCGGCAGCGTGCCGCACGCATGCGCCGTGCACTCTCTTTTTTTTTTGAACTCCCGCTCTCCCACGCTCCCGCACCGGAGAGCAGGAATTCAGCTGTGGGTGTGCCGCTTCAATAGAAGCCTGCGGGAGCCGTCCGGGTGGGAGACCCGCACTAAAATGGAGCATGCTGCGGGTGTTTTCCCGCACACGCAATCCGCGCCTCAAGGGAAAATGACATCCGCAGATATTTAATTATCTGCGTGTGTCCAATGCATCCCTATGGGGCGCGGATCGCACGTGCGGGACACCCACTGCGGATCTGTCCCCGTGGACATGAGGCCTTAATCTTCTCAGCTGCATCTTCCCCATCACATGCTGCCTCAGATAAGGCACTTGAAGATGCGTTTCAAGTAACTGCATGATGAAATATCTTTTTACTTGTTAATAACTTATTTTAAAAAAACGTAATTCTACGGTTTTTCACGATTGTCTTAAAAGATCAACTTCTAACACAGTGAAAGTTACAAAGTGAAATAAAAATAGCAAATGCTAAAACTGTGGCAACATTTTCCAGCAGTGTTCTCCAACCAATTTCCTTGGAACGTGATTATGGTTTTCCCAGACAGCAACAACAGGAAGATCTGTCATTTTTTAAAGAGAGGATATAGTTGTGTGGGTTCTCCAGGAAGGGAATACTTTATTTTCAGAAAACACAGAATAGCAAATATCAAACATAGGCGTGTACAAGAGGAAAACACATTTCCAAGGGCTCTTTTACACTGAAGGATTATCATTCAGATTCCGTGCTGGGTCGCGGGAATTTCAATGATAATCATTCAGTGTAAAAGCTGCCAGCAACAAAAGATGAATGATTATTCATTTGCTTTACATACATTCTTCAAATCATGCAGGCATAAAAATCAAATGATGATCATCCTTTGTAAACAGGCAGTCATTCATCTATCTATGAATATCTGCCTGAATGGAGGGGGGCGGTAGGAACAATCTCCAGATCACTCTACCTCCATTATTGATTATCACTGGGACAACTGTCCTATGTGAGAGCCTCGTGTGGCGGAGAGTGGTAAGGCAGCAGAAATGCAGTCCTAAGCTCTCGCTCACGACCTGAAGGTTGCGAGTTGAATCAATGCATAGTTCAGGTAGCCGGCTCAAGGTTGACTCAGCCTTCCATCCTAAAATGAGTACTCAGCTTGGTGGGAGTAATAAATAAAAATTACCTGAAATCGCTGTGGAATAAGTTGGCGCTATACAAACAACAAGATTTATTTTTATTTATGTAAAGGGGCCATAAGACAAGGTATGCAAAGACTATTAGCTGTCTACAAGTAATGTTTAAAGACTGGGATTACTTTCAAAAGTGGGTATTGGTATTACTAAGCATTAATGGACAACATGCAAAATTTTGAATGGACTGTCCATGAACTCTACTTAAACCAAGTATAGGCCAAGAAAGGTAATTGGCTCCAAGGGAATGTCCATTGTTTTTGGTGTTACGAATGCCCCAATACTTTGTATGTTTAAATGTTTTTTTAACTTCAAACTGAATCCTTTTTTAGCAAAGTACCATATTTCAAATATCCCAGAGTGAGGTGTTGATGTGTTCAAAAGAATAAGCGAAAGGGCTCCAATAATTTCCTTTGCATATGGTTTCAATGTAGAATTTGTGTGAAATTTACTGAGTTACGTTACGTTTGTGCATATTTTTGACATAGACCATTTTAAGGGATTTCTCCATGGCACAATAAAATTGCACTTATTTAATTCAATGTGGAAAAATCAGTAGCCAGGGACATAACTTGAGGCTTCTGGATCCAATGTAAAATTTGTGCCAAGGTTCCCATTACTAATATCGGTGCCTTCTTATGTGGCAGAGGGACTTTTGTGCCACCTCTGGCACCATAGCTCAGCTGTGACCGCTACATCAGCTTCCCTATTTAGCTACAACCCTGAGTGTAGCTTTCTAATTTATGTTGCACTGTAATTAGGTCCCTGAACTAGGACCAGAACTCATGCTATATGTATGACTTTGTATTACATATGGGCATACATTCAGGGAGAAACTTACCACTTTCAACCTAAAATCTTTATATTTAGCAAAAATTGAGCCAAAAGTATCAGAATGGCACATATGGCATCATAAACTTGGTGCAACTCACTAGACATAAGCTCCTTATGCCACCTTGTGGCTGGCATGCATTTACACTAATATTGAGCATTTTAGGACTCCTCTCAGTCTAGACACGTTTCAAATTATTGAGATAGGTTGTTAGACGTAAGTAAATGCCATAATAAATTTGATGAATGCCAGATACTTCAAATTTTGCTACAATTTTCAACAAAATTCTGCCCAATTTTGCTAGGTAAATCTCCCCCAAATTTTTGGTCTACTATGTATGCACAGAAACTAGGATGTGTACTGCTCAATAACCACCTATACAGAGAACGAAGTGAAATTATCTATCATTTCAGTGAACAATTAGTACGTGTTATTTCATGTTTTAATTTCATGTATAATCCACTTGGATCAGTGCAAGTGAGCACAACTGCAATTTTAAAATTCTCTCTATATTTCTATATCCTTGTTAATTCATTCTCTCTCTCTCTCTCTCTCTCTCATATCTCCTTATCTATCTCTTGCAATGCATAATACCTCTCTAACTAGGGTTATGCAGATAGAATTGAAATAACAACCCCCCCCATAAATTATAATTTTATACGGTCCCCTAGAATCCGATCTGTGTGCATACATATGTATTTGTCCCATTTTATCATACAGCCTAGTCATAAAATGTGAAACACACTGGAATTATATAGGTCCATAAATTTGAGCGCGCCTCGCGAATTGTCAAATTGTCAAGGGAGAATGGAGGTTTTAAGTTCTAATTTCGTCTACGATTTCACACATCATAGATGTTTGAAAGGTAAGACATCTATTTATTTATCGAAGCATTCTGACCAGAACTAGCCAAATTAAGATGCAAACCTTGTTTTCAGCAGGGACTGCAGAAGTGGCAGGCCGCAAGTAACATGATTAGTGATAATAAACAAGGCGATTTTAACAGAGTATCCTAAGTACACTATTAGCTAGACAAAACAGAGAAGTCAGACAAAATACAAGCTGTGACTAAACGCCTGTGGCATGGATTTGTCAGTCAAGATTCGCTTGTTAGTTCAAAGCAATCCTTTCCTTTTGAACGACCTGACCATTCATCAGCCTGATGTGAATAGCAGAATTCAGGAAACATAGACTCAAGTGATCTGTTCCTACTTTACTGCACAGACGGAATTCTATGGTCAAGGATCAGAATGTGGAATGTTGGGAGTCGTAGCATTTCTATCATTACTATATACTGGATGGGCATATATACCATTGTCTTTTTTTATATATATGGGTGGAATCTTGAGTCTTAAAATGAAGCATATTACATATTGCATATTACACAGCATTTCAGATCATTGGGTTCTGTCCCCATCAGGGCTCACAATATTTTTTTTTTAATTTGCCTATTAGCATGTTTTTCATTGCAGTGTATATATAGATATATATCTATATATATATATATAGATATATAGATATATATCTATATAGATATATATATATATCTAAATAGATATATATATCTATATATAGATAGATATAGATAGAGATAAATGGAGATAGATAGATATAGATAGAGATAAATGGAGATAGATAGATATAGATATATATCTATTCAGTACCTATATCATATAGATTGTAAGCTGATGTGGCCAGAGCACATAGCAATTTATGTTTTTTTTTCTGTATCACACTGTCATTTCCTATTATTTACAATATGTTAAAAAGTGTAATGCAGGCAACTATGTAAAAAAAATCATACAAATAATACATTAACTTAAAGCTAGGAAAAAAATGAAAAAATTACTGCATTATTAATTTTATAGCCGTAAATTATATAAAACCATAAAAAAAATCTATTATCATAATGGTAACTAATTTAGTGCTAAACTCGGGTACTGCTCGCCTTCCCCCACCCCCCTAGTCTTCTCAAGTAACGATATAGCTCTCTCTGAATCTTTTTTCCCCTACTGACTAATGCAACAGTTGAAAATGCCACGTATAAATTCTGTCTTTATGCATATTTTAGAGCACAGACAATAAAACAAAAAAAGCTGTTTACAATTACAATCTACTTAGTATGCCTGCTCAGAAAACTCTTTCTGGGTTGCTTGGTTTTCAATGTTTATTAGTTTGACTTTCCCAAAGTCAAAATACACTTTGAAATGTAGCATGTCATTATGTAATTTGTAGTTACAAAACCCAGGGCCGTTCTGAAAGAATCTGAGACAGAACAGAGCCCTTCCAGTTAACAGTATACTTACCTAGACTATGTTTTTTCTGTAAATCTTATTATCAGCCAGCATAAACATTAAGCCATCCAGAACACTGCCCAGCGCAAAGTCAAGACAGCGAAAAAATTAACACACCAAAAGAAAGAAAAAAAAAACACTTTTGGTTTTTTTTTATGCCTTTCAACCAGAATTAGAATATTCCTAAATACCAGGGCAATGAGATCTTATCTACACAGTGAAGAAATGGCAAATAGATGTGTTAACGCTTTTGTATATGTGAAAATAGGACTAAAACGGAAAAAAAAATCATCAGGATTTCTAAAATTGGTCCTTTAAATGAAAAAAAAATTAAATAAATAAAAAAAGCACCAAAAGGTTTGCTGAGGATCTTTGGACACGTTCCTAGTATATCAGAGACTGAAGTTCTGTTTGTGTTTGGGGAAAACAATCTGTGTGGATTGAGCACAGAACTTTCTGTGCTGTGGACAATGCTTCTCTTTTGTTCTCTTCAGATGTCATCATTTTTTTGGCTGAAGCGTGAACTGAGTGCACAATGCAAACTTCTATCCCCACATGAAAGTAAAGCAGCTCATAGGGATATATTTTTTTTATCTTATTTGCCATTTCAGTTGTTTTTGGCTCTTTGGTCTACATTTTTTTCATGCCTCGTGTTGCTCAGTCTGAGAACCCAAACGGTTTGTCATTTTTTGTTTTTTCTTAATAGCAAGGATACATTTAGGATAGATTTTATTGTTAGTTTTGTTTTTAGACTATATGTATATATGAGCATTCTAAAGCATAGAAATATGTAAAAACATGCTATATATATATATATATATATATATATATATATATATATATATATATATCAAATACTTCTAGATACGCACACATACAGATACAGATATATTGGCTAAAATTGCTGACTTGCTCCAATGGGGTCTTGAGCTTGACTCCAAATTTCTTGTGATGTTGACAAAGTTACGCCCTGGATTCTCTAATCTTCAGGCAATGTCCAGAAGTTACTAAATTACTTTTTTTCGTACAAATTAGTAGCTTGATTCATTCATTCTTCACCGTACAGCAACAGTATTAAGAAGAAGAATTGAATTTCCTATATTCCTCACCATGTTGAGTCTGTATAGATCTATATAGACATACAGAATCATCCCAGGCGCTGGTGCTCATCACCTCTCTTGGCATATCTAGGGCATTTGTAGAGCAGCTCCTTCTCTTCAGAATGTGATCACTGACAACATGATCTTTCCAGAGACGCTTTGCCCTGACTCCTCCTCATACTGTACATTCACTAGAGTTTAAACGGGTTTTGCTCTCACATTCTGTAAGATTTCACAAGAAAAGTCTTCTTTACCCTTTCAGGTCAGCTTTATGTTAGACACTTCACTTTTCCTTTAGTTCCTCAATGTCTACAAATTTCTCACTGCTGCATCAAGTGTGGTTGGCTCTTAAAGTAACTGTAATTCTAGAACAGAAACACATTTATGTTTAAAGTGATGTTCAGTTTTAGCATTTTGGAGCTACACTGGGGATGGGGAACATACAGATGCCCGAAGTGAGTAGGTCCTACTATTACTCACTTTATTGAAGGGATGGGAGGGCCGTAGGTTTGGATACTTGACCAATAAGATTAATGGAGTTATAGAAAATTGCTAGAAATGTTTCTGTTAGAGTCCTTTAGGGTTCTTTTTTTTACACATTTCTTGCGGTGTATTTTTAGCTTGCAAAACCCCCGAATTTCATCCGTTTTTTAAAAAACCTCTTTGTTTGTGGTCTTTAGTTATTTTACACAAATTAATTTTATTCAGGCTTTTTCCCCCCCTATAGAACAGTCTATAAGAAAATACCACAAAAAAACATGCTTTGTTTTATACAAAAAAAAAATCCATGGACTCAAAAACACACCCAAAGTGAGGAAGACAGCACCAAAAAAACCTTTGTAGTGCATTTCATCTATTGACCTACAGCTACACCCCTTTTTTTTTGTTAAAGAAAAAAACAGCCAAAAAAGCCGCCATTTTTCCTGAGAAATGATACTTGCATTATACATGCATGTACTGTTCCAAGTGAGTTCAGGAAATGATGAACAGTAATTTCAATAGACTGACTACTTTAAAAATGAATATTATCTTACAAATTAGGAGAAATAAGCATTGAAAGCTCTGTTTTCCTTTTTTATTGCAGGATTTGTTGCAGATTCCATCATATTTGCCCGCAAAACAGCACGGCCTACAGCGCTATCTTTTCTGGTAAAACAATGGATACCATGACAGAACCCGACAGACCCCGTTATAAGTCAATGCAGGCGGAGTGCTTTCTGTTATGTGACAAATTTCGCATGGCTTGAATTCCCTTTTTTCTGCTTCTATGACAGAACAGAAAAGTTTTAAGGGGCTTTCCTGGGAATTACTTAAGATAAATTATCCTCAGGATAGGTCATCAATAGTTGATCAGCCGGGGTCTGCCACTGATTAGCTGAGCAGGCACCTGCTTTTCCGACCCCCATGTAGTGGCCAGCGCTTGTAGCTGCAGACACAGCTTTCATTAAAGTCAATGAGAACTGCACCTGCAGCTACAAGTGCTGGCCACAACGCAGCGGTCAGTGCAGCAGCTTCTACCCTGTACCCTTGCATGTAGCTGAGTTGATAGCGGACACCAGCTCAGCTGATCAACTATTGATGACCTATCCTGAGGATAGGTCATCAATAGTATTTTTCTGGAAAACCCTTGCTAATACAGACATGAACACAGCCTAACTTAAATTGATCCTAATTTTTGTTTAAAAATGCAGGATATTTTTGCCTTGTATAATTAAACAGTTTTGAAGAGTTAAAAGTTATTGATAAGATATAATTATTCCATATGAGAGTATAAGAATTATTGACTACAGTTGAAATCAGATAACCACAATATGGCCCCCTACAGAAGCTGTATATTTAGTGTCAAGAACCAGAATGGATTTTCTGTTTTACCCTCATGGGAGCTGATTCCTTTCTTTGCACGAACTATAGAGTCTGGATGGACCTCTGATGGTGGGTGGATACAGACAGTATATTATCGCCAACCCTATGAGGCTGTATAGATAAAAATAATGTTCTTTTGGGGGGTTATTCATAGATTTTCTGTAGTTCCTCAAGCTGAATAATAAAAATGTAAGGCATGAAAAGTATTTTTTTGTTTGTTAGTTCTTTTGTGAGCGGGAAAACAAGTGATTCTTAATAGAGTCAAGCCAAACTCTTCACATGTAGAGCATATGACCCAGGTAAAGCTATCCCATTTTGAACATGAGAAGACTGAACCCTTTGGAAAATGCAATGTCAGAATAATAAAAGGAAAGAAGAATGAGGATTGGAAAAAATGATAGTTAAATACAATCACAGACTTTAGAAACTTCAAAAACATTCACTTGGTGAGTGTTGTCTCTCTTGCCAAGTGTCTGCTCATGTATTGCGGGGTTGAGGGCTACTCCTCCACAAGACGCTCAGCATTGTGTATGATGGCTGGTTTGGGATGTTCTCATAGTGATGCAACCAGTTAACCCTATTCTGCTGTTTAACTTTCTTTCCTTACAGATCAAGAACATGTCATTGAAAATGCCGAAACCAAAAAGGAAATGAGAAAGGTATAGAGAAATAATAGTTTAGATAATCACCAAGAAAAACATTTTTCGGCCCACTCAAAAACTGTCTCTCCCAAGGACTTGGGGATACAATCAGGATCATGTTTGGATATGTTTGGAAAAAGCAGTGACACAATCCCAAAAAATACTGATGAGCCAAATAAAAAAAGTTACTGTCTTCATGTTGTTAAACTTGTCCTCGGCGAGCCATATACAATGACTAGAAGTCCTAGTAGGACTTTTTCCTATCAGGTAAGGGACCAGTGTATTAAAATAATGACTACAGTGCTTGTTTTCAAAATGCTTGCTCCCTGGAACACTCGTCTCATGTCATTATCATGAACACAGTCTTCATTCTTGGAGTGAGCCAGAAGTGGTAAAAAGGTCAATTTGATGGTTAGCTCCTGCAGAGGTTTCATATGTATATGAGCCCACCAAGTGATTTTCTGTTACGGCTTCAGATAATGCTTGCCATTGTTTAGCAGCATTGAAATAAGTTTGAAGACTTTATGGGCAACTATTAGGTTTCATGGTGAAAACAGAACTGGATAAGTCTTACTTTATTGGTTTCACAACTACTGAAACTGCTTTGCACCTCTTTACAAGAACAGTCTTGCTGTGACTGGTGACAAGTAGAACATTTTATGTCAACTCAGTTCCGCTATTGGAGTCAGCTGTTTGGATTGCCTACTTCTGTGCATTTGAAATTGGGTACCAAGAACTTTTAAGATACTTGACAAAGAAATAGGTGACAACATATTTAGCATGCAGGAACCCAATATCATACACAGATAGATTTTATTTCACAATCGAAAGAACAAAGGAGCACATTGTATACCCTGATCCTACTGTGTTATGTCACTTTTTTGATGAATTTATTTATATTTTTGCAGCAAGGAAACCCTCATAAATGACATGCACTATTACACCATGTTGCAAGAAAGTATTTATTTATCCCAGAGCTTCATTCACTGTGTTGCTGTTAACTATTGGAAAAAGCCAGCAATCGTGGAAACAGGCAGATCCCTAACAACACAAATGCACTTTAAAGGCTCATTCAGACGAGCGTGTTTATGTGCGCACAATCGTGCACACATAACCATGTGTCTATTAGAACCATTGGTTCCCTATGGTGTGTTCACATGTCCGTGTTTTACAGGCATGCAAAGGCGCATACCTGCAAAGCATAGGACATGCGTGCACCATAGGTCCGTGGTGCGTGTTAATATTCCCTGTGGGAAGTCCCCTCATCACTGAACCCTGTGTCAGCACTGTCAAAGTGTTCAGTAATAATGGCACTCTCTGCGGGGCATAAAGAATCCCCTGCCACAGCTGTCACAGCTGTGGCAGAGGATCGCAAAGCTCTCCCATTGATTTCAATGGGGCCGCCGCTGCTGCCGGCGGCCCCATTGAAAGCAATGGGTTGCCGGCAACCCTTGCAGTGATTTTCAGGGGAAGAGCTTTTAAATATAAGCCCTTTCCTGAAAATTATACATAGCTTGTGTAAAAAAAAATATATATATATATATATATATAATCACTTTTCCGACGCTGTCGGGGCTCAGAGCATCTAGCCGCTTGGTCACTCTGCACTGCTCTGAAGCTCTTTCTGCAGTAAGGATTTAAAATCCCCACCTGCTGAAAGGGCTGTGTCTGTGTTTGAATGACAGCTGAGCGCTGCCTGTGATTGGTCACAGTGCTCAGCCAATTACAGGCAGTGCTCAGCCATTCATTGAATGACAGCTGTGTGCTTTCTGTGATTTGTCACAGCACTTAGCCAATCACAGACAGCGCTCAGCCATTCATTGAATGACAGCTGAGCGCTGCCTATGATTGGTCACAGCGCTCATCCAATCACAGGCAGTGCTCAGCCATTCATTGAATTATGAATGGCTGAGCACTGCCTGTGATTGGCTGAGCACTGTGACCATTACGGGCAGTGCTCAGCTGTTATTCAATAAATGGCTAAGCGCTGTCTGTGATTGGCGGGGATTTTAAATTCCATCCTGCTGAAAGAGCTTCAGAGAAGTGCAGAGGGATCAAGCGGCTAGATGCGCCTGAGCCTTGACAGCAGCAGAGAGGTGAGTATACATATTTTCAATTTTTTTACGCATTCTAGAGATGATTTTCAGGGAACAGCTTATATTTAAAGCCCTTTCCCGAAAATCATTGCAGGGGGTGCTGGAAGCCCAATTGCTTGAAAGCAATTGGCACAGAGCTTCATTCACGCGTTTTTTTTTTGCACATCCGTGCAACGCTGCATTTTGCGCAGCACGGATGCATGCAAAACAATGCTGATGTGAATGAGGCCTTAAAGTAGTGGTCAATACCCAATGACTTGGGAGCCACATGTGGATTCCAACCCCCTACTGTGTCGCTCACCATTGCAATGTTAAGGTATGACTATATCCCCTGTCAACTGACATTATTGTATACATAATCTAACCATCAAACACTGCAAGTTTTACTAGTGTCAAATGTGAACATGAAAAATGTAGCAACAAAATTTTGAAATGTCAGGATTTCTTGTTTCTCCACAATTAAAATGTCTCCTGTCATTCTTTTTAGTTGAATATGGCTTTTTACCATCACTTAAAGTTGAATGTGGGTCACAGGGTATAAATGGTTAGAGACCTCTGTCCTAAAGTGTAGTGGAACAGTTTATTTTTCCTACATAGCGCTGGGAGGAGGGAGGCTTGTGCACTGTCACAGAGGTCTGCAAATTCAACTGTGGGTTTTTTCAATTATTGCCATTTCTAAGCTTTGACTATTCCCCTCATGCCATTAAAACAGCTCTGACTCATCGAGGCATGGAGTCTTTATGACTTCTGAAGGCATCCTGTTGTATTTGACACCAAGACATTAAGAAGATCCTTTAAGACCTTTAAGTTGTGCGGTGGGGCATCCATGGATAAGACTTATTTTTCCAACTCATACCACAGATGTTCAATTGATATTTGGGGAATTTGTAGGCCTAGTCAACACCTTGAACTGTTTGCCAAGTTCCTCAAGCTGTACCTGAACAAGTTTTGCAGTGTGGAGGGTACACTCTCCGGCTGAAAGAGGCTACAGCCATTAGCCAATACTATGAAGGGTGTACTTGTATCTGTACAATGTTTATGTAGCTGGCACATGTTAGTAACATCCTTAAGAATACCCGAATCCAGAGATTTTTTCAGAACCTTCTGTAGGAGTGCAATATAGAAAATGGCCTTTAGGGAGAGCAGGCTGTTTGAGGAAATGTCAGCCAGGGAAAGGGTGTAGTCTAATAGTTTAATCAGAAAACTCCTGTATGGGAGAAATATCCTGTGTTACTGAATTCTGAATCCCTGAGAGATCCATTATGGTCCATTGGAGACCAAGCGTTGTTCTAGTGTGGAGCTCCTGCTGCTACCTGGGAGAACCAGGAGTCTGACTATGGTGGATGGCCCTTAAACTGGCACCCTGGATGGGTATGAGGTGATGGACTTTATGCTATGTGTTTGAGGCACTTCTCCTGTACGATAGAGAGGGAAAAACCTATGTACTTTAGCAGCCAGACTGCCAGGGACTTGCATATGTCCATGTACACTGTGACAAATAACAACAGTGCGAAAATTGTGTTATGATTTCTGATGATTGACCACAATAAAGGATGGATTTACTATGTTTCAACCAAACTTCTGGCCTGGATGTAGTTTACTGGTGTGCGACCATCCCTCTGGTGGAGGAAAAATGGTGAGCCGATGAGCAACCCTCAAGTTGCCCCAATTTACACTAAGTCTTCCAATGTATCTTCTTCCCTTAGAACATTCTAGTGCCATCTCTGTGGGATAGCAATAGCCAGGCTAGTCTTTGCTCCCCACATACATCAATGAGTTATGGGTACCCATGAGCCTGTTATCGGCTTACTGACTGTCCTACCTTGGACTACTTTTCTTAGGTACTAACCTTGCATACCCGGAACACCCCACAAGACCTACTGTTTTGAAGATGGTCTGACCAACTCACATAGCCTTTATAATTTGGCCCGTGGCAAAGTTGCTGAGCTCCTTACACTTGTCTATTTTTCCTGCACATCAACGTCAAGAATTGAGTGTTCACCCGCTGACTCATAATCCTATTCCATGAAAGATCCATGTTAGTATCACAATATACTGAATGCTAATCACAAACCTTTGAATGTTAATGTTGTGAATTTGTCTTAAGAGATCTACTTGGGATCTACTGGCCAAAGAATCTATGTATAAATAGCCAGTTGATCCTAAGCAGATCTTTTAAGGCAAATATTGAAATGAACTGGTTCTAAATTACATTCGTCTACTCAGTCCTTCTTCCTTATCTATATTGCATGAAGTCAATCAGCCTTCATCACCACAGCACCGCATGCTGGTTGATGAAGTGAACTCTGCATCCATCATTCATCACTCTCTCATCACTCTATGGTGTTGAAGCAATTACATAAGGGAACAGGCAATGCTCATCCTCTTAGTACAGTGGGCCCAACTCTGTAGGTAAGAATGACTATAATATGATTTTACTACTTTATGTCCCTCTGTGCAAAGGGAATACATATTGAAATGCTTGAAAACTGTGCATATCAAAGGATTTGTTGCTTAATAGATATTTTTTTTTAAACTCGTTTTATTGAACAACATATATTTTGTACATTGCATGAATAAGCAATTACTTAAACAGTGTGCATTTACATACACTAACAAATAGTTAAACTTTGCATACATCAGAAAATTCTTTGGTAACAGTGTTCGGTACACAAGTACGTTACATTTTCTCTATGTTTACTCAGCATATTTCAATACATACATCTGTAGTGTTTGTAGCATTATTGCTCATTTTACCTGCCGAGCCTGGGTGTGCTCTGTCTTAATAAATTTTGGAACATTTCTTGCGTGAAGTTTGTGTTTGTTGTCCCGCACCAAATCCCCCACACCTTGTCGAACTTTTCAGGGTATTTCCTGTTTTTGTAAACTATTTTCTCGTATGGTAGGATGGTATTGATAATACTCTGCCATTTTGTAACTGTCGGAGGGCGCCTGTCCATCCATCTTAGCGCTATAACTTTGCGGGCATAAAATAATACTTTAGTAAGGAATATTTTATCATAATGTTGCCATTGTTCCTCATCTATGATCCCTAGCAGACACATTGCTGCATCCAGCGGTACTGGTATTCCCATCAGTTGGGTCAGGAACTCTGTGACCTCTTCCCAATACGTGTATACCATCGGACATCCCCATATTAGATGATTGAAGTTTGCGTTTGTTGCGCGGCATCGGTGGCACTGACTGGTCACTGATCTGTTCATTTTACGGAGTCTAGTTGGTGTTAGATAACATTGATGCAGGCTATATAACTGGGTCAGTTTGTTGTTCGCGGCTGGTGAGACCCTGGTGTAGGTGGCCATTGCGGTCTCCCAGTCCTCATTAGTCAGTGTTGGGATAAGTTCCCTCCATTTCTCCAGTACCACCATTTGTGTATTGGGGATCTTAGAGTATAACAAGTGGGTATATAACTTTGAGATTAGGCCCCTAGGGCCCTGTGTGCGCAGTATACCTATTAATGGGTATGTGGAGAAGGGTCTTCTGGGTTCTGGGAATTGCGCTGTCAATGCGTGTCTGAGTTGCAGATATCTAAAAAATCCTGTTCTAGGCACCCGGTATATTTGCTGCAATTGCTCAAAGGAGACTAGTGTCCCGTCAATGTATAGGTGTTCCAGTGTGGTAATTCCCAGATTTAGCCAAAATTGTCTGTCTGGAAGATTCAATAGATGCGGCAACGCTCTATTGTTCCATAAGGGGGTTTCCAGGGGGGTGTCCTCTTGCCCCGTCAGTTTCCTACATGCCCTCCAGACACTTATTGCGAGTCTGTGAATGGGCAGCATTGGTTTCGTCAACAGCCCTGGTTTTTCCAGGATGATCCAGAGGGATGCCTCCGAAAGGAAGTAGATCAGGTGGTGCTCGGAGTTCGGGAGAGGGGCGCCCGACAGCCAGTAACGTATATATCTGACTTGCCCTGCCAGGTAGTATATTTTGAAGTCCGGCAGCGCCATCCCTGCCAGCTCTTTAGGCTTTTGTAGGGTTTCCATACGGAGTTTGGCTCTAGCCTTCCCCCAAACGAACGATGTTATTAATGAGTTAGTTGTTTTAAAGAATTTTTGTGCTACAGTTATTTCTGCATGTTCTAGCCGGTATAGATATTTGGGGAGAATTATCATTTTAATAAGATTTATTCTTCCTGCCACAGATAGTGGCAGGGAGCTCCAAGCTTTTAGTTTTAATTGCAGGGTTGTTATTAGGGGTGCGATGTTTAGATTAAAGCTTTGAGTGTGGTCCCTGGTAATGTAGACTCCCAAGTATTTAAATTGGGGGACAATTTGCAGATTGTGGTATACCTCCCCCACCCTCCACTCCTCCTCTCTCAGCGGCATAAGGGTAGACTTCTGCCAGTTGATACGTAGGCCTGAAAAATTCCCGAATTCGTCTATCTGGGAGACGGCTAAGGGCAGGGTGCTTTGGGGTTCCGACATGTAGAGTATTATATCGTCCGCATACAATCCTATCTTGTCTTCTCTGGGGCCAATCTGGATCCCCCTATATAGTGTGTGTTGTCGAATTTTTAGTGCTAGGGGTTCTATAGCAATCGCGAATAGAAGGGGGGAAAGTGGGCAGCCCTGTCGGGTTCCCCTGTGAAGTGGGAGGGAGGTGGAGATCAGGCCATTTGCCACTACTCTCGCCGTCGGTGCAGTATATAAGATAGAGACCCACCTGATGAACGGCTCCCCGAATCCAAATTTTCGCAGAACCTCCATCAAATATGGCCACTCCACTGAGTCAAATGCCTTGGCAGCATCCAATGAGGCCAGGGCCCAGCTTTCTCTCCACCTCCGTCCCACCTGCGTAATTACCTGCGTCCTGATATTGTCTGACGTGGACATTCCCGGAATAAATCCGGATTGGTCCGGGTGTATGATATCCTTAATTGCTTGGTTCAGCCTGTAAGCCAGCACCTTGGCGAGGATTTTATAGTCTGTATTTAAGAGGGAGATAGGTCTATACGACCCACACTCCTCCGGGTTCTTTTCAGGCTTTAGTATAAGGACTATATTAGCCTCTAACATCGACTCTGGAAGGCGTCCTTTCTCAAATATATCCTCATATAGTGAGAGTAGTTGTGGTGCTATTTCCTCTCTCTACTGAAGATAAACTTCCACTGGTATGCCGTCTGTACCCGGGGTCTTATTTTTTGCCATGCCCTCCATTGCCTCCTGTATTTCTTCTATTGTGACAGGGCCATCTAATAGGGATCTATGTGTTTCTTGTATTACTGGAAATGTTATGTTGGTTAGGTAATTCTCTAGCTCTGCTGGGGTGTAGTTAATCTGGGACTGGTATAGATCTTGGTAGAATTGTTGAAATCTTTCTAGTATATCTTGGGGGTCTGTGAGTACTGTGCCCTCGGTTGATTTGATCCTTAATATAGCCGGGGAAGTAGTCTCTTGTCGGGCCATATATGCTAGCAATTTACTGGACTGATTACCTAGCTCAAAAAAGGACTGGCGGGTGAAGAATAGTCTCCTCTGAGCCTTTTCTTTCAAATGCATCAGATACTCTCTACCTACTTGTAGCCATTTATCTCTTTTATCGTTTGAGGGGTAGGCTATAAATTCTTTTTCTAGTTGTCGGCATTGTTGCGCTAACTGTTCTTCCTCTTTAGCTGCGGTTTTTTTAATGAAGGAGATTGAGGATTTAAAGCATCCTCTAAGGTATGGCTTAAAGGCTTCCCACACCAGCATCCTATCCCGGCTTTCCTCATGCGCCTCGTAGTATATTTAAATTTGGTCTATTATTCGGTCATTTGGGCCAAGCAGTGAAAGCCAGAACGGGTGTATCCGTTGCTTCCTAATTGCAGGGGGGCCTGGTTTTTTAAGGACCATGCAGATCGGTGAGTGGTCTGAAACCCCTCTTGGCAGAAATTCTATGGACTCTATTTTTGCAAACAATAAGGGGGATCCAAATATATAATCTATTCGGCTCAATGCATGGTTATGGGCTGCATGGCAAGAAAACTCCTGTTGGTGGGGGTGAAATGTTCGCCATAGATCCAGTCATCCCGCCACCGAGATCATAGAAGCCAGGCGGGTCGGGCCCCCGTCTCCCGCCCCCCGAGCACCCCCCCCAAATCTGTCCAGGTGTGGGTCCATGACCATATTCATGTCCCCCATACAGATAGTCGTTACATCTGGTGTAAATGAGGCAAATGGTATGCCTTCTGCCAGCAGGGCTGTTGACGTTGTTGGTGGGTTATAGTAACATAGGAGTACATATGGTTCATTGTTTATTTTGGCTCTTACGAAGATGTATCTACCCTCTGGGTCTCTTTTTAATTGTTCTACCTCCCATCTGATGGACTTCTCTATCAATAGAGACACCCCCCTGGAATATGATGTGTGATGTGAGTGTGCTGACCACTGAACCCATAGCTTTAGCAGGCATTTAGAGGTTTCGGGCGTGAGGTGGGTCTCCTGTAGGCACAACACATGTGGTCGCCAGGAGCGTATTAAGGAGTTTATTATGACTCGCTTCCTGGGGGATCCCATGCCTCTGACGTTCCAGGACACAAAAGTTATCTCAGCCATTGGCAAAGATGGTTTAATTGGGTCCGGATGAAATTGTTTATGTCATTCTGTCCGCTAGGAGACCCCCCATCACGCCCCACTACATCTCCATTACCCGCTATGCAATCGCACTTCAATACATTTATAGAAAAAACATTAAACATCTGATGCATACACTCTAGAAACATTATGGTAGCGTACTACCAACTTATAACTCTTACAACAACTTGTAACTGAACAGGTTTTGAATACTGATTATAACCTCGTTGCGTTAGTATTCGTGGCTAACTTTAACTCGGGGTAACCAACTTAGCATAGCTCCATCGTCGCTATACTTGTGGTTTTGTTTGGTTATTGGTACAGTGGTGTGAACCGACCATGTCATATTGTGTTTTAGTTAGGTGGACTCCCTTCCGGGGAGGCGGAAGGGAACAAGAAAATCTGGGGGGGGGGGGCGGGAAAGGGGAGAGGGGGAGGGAAGGTGAGCACGGGGCGGTTATTGCCAAGGGTAACCTGGAGGGGGGTGCTTCCCCCCCAGGCTAGCAGCCTGCAGCACAATTAGGCGGCCTTGATGGGCCCTTTATATGCGGTATGAAAGTCCCGTCACCTAAAGGAGGACAAAAATAATGGTTAGGTTTTGGTATACATTACAGTCTTTCTGGCCGTCGTCTGGTGGTCAGCCATTCTTCTGCCTCGGATGGTGAAGAGAAGAAACGGGTGCGGTCTCCGTCAATCACTCGTAGTCGCGCTGGGTACATCATAGAGTACGGGAGCTGCAGATCTCTAAGTTGCCTTTTAATGTTGAAGAACGAGGCTCTTTGCTTCTGGAGGTCTGCCGAGAAGTCCGGAAAGATGGAGACTGTGGCGTTATCGTGGCGCAGGGGTCCTCCTTTTCTGGCAGCTTGCAGAATGATATCCCTGTCACGGGAATTGAGTAACTTTGCCAGTAGCGGTCTGGGTGGGGCACCGGGTATGGGTGGCTTCATAGGCACTCGGTGAGCCCGTTCGATGACAAAGACCTGCAATAGTTCTGCATTGGGAAGAAGTTCGCGGAGCCATTTCTCTAAGAATTCTTCCGGTCTCTGTCCCTCGGTTCTTTCTGGCAGGCCGACTATGCGCAAATTATTGCGTCGTGAACGATTTTCGAGGTCGTCCGCTTTCTGTCTCCAATAGTCGGCCTTCTGCGTAAGATCTCTTATTGCGGCTGACATTGGGGGGACGGTGTCGTCTAGCGTAGATATTCTATCTTCCGTAGCTGTGACTCTTTCTCTCAGATTTTGAAGGTCTTGTCTAAGAAGACTGACATCCATTTTAACTTCGTCAATTTTACTGGTAAGAGTAGTCGTGGATGTCTGGATTGCTGTCAGTAGCTGTTCGGATAGTTGTTGTAGGGTTTGAACTGTCCCTTCTGTTAGGTTTGGATTAGTGTTCTTTGTCGGAGGGGGTGAGCCCCCCGGGGCCGGCGGCGCGGAATCGGAGCTTGTATCTCTGCGATTTTCGTTTCTGACAAATGCCTTTAATTTATCTGCTGCAGCGTTCTGCCTGGTAGGCCCCATGCTGTTCTGTCAGAGGTATTTAGCGGCGTATTCGGTTACTTGCCTGTGTTTTATAGTGCTGGGTTCACCAGTATACTCGGTGCAGAGCTTATGTACGTGGCGTCTGCCCTATTCTCTGTTATCAGCAGTGGTGGTCTGCTGCAGGCCTTACACTCTTTTCCCCCTTTGTTTGGGGGGTGTTCTGGGCCTGTTTCTTTGGCCTTTTCTCTAGGTATTGTGGGGGAGGGGGGTCTCACTCTCTAGCGTCTTGTTTATATAGGGTACAGTAGCTGCTGCTCCTTTTCTCCCCTTCCCCCCTAGTGCACTTAACTGGTTACTGCTGCTGGCGTTGCTTTTTTCCTCCAGGTAGGGGATCTCTGTGCGGCCTCTTCTCCTGACCCCTCACCGCCAGGTCCGCCGGCCCAGCCCACTAGGTGGTGGTTCTGTCAGCCGCGGCAGTGCAGATCTGCCGTTTGTATTGCTGTGGCTGCCGGTGCCCTGGCTGTTTCGCCCGGCGTCCGATCACCTCTTTATGCTGGTAGAGGCGCGCCGGGCCCGAGTTATTGCCGGCTGGCTGGGTCTGCCCCGCAAGATGGCGGCGGTAGCTGCGGCACCGCGTGCTCACCCTCCAAGTCCCTCCTGTCGGGGGATGCTTTATGGCTGCCTCGGTGCTCCGCTGCGCCGCCGGTCGTCTCAGCCTCCCGCCTCCCTCTATGCGACCTTTCACTGCTAGGCCCGTCTGCCCCGTCCTCAGGATGGCGGCCGTGTCAGTCGCGGCGCTGCAAGTCTGTCGCCGGCGTCGCTATGGCTGCCGGCGCCACAGACACCCCACTCAGCGCTCGATCCTCCTCCTCTCTGTGTCGGTAAGGGGGGAGACAGGCTCGGGCAGTCGCTCGCCGATCGGGAGTCTTCTCCACAAAATGGCGGCCGCAGCTTCCCGCGCTCACCCTCAGGGTCTTCTTGCTGCGGCGTCGGGCAGGTGCCACAGCGCTTCGCAGCCCCGCCGGTGGTCTAGGCTCCCCGTTCCTCACCCTCCGCTGTGTGCAGCGCTAGATCCAGAGCCCGCCAGTCGGCTGATGACACAAGCTCTGTAATGGCGGCGCTCCCAGCTCCACAGGCCTCGTCCTTAGCTCCGATTTTGCTGCGCCTCGTTCGTCAGGGGTAAGTGTCTTGGGGTCCAGTCTCTTCCCCCTCTCCTCCGGTGGTGTTATGTCGGGGTTGGGAGTCCTCAGGATCAGTGCAGGATTACCGGTTGGTCGGTTTGAGCAGGAGCCCTTCTTACATGCGGCCGGTCAGGTCGGCTGCTTGGCCACGCCCCCTGCTTAATAGATATTTAGCAAGGAATACTAAGGTAAATATGCAACAAATGATCTGATAATATACTTCAGTTAGAACAAGGATAGCTTTAGTGTTAGCAAAATATTATTTCTATAGACTCATTTATAGTTAGAACGACCATAGGTGATTAAGTGAAATTTTTTGAATTTTTGGATTCGAATGTTTCACTGTTCATCATCTGAAGTAGCTCAATCACCTGATACCTTGAAAATGACATTTTCGTTCTATAATTGTATAAAAAGCAATTTCTATATAGAAACAGCTAAATTAATTATGTAAAATAGTTATAAATTAAAAATAATTAATTTTACACATTAATTTGTTACACATTTGGATTGAAAATTAATAGAACTGCATAACAATGCTTGATAGGTAATTAGTAGAGATGAGCGAGCACCAAAATGCTCGGGTGCTCGTTATTCGGGACGAACTTTTCGCGATGCTCGAGGGTTCGTTTCGAGTAACGAACCCCATTGAAGTCAATGGGCGACCCGAGCATTTTTGTATTTCGCCGATGCTCGCTAAGGTTTCCTTGTGTGAAAATCTGGGCAATTCAAGAAAGTGATGGGAACGACACAGCAACGGATAGGGCAGGCGAGGGGCTACATGTTGGGCTGCATCTCAAGTTCACAGGTCCCACTATTAAGCCACAATAGCGGCAAGAGTGGGCCCCCCCCCCTCCCAAAAACTTTTACTTCTGAAAAGCCCTCATTAGCATGGCATACCTTAGCTAAGCACCACACTACCTCCAACAAAGCACAATCACTGCCTGCATGACACTCCACTGCCACTTCTCCTTAGGTTACATGCTGCCCAACCCCCCCCTCCCCCCCACAGCGCACACCAAAGTGTCCCTGCGCAGCCTTCAGCTGCCCTCATGCCACACCACCCTCATGTCTATTTAGAAGTGCGTCTGCCATGACGAGGAACCGCAGGCACACACTGCAGAGGGTTGGCACGGCTAGGCAGCGACCCTCTTTAAAAGGGGCAGGGCGATAGCCCACAATGCTGTACAGAAGCAATGAGAAATAGAATCCTGTGCCACCGCCATCAGGAGCTGCACACGTGGGCATAGCAATGGGGAACCTATGTGCCACACACTATTCATTCTGTCAAGGTGTCTGCATGCCCCAGTCAGACCGCGGTTTTTAATTCATAGACACAGGCAGGTACAACTCCCTATTGTGAAGTCCCTGTGGACCCACAGCATGGGTGGCTCCCTGGAACCCACCGGCGGTACATAAAAATATCCCATTGCATTGCCCAACACAGCTGAGGTAGTAATGTCGTGCTTAATACAGGTGGGCTTCGGCCCACACTGCATGCCCCAGTCAGACTGGGGTTCTTTACAAGTGGACACATGTAGGTTAAACTCCGTGTGCACCTACAGCATGGGTGGCTCCCTGGAACCCACCGGCGGTACATAAAAATATCCCATTGCATTGCCCAACACAGCTGAGGTAGTAATGTCGCGCTTAATGCAGGTGGGCTTCGGCCCACACTGCATGCCCCAGTCAGACTGGGGTTCTTTACAAGTGGACACAGATGCATTTATAATTCCCTGTGGACCCACAGCATGGGTGGGTGCCAGGAAGCCACCGGCGGTACATAGAAATATCCCATTGCATTGCCCAACACAGCTGAGGTAGTAATGTCGTGCTTAATGCAGGTGGGCTTCGGCCCACACTGCATGCCCCAGTCAGACTGGGGTTCTTTACAAGTGGACAGATGTAGGTTAAACTCCGTGTGCACCTACAGCATGGGTGGCTCCCTGGAACCCACCGGCGATACACAAAAATATCCCATTGCATTGCCCAACACAGCGGATGTAACGTCAGCTGTAATGCAGGTGGGCTAAAAATTCATTTGATTACACTGTAGGCGAGGGCCCACAAAAATTGCTGTATCAACAGTACTAATGTACATCCAAAAAATTGGCCATGCCCAACCAAGATGGCAGGTGAAACCCATTAATCGCTTTGGTTAATGTGGCTTAAGTGGTAACTAGGCCTGGAGGCAGCCCAGTTTAACGAAAAATTGGTTCAAGTTAAAGTTTCAAGGCTTTTAAGAGCATTGAAACATATAAAAATTGTTTAGAAAAATTATGAGTGAGCCTTGTGGCCCTAAGAAAAATTGCCCGTTCAGCGTGATTACGTGAGGTTTCAGGAGGAGGAGCAGGAGGAGGAGGAGGAATATTAGACACAGATTGATGAAGCAGAAATGTCCCCGTTTTGGATGGTGAGAGAGAACGTAGCTTCCATCCGCGGGTGCAGCCTACGTATTGCTTAGGTATCGCTGCTGTCCGCTGGTGGAGAAGAGAAGTCTGGGGAAATCCAGGCTTTGTTCATCTTGATGAGTGTAAGCCTGTCGGCACTGTCGTTTGACAGGTGGGTACGCTTATCCGTGATGATTCCCCCAGCCACACTAAACACCCCCTCTGACAAGACGCTAGCCGCAGGACAAGCAAGCACCTCCAGGGCATACAGCACGAGTTCAGGCCACGTGTCCAGCTTCGACACCCAGTAGTTGTAGGGGGCAGAGGCGTCACGGAGGACGGTCGTGCGATCGGCTACGTACTCCCTCACCATCCTTTTACAATGCTCCCGCCGACTCAGCCTTGACTGGGGAGCGGTGACACAGTCTTGCTGTGGAGCCATAAAGCTGGCAAAGGCCTTGGAGAATGTTCCCCTGCCTGCGCTGTACATGCTGCCTGATCTCTGCGCCTCCCCTGCTACCTGGCCCTCGGAACTGCGCCTTCTGCCACTAGCGCTGTCGGATGGGAAGTTTACCATCAGTTTGTCCACCAGCGCCCTGTGGTATAGCAACACTCTCGAACCCCTTTCCTCTTCGGGAATGAGAGTGGGAAGGTTCTCCTTATAGCGTGGGTCGAGCAGTGTGTACACCCAGTAATCCGTAGTGGCCAGAATGCGTGTAACGCGAGGGTCACGAGAAAGGCATCCTAACATGAAGTCAGCCATGTGTGCCAGGGTACCTGTACGCAACACATGGCTGTCTTCACTAGGAAGATCACTTTCAGGATCCTCCTCCTCCTCCTCTTCCTCCTCCTCAGGCCATACACGCTGAAAGGATGACAGCCCAGCAGCATGTGTACCCTCACCAGTGGGCCAAGCTGTCTCTTCCCCCTCCTCCTCATCCTCCTCATGCTCCTCCTCCTCCTCCTCAACGCGCTGAGATATAGACAGGCGGGTGCTCTGACTATCCAGCAACATACTGTCTTCCCCCGGCTCTGTTTCCGAGCGCAAAGCGTCTGCCTTTATGCTTTGCAGGGAACTTCTCAAGATGCATAGCAGAGGAATGGTGACGCTAATGATTGCAGCATCGCCGCTCACCACCTGGGTAGACTCCTCAAATTTTCCAAGGACCTGGCAGATGGCTGCCAACCAGGGCCACTCTTCTGTAAATAATTGAGGAGGCTGACTCCCACTGCGCCGCGCAAGTTGGAGTTGGTATTCCACTATAGCTCTACGCTGCTCATAAAGTCTGGCCAACATGTGGAGCGTAGAGTTCCACTGTGTGGGCACGTCGCACAGCAGTCGGTGCACTGGCAGATTAAACCTATGTTGCAGTGTCCGCAGGGTGGCAGCGTGCGTGTGGGATTTGCGGAAATGTGCGCAGAGCTGGCGCACCTTTCCGAGCAGGTATGACAAGTGGGGGTAGCTTTTCAGAAAGCGCTGAACCACCAAATTAAAGACATGGGCCAGGCATGGCACGTGCGTGAGGCTGCCGAGCTGCAGAGCCGCCACCAGCTTACGGCCGTTGTCACACACGACCATGCCCGGTTGGAGGCTCAGCGGCGCAAGCCAGTGGTCGGTCTGCTCTGTCAGACCCTGCAGCAGTTCGTGGGCCGTGTGCCTCTTCTCTCCTAAGCTGAGTAGTTTCAGCACGGCCTGCTGACGCTTGCCCACCGCTGTGCTGCCACGCCGCGTGACACCGACTGCTGGCGACGTGCTGCTGACACATCTTGATTGCGAGACAGAGGTTGCGTTGGAGGAGGAGGAGGAGGAAGGTGCTTTAGTGGAGGAAGCATACACCGCCGCAGATACCACCACCGAGCTGTGGCCCGCAATTCTGGGGGTGGGTAGGACGTGAGCGGTCCCAGGCTCTGACTCGGTCCCAGCCTCCACTAAATTCACCCAATGTGCCGTCAGGGAGATATAGTGGCCCTGCCCGCCTGTGCTTGTCCACGTGTCCGTTGTTAAGTGGACCTTGGCAGTAACCGCGTTGGTGAGGGTGCGTACAATGTTGCGGGAGACGTGGTCGTGCAGGGCTGGGACGGCACATCGGGAAAAGTAATGGCGACTGGGAACCGAGTAGCGCGGGGCAGCCGCCGCCATCATGCTTTTGAAAACCTCCGTTTCCACAAGCCTATACGGCAGCATCTCTAGGCTGATCAATTTTGCAATGTGCACGTTTAACGCTTGAGCGTGCGGGTGCGTGGCGTCGTAGTTGCGCTTGCGCTCAAACTGTGGCACTAGCGACGTCTGGACGCTGCGCTGAGAGACATTGCTGGATGGGGCCGAGGACAGCGGAGGTGAGGGTGTGGGTGCAGGCCAGGAGACGGTAGTGCCTGTGTCCTCAGAGGGGGGTTGGATCTCAGTGGCAGGTTGGGGCACAGGGGGAGAGGCAGTGGTGCAAACCGGAGGCGGTGAACGGGCATCGTCCCACCTTGTGGGGTGCTTGGCCATCATATGCCTGCGCATGCTGTTGGTGGTGCCTCCCCAGCTGATCTTGGCGCGACAAAGGTTGCACACCACTGTTCGTCGGTCGTCAGGCGTCTCTGTGAAAAACTGCCACACCGTAGAGCACCTTGACCTGTGCAGGGTGGCATGGCGCGAGGGGGCGCTTTGGGAAACAGTTGGTGGATTATTCGGTCTGGCCCTGCCTCTACCCCTGGCCACCGCACTGGCTCGGCCTGTGCCCACACCCTCACTTGGCCCTCCGCGTCCTCGGCCGCGTCCACATCCTCTAGGCCTACCCCTACCCCTCAGCATGCTGTATTACCAGTGATTTGATTTCCCAGGCAGGAAAGAAATTGGCGCAAGGCTACACTCAACCGTAGCTGGTTGCGTCTGATTTTTGTACGTTGTCCACGCAGCACACACGTACCCAGAGCCCTTAGGACTGACACAGGCTGGCCAAATATAATTTTTTGTCCTTTTTAGCAAAGGGAGGGCCCCACTGCGTATATTCAATGAACAAGAAGTTTAATATCTGTGGTGTGGCCCTCAAAAAGTGTCACACAACTATAGTGTAGCAGAGTTAATAACTCTAGCAGAGCAGGTATTTGCCAGTCAGGAAAGACAATGGCGCAAGCCTGCAGTAAACCGTAGCTGGTTGCGTCTGATTTTTGTACGTTGTCCACGCAGCGCACACGTACACGGAGACCTTAGGACTGACACAGGCAGGCCAAATATAATTTCTTTTCCTTTTTTGCAAAGGGAAAGACCCACTGCGTATATTCAATGAACAATAACTTTTAGAACTGTAGTGTGGCCCTGAAAAAGTGACACACAACTTTAGTGTAGCAGAGTTATTAACTCTAGCAGAGCAGGTATTTGCCAGTCAGGAAAGACAATGGCGCAAGCCTGCAGTAAACCGTAGCTGGTTGCGTCTGATTTTTGTACGATCTCCACGCAGCACACACGTACACGGAGACCTTAGGACTGACACAGGCTGGCCAAATATAATTTTTTGTCCTTTTTAGCAAAGGGAAGGACCCACTGCGTATATTCAATGAACAATAACTGTGTTGTGGCCCTGCCAACACAATTCTGTCCCTGTAGTATCAATGGAGGGTGCAATGCTCTGCACAGACGATTTTTAGAAAAAAAAAAATATGCAACACTGCTAACAGCAGCCAGCACAGTACTGCACACGGTTAAATTTGGCCCTAGAAAGGACCGTTGAGGTTCTTGAAGGCTACACTCACTCCTAACACTCTCCCTGCCTATACACCACTTCTGTCCCTAATGCCGGGTGCAATGCTCTGCACTGCCGATTTTGAGAAAAAAAAAAAAAAAAACACTGCTAGCAGCAGCCTGCACACAGGTAGATGTGGCCCTGAGAAGGACCGTTGGGGTTCTTGAAGCCTACACTGACTCCTAACGCTCTCCCTACAGCAGCACCAGCACGATAGTACTTTCCCTCAGCTAACTCACAAGGCATGTGTGGCGAGCCGCGGGAGGGGCCGACTTTTATACTCGGGTGACATCTGATCGCCCCAGCCACTCACAGCAGGGGGGTGGTATAGGGCTTGAACGTCACAGGGGGAAGTTGTAATGCCTTCCCTGTCTTTCAATTGGCCAGAAAAGCGCGCTAACGTCTCAGAGAGGAAACTGAAAGTAACCGGAACACCGCGTGGTACTCGTTACGAGTAACGAGCATCCCGAACACCCTAATATTCGCACGAATATCAAGCTCGGACGAGTACGTTCGCTCATCTCTAGTAATTAGACATCATGCAGAGCCATGTGCTTAGAGCCTGTATGGGGCGCACGGAGTCCTCCTCTATAGTACAGAGCAGTTAGCACTCGATGCCACCACATGGTGCCATTTTGCACAGTTCTTCTCCCCTAGAGCCAATGAGTAAGGATAACTCTTTAGTAAAGGCATCCAAAAGAAAGTGTACGGTATGCTTATATCTGTGTTCCAAAAGAGCACTGTAGACTTCTGCTGGTACTATTTTATGTCTACTTACAACTTGCGGGTCTCTAAGGAGCCGTAAGGTAATATACATGATACCTTACATTTATATAGACAGATATTTAAAAATTGAAGCTCTACAAAGAAGAATTGCACCAGACAAAGATATAATATCTACATTACTACTAACCCGAGAAATATCTATAGAAATGTACAGACATTGATGAACCAATGTGTATTAAATAAAACTGGGGGCTTCCACTTTAAATATTAAAGATGTATTAAAGAGCAGAAATAAGCCCATATTCAACCTCATTCAACCTAAGTCAAAACTCAAACTGCAGAGATAAAAATCTGCTTTATGTTGTGGGGGCACCAGACTACCCATAAAACCCAAATATCCCAGAAACATACAACATGGAGACGTTTCTATGGTTAAGGGGGGGAAGCCACCGCTATGTATTTTCAACACAACAAAAAACTATTGAACGTATAAACATCTTCTGATGAAACCTTAAGGCATGGTTCACATGGGGCGGAATTGCCATGCAGAAAGTCTGCATGGAAATTCCGCCCGTGGCTCCTAATCCCAGGATTAGCCAGCAAAGTGGATGAGCGTTTGCAAAAATCTCGTCCACAAGCTGCGGCCAAGCCACACGAAAACTGACATGTGGCGCAGAATTCCATTCCGCAGCATGTCAATTCTTTTCTCGCTTCCGCAGCGGCCGCTCTCCTCTCTATGGGGAGAGAAAGCCGACGGCGAAACAGGTCCAAAACTGGGTTTTGAAGCTATGCTTATCCCGCAGAGATATCGCGGTTTTTCGGTGCGGCCATTCCGCGAGAATTCTGCTGAAATTCTGTCCCGTGTGACCCCAGCCTTATGGTCTCTAATCCCAATCTCCTTTAATGGCTCTTCAACCGTTCCTGGATGCTGCCACTACTCCAAGGCAGCGGGCATGTAGACCTACCGAGGCATGGAAAATACTGCCAAGCTGCGACAACTGTAAAGGGAAGAAATACAGGGTTTGTAGCGCCGGGTCTTACAGTCAGGTAGGTTGATCCAGGGATTAGTCCAATTGCCATTAGGGAGTCGGGAAGGAATTTTCCCTCAAATGGGCTAATTGGCTTCTGCCTCTTGGGGTTTTTTACCTTCCTCTGGATCAACTAGGGGGTGGAAATAGGCTGAACTAGATGGACATTGTCTTCATTCTGCCTAACATACTATGTTACTATGTTATAGCTAAAACCAACCAAAGGTAAACACTAACATACGATAATCAAAAACACAAGAGAGGGTGGGTGTTGCTCTCGCCATGAAAATGGCAGGATGTGAGTCGCATCCCTCAAGCCCCTTATTATATAACCTCACGAGCCACTCCCCTATTTACTATTATTATATCAACCCCCATGCAGTTTTTCCATAATCTTCCGCCTCTCCCCTTCAGTTCCTGGTCTTCTCATTAGTCATTTTATGGCCTTCTAGAATACAAACAATGTAAAATACTACATATGCAGATACACAAAAATAGTAGCCAGAGTGATTAAGGAGTGATACACAATACAGAATAAAGCTAATGCTGCAAAGTGTGAGGTCAACGTATTTGTATTTCATATCCATGTACACAACAGGGTTACTTATGTGAAACTGGAATGTTTTAACCGGTCTTGCATTTATTCCTTAAGCAATTTGCAAAGGCCACTTACCACATCCTATACAGTTGTGATGGTTGTCTTGGTCAATTACCAACATGTCAGAGTGCTGCTGTTATAACTCCAGCTGTGAGCTGTTAATAACAAATGTACCCACAGGACAGTCTTGCCATATGGCGGTTGGCCACTTAGTGCCATAATATGCATTACAAAACACATTCCTGTCAGCAGTATTTGGGCAAAGGTCATAGGATTTATTCGAGGGCTTTAATGAATTCTTTCTTTGCAGGCGTTGTAATATCATATATATATATTTTTAAGGGGTTTTGATGTAAATATCCCGGTCTGGGAGATATTTGTTAAGATTTGGAATTAGTAAAATGTAATTACCAAATCAACAAAATTTCATTTTGCATATTTTATTCCCATTTACTATGAGGATTAGAGCCACAGTTTTGCTCGTTTGAACAGTCCTTTTGAATGCTAATTGTTTAGTGTAAAAGGGCTTTTAGGCCTTCGATATATTTGCCATGTGTCTGAGTTACACCTGAGAGGCTCAGGTGCAACTCACATTGGACACCTATCCGCGTGCTTTCTGATATTTGGATTGCCCACATATTGACATGCATTTCCATGTCCTAATTCTCATCTGCAACACGGACAAGAATAGGACATGCGATGAGTTTTTTTCACGAGAACCAATGAAACGACAGTTTGCATAGCCTTATAGGCTATAATTAGAGATGAGCGAGCACCAAAATGCTCGGGTGCTCGTTACTCGGGACGAAAATTTCGCGATGCTCGAGGGTTCGTTTCGAGTAACGAACCCCATTGAAGTCAATGGGCGACTCGAGCATTTTTGTATTTCGCCGATGCTCGCTAAGGTTTTCATTTGTGAAAATCTGGGCAATTCAAGAAAGTGATGGGAACGACACAGCAACGGATAGGGCAGGCGAGGGGCTACATGTTGGGCTGCGTCCCACTATTAAGCCACAATAGCGGCAAGAGTGCCCCCCCCTCTCAACAATTTTTACTTCTAAAAAGCCCTCATTAGCAATGCATACCTTAGCTAAGCACCACACTACCTCCAACAAAGCACAATCACTGCCTGCATGACACTCCGCTGCCACTTCTCCTGGGTTACATGCTGCCCCCCCCTCCCCGCACGACCCAGTGTCCACAGCGCACACCAAACTGTCCCTGCGCGGCCTTCAGCTGCCCTCATGCCACACCACCCTCATGTCTATTTATAAGTGCGTCTGCCATGAGGAGGAACCGCAGGTACACACTGTAGAGGGTTGGCACGGTTGGGCAGCGACCCTCTTTAAAAGGGGCGGGGCGATAGCCCACAATGCTGTACAGAAGCAATGAGAAATCCAATCCTGTGCCACCTCCATCAGGAGCTGCACACGTGGGCATAGCAATGGGGTACCTATGTGCCACACACTATTCATTCTGTCAAGGTGTCTGCATGCCCCAGTCAGACCGCGTTTTTTTATAAATAGTCACAGGCAGGTACAACTCCGCAATGGGAATTCCGTGTGCACCCACAGCATGGGTGGCTCCCTGGAACCCACCGGCTGTACATAAATGTATCCCATTGCAGTGCCCTGGACAGCAGAGCTAATGTCAGATTAAATGCAGGTGGGCTTCGGCCCACACTGCATGCCCCAACCTGACCGGGGTTTTTAATTCATAGACACAGGCAGGTACAACTCCCTATTGTGAAGTCCCTGTGGACCCACAGCATGGGTGGCTCCCTGGAACCCACCGGCGGTACATAAATATATCCCATTGCAGTGCCCATCACAGCTGAGGTAATGTCATGTTTAATGCAGGTGGGCTTCGGCCCACACTGCATGCCCCAGTCAGACTGGGGTTCTTTAGAAGTGGACACATGCAGTTACAACTCCGTGTGGACCGACAGCATGGGTGGGTGCCAGGAAGCCACCGGCGGTACATAAATATATCCCATTGCAGTGCCCAGCACAGCTGATGTAACGTCAGCTTTAATGCAGGTGGGCAAAAAATTAATTGGATTACACTGTTGGCGAGGGCCCCAACAGTACTAATGTACGTCAGAAAAATTGCCCATGCCCAACCAAGAGGGCAGGTGAAACCCATTAATCGCTTTGGTCAATGTGGCTTAATTTGTAACTAGGCCTGGAGGCAGCCCAGTTAAAATAAAAATTGGTTCAGGTGCAAGTTTCAACGCTTTAATGAGCATTGAAACGTATAAAAATTGTTTACAAAAATTATATGACTGAGCCTTGCGGGCATAAGAAAAATTGCCCATTCGGCGTGATTACGTGAGGTTTCAGGAGGAGGAGCAAAAGGAGGAGGATGAATATAATACACAGATTGATGAAGCTAAAAGGTCCCCATTTTTTATGGTGATAGAGAAAGATTCTTCCATCCGCGGGTGCAGCCTACGTATTGTTTAGGTACCGCTGCTGTCCGCTGGTGGAGAAGAGAAGTCTGGGGAAATCCAGGCTTTGTTCATCTTGATGAGTGTAAGCCTGTCGGCACTGTCGGTTGACAGGCGGGTACGCTTATCCGTGATGATTCCCCCAGCCGCACTAAACACCCTCTCTGACAAGACGCTAGCCGCAGGACAAGCAAGCACCTCCAGGGCATACAGCGCGAGTTCAGGCCACGTGTCCAGCTTCCACACCCAGTACTTGTAGGGGGCAGAGGCGTCACGGAGGACGGTCGTGCGATCGGCTACGTACTCCCTCACCATCCTTTTACAGTGCTCCCGCCGACTCAGCCTTGACTGGGGAGCGGTGACACAGTCTTGCTGGGGAGCCAGAAAGCTGTCAAAGGCCTTAGAGAGTGTTCCCCTGCCTGTGCTGTACATGCTGCCTGATCTCCGCGCCTCCCCTGCTACCTGGCCCTCAGAACTGCACCTTCGGCCACTAGCGCTGTCGGATGGGAATTTTACCATCAACTTGTCCGCCAGGGTCCTGTGGTATAGCATCACTCTCGAACCCCTTTCCTCTTTGGGTATGAGAGTGGAAAGGTTCTCCTTATACCGTGGGTCGAGCAGTGTGTACACCCAGTAATCCGTAGTGGCCAGAATGCGTGTAACGCGAGGGTCACGAGAAAGGCATCCTAACATGAAGTCAGCCATGTGTGCCAGGGTACCTGTACGCAACACATGGCTGTCCTCACTAGGAAGATCACTTTCAGGATCCTCCTCCTCAGGCCATACACGCTGAAAGGATGACAGGCAAGCAGCATGGGTACCCTCAGCAGTGGGCCAAGCTGTCTCTTCCCCCTCCTCCTCATGCTCCTCCACCTCCTCCTCCTCAACGCGCTGAGATATAGACAGGAGGGTGCTCTGACTATCCAGCGACATACTGTCTTCCCCCGCCTCCGTTTCCAAGCGCAAAGTGTCTGCCTTTATGCTTTGCAGGGAACTTCTCAAGAGGCATAGCAGAGGAATGGTGATACTAATGATTGCAGCATCGCCGCTCACCATCTGGGTAGACTCCTCAAAGTTTCCAAGGACCTGGCAGATGTCTGCCAACCCGGCCCACTCTTCTGTAAGGAATTGAGGAGGCTGACTCCCACTACGCCGCCCATGTTGGAGTTGGTATTCCACTATAGCTCTACGCTGCTCATAGAGCCTGGCCAACATGTGGAGCGTAGAGTTCCACCGTGTGGGCACGTCGCACAGCAGTCGGTGCACTTGCAGATTAAACCGATGTTGCAGGGTGTGCAGGGTGGCAGCGTCCGTGTGGGACTTGCGGAAATGTGCGCTGAGCCGGCGCACCTTTCCGAGCAGGTCTGACAAGCGTGGGTAGCTTTTCAGAAAGCGCTGAACCACCAAATTAAAGACGTGGGCCAGGCATGGCACGTGCGTGAGGCTGCCGAGCTGCAGAGCCACCACCAGGTTACGGCCGTTGTCACACACGACCATGCCCGGTTGGAGGCTCAGCGGCGCAAGCCAGCGGTCGGTCTGCTCTGTCAGACCCTGCAGCAGTTCGTGGGCCGTGTGCCTCTTCTCTCCTAAGCTGAGTAGTTTCAGCACGGCCTGCTGCCGCTTGCCCACCGCTGTGCTGCCACGCCGCGCGACACCGACTGCTGGCGACGTGCTGCTGCTGACACATCTTGATTGCGAGACAGAGGTTGCGTAGGAGGAGGAGGAGGAGGGTGGTTTAGTGGAGGAAGCATACACCGCCGGAGATACCACCACTGAGCTGGGGCCCGCAATTCTGGGGGTGGGTAGGACGTGAGCGGTCCCAGGCTCTGACTCGGTCCCAGCCTCCACTAAATTCACCCAATGTGCCGTCAGGGAGATATAGTGGCCCTGCCAGCCTGTGCTTGTCCACGTGTCCGTTGTTAAGTGGACCTTGGCAGTAACCGCGTTGGTGAGGGCGCGTACAATGTTGCAGGAGACGTGGTCGTGCAGGGCTGGGACGGCACATCGGGAAAAGTAGTGGCGACTGGGAACCGAGTAGCGCGGGGCCGCCGCCGCCATCATGCTTTTGAAAGCCTCCATTTCCACAAGCCTATACGGCAGCATCTCCAGGATGATCAATTTGGCTATGTGCACGTTTAACGTTTGAGCGTGCGGTTGCGTGGCTGCGTACTTGCGCTTGTGCTCAAACACTTGCGCTAGCGACGGCTGGACGGTGCGCTGAGAGACATTGCTGGATGGGGCCGAGGACAGCGGAGGTGATGGTGTGGGTGCAGGCCAGGAGACGGTAGTGCCTGTGTCCTGAGAGGAGGGTTGGATCTCAGTGGCAGGTTGGGGCACAGGGGGAGAGGCAGTGGTGCAAACCGGAGGCGCTGAACGGCCTTCGTCCCACCTTGTGGGGTGCTTGGCCATCATATGTCTGCGCATGCTGGTGGTGGCTCCCCGGCTGATCTTGGGGCGACAAAGGTTGCACACCACTGTTCGTCGGTCGTCTGCACTCTCAGTGAAAAACTGCCAGACCTTTGAGCACCTCAGCCTCTGCAGGGTGGCATGGCGCGAGGGGGCGCTTTGGGAAACAGTTGGTGGATTATTCGGTCTGGCCCTGCCTCTACCCCTGGCCACCGCACTGGCTCTTCCAACCTGCCCTGCTGCTGCACTTGCCTCCCCTTCAGAAGACCTGTCCTCAGTAGGCTTAGCAAACCAGGTGAGGTCAGTCACCTCATCGTCCTGCTGCTCTTCCTCCGAATCCTCTCTGCGCCCTCGGACTTACTGCAATTACTACTACCTGAGTGATAGACAACTGTGTCTCATCGTCGTCGTCCTCCTCACCCACTGAAAGCTCTTGAGACAGTTGCCGGAAGTCCCCAGCCTCATCCCCCGGACCCCGGGAACTTTCCAAAGGTTGGGCATCGGTCACGACAAACTCCTCCGGTGGGATAGGAACCATTGCTGCCCATTCTGGGCAGGGGCCCGAGAACAGTTCCTGGGAGTCTGCCTGCTCTTCAGAATGTGTCATTGTAATGGAGTGAGGAGGCTGGGAGGAAGGAGGAGCAGCAGCCAGAGGATTCAGAGTTGCAGCAGTGGACGGCGCAGTACTCTGGGTGGTCGATAGATTGCTGGATGCACTTTCTGCCATCCACGACAGGGCCTGCTCACGCTGCTCATTTTCTAATAAAGGTCTACCACGTGGACCCATTAATTGTGAGATGAATGTGGGGACGCCAGAAATGTGCCTCTCTCCTAATCCTGCAGCAGTCGGCTGCGATACACCTGGATCAGGAGCTCGGCCTGTGCCCACACCCTGACTTGGGCCTCCGCGTCCTCGCCTGCGTTCACGTCCTCTAGGCCTACCCCTACCCCTCAGCATGGTGTATTACCAGTAGTGCAGAAACAGAACACTGTAATTAAATGTGCCGCTTATTGGCCTGTGGTTGGAGGCTGACTTCGCTTACGGAACGCACAGCAGAGCCAGGAAAGAATTTTGCGCAAGCCTGTAGTGAGACATAGGTGCGTATGACTGAGCTAGTGGAATTCACAGCGCAGAAGCAGTCAAGTGTCCAAAGGCCACTAGTAGGCCTTAAGTGTTTTGCTTCTATTTTTTTAAAGGCTGAGCTGAGACAGCAGACAGATACTGTAGGCAGCGTATATATGTATACTGTTTCCCTCTGGATGGGATGACGGCGGTGATGTAACGGGCAACGCAGAGCCAGGAAAAAATTTTGCGCAAGCCTGCTGTAACACTTAGCTGCGTATTAATTAGGACTACTACCCCCAGCAGAGACGCAGTACACTGAGGACGGTCACAGGCAGCCCAAATAGTTTTTTTTTCCCCAAATGTTTTGGAAAAAGCCCACTGCCTATATAGACAGTATATCTCTTTCACCTTTTTCACTGTCCCTGCCTCACCACTACTGGCCCTATACAATGTAAAATTACTGCAGACTGTTTCCCTCTGGACAGGATGACAGCGGTGATGTAAGGGGCAACGCAGAGCCAGGAAACACTTTTGCGCAAGCCTGCTGTAACACTTAGCTGCGTATTAATTAGGACTACTACCCCCAGCAGAGACGCAGTATACTGAGGACGGTCACAGGCAGCCCAAATAGATTTTTTTTTTTCCAAAATTTTTTGGAAAAAGCCCACTGCCTATATAGATAGTATATCTCTTTCACCTTTTTCACTGTCCCTGCCTCACCACTACTGGCCCTATACTATGTAAAATTACTGCAGACTGTTTCCCTCTGGACAGGATGACAGCGGTGATGTAAGGGGCAACGCAGAGCCAGGAAACACTTTTGCGCAAGCCTGCTGTAACACTTAGCTGCGTATTAATTAGGACTACTACCCCCAGCAGAGACGCAGTACACTAAGGACGGTCACAGGCAGCCCAAATAGATTTTTTTTTTCCAAAATTTTTGGGAAAAAGCCCACTGCCTATATAGATAGTATATCTCTTTCACCTTTTTCACTGTCCCTGCCTCACCACTACTGGCCCTATACTATGTAAAATTACTGCAGACTGTTTCCCTCTGGACAGGATGACAGCGGTGATGTAAGGGGCAACGCAGAGCCAGGAAACACTTTTGCGCAAGCCTGCTGTAACACTTCGCTGTGTATTAATTAGGACTACTACCCCCAGCAGAGACGCAGTACACTGAGGACGGTCACAGGCAGCCCAAATAGATTTTTTTTCCCAAATTTGTTTGAAAAAGCCCACTGCCTATATAGACAGTATATCTCTTTCACCTTTCCCACTGTCCCTGCCTCACCACTACTGGCCCTATACTATGTAAAATTACTGCAGACTGAGGACGCAATGCTCTGCACGGCCGATATACAAAAAAAAATGTGCAACACTGCTCACAGCAGCCTCAACAGTACTGCACACGGTCAGATGTGGCCCTAAGAAGGACCGTTGGGGTTCTTGAAGCCTAAAATAACTGCTAACACTCTCCCTATAGCAGCTCCAGCATCAGCAGCACTTTCCTTGATCTATGTCAGAATGCATCTGTGGCGAGCCACGGGAGGGGCCGATTTAAATACTCGGGTGACACCTGATCTCGCCAGCCACTCACTGCAGGGGGGTGGTATAGGGCTTGAACGTCGCAGGGGGAAGTTGTAATGCCTTCCCTGTCTTTCTATTGGCCAGAAAAGCGCGCTAACGTCTCAGAGATGAAAGTGAAAGTAACTCGAACATTGCGTGGTACTCGTTACGAGTAACGAGCATCTCGAACACGCTAATACTCGAACGAGCATCAAGCTCGGACGAGTACGTTCGCTCATCTCTAGCTATAATGTGTTTTTAACACAGACCAAAATACACCAGTGTGCCGGAAGCCTTAGATGAAGAAAAGTCTAACTATTGTTCTGCTCAGTGAAGGTTTACAAAGCCAAAAGTCCCGGCATGTCATGGCAGGCTGCATCTTAATTATGGTATGCTAAACCTTCACAGCCAGTGAAGACTCACGGGCAGATGCATTTTTATTTAATGTGCTTTGTATTTGCAGAGTGGACTTATTTACAAGATTGGGAAAATAAGAATATTGTACTTTTGTAATGATTAGTAGGGACTCTAGATAAACTTTTAACAGCACCCTGTGGCCCCTTCATTATCAGAGAGTCAGGTTAGATCTGATTACAAAGTAGCTCATTTCTTTGGGAAAACTCATGGAAAAATCTGTTTGACCATGAGTACAGTTTCCTGGCCTTTCCAACAGTGAATGTATACCTGGGTAATTGTGTAGGAAATGCTGCACTACCGGGTTTATCACATGGGCCAGGCAAGGTATGTATGTGAGATTGCCGAAGGAAATGGCTACCAGCAGGTTGACCCTATAGTTACACACAACCTTGCCTGTGGCCAAGATTGTGTGTGTTCAACCAAGTGTCAGCCTTGGCCTGCAGAGCCATCAACAACTCTTCGACTGTGTGGTTGTGCTCCCCTTGACATTTGAGTTTTAGGACAGCATTTCGGCATTGACCACATGCTGCGCAGTATGGAGGTTGGATTTTACCATATATGAATGTTGGTGCCAATGTAGAGGGTGTTGAAAGGTGGTATGAAGATGTGCAGGAGGAGAAGGGAAGGGGAGTTAGGAAGGGCCAGACAAGGATAGTCTTGGGTGTACCATGAATTATGGACCACCACTTTCGGCTTCAAGCCACACCTGCAAGACATGGACCCAGTGTGCTGTTAAGGATTTGTAACATCCCTGGCCATGCTTGATGGACCACGTGTCCATGGTTAGATGCACCCTGTCACTGAGAGCATTCTTCAACGCGAAGTACATCACTCACATGGTGGTGAGGTCAGGGACAGCTTTCTGAGCAAAGAAATGGCAGCTGGGCACCTGGTACTATGGGTTAACATGGAGCATCATGTTGCAGAAGGCATTCAGGCTCTGTACTTATGGAAGGTTAGAGTGGTAGTTTTGCCTTGATGCTGACCTGGGACATGCTGAAATATAGGTGTATGTCAATGTTGTTGAAAGTGGTGATCAACTTATGCTCTCCATTTCCTACTCCTGGCTGTGAAGTCTGCAGCCCAGTCATCAATTGCAGAGGAGAGCCCTGAAGTAGGCATGCTAGTGGCCCTACACAAAATGCTTTTCTGTTCTCTGAGGCTACTGCATGAGGGAGGGTGATGGAGGAGGAGGCAGAAACAGCAGTGGAAGAGGGAGCAAGATAATGCTGTCTCTTTGCCCTCTGGCCCAGGTGTGTTCTCCAAGACAGTAAGTAGTGGAAATTCATGTTCATCCACGTTGTATTGGGCTTTTTTACATTCGTGCAGTGTTTTAAATGCTTACCACAAGTCTTATAGATGACCACTCTTCTGTCAACATCTGTGGTTTCAAAGAATGCCCAGGCTGCACAAGTCCTGTGCGCAGATCTAGCTGTTGGCCTGATGTTGATGCTGCTGCGACTAGTAGGAGCTGATGGTGACGATAAGGCCCTTATATTTGTAACTATGAACGACATCTGAAGCCGCTGACACACACTGTGTGTATTGGCTCTTTCCCTTTTTTGTGTTTATTTTATATTAACAAAGAAACCACTGCCACCCAAGTCTGCCGCAATCTATGGCCAGCACATTATGTGAGAACAGGAGGCCACACAGTATAGATTGTATACTTGTGCACTGTCCCTGTTTGGCATAGCATAATTGAATTTCCCTCACACTACTATTAGCTGAGGAAGATCTGCAAATAATTCACAGTGGCCAGCTGGCAACTTTGAGCGGCATATGAAGCCACTGACATGCACTGTGTGTATTTGCTGTTTCCCTGTTTGAGTTTCTTTTTGTTTTATATTAATAAAAAAAAAATGTCCAGCTAAATAAGGTTCAATCCCTGCTCGGCACGATATGTGAGAACAGAAGGCCACACAGTACAGCTTGTTTAGTTTTCAACTGTCTCCATTTGGCACAGTGTAATTAAATTCCCATCACCCCATTGCTAGTTGCATAAGGCCTGCAAATAATCTGCAGTGGCGCACTGACGACTTTGAATGATGTTGAGGCCACAAACATTGAACTGCAATCTTCCACATGCGAAAGTGCAGCTTGTTTGTCTGCATTGCTGCCATGCACGTTGACAGCAGCAGAAATATACCCTTTTCCAATGTCAAAACCATGTTTTGTATAATCATATAAACATGCTGCGGCTTATTTCTCTGCTCCCTCCAACCCCTTTAAGTTCTCTGCTTTCACACCCAGCAGGAATAAATCCACTCAAGAATATCTATCCCTAGCAACAGACCAGGTTTTGTATAAGTATATAATCGTGATGCAGCTTCTTTCTCTAGTCCCTCCAATATAACCCTGGTATACAAGCTTTCAAACCAGCAGCAATATATCCTCTGTAGAATATGTGTCCCTAACAGACCATGTGCTCAGCTGTAAAATGGCTGCTGTTTACACTGTGCTTTTGGTATACATGACTAGGTCATGTAATGCAAATGTCCAGTGAAACTGCTGCCCATATGCAAGATGACGGACACCATCAAGGTGCCCTGGCTTCTGATTGGCTGCACTCTGAACTCTATAGCAGGAATTTTGGGAAATTCAATTTTCACCCAAAATTTGGTCAGACTTGATTTGGTGAAAATCAGATCAAATTTATCACCTGGCCAATTCAAGTTGAGTACTCTGGGGTTCACCCACAAATATTTAAGTGCTCAGTCAGACGAGCATTTTTTTTGCTCACCTATGTGCGCAAAAAAAAGTGCTCCATGCATTATTAAAATGTGCATGACTGTAGTTTCATTCCCATTGCTTTCAGTGGGGCCAGCGCTGCTGCCGCCAGCCCCATTGACAACAATGGGATACAGGCAACTCCCGCAGTGATTTTCAGGGAAGGGCTTGAAATATAAGCCCTTCCCTGAAAATATCCCTAGGTGTAGAAGAAAAAAAAAAACATTACTCACCTAGCAGCACTGTCTGGGCTCCAGCATGTCTTCTCTCTTGCATGCCGACGCTGATCTAAAGCACTTTCTTCTGCCTGGGAATTTAAAAATCTCCACCTCTTGAAAGTGCTGGTCTGATTGGCTGAGCGCTCAGTCAATCACAGGCAGCGCTCAGCCTCTCATTGAATGACAGCTGAGCGCTGCCTGTAATTGGTCACAGCACTCAGCCAATTACAGGCAGCGCTCAGCCATTCATTGAATTCATTATTCCAAAAGTCCTCTCCAGACGAGGAGTACCATTACCTTCTTTGGCACATTGAGAAATTGCCTTGCTGGGAGATCTACTGCTTCTCTGGATTAGGGGTGCCCTCCGGTGGTAGGCACCCCTGTAAAGTAAGTTTGTTATAATTTCCACTACTGAGTACCATCTGGAGTGCTGGAGTTTTTTATGGTTTTGTGACCTTCACCTTACATACTTTCATGCTTTGCTACCAGCTATAACTATATATATGCTGGCGTCCCCATTGATGCTATCCACCATTGAATGTCCATAGGACCAGCATATCCCAGTACCTTTACCTATACATACCAGGATTCTCAAAGTATTTGCGCTCCCTTTAGGGAAACCCGGATACGTGAGGGTGAGTCATTGTATATTTTTTCTACCTCTCTATTGAAAAACACCACCTAAAATACTCATACCCAACTCTGGAGTGCTGCCTATACTTAATATTGTGGTATAATATATTGGAAATTTAAAAAGTTTCTAAATGGGAAAAAAATTGGAAAAATATAATTGCACCATTTTTGGGAGGGTTTTGCTTTTTCAGGGTTCACTGTCTGATAAAAATGACCTGTAAACTTTATTCTGGGGGTTAGTATGATTATGGTTATGCCAAATCTATACTTTTTATTATGCTTTAATGCTATTAAAAAAATAATGTGATGGGGCACTGAGGGGCTAACTCCTTGGACATTGTTGTCAGCCTTGACCATGGCATTTAAAGGGGTATTCTTTGCATTTACTATTGATGACCTACCTTCAGGATCAGTCACCAAGAGCTGATTGGGGGGAATGTTCCTTAGGATCTCTGATTATCAGCTGATCCTCCATCCTGTCAGTGCAGACATGTAATAGATGGCTTTGCTTCCATTGAAATCAATGACAGTGATACCTTCCATTACACTTCCAGCTCTTCATTGCGGTCAGAACAAGAAGTGTAATAGAATGATTTCAATGGGAGTGAAGCCATCTATACTTCTGGCCCTGACCTCTTATGATGACATCCAACCCCACTACACTGCAAGTGGTCCGGAGAATCAGCTGATCAGCAGGGATCCCAAGTGACAGACCCCTGCCAATTAACTACTGATTACCAATCGTGAGAAAAGGTCACCATTAGTAAATGCCTATAACACCCCTTCAAGCAGTTAAATGGTTGCGATGTGAAATAGCTCCAACCATGGCCATTGCTAGTAGTCGTAAGCTGTCAAAATCAGCTAATAGCTGCCAGGCATGGAACAAGCTCAGCTCCTACGTCTGCTCCATGTTTTTACTTTGTGATCCATGACTGGTATACCCATTAACTCCTTACGGGCCCGGTCTTTTTTTTTCGCCCCCTCCCCCACACACACACTTTAAAAAAATCATAACTCCATTAACATAGATATTTGAGGGCTTATTTTTTGTGGGAAAAGTTGTATTTTTCAATTGTAGTGTTTAATGAACCATATAATGTTCTGAAAAACTTTTTAAAAATTTTAAGTGGGGAGTGAGGCCTCATGTCCACGGGGAAAATAAGAATTAAAATCTGCAGCGTTTTTCCCGCACGTGGATCCGCGCCCCATAGGAATGCATTGACCACCCGCGGGTAGATAAATACCCGTGGTTGGTAATTAAAAGCGAATTAAAAAATTTCTGGAGCATGAAAAAAAATGGACATGCTCCATTTTAGTGCGGATCACGCGTGCGGGAAGCTCATAGAGCACATAGCTTAATTGATCTCACGCATGAAAAATAAAAGACAATTACAGTGCATCCGCAGCCCAAATCCGCATTACAAATCCGCAGCGGATCTGATTTTCCCCGTGGACATGAGGCCTTAAATGGGAAAAAAAACTTTAATTTTGCCATCTTTAGGAAGTCTTGTTTCTATGGTGTACACATTGCAGCAAAAATGACACGGTAATTTTATTCTATGGGTCAGTAAGATTACTACAATACAAATTTATATAGCTTTTTGTTGCTGTACTACTTGTAAATAGTGATGAGCGAGCATACTCGCTAAGGGCAATTGCTCGAGCGAGCGTTGTCCTTAGCGAGTACCTGCCCGCTCGAGAGAAAAGGTTAGGGTGCCGGCGGTGGGCAGGGAGCTGCGGGGGTGAGCGGGGAGGAACGGAGGGGAGATCTCTCTCTCCCTCTCTTCCCCCCCCCCAACCCCGCTCCCCGCTGCTGACTGCCGCAACTCACCGCTCCCCCGCGCTGACACCCGAACCTTTTCTCTTGAGCGGGCAGGTACTCGCTAAGGGCAATGCTTGCTCGAGCAATTGCCCTTAGCGAGTATGCTCGCTTATCTCTACTTGTAAAATATAGAGTATCTTTGGAAAAAAATAAAATTATTTTCTGCTGCCATCTTCTGACAACCATAACTTTTTTTTTTTATAAACATTTGAAAAAGAGTTTTTTTAAAAATCTTATTACCTTTTTTTCTAATACTCGGTAAAACTTTTTTTAAACTGATATTAACATTTTTATAAATAGAGGACAGGAACTTGCGATGGTTTGATCGCTCCTCCAGTATAATGTATTACCATAGCATTACGTTATACCTTGATCCGATTAGCATAGCTCAATAGGCAATCTTCAATGGCAGTCCTGTGGGCTTTCAGAAGCCCCTGCATGCCATAGCAAGTGAACGGCACCCCGCAATCTCATTGTGGGGGGCTGTTCGGGAACCTGAGTAAGTGCTGATCAGAACTGTTGCAGGTGGGCATCAGCTGTAAGAAACAGCCAGCAACGGCATTATATGTCATGGGATCGACCCCGAGTCCATACGCACCCCGAACCTCCATGATGTGAATGTACATCCTGCAGCTTTAAGAGGTTAAAGTTTGTAAAAAGCTAAAAAGAGCCAAGATGCAATCCCAGACATTGTACTTGGACAAGAGTACTGCTATTTCTGGAAAAAGGCAACCACTTCTGCAAAGTTGCGATCCAACAGTAGAAGAAGAACTGGTTTCCTTAATGGGAGACGATGTACAGTACGCACTATAATTAAGTGAGCCATTATAATTACAATTTTGTATCCATCATAATTACAATTATTAGAAGGCTTAAGGTTTTACATGATAGTACTTCTTAATGTCAAGGCCATTTAATTCTTCCCCTTTTGTTTTTGTTGAATGCAGAGCTGTTTTATGATTATTCGCAGACAAATCCAAATGTATGTCATTGCATATGAGTAATTGGTCAAGTGACAAGTCCCCTGCATGATTTCACCATTACCTGGTTTCTCTGAAGAGAGCTTTGGGAACTCCTGTCTAAAACACATTTCCACTCTAAAGCTTGCCCAGATTTTCGAGGCTGTGATGAATATTTTCTGTTGCCCACCCATATGTTAATGTGTTGTTGCTCTGCGACAATTTCAATGATGTCAGCTTGCAAACTGTTTTCCTCTTCGATGGCACCTAGTTACAAATACAAATTTCTCTAAAACATTAAATTAACTGTTTGTTTAGTCCCTAATTATTTTGGAGTGTGACAGAAGCCAGTGCCCATAAAATATGTTGACACAAAGGGAGACGGTAAAAAAAAAGGAAAAGTTAAACCCCCTGCTTAAGCCAGACCAGGCTTCTGATGTAATGCTTCGAGCACTTGACAGAACTTTGGCTACGGTAAGAGCTGGCTCTGTTCACATGACAGGATGGCTGGCAATTCTTAACAGTGCTAGCAGGATGTACTAATATTTACAGGAAAAGACGGTCTCTGGCTTTGCTGAAATAACATCACTTTCCTAGTTTGACTGCTTCTGCATGGCAGACTTTTAACAAACAGCTACCAGGGGAGGAGAGAAACGATTGAGCTTTCATCAAACACTAATGTTTGCCTTCAATTTTGTGAAAAAGTCAAAATTATATTACACAGGCTTAAAGAAAGTAAAGTAAAAAAATAATGACATCATCGTGATGGAATATTGGTATGAAATATGAAATGCAAAACGAGTGAAAGGAGGTAGAATAAAAGAAATTGGCCATTTTTCCCCCTAATAGCCTATCTTCCTAAGTGTATTTTTAAGAGCTTAACAAGTCAAACTGTTAAGTGTTTTATTGGAGTCTGCTAAGTTATCAGTTAACAAGGTTTTATGGGCAAACTTAGCAAATAAAAGTAAGCGGTAAAGTATTTTGACAGATGACGTTTTGTTTTGAGGAAACAGCCGGAGAATATTAAAGGTTTAATACCCACTAATAATATTTTTGTTTCCTTCATAGGTCCAAGGGAAAAATTACAAGTTCTGCTTTCTTCACTTAGCACTTTCGGTAACTTCTCCATAGATGTAAATGAAGAAGTCGATGCCTTAATGTGCACACTTCTCCACTTTAGAATATGGAGAACACGGTGAACGGAAAGGTTCTTTTACATGGGCCAATTATCAGGCCAAAAGGAACACTTGTTCGCCCAACAGTTGGACCATGTAAAAGTATCAGCGATCGGCTGATGAGCACTCGTTCGTTGGCTTATCATTCGGTTTCAGCAAGCATAAAAATGTTTGCTGATCAGCTGTATATCGTTCTTGTGTGAACAAGGAAATGTATAGCTAGCCTATTGGGATGAATGATGGTGTTTTCGATCATTCTTCCCCACAAGCCGAGTCTCAGCCTGTGTGAAAGAAGATGAAACAAGCACTGACTAACACGCATTTCGATCAGTGTTTGTCAGATCGGACAAAGAACTCGGTCAGTCTAAAAGGACCATTAGTTCAATACATTTGTCAACACTTTTGAGTATAGTCATTATCAAGCATACAGTTTTGGAATGATATGATATTTTTAAATGTGACTATTGTATTGCCTTTTACTTATACAGTACCAACATGACAAAAGGTTACATGGGGATGTGTTTATCCAGGATATATGATCATCCATTCAGAATTGTGCTCAAGACAAAAAACAATGATAGCCTAAGGTAACCAGTTAACTTCCCATCATACTGAAGTGAAACTGCAGGTGCAAAGTCAAGTTTCATCAGATATTTAGAATCTTCAGTAAAGAACTACTTGACACATCTATCATCTTGTAGCTCAAAGCTGAAATCATGCCACCAATAGACAAGAAAACACATTCACAGTGGTAGAGAAGAGGGGATCGTATCAGTCAAAATTCATGTGCTGGTCCAAAAAATACACCTGTTGACAATGGCAATCACAGAAGCTTTCCAATTAGAAATGTGTTACTTGATCTGGTGGATTTTGAAGTTTAGCTAAAATTCATCAATCTGTGAAATCATTTGCAAACTGCTATTGACTTAAAATTTTGGAAATAAAATCACATGGGTGACCAGGCCAAGCTTGGTCCGCAGAGCATTTGTGATAGTTATGGTGTCTCTGCATACGTCTAACCCGCCTTTGTATTTGCTGCTATATAATGGCAAAACATTTTGCTGCCACTACTAGAGTACAGCCATACATATAAATATGTCTCAAATAGTGTGTGTCTTAAGCCATAGTGTCTGGGACATTATTGGAACTACTCTTATGAATGGTTTGCATAATGCTTTATTTGTGCAGTCCAAATAATTTGGAATTTTCAGTGTGTTTTAGTAGGTGCTCAGTCTACTGTACAACATGTTTTTTATGCTAAACCTGATATACAGATCGGTCCTCTCTTAACTTGGCTCTTAACATATCCCATGATATGTGGCACAAGATGATCAGTTTAAAAAAATGATTTGGTTATACTCTGTCATGAGACATCTATCCTGTATGTGTCTATGTGTGGTTAGCCAGTGGTTGTATTGGGAATTGCAGCCTGTCAAGAGTTTTGCTGCCATAGTATACTATTGTATTTAATTGGTCCCATGATAAATTCAAGTCTTCAAATTCAAGCTAAGGTAAGGGTGGATACATCTGTATCATGAGGGGCAGGGCAGGGGCTATTACTAAATTCTTTACAATGTTTGCTATGAAGTAATGAAAGCAAACTTTCCCCTGATTCATTAACAGTGTTTTATAAGGTAGATAGGGAGACACTCTGACCGGTAGCATGTCCTATACCCAGGTGGCAAACAGCAGGAAGCTTTTGTGTAACGTCACACTCCAGGTACAAAAGCCCCAATGGACTCGTATTTTGATATGTTTCTGAATAGAGATGAGCGAGCATCAAAATGCTCGGGTGCTCGTTACTCGAGTCAAACTTTCAGTGATGCTCGAGAGTTCATTTCGAGTAACGAACCCCATTGAAGTCAATGGGCGACTCGAGCATTTTTGTATATGACTGGTGCTCCGCTAAGGTTTTCATTTGTGAAAATCTTAGCAAATCACCAAAGTCATGTAAAAAACACAGAAATGGATAGGGCAGGCGAGGAGCAACATGCAGGGCTGCATTTCGGGCTCCGAGGGCTCACTATTAAGCCACAATAGTGGCAAGAGTGAGACCTCCCCCCCCCCCGTACTGTCAGCATAAAGATCGTTCTCCTCTGCCACAGCTGTAACAGCTGTGGCAGAGAAGAACGATGTTAGCCCATTGAATTCAATGGAGCCGGCAATACAGCCGGCTCCATTGAAAGCAATGGGCTGCCGGCGAGCGCGGGATGAATTTTCGGGAAGGGCCTAAAAATATAAGCCCTTACCTGAAAATCATCCTAAAATGTGTAAAAAATTTTTAAAAAATTTATACTCACCTTTCCGCTGCAGCCAGAGTTCAGCCGCGTCTGGCCGGCAGTTCTCCTGAACTGCTGTGAGTAGTATTCAGCAGCCGGGGATTTAAAATCCTCGCCTGCTGAATGAGCTGCCTCTGATTGGTCACAGCCTCACCAATCAGAGGCAGCTCTCACTCACCCATTCATGAATTCATGAATGGGTGAGTGAGTGCTGCCTCTGATTGGCTCAGCGCACGGCTCCATTGAATTCAATGGTTAGTGCTCGTTTAATCGAGATGAGTACCGCGTGGTGCTCGTCTTGAGTAACGAGCATCTCGAGCACCCTAATACTCGAACGAGCATCAAGCTCGGATGAGTATGCTCGCTCATCTCTATTTCTGAAATTACTTTTTCCTTCATTTCCCTGATGAAAGAAAAAGTAATCTCCAGCAGTTCATTAGAGATGAATGGAGTGGTAGTGTAAATGCCTGATGACTAGAGATGAGCGAGTATACTCACCAAGGGCAATTGTTTGAGCGAGCATTGCCCTTAGCGAGTACCTGCCCACTCGGGAGCAAAGATTCGGCTGCTGGCGGCGGCGGGGAGCTGCGGGGGAGAGCAGGGAGGAACGGAGGGGAGATCTTTCTCTCCCTCTCTCCCCCCCCCCGCTCCCCCCTGCTGACTGCCACAACTCACCTGTCACCCGCGCCGGCAGCCGAACCTTCTCTGCTGAGCAGGGAGATACTCGCTAAGGACAATGCTCGATCGAGCAATTGTCCTTAGCGAGTATACTCACTCATCTCTACTGATGACCTCTTTATTAATATGGGGAGACACAAACCCCCCCCATTCTCATAATTGGTGATGGTTCCAGTGGTTGGACCTCCACTGACCAAACAGTGGATAGAGGATAAATTATAATCTTGGGATAAACCCATTAAGGGCAGACATGCTGCATGCACCCCCGATAGAGCTACCGGCCTCGCTCATCCCCTCCATATAGTTTTTCCGACTGCATACTTAAACATTGATTAGATGTCAGCTTTTTTGGATGGTTGTGGGTGAATGAAAACAGAAATCAAGCCTCAAACACTTAAAGTTGGAGCTAATTCAACCATATCGGAACTGGAATAAAATCACTAGCGAAAAAAGCCCCCATTCTCGGTCCTGTCAAGCTTGACTTCCAAAAAAATGATGATTAGTACATTTGATTCCTTGTTAATAATTTTGATGTTGAATTACCCAACTGATTTGTCTCCAGCCATTATTGCAGTTAGATCAGGCTGAATTATATTACAATTTTGAGAACCAGCTGGAGTACAAATGATATCTCTCATGAGAAATGATAATTTGACTGCCTTTGTGAATGTCCTAGAGTTAAGGTTAATGCTTCAGAATCATAATTCTAGTATTATCTGAAACAATAGCACCAAGAATAATCTTTGTTAAGAAAAGAACATAAAGCGCCCTTTTGGATTATTTGAGAAATTTTGTTCTATTACAGCTGACAGTATTAAAAAACATGAACTTTAATAAGAAAATCTGTTTCGTTTTGGAAGCCAGCCAGTGTATGGGAGATGAACATAAGGAGAAATGGGAAAGGTGTTAGAGTTTCAGCAAGTAAAGATAATACTGTACACTTTTTTATGAACACTTATGCAATATTCTAATATGTATTTTCTCTATCAATTGCTCGAATTTTGAATCCCTGCTTGCTTTTAGTCAATAGAAACCTTCATGCTTTATTTCCAGAGGGTAAGTAAAAAATGTGATTGGCACACAAGAGCTCAGCCATGAGAACTGTACTGTACTTTAATCCCTTTAAGACCAAGCCTGTTTGTACCTTAACCTTTTAAGGATGCTGCTAGAGATGAGCGAGCATACTCGCTAAGGGCAATTGCTCGATCGAGCATTGCCCTTAGCGAGTACCTGCCCTCTCGGGAGCAAAGATTCGGCTGCCGGCGGCGGGCGGGGAGCGGCGGGAGAGAGCGGGGAGGAACGGAGGGGAGATCTCTCTCTCCTTCTCCCCCCCCCCCCCCCCGCTCCACCCTGCTCATGGCCGCAACTCACCTCTCACCCGCGCCGGCATCTGAACCTTTGCTCCCGAGCGGGGAGATACTCGCTAAGGACAATGCTCGATCGAGCAATTGTCCTTAGCAAGTATGCTCGCTCATCTCTAAAAGCTGCACTTTTTTTTTCATTTCGGCTTTTTCTCCCCACTTTTGAAAAATCCTAACTCTTTAATTTATCCACCAACGTAGCTGTCTAATGGCGTCTTTTTTACAGGATGAGTTGAATTTTTCAATGGTATTATATAATGTAGCATATAATGTACTGAAAAACGTAAAACAAGTTCTAAGTGGAACGGAATAGAAAAAAAGCGCAATTCAGCCATCTTTGGAGGGGGTGGAGGGATTTGGTTTCTATGGTGCAGCACAATGGCACAGTAATATTATTCTGTTGGTTAATACAATTACTACGATTCAAAATTTCTACGTGATTTTTTGCTGTAATTTAAAAAAAATATAAATCTTTTGAAAAAAATACAATTATTTTCTGCCGCCATCTTCTGACAGCCATAACTTTTTAATTTTCCTATTGACATAGTTGTGTGATGGCTTGTTTATTGTGGCACATCCTATAGTTTCCATTTGTACCATTTTGGATTGCATAGGATCTTTTGATCGCTTTTTATTACATTTTTTTCTTGGAGATGGGTGACCAAAAAAGCGCAATTCTGTATTTTTTTAACATTATTTACGATGTGGGGTAAATAATGCATTACTTTGATAAATAGGACCTTTATGTACAAGGTGACACCAAAGATGCTTTTTTTTTAATTTAGATTTTTTTTTATAAATATAGGGAGGGAAAGTTTTTTTTTAACTAGCTTTTATTTTTTAATAGTTAATAAAACTTTTTAAAATAGAGTTGTACATTTTTTTTAGTCCCCATAGGGACATGACTTTGCGATGGTTTGATTGCTCCTGCAGTATGATGTAATACCATAGCATTACATTTTAGAGCACTATGCAGGCAATCGATCAAGCCACACCACAAGCATGGCTTGATAAGTGATCTGCAATAGCAGTCCTAGAGACTTTCAGAAGGCCCCTGGCTGCCATGGTAAGGAAATGCCACTTTACCATTTCATCACTGGGGGCTGTTCAGAACACCCCGAGCTCTGATCGGGGCATTTAAGTGCCACTGTTAGAATTGATGACGACTTTTTAAGGGTTAACAGCCACAATTAGCATAAATGTTGATCGGAGCTGTTGCCGGCCGGTAACAGCTGTAAGAAACAGTCGAAAAAACTGCATATACTATTATGTAACTGTACGTCATGGAGAATTAAGGGGTTTATGAACAAGCCAAATTTTAGAAATCAGTTTTTTTAATTTAAATTTAATATATATTTTTTAATATATCAAATGGTATTGATGGTTACATTATTTATTATTGTTTATGTAGCAGAAAATCCACGCCAAAATCTGTATCAAATTCCACATTACATCATTGGTGACGATTTTTACTCAGATTTTGATGTGGATTGGTAACCGACTTCACTTAATTCGCGAAAGCAACTCTTAAGCCTTGTTCCAAGCCATCCAGCAATTTCTCTTGGTGTACACCAGATTTCATGAATATTTCTCTTAGAATATTAAAAGACACAATCGACCACACGATTATGCATCGTGCTACAGTACATCCTGATGAACACTGTCATATTTAAACTGTATCATTTCATCATTTAGCTATATTCTAAGTCCTTTCACATAGGTGTATCTCTTGCCAAAATAATATGATACATTTAGGTGACATTTTAATTCTCCATACAGCTTCCAGATGACTTTCATTAACGAGCTTTAACACTTACTTTAATTAAGTTAGACCTATCATATTAACGATGCAGGCTAAGATGGGAGTGGACATGGCTTCACTACCATCATCACAATGCCAATTAAGCTCTGAATCATGTCTGACAGTCGGATTGACAGTCTGGTTGCTATAACCTTGTAAAGACGGTTACCAGGCAGTCTTACAACCATTGTGTCTTACATTACTCAGGTCTACATCTCAAGACAGAATTCACACTGTACTTTGATAAGTGGTCGGGCTTAAAGGTTTCTCACTGTCATGTAAATCAGATGATTAAAAAAATAATTGTACAGTTATTGGGACCTTCACAGATTAGACTTGTTAAAAGATCACTATTGATACTCTTTATTAGAACCTACTAAAAACATACACACTAGGGCTAGACAGCTGGGGTGGGGTATCCAGACGTAAGGGAAAACGCAATTTTCCAGTGACAAGACAGACAAAAAACAGAAAAACTCAGACACACATAAAGTGGAGAGCGACAGCTCTCAGCTCGGATAGAGAGGTGAGAACCCTGATAGACTCAAGGTGTCTACTATAGAGACACCGAGAATATGGTGCTGTCCACTCAATGGTTCGGATCATTTTGGTTACTGACGCTGCCAACTTGTTGCAGCTCCTCTAGCTCATAGTGTCGATTGCTAACTCTGCCAACTAATTGGGTTGCTCCTCTAGCTCTACGCGTTTCACCGCCAATATGGCAGCTCTTCAGGAGATACGGGAGCCTAGATGAGACTGACAGACTGAATTAAATATCAATAGAGTATGTATTGCAAACTGAGAGGAAAGGTCTTGTGTAAGAGAATACAGAACTGGTGACGAATAAATGACGTCACCCTCCTATATAGTATCTGTCCCATAGCGTGCCAAATTGCACAGATGGGTTCCCAGATAGGTGACCCAAAGCAACACGGGGCTAAGAGGGTATTAGGAGCTTTGTAGCTCTAACAAACGCCTCAGGACGATCCCTAATGGACTGCACAACTGCTGTTGGTGCCACTAGCAAGCCTCAGTCCTGCCTCTTTGTTAAAGATATAGAGAGAACCCCCCTGCTGGAGAATCAAAATAAAAAACCAGCAGCGCCTCTGGCCTGGAATTTACAGTTAGTGGGACATGTCATTAAAGAGTAAATGCACCTAAACTTAAAAATAAAAGAATATTCATTAAAATGTTTTTTAGTGTTTTTTTTAGTTCCCGAAGGGGCTGTCATCGTTGTCTGATTTGCATACTTATGTAATAATACATCCCACCTACTTATGTCGAGGAAAACAGTGATGAAATTCAGTATTCCCCGCTGTTATTGTTCTTCACTGAGCCCTTCAAACTACTGAATGAGAAATTTTTTCCTAAAAACCAGTGACAGAGCCAGATAGGACCATGCTGGATCTCCTAACTGTAACATGGAAGGAACAGTTTAGTCATTCGTAAATCTCACAAACAAAATAATGACTCTACTGAGTAAAAATTCAATAAAGTAGACTTTGCAGAGGTTTTTGTTAGAATTTTCTTGATGATTACCAGCTTGCCCTCCAGGTCAGTTCTACACAGGAACAGGTAGAACATGACTTCAGACTTGAATCCTGCAACAAGGGTGGTTCCATATACAGGTTTTTTGAAGGAACTGCAGATGGTTCTTTGGATGGGCCAGACGGGAAGAATTTGTCAACCAACGATGATGTAGTTACACACCTTTGATAGAAGTCATGCGGATTTCAGGGTATCACATTATAAGGCACCACTAATGCTTTCCAAGACCACATTTTCTGGAGCATAAGCTTTTTTTTCTGGCAACCAACAAAATCACAGGATACTAAATTAAATGGTATAAAAGTTTTAGCCATGGATATCGCAATGATATACAGTGCGGTAAAGCATTTCCAGTAATTGGTAAGTCGTTCTGTACATCGACTGAACTGTACTGTATGTCTCAATTCACGGTCCTATTAGGAACCCCAAATTCTCCTCAATTCTTTTTCTTTTCGGCATCATAGACAGGAAATTACCTTATGCTTTTCCTCTCTCATCCTCCACACTTGACGACTCATGTCATCATGTCACACCGCTCTGTGTGGGAAGAAAGCTCCTCAGTCTTCCTAATGGTTGCACCGACTGCAACACTGCTCACCACCAAGCAGACATAGAAAATAGCGGACTACTTAAAGAGACTAAACACCTTAAAAATGTCCACCACATTAAAGTAACATAAAACTTTATGGAAATACATTATATAGAGAGATTAACCTTGTTGTGCAGATCCCTACACAATTTTGAAAGAAAAAGTTAAAATTTTTGTAGCAGTTTTGGAAGTGCATCTACCATAAAAGATATCTGTTCTAAGTTATTGCACCTTATGAAATGGCAAGAGTTGACTGTAATGACCTAGTGGTCCTTAACAGTAATAGACCTGTATTTCTGACTGATGAATCATATTTCACTTCCTGTCAGGCTGGCCAAAGAGCCTGAGTTTAGCAAATTCAAGGAAAACCTTGCAAAGTGTCAATCATATTATTTTCTATTGAGCTACATAGTAAACATTATGATTAAATGCTTATTGTATTGAACAAGTCCCATCCCCATTAATGTTGTTCCTTACCTGTGAAGTTTGAAGGAGGAGTAATATTTGTCACCTGCTCTTTTAACCCTTTGCAGTCCAATTTTGGATTCAGGGTTTCCTAGGGTGCTTTCTCTTTCTGCCATTATACAATGGCGCCATCTGTTGGCTAGAGCCAGTACTGCGGTATGTGACATGCTGGAGAGGCTCCCGACAACAGAGCGGCTAGTAATCTACAGTAAGAATACCCTGTTGGACGTCTTCCGACATCGGAGCTGTACAGTCTTCAATCGCAATGTCTTTAGACGTCAGACAGTGGATTGGAACGGGTTAATAGTTTGGTTTGGGTCATTTGATACCAATGAAAGGATAGAATATGGCCGTTCTGAAAAAAAAAACTGTGACCTCAACCCTATTAAACACCTTCAGAATGGATTCACAAACTATGGACTAGACCATATGGCTCAAGGCTATTGTCCAATTTCCAAATGTTCTTGAGGCTAAATGGATGTAATCTTTACACCTTTATTTCAAAATATGGTAAACTGGAAAGCTTCCCAGAATGGTGTGAAGAGGCTGTCATGGCAGCAAAGGAAAAGAGAGACATTTCCGTTATTTCTTATGGTTTTGAAGTAAAGTGTAAACATATATATATATGACATGTCCAAACCCACATACTTTTAGTTATGTAGTATATGAATGTATGTCCTAGCAGACGCGTAATCACAGCCCAGTTGTTGAAAAGTAAAAATATGGTGATGAATCGGGTTTACGCTTTCCAAATTATGTCCTTAGAAAGTGGAAATGTATTTTTATACTACTTCTATACGAACGTCTAGAACATTAACTCTTTGATTGCCATTCCTTAAAGTTCCTTTTTTTAAAACATATATACTCTAGTAATTATATGGAAATGTAATCAGCTGTGGAACTCTTGCAAAAACTTCTAAAAGCGAGAGCATTGCCATATCCAGACCACCTCGAAAATATATGATCTGTTATAGAATGTTTTAAAACAATATGACTTTTGATTGGGCAAGCCAGGAAAAATTAACATTTTGCGTATGCTAGAAGTTTGAGAAAATCCTCTGCCCCTAATGCATACAGTTTAACATTACCTCTGCCAAAGAAAAGGTATCGAATGTTAAGTCATAAATCTTAACAAGGCAACATGATTCATTTCCTTTTTAATCAACGAAAATATAAGAAACCAACCTCAGTATCAAACAACTACATGAAAGGTCTTTGCTTGATATAGATAGGATGAGATTAACCTAAAGATAACCACAAATCAATAGATGAGGGTTACATTACATTAAAGTATGATACACTTCCAGCAAAAGAGCCATCTATCAATGCAAAATAATGGCCAATTCTCCCCACTGGATTTGTCATATCTTGTTCCTTGGTGAATGTTGTAATTCTTTTTCCTCATTTGATCTATTTTGGATTGCTGCTACTTATTATGTGTGTAATTTATACTGCAGCATTTAATTATAATGTGTAACAACACAGAATCGCAGATACAATGCAACGGCATTCATGGCTTTGTCCTGGCACGTTGCACAGTGGAACTTTCTGAAAAGAACTAGAAAAAGACTATATTTATTAATAGAATGGGAAGATCTAACCACCGTGAACAGAGCAAACATTTGAAAGTTTATATAAGATTAATTCAGATTAAAGGGGTTCTCTAGGACCTTAACATTATTAACTTATTCTTAGCATAAGCTACAAATGTTTGTTCACTGGGGAGTCCAACCTCTGGGAGCCCCACTGGTCAGCACTATGAAGGAGCTGCGGCACTTGCATTGTATTGATTGGTGAAGGGCCCTAAGGTCTAGCACCATTGCATAATGACATGGCAGAGGTTAATACCAAAATGTGAAGGCCCATTTACACGGAGCGATGATCGCTCAAAAATTGCTTAAAAGCGATCGTTTGAGCGATAATCGTTGCGTTCAAATGCGCACCCATTGTGCACTTTCTGTGCACTGCTAGCTGATCGTTAAATTCAGTCCAACCTAAAAATCGACATTCAGCCTTATTAGCAGTTCTCCGTGGGGAGTGCTGATAGCATTGTTTCCCGCTGCAGAAAAAAAGAACAGAAAGCAGATAAGCGCCCTCGGGCTATCAACTGCTTTCAGCTAAGGCTTCATTTGCACACTTAATTAGCTGAGTATCTACTTAAAAGTTTATGCAAAATAATCGCTAAAACCTGTCACTCAAACGGTCATTTGAGCGATCTTTGAGCAATGATCGGTTCGTGTAAATGGGCCTTAACTCGGCATAGGTTTAACAGTATTTTACATGATGGTATAAGTACAATGAAGGTCTAATGCAAATAATTCCACTGGTGAGAAAAAGAAGAAGAGAGAGTGAGACTGGATGTTGCATTTTTTCAAAAACTACTCAATCTCTTTAGAGGAGCACTTTGCTGTGGAACTACTTGTGACCCTCATTCATTCAATGAGCGAGAGTAGTCAAAGAGTCTCTCACAGTCAGACCAGGCACCTTCATGTATAACATAGTCGGCCAATCATTTAAATTGCTGCCTTTTAACTCTACGTTTCCCCAGTAGCAAGCACTCTATGAAACATATGACCCAATGTGGATTTCTCTGGTGATAAGAACTAATTTCCAGAGTTTAGAGACGTCTGACCAGTAGGGAGCAACTACATGTTGTGTCAGTTTCTATTTAAAGAGTAGCTGTACTTTTATCTAACATTTGACATGTTATAGAGACATGTCAACAGCTTTGATCGGTGGGGGTCTTGCTGTTGAGACCCCTGCTGATTGCTAGAAAGAGGGGGCTGCAGCGCTCACTAGAGCGCTGTCTTCCTTTGCTTTTGGGTTCTTTCCAGTAGCTGAAGATGGCCACACAGAGGTCTATAGAAAGCTTCTGCAGATCTCATAAAGGTAATAAGTAGAGATGAGCAAGCATATTCGCTAAGGGCAATTGCTCGATCGAGCATTGCCCTTAGCGAGTACCTGCCCGCTCCGGAGCAAAGATTCGGCTGCCGGCAGCGGACGGGGAGCGGCGGGGGAGAGCGGGGAGGACCGGAGGGGAGATCTCTCTCTCCCTCTCTCCCCTCCCCGCTCCCCCCTGCTCACTGCCAGAAATCACCTGTCACCCGCGCCGGCACCCGAACCTTTTCTTCCGATCAGGGAGATACTCGCTAAGGACAATGCTTGATCGAGTAATTGTCCTTAGTGAGTATGCTCGCTCATCTCTAGTAATAAGTTTCTGTCAATAACTAAAGACAAATTACCTTTCCCAACAGACCTGACAGAACAACAAAGGCACAGGTCGGAGGATACCTGAAAATAGTGACCATAATATAATAAATTTCAGCTTTTCTTTCAATAGGGAGTATTATCGAGGCACTACAAAATACTATATAGTTCATGAAGGCAAAGTTTACACAGCTTAGAGATGCCCTTAACCTTATTGACTGGGACATTGTCCCAGAAATAAAGTACAAACAATAAGTGGTACGTTTTTAAAACTATTTTAAATACTCACTATGAGCAGTTCATAACTTACAGGAATAACAGAGTTGGGAACGAGAGAAAACCAATGTAGCTCAATAAAGATATAAAGGGGGCAATAAACAACAAAAAGACAACATTTAAACTACTAAAATAAGAAGGCAGCGAAGAAGCACTAAAAACCTATAAGCAAAAATTAAATTATGCAAGCAGCAAAGAGAGAGACCCATTGCCAGAGAGAGTAAAACAAACCCTAAACTGTTCAACTACATAAACACTGTAGCAAAAAGGTTAATACTGAAAGTGTTAAGCCTTTAAAAATAATGTAGGAAAAATTGTAGAGGGTAATGAAAAAGTAAATGTATTAAATAGTTTTTTCCCCAGTGTATTCAATCAGGAAAATAAAATGTCAAGTGAAATGCAGAGTTATAAAGTAAACTCTCTATTTAGCCCGCCTGCAGACGGCCAGGTCGGATCCCGCTGCGAAAATTCTCACAGCGGGAAGTGGACCCATGCCGCTGCAGAGGCCTGCGGCTCACCCGCTCTCGGCGCCTTCTGTTTTCTGCTATGCGCAGAGCGGATCCCAGCCCGGCACTACTGAAATAGAACATGCCACGATTTGTTTTCCGCATGTGTTTTCACATGGACAAATCGTGGCTGTGTGCATAGGATTGCATTTTTCAATGCCAGCCTGTGCATGCGGGCACGGGTGGCAATTCTGCAAGAAATCCCGCTGCAGAATTTCCGCCCGTGTGCAGGGGGCCTTAATGTCATCAGTCTAACCCAGGAAGAAGTGCAGAGCCTCCTTAAAAAGATTAAAATAGACAAATCACCAGGTCCTGATGTCGTACACCTCCGGGTTCTAAGGCTATTAAGTAATGCAATAGGCAGACCATTGTTTTTAATATATTTCAGGACTCTACAATGTCGGGGTCTGTTCCCCTGAATTGGCGCATTGCAAATGTGGTACCAATATTCAAAAAGAGGTTGATAAATGAACTTGGAAACTACAGGCCGGTAAGTTGAAATTCTATTGTGGGTAAAATGTTTGAGGGGTTTCTAAGAGACGCTATCCAGGAATACCTCAATGAAAATAGCTGTGTAACTCCATAGTAAAATGGGTTTATGAGGGGTCACTCCTGTCAAACCAATCTGATAAAATTCTACAAGGAGATAAGTTCTAGACTGGACCAGGGAAAGTCATTGGATTTTGTATATCTTGATTTTTCCAAAGTGTTTGATACTGACACACATATTGGGATGATTTATACACTCATTATAAAAAAAAACAAGCCCCTAGAAGGAGTTGTCTGAATCAAATTAAACTTTATATGTGTGATTGAAACATTGATATAAGCAATATTACAATATTACAATATCAGAGCAAAAAGAACATTTATTAGAAGAAACTGAAAACTTGAATGGAGGCTCTAATATCTGGTTGGGTTACTTCTAGCTTGGATGCAAGATGTGATACGGGTGGGCATGAAGGCATACAGGTTCTAGTGTCCTGCAGCATATCGGTTCATATATACTGTAACTGAGCCTCAAGATCATACAAACTCGTAGACTGTTAAAATTGGCATCCCAGATGGCCCCATACATGTTCTATTGGCAATAAATCTGGTGACCAGGTCACGGACATGTGGCAATGTTGTGGCAGAATTCCTGTGATACCTTGCTGTGTGGGGCCAAGTAGAGCCTCTTGGAAGCCCTGCCATGAGAGATAACACATGTGGCTGCAGGATGTCCTGAACATATCGCTGAGCTGTAATTGTCCGTCATACCACTACTAGGGGTGATCAACTGTCATATGTGATGGCCCCCCCAGACCATCGCATCAGCAGTGAGAGATGTGTGCCACTCCACAGCAAAGACAGGATTGAGGTGCTTACCCTTAGGTCTCCAGACATGAACATGGCTGTCATCAGTGCCCAAGATAAGCCTGGTTCCACTCTGTAGCAGTCCAGTTTCGTCATTCACAACAGCACAGCAAACGGAGGTGACAGTGCGTGTCAAAGGCAGTACATATGATGGGCACCGTGAGACCAAATGTCCTTTAGTCAAACACCTGGAAATAGTTACCACAGGCACAGGTGCCACCTGTTTTTAGATGGCTGATAATGAAACAGTTAGAGCTGTCATGCTTGTCGGATAATCAGATGATCCTCTCTATTGGTCAGTCAATGGCATCTTAAGCCCAGTTACTTTGTGTGCATGTGCGTATGCATCCACTATCCTAATACTTCCTACCAGTCTAGTCATATGAACATACAGCTTCTCACAGTCCAATAATGCGCCCCCTCTCAAACTCTGTTACCTTAGTGAAATCCCTTTGCTTGCAACATAGAGGCATGCCTAGCAAGCTCTACACAAGTAGAAAAAGAGGTACACTGTAGCAATTTCAGGCACTAAGTTGGAGCCTCAGGTGTAATAGCCGCAGGTCTGGAGAGTAGTCAAGGAAGAGCAGGAGTCAGCAGCAGGAGGTCTCGGTTTGCAATGCAGAGGGATGAAGCAGGTAGCAAAATTGGAAGGAAAGCCAGAAGTCAGTAACGGGAGGTTTCGGTTTGCACTGCAAAGGTATGAGGCAGGTAGTGAAGTCGGAAGGAAAGACAGAAGTCAGTATCAGGAGGTCTTGCAGAAATGGCAGAGAAACAGGCAAGTGGAGCTTGGACAAAACTGTGCTGTTGAAAAGAATAATCATGCAATGAAGAAGAGATCACGTCAAGATTTATATGGCAAGCCTAACCAGAGATAGGGCGGAGCTAGAACAAAGACTGGTTAGCAGGATCTAGGAACAAGGTTAAAGTATGCAGGGAAACTGTCCAAAAGCCTGGATGGCAAAACAGGAAGAGCCATCGATGTGGGAGCAGGAGTTCATAGGTTCAAACCCTGACATACATGCACCTCAATCCTGCCTTTGCTGTGGAGTGGCACACTGCCCCAACTGCTGGTGCGATGGTCTGGAGGGCCATCACAGTCAATCGCCCATAGTAGTGGTATGATGGAGAATGACAGCTCAGCGATATGTTCATAGACTCTGAGAGCCTTGTCATAGGTTAAGGGTGGAACCATTTTAGGGCCTCAGGTGGTAAGAACATTCACCTAATCACGCCACAACTCAAATTATTTGCATATCTGCCTGTGATGTAAGTGCATGTTGAGTTTTGCAGCAAAATGATAACTCCTTCTACTGTGTTTCCCCAAAAATAGGTCCTACCCTGATAGTAAGACCTATCGGGTTTTCGGGGAAGACTTTAAATATAAGGCCTTCTTCCAAAAATAGGACCTAGCTAAACTGCCCCCCCCCCCCCCAAATCAATACTCACCTGGTCCGCGGCATCCCGATGGTCTCCGGCGGCGCTGCGGTATACTTCGTCCTCCTCATCTCACAGCTGAGCTTCTGCTGGTGTTGGGGCTTTGAATACCTCGACTCCAGCAAAGCAAGCACTGTGATTGGCTAATCGAGCACCAGCAGCCAATCACAGCTGGTGCTCGATGAGCCAATCACAGCCATTCAGTGATGTCATTCACTGCATGGCTGTGATTAGCTCATCGAGCGCCAGCTGTGATTGGCTGCTGGTGCTCAAATAGCCAATCACAGTGCTCGCTTTGCTGGAGGCAGGGTATTCAAAGCCCCGTCACCAGCAGAAGCTCAGCTGTGGGACGAGGCAACGAGAGGCATCAGGACGCCGCGGACCGGGTGAGTATACGCCGCCCACCCCCCACCCCCCCCCCCCCAAAAAAAATAAGACACTGTGCCCTTTTTATGTTGACAAAGACTGGCTCAGTGATAGAAAGCAGAAGCTGGTTATTAATGGCACATACACTGATTGGGTCACCATTACTAGTCGGGTTCTTTTTAATATATGTATTAATGACCCAAAGGAAGGATTGCACAGTAAAATATTAATGTTTGCAGATAATACAAGCCTATGTAAAGTAATTAACACAAGAGAGGACACAATGTGGTTGAAAATGGATCTGGTTAAATTAAGGTGAAAATATTCACCCTCCTTCCTCCATGTCCTCCGGCCGCTCTCGGGATTCACTGCTGGCTTCTGCGCATGCGCCAATGTGGTCGCTGAGTGCTTGGGGCAATGACCGGTGGCCTCATTGAGCAGTCCCCGGTCATGTGATAAAGTAGTGATATAACATTAGGCCGATCACACATGACCGGAGACGAATTACGGGTTCTGCATGCGCTTAATCAGCAGTAATCCATGGATCAATTACATGTATTGGATTGCACAATTCCCCCCAATTAGCAGGTCGGAATTACGTAATCCACTTTCAGAAAAGAGAACACAGTATGTTACATTTTACCGCGGATATCTGCTACCCAGAGCCCATTGTGCGCCATGGTCGTGGATATACCCGCAGCCCATATGCAAATACATTGTATACAGGCTGCTGGTACCCAGGTCATCTCTAAGCGACGGCACAGGAAATATAAACAAAAACCGGTATACTGCGCATGAGCGCCTGTGTGAGTATGCAGGTATGCGTAGATTACGCGGCCATACGCAGCGCCATGGCTGGGCTCACAGCTGGGATCCACTGCGGGCCTCCGCAAGCGGATTCCACATACGGCTGTGTGAGCCTGGCGTTATTCAGACCGCTACCTGTAATACGTAATTCACAAGAAGCCCCGGGAACGTTCGCCTTCCTGCAGTTCCAGGAGCAGCTTGTTGAGCGCCTTCTGTGTGAGACCACTGCACCGCAGCAAGATTACAAAGCCTCACAGCGCGCCACTTTTTATACCCACTGAGGTCACGAAATACCCCCAAAAAAGCATGGGAGGAGGAGTGATAAACGGTTTTCTTGTCCCATGTGCCCATTCCAATCAGCCTCCGTAATTACCCCCGTCTTCGGACATAAAACGCAGTTTACATTATTACTTTTATCTAATATTTAGGGAATTCCAAAAAATGGGGATGGCGGGGGGTGGGTAGGGGGCAATTATTTTTAGGAAGTTTCTTTTTCCGTACAAGTAGGCAATGGGGCCTGGAATTTATTCAGTTGTGACCTGAAATCCAACGGGCATTCCCTTTATTATGGACCTAGCCATGTGTCCTGTAAGTAGATTGGGGCCACAATGGGTATGTTTCTGAGCACTGGACAAACGGCGGTATCCATTTTGGGGTGAAAGTTTTCATTCATGTGTGTACTGTACAAAAAAAACTGTTTTTAAATTGACACAATTGCCAGAAAAATGAAAATTGTATTTATTTTCCTTCTGCTTTGCATAGATTCATCCAAAAACTGTGGGTCAAAATACACAGTACACCCCTGGATGAATTCGTTAAGGGGTCTAGTTTTCAAAATGGGGTCATTTGTGGGGGTTCTCCATTGTTTTGGCCACTCAGGGGGGCCTGGAATTTATTCAGTTGTGTCCTGAAATCCAACAGGTGTTCCCTCTATTACAGGCCAAGCCATGTGTCTTGTTAGCAGATTAGGGCCACAACAAGCAGATTTCTGAACACCGGACAAAAATGGGGATCCATTTTGGGGTGCAAGTCTTCATTTATATGTGTGCTGTACAAAAAAAACTGTTTTTAATTTGACACAATTGCCCACAAAAATGAAAATCGTAATTATTTCCTTCTGCTTTGCTTAGATTCATTCAAAAACTGTGGGATCAAAATAAGCAGTACACCCCTAGATGAATTCGTTAAGGGGTCTAGTTTTCAAAAGGGGGTCATTTGTGGGGGTTCTCCATCGTTTTGGCCGCTCACAGGCTCTACAAGTGGGCAATAGGGCCTAAAACACCTTCAAGCAAAATTTCTTTTCTGAAAACCATAGGCTGTTTCTTTTCATTTTGGGCCCCGTTGTGCATACAAACATAAAATTAGGGCCACAATGGGTATATTTCTGAATACAGGACAAACAGGGGGATCCATTTTGGGGTGCAAGTCTTCATTCATATGTGTGCTGTACAAAAAAAATGTTTTTAAAATGACACATTTGTCAAAAAAATGAAATTCGTAATTTTTTCATTCTGCTTTGCTTAGATTCATTCAAAAACTGTGGGATCAAAATACGCAGTACACCCCTAGATGAATTTTTTAAGGGGTCTAGTTTTCAAAATAGGTTTATTTGTGGGAGTTCTCCATCGTTTTGGCTGCAAAAGGGCTCTACAAGTGGACAATGGGGCCTAAATCACCTTCAAGCAAAATGGGGTTTTTTTTGCCTTCCTCTGGATCAACATTGCAGGAAAGTAGGCCGAACTGGATGGATACAAGTCTTTTTTTCAACCTAAAATATTATGTTCCTGTTATGTGACCTCTGTGAGGCCAACTTCACCTGCTGGGAGGAGACAAAAAGCAGTGAAGACTGTCAAGGGGTACAGTGCTTTGTCGAGAGCTACAAACTCTTGGTTCTAGCGATCAGTAGACGTCTCGGCAGCAGGACCCCTACTGATCAAAACTTTTGATATGTCTCCATTACGTGAAAAGCTAGTTAAATGTGCAGTTACTCTTTAAAAATGGGTTATCTTCATGAGATAACTCTTTCAAAGGTCTCACCCACAAAGTGAAGTCTCCAATCGCTTAGTATTCAGAGAGAACATTGAAGGAAAACTAATTATTGTCAAATGTTCAATTACTTGCAAATTGGTGACATTTTAGCTTCATCTTCCATTATTAATGGCGGATATCATTTACATATCATTTTTGGCCTTGCTTTATGCAGTGTCTATCTAATTATGCTGCTTCACTTCTTGAAATACGAATTTGCTTTATATCTTTTAGCTCGACATTCTTGAATCTCTGCACTTTTTTACTGACAGTATTGCATCTTCTTCGTGATGGACATTACCTTACCACAGTTACACTGTTTTATCACATCATCAATGATCTTAATTGTTATGAGTTATGGGCCATCTGCTGAATGGCTTGAAACAGTTCATTTACCCAAAATCCCCTTACTTAGATAGTAAATGATCTCTAGCAAAAGCTCAGTCATATTCTTTGTTCATTATTCAGCAATTAGTCTGCTTTTGATCCAAAAGAACATATTCTTTTCATTCATTTTTGGCATATGAAATGTAAATTATAACTTTCTCTTGGTTCTTTACAAACTTCTTTGACCACCCTTTCTGCTTTTGTTTAACATGCCTTTACCCCCTGTTAATCCGCTGAAGGAAACCAGTTCCCTGTTTGATAGGTTCTTGCTTTTTCCAATTCTATGTTACATTTTTATTTTGCACATGAAGAAACCTATAAAGATCAATATATACGGTATATTAGCTGTTAATTACCTATTTTTTATATAGCACCAACATATTCGCTTGGGCTTTAAAGAGAATGTGTTTACATGGGCTGTTGCCTCTATGGATTCAACTTTTCTTCATCAGACACAGGGGTGTAGTTGTAGGTGGTTCACAAGTAACAGTTGCCCCGCTGCCCTGGAGCATGAGAATGACCAAAGACCCCTCAACTGCATAAAATGACACCAGTATTATTAAAGGAGCATGGTGGTGGGGACCTTGTTACAAATTTTGCATTGAGACTCAGAAATTTTTAAAGGGCCACTGCGGTAAAAACACTTTTTTCTATGCCTGCCCCCTTACCTGATTGCCTGTCACATTCTGGTGGTCTCCTCTAGGTATTCCGGGCACTTCTATGCAGTTAGCCACCATCTTGAGAGTTAGATTTTTTTACTTTCAGTTTCCCATCTATACAATGATGCAATGACCCCCGAATTAGCTAAGGTTATCACATTCTACCTGCAGGAGGGATAGTTTAATTATCATTACCTTTTATATTTACCTAAATAAAATACAGACGATAAGTATACAGACAGAAGGATGAGCTGTGATCTCCTCTATTATAACTGTGATCATCATCAGTAACTGTGATAGGAGTGCATATTTCCCCTTTAACAGAGTTGCTTTGGTAGATCCATGTAGTAGCATCAGACAGACTGTGAAATTGACTAGAAAATGAATCCATAGCCCCAAGTAAATTTGAGCTGGTCAGAACTGAGATCACATGAGCATCTGAGAAGGAGGCCATGAGTTTCAGACAGATATAAATAACTAACTAAGGTAATACTAGCTCACTTATATATACTGAGGGAATAGCTGCATAATGAATAAACCCCAAAAAATATCACTGGAGTGGCCCTTTAAATTAAACATCTGATTGGTTGGACCCATTTACCAACAGATTATTGCTGATTTACTTTAGAGGATTTTGACCTATCAGTGTAGAAGTGTGTTTTAGGCCACTTTCAGAGGAGCGTATTTTTACTCCAGATTAGTGTTTGCCCAGTAGAAAATAAAACCAATGACAGCAAATAAAGATCAAAGAATGATGAAATACCGATGACATATGGTTACACTGTCATCTGTAACACCTCTATATTACAGATTTGTTACGATACGCTCATATGAAACTGGCCTTAGTGCTAGAATTAGAGAACGACACTCGCTCATCTTCTCCTCCGAGCATGCTAGGGGGGCAGCAGGGGTGAGCGGCGGGCGGTAGCGAGGGGGAGAGAAAAAGAGAGAGGTCTCTCTCACTCTCCCCCCCGCTCTCCCCCGGTGCCCCCCCCCCCCCTCCCCGAGCACGCTCGGAGGAGAAGGCAGTTACTCGAGATGAGCGAGGCTCGCTCGAGTAACTCACCTTACTGAGCGTGTTCGCTCATCTTTAGCTAGAATGAAATACAAGAAAGAACGCCTGACTTCCATGATGATAGTTTTGTCATGTCTTGGTACTACATTTTGTCACTTGGTCATGATGACAACTTGGTTCATATATGTACTAGTTGGTTATAGCATCTCTACCTTGAAGATTAAAGCTAGCTGCAGATGATTAATAGCTATATTTATGCTACTAAAATCCACTGTAAGTTTTAAATGTTGATTGATCATTGATCACAATCGTGGAATTGTGATGTGTATTTCACATTTTCCAGATACTAGTTGATTCTACATTAAAACTACATAAAATTTTCAGCGGTTCTTCTTCTATGCTTATTTGCTATATTCATAGTCAATGTAATAGTCACAACATGTGTTTGGCAAGTGAAGTTTACTTTTCCATAAGGCCACCCTCACACATGCATTCGGGCATTTTACCGCAATTTTGAGCAGCATTTTTGAATGCATGGTTCAGTGTTTGACAGCGCTTTTCAATGCATCCCATCATTGTGATTTGTGATGCGGTGCATTTAAAAATCCAAAAACAAAGAAAAATAGAACAAACCGCACTTGAAAATTGTGGTGGTTGAAGCGCTGTACTGCGAAGGCCCCATTGAAATCAATGGTGGTGTTGTACCGTTGTTAGCACGGTGCTTGGGACACCATGCTAATTGCTGTATAAAGCGGTGAGTCTGAGAGCGGCCTAAGGGGAACACTGATGTAGCATGAAGTATAAATATAAAATCTCTCTGCCCGATCACAGAAAACAGACCAATTTTTGTTCGACTGAAATGATTTTTAAAAAATCCTCCTGTGTATCAATATGATGCACAACAGTTGTTCTTTTGACTCTTTGAGTGTCTGTAGTGGCCCAGAGTTAGTGAGGCCCCTCCATAATATTATGTGTCCGTCTTGTGCTATTGTCTTGACAATGTCTTGTCTGTGGTATGCATTTATTTTATGTGGATTGATGTTGGTAGGACTGAATGGGTTAATCCCTGGTATGTTCTGTCTTGTCTGGAAAATGTAACATTTTGTATGTATCATTTGTGGTCATGGGATCATGCTATGTATATGTGTTTGCAAGAATGCAGAGTCGAGTGAGTAAGACTAGCCTAAGTAAGTCCAGCAGTTTGTCAGTCAGTGAGTGAGTCACGTCGGTCGGTGAGTGGATTAATAGAGGAAGCCGAGCAACTTCTTTGCGTTCAGCCTGGGCCTAACAAACCTAGGAATCCTCAATGCTTCTGGTGCGCGTTAGGAGTGAAACAACCCACTGCCTAGCGAGAAGAGGAAAACAGCAGAGTGAGTGTTGACCGGTAGATAGGAAGAGTTTGCCAGGAGAGGACCTTCACAGATAACTTGGACTGTGGAATATTCTGATGCTCCGAGAATCCTCCCTGTAACACTGCTTGTTGTAACTGTACCAGAACTGTTTGCTGGAATTTATGTTCAAGAATTTGCAGTAAACGGATGAAACCAACCGTTCCTAGTTCTTGTTCAGAAAGTTACTGTGTGTGTGAACTACTTTATTTCATCTGGAAGATCCGCCATAGAGGACGGAACACTGGCATCATGAGTGACAATTGGACTTAAGGTAACCCCCGGTTATTACCCCTGTGATCTCCCCCAGCGATAATGTGGTCGGGTTTCAAGCTACCCCCAGGGAAGGAGATGATAGAGCCCCATGACAAGGCCTTTCTCTACCCCACTGTCTCCTCGGTTGTGGGCGAGCTTCTTGAACACTGCATGTCCACCAAATGTACCAAGTACTGAAAGACACACAAGAAGGCAAACAAAAAATGGTAGTGTAAAGCTGAGAAACTTTGGATCCTGACATTCATATGGATGTTACAGGTATCACCTACCTAAACATTGTTGCAGACCAAATACACCCCTTCTTTGTAAGGCCTTAGTCACACGGGCGTTTTTCGCGCGATTTGCGCATCGCATGACGGATGCGCATGCGCAAATCGCGTGACCGGCGCCGAAAAATCGGCCCAAAAATCGCCCGAAAATCTGCTCCTAGCCGCGTTTCATTAGAAACGGGCTGGAGCTGTCCAGCGCATTGCATTCAATGGAGCCGGCAATACAGACGTCTCCATTGAAAGCAATGCGCTGCGGGCGAGTGTGGGATGAATTGTCGGGAAGGGCTTAAATATATAAGCCCTTCCCTGCAATTCATCCAGAAAAGTGTTAAAATAAAAAAAATATATGTACTCACCTGCTCCCGGCAGCCGGAGATCCGCACGGCCGTCCTGCAGTGGGTGTGAAGGAGGTGTGACTCAGACTTGCCCCTGATTGGCTCAGCGCTGAGCCAATCAGAGGCAAGTCTCAGTCACACCCATTCATTGTATTGTATTGTACTGTATTGCCACCCCATTGAATTCAATGGGCAAACATCGTTCTTCTCTGCCACAGCTGTTACAGCTGTGGCAGAGAAGAATGATTTCTCTTCTATATGTTCTCAATGGGGTCGGCGCTGCTGCCGCCGGCCCCATTGAGCGCATATAGAGAAGAGAACAGGAATCGCAGATAGGTGCGATCTGCGATTTCTGTTCTATAATTTATCGGACGAGCGCATAAAAAGCGCTCATGTGTCCGATACCATTGCAAAGCAATGGTCTTATAAAATCGCCGGACGCATGCGCATGCGCAAATCGCGGCTAAAAACGCCCGTCTGACTAAGGCCTAACAGTGTTTTCTAATGTCAGTGGCCTATTTCAGCAGGATAATGCATTCTGCCACACTGCAAAAATTATTCAGGAATGGTATAAGGCACATGACAAATAATTCAAGCTGTTCAATTGGCCTTCAAATTCTCCAGATCTCAATCTGTTTGAACATTTGTGAGATATGCTGGAAACAACAAATCTGATCCATGAATGCACATCATAGCTTAGAGAAGTTCTCTGTTAATGTCTTGGTGCAGATACCAAAGAACACCTTCAGAGGTCTTATTGAGTCCATATTTTTAATGTTATGGTAGTTTGGTGTAAAGGCAAAGACAGATAGTTTCACCATCCAGTACATGATATTTATTTGCTCACTTCGCCTATCCATGAGATAGGTGACAAAAGCCTGATTGTTGGGGTCTCACCACAAAGACCCACACCGATCCTGAGAATGGGAGTCCTGTGTCCCTCTCCTCCTCACTGTAGACACACTGCAATCCCCACAGCGAGGAGGAGAGTTAATGGAATGGCGGACAAGCAAATGCGGTATCACTCCATTCATTTCAATATGGCTGACGGAAACGGCCGAGTACAAGTCCTGGACTATCTGCATCAGTCCAGCTGAAGATGAATGAGCGACCGCAGCTATATTCAATCTCCTCATCATGGCATTGGGTGCAGTGAGCCCTCAGATCGGAAGAGGTGGGACACGAAACCCCATTCTTGGGATCGGAGGGAGTCTCAGTAGTGAGACTCTTACTGATCAGATGTTTATTATCTATGCTATAGATAGGTGCTAAAAATCAAGTTTGGTACAAACCCTGTAATACTAGAAATGTTGTCAATTGTGTTTCTCAATGCTGATGTCTAAACCTTTCCTGCAGTAATTCTATCCACACTTGCAGTTATTACTAATCCTAGCATCATTATTTTGATACCTGGTCCATAACGTACTCAAACTTTACCCTTTATCATTGAGAGTTAATATTTTGGAGCTACATTGGTGTAGATATGTACAAACACACACATTGAAGATGGCCCATGGAAAGAGGAACATATTTCTTCTCAATATAAAGTCTCATTTCTGACTTTATTAATATTGATGGGTTGGATGTGAGAACATAATTGCATCTAAGAAGTACATTTTTGCTTCTAATCATAACTGTTCTCTGCCCATTCCTTTGTAATCCCCCTCTGAATATTGAAATCTATAACATTGGAGATAAAGCTCAGATTTAATGGTTGGGAAAATGGACAGAAGCATTGCTTGATTCTGTTTTGGCACACTCTTCACTCTATTTGGAAAATCACTGAGCAGTGCAGGAATGATAATGGGATAAAAACAAGATTGGGTATTTGCCTGCAATTACTTTCTGAGCATTAAACACTGAATTATTTCCCCAGACATGCAATTAATTAGCCAAGCTGGAGAAACTCAGAGTTCAACAGATTGAAGCAAAATTGAAAGACTGTTTTTGTAAAGCAGATAGAATTATTATTTCCTTCCTTATACTAATGCTATCGGCCAGAGGGCATCTATAAACCGAAGCTTGGTCAGTACGTTCTAGGGCCGGCTTCACACATGGGGTCACATTTACTAAAGCTGTCTAAATGTTAGACAATCTTAAAATTGTAAGACTGTCTAATCTAAGTTTATAGTCTAAGTTCCCCCTGTCTATGTAAGCGCTGCAGAATATGTTAGCGCTATACAAATAAAGTTTTTTATTATTATTATTATATCACCTATTAGTAAGCAAGGTTTATGCCAAAAATTGCACCAAAATTTTGGTGCAATTTGTCACAATTTTTGTCGCAATTTACACCACGACACCTTTTCACAAAGCTGCACCTCTTTTTTCATGCGAGTCAGAAAAGGGATTCCACAACTATATACCGAACAACGTTAGTGAACAGGATTTTAACAAACCCTAGTGTTAGTCATTGTGGATTTTCATTCATTTTAATGTAATAAATGAAATCTGAGGCTGAATTCGCAACAAAACATCATTGCAGATTTTTGTGCAGATTATTAATATAACTAAATCTTGTTATTTGTATAGTGCCAACATATTCTGTAATTTATTTATTATCCCCAACAAGCTGGGTATTCATTTTAACGACCTGGGAAGGATGAAAGGCTGAGTCAACTTTGAGCCGGCTACCTGAACCTTGCGGAGATTGAACTTGCAACCTTCAGGTCATGAGCGAGAGCTTAGGACTGCATTTCTGCTGCCTTAGCACTCTGCGTCACACGAGCCAATTCTTTTGTGCAGAAACAACTATACTGTGGATATTTTCCACTGTGTTTGAAGCTAGCCTAAGGGCTTATTCACACGAATGCATTTGCACTGTATATTACGCATGCAAAATTTGCACGCTCAATATGAAGTGAATAGACTCCATTGATTTCAATAGGTTTGGTCAAATGTGTGTTTTTTGTGCGCCCATTTTAATCACTCAAAAAAATACACAGCATGTCCGATTTACATGCGTAATACACACGCACATAGTACAGATTGAGCTAATTATACTTAATTGCTTGCGTGTTGTTTGCATGCGCAAATATGCAGTGAAATACGCACACACGCTCTCAAAAATGCAATGCCCATCGCACAAATATGCAGTGTAAATGTACACGTAAAATACATTTATGCCTGTGTGAAGCCGGCTAAATACATTAAATGTGTGACCCATCCGGTATATTGTATGAGGACTAAGATGAAAGAATAACAATATACGCAGAACGCTATTTTGAAACAGTGTTTCCTTGCATTATTGCGGCCCTGGGTTCGAATGTGTCCAAGGTCAGCATCTGAATGTTCTCTCTGTGTTTCCATGGGTTTCCTCTCCAGGTACTCTGGTTACCTCCCACACTCCAAAAACACACTGATTGGTTCCAAACATCGACGCCAACATTGGCTTCCTGTGAGCCGCAGTGTGTATAAGCATATTTACAGTAAGATAAAGAATTTAGATTGTGAGCCGATTAGGGACAGCGCCTCATGTGATTAATGACCTAATGAGACAGTGCTGCGGGATATGTTGGCAATGTATACGCCATGAAAAAAAACCCCATAAAAATTACTTGTTATTTATATAACACTCATAGTTTAACCCCTTCACGACCACATAATGTAAATTAACATAGGGCAGTCATGAAGTGTGTATGGAGCGGGCTCGGAAGCTAAGCTGTATTTGACAGCTAAGAGTAACTTCTACGATCCACGTTAGCTGTGAGTGCAGCAGTTAACTCCTTAGATGCCGAGGGCAAAGCTGACCGCATGTTTAAACCCTTAACATGCTCATGGAGGTTCAAGGTTTGTATTCGATGCAGTTTCTTACAGCCGAAACCCTCCTGCAACAGATCCTATGAGCAACGCCGGTGATCGGAGCTGTTAGCCCTTTAAATGCCGCTGTCGATTCTGACAGTGGCATTTAAAAGTCTCGACCGATATTTTGCGGTCCTTCATGGCCCCCAGCGATGGGATCGCAAACTGCCATTCCATTGCCATGGCAGTCGAGGGCTTGCTGCCATTGCAGATTGTCTATCAAGCCCTTCCTATGGCGTGGCTTGATAGATTGCCAGTCAGATTGCGGTATAATGTAATATTATGGAATTACATTATACTGCAGGAGTGATTAAACCATTAACCTTTCCAATCCACTGTCTGACCTCTGAAGACATTATGATTTGAGGCTGTACAGCTCCAATGTTAGAAGACGCCCATCAAGGTTCTCTTACTGTATATTGCCAGTCTCCCTGCTGTTTGAGCCTATCCAATGTGTCACCTTATGCATTACTGGCTTTAGCCAGCAGATAGCGCCGCTGTATAACAGCAGAAAAAGAGTAAGCCCCCTAGGAAAACCAGGATACAAATTGGATTGGAAAGGGTTAAATGTTAATGTCTCCTATGGGGAAAAGTAAAAATCAATTTTAAAAAAGGTTTATTAATTATCAAAAAGTATAAAAGGTTTATATTTATATTAAAAAAATCTAAATTAAAAAAAACAAACCATATTTGGTTTTGCTGCATCTATAAATGTCCAACCTATCAAAGTAGTGCATTATCTACCCCACACGGTGAGTGGCGTAAAAAAATAAATAAAACAAACCACTCCGGAATTGCGCTTTTTTTGGTCACCCTGTCTCCAAGGAAAAATGTAATAAAAACCGATCAAAAAGTCATATGTTCTCCAAAATTGTACCAATAGAAAACAGCAGGACATCCCACAAGCGATGAACCCTCGAACAGCTATGTGAATGGAAGAACAAAAGAGCAATGGCTGTCAGAAGATGGCGGCAGAAAATAATTTTACTTTTCTCCAAAGACATTTTAAAAGTAGTACAGCAAAAAAAAAAAAGATATAAATTTGGTATCATAGTAATAATACTGACCCACACATTTTTGCTGCAGTTTGTACATTCCTCAAAATGTTTTAAAGGTTTTTCAATACATTACATGGTGCATTAAATAGTAGCATTGAAAAATAGAACTCTCCCCGCAAAAAAAACAACAAACCCCCAGAAAGCTATGTTGATGGATAAATAAAAGAGTTAGTATTTTTCAAAAGTGGGGAGGAAAAAAGAAAATGAAAAAAAAGGGTTGCATCCTTAAGGGGTTAATCATTCAGCGGGAGGGGAGGGCACCTTCCTGCGCCCCATCGGCACCCCCTACACCAAGATTGGAGGAAGCCAATGAGCTAAAATAGCAGCTGTGACCCCACTGAAGGTCCCCAGAGCCGCCAAGCCTCGATGCCTATCAAATCCTACCCATGGCAGGGCTTCACAGACAACATCAAAAATCGCTATATACTGCAATACTTCAGTACTGCTTCAGCACTGCTGCCTCTTTTATCACCCCTATTTCCTCATAGACTGTAAGCTCTTGTTAACAAGGCCCTCCCTCAGCACTGCTGCCTCTTTTATCACCCCTATTTCCTCATAGAATGTAAGCTCTTCTGAACAAGGCCCTCCCTCCTATTGTTCACATAATACTATAAGTTATGTCTTATTTTGTCCATGTACCCCTTGATTTGTAAACTGCTGCAGAATATGTTGGCGCTATATAAATAAAGATTATTATGAAACAGGGTGTTTATGGGTCCATTCAACAGTCCTATAACCACTCCATGTAACACTGCATTCTTTCCTAACCATCCTCTAGGGAAGACTACCTTCATGAAATTGCACGGAATTGAACATGCCATAATTTTTCTTTCTCACATTCCCAAATTCCAGCAAGATCTCATGGATTCCCACTGAATCTGTAATTTAAAAAATCCCATCTGCCTCCATATAACATGTGCAATAGAGAATTAACTTCCATCAACTTCTATCTCTAGTTCAGCTAACAATTGGATCTCCTTATCTCGAATTATTCACTTTAGGCCAAATCACATCTTATTTTTCTAAATCTACAAGTTTTTGCTAAATCTCTAAACCCGCATATTAAAATTCCATCCTAATCTTTGACCAAACAGGTGGGTAATGCTACAGTACTTGCAACGGTGTCCAACACGTAACAGCGCTGTTTGTACTTAATGCTTCAATTATTTATTTTCATGCGGTACATCACCTTGACTGAAATAAATGACTCTGCTATATTGTAAAATAGGTCGACACATCTGTTGGCCCATGAAGGCTCAGGTTCTCAGGGTAGGTTTATTATTTCAAATAATTGTTGCCATGTGCATATGCAATGTCCCCTTCAGAATTAAGGAGACTGAAGACAAAGTTAAGTGAAATATTGAGATGGATTGAAGTTAAATTTATGTAACTTTTCATGTTTCAATTTCCATGAAATGTTAAGTTGACATTGGGTCAAAAAAAGGAAAAATGGCAACATAAAGGGGGCTGTAGAAGAGGTTAACAAATAAAAAAGGCGAAGTAAACTAATTTTGAATACATTTAAAGCTGTAAAACAACTTTAAGACTAGAGATGAGCGAGTATACTCGCTAAGGCACATTACTGGAGCGAGTAGTGCCTTAGCCGAGTATCTCCTGGCTCGTCTCTAAAGATTTGGGGACCAGCGCGGGTAACAGGTGAGTTGCGGCGGGGAGCGGGGGGGAGAGAGGGAGAGAGAGATCTCCCCTCCGTTCCTCCCCGCTCCCCCCCGCTGCTCCCCGCCCCCTGCTGGCCCCCAAATCTTTAGAGACGAGTGGGGAGATACTCGGCTAAGGCACTACTCGCTCGAGTAATGTGCCTTAGCGAGTATACTCGCTCATCTCTATTTATGACACATAAGCACAAAATGCAAAATATGTGTTTTTTTCTGAAGATCATATAAAACGTTTCGATGATTTTGAAGTTAAAAAATTAACATGATAATATGATGTTATTCTGCATCTTAGTTTAGACTACTTAGTTTTTGACTATGATAAAAGGAGTGGAGTGAGAAATTAAAGATCTTGTCTCATGAAAATAACTTATCACCTATTCACAAGTGTCGAATCAGTGGAGGCCCAACTGCTGGAATCCTCCAAGTGTCAACAAAAGCTTGGAGTGATGGCATGTATGGGCACTGCCGCTCCATCCATCACTGAGGGTCTGTTGAAGGTAGCTGACTACTTGTACTGAGCTATGTGTGGCAGCCTCATAGAAATAATGGAACAGTACATGCATGACCACCACTACATTCATTTGGGGCACTCAAGATCACCATTCTTATGATTGGTGGGGGTCCCATTATTCAGACCACAATCGATCAGATAAATAAGTTATTTTCGTGGGGCAACCTTTTTTAAGGAAGTATGCCAAAAACAATGGAAGTTACTGTACTATTTGAAGCTATATTAAGTAGAAAATAGTAGCAGACATGTATTAACGAATAAAAAGTAGCAACATTCTCCAAATTCTGCACATGCAAACTTTGAAATGGGCCATGAAAGACTAGAACATCGAGGTTTAGAAGACTCTCATTATAAGACTAGGACATGCAAACTTCTGGTCATAGTGTTGCTAAGCAGTAGTCACCAATATGCTAATAAGTTCTTGGCTTTATCCCGTATCTGATTTTAGGTCAGAATGATAGATTTGAAGATTATAAAGACTGCTTATTAAAGAGTAGGGCCTTTCCTTAAAGATTTTGGTTGTTTTTTGTACATTTTGGATAAAAGTTGTAAAAACATTTATATTAGATATGACAGATTTATTTAGGAGACTTTACATGGACTTGTATCACAATCTATTAATGGTGGTAACTTCCAGCTTTAGTTAATGATGGGTTGGCGATATCGCAGAATAGTGTATAATCCAAAAGCATAGAATATCTTCAATGTCTCCACTTTCTTAGCACATAAGTAGCCAATTGGCAACTTTTTAAAAAATAATTTTTTTTTTTCAAAAAGAAAGAAATTAATTAAATTACATGTAATCTAATAAGTAAAGTGCCAAAATGTGCTGTCCGGTTTATGCGGAGGTACCACATTGGCATACATTTACATGACCCATTTCTCTTCCCTGATATTGACAAGAATAGGACGTCAATGTGCGTAGCCTCATAGGCTATAATGGGGCCATGTGTTGTCCGTGGATTAACTCGGATAGCACACGGCCCCAAATATACTAGTGTGCCGGAGGCCTAAATGTTATGTAGCCTTAAGTCCACAAGCTGACTACAATTATCTGTGTGGCCCGGCACCAGAAGGAAAAGATTAAATACTGCCCAAGCACTTTCAGCTTTTCCCCTTATCCTCTCCCTTCAGGCATGCCTCCCCCACTTAACCATCCTGTCAGATGGATGTAATTACATTCCCAGTGTTTTCATTTTCTAAACTCCCTTTTTAGTTTCTCCATGCTCTCACCTCTATTCCACAAATCAATACCAGCTGCAAGTGTCCATCACGTCAAAGAGAAAACAAACAGATTGTGTAGAATGTCACAAAGAGACCTAAATGAATGGAGGGTTCTGCCGGTCTATGGAATGACAATCAGCATAAACATGTGGAAGCAAAATGTATAGACTCGAAAAGTTTTCTTCCCATGAAACTTCTTGACTCCTAATAGTGGACCTCAACTCCAGGATATCTATGTATGAAAAACATTGAAAGGTATTTTCATGTATTTTTTTCATCAATACACAACTTTTTTGTAGCATTTAGTGAGCAAGTTACATTGGAAAGATACCTTATGTACTAAGGGCTGTTATGGTAGAGACACGAGGCCGTTCTGATACAGAATTATGAGCGATCAACATAGAATTGGTTTGTAATAACTGAATATTGAACATGATGGTACAAAAAATGTTGTATATATTTAATCTACAATCATCAACCTGCGGAGTAGATTAAGGGCTCCTTCCCACGGAGGGATTTTCGCCACGTAATTCACGGCGGAAATCCGCTGCGTTGCCCCCTGCTATTAGGTTCTATTGAACCTAATAGCTCAGGGCTCACGGTGCGGAATTCCACCGTGGAATTCCGCACCGTGAAATCACCCATCCTCACCCGCGGCATGCTCTATTTGCCGCGGGTGTGCGCGCGGATGGCTTCCATTGCAGTCAATGGAAGCCATCCGTTCACGCTATCTTCTGCTGTAGCACAGCAGAAGATAGCGTGAAATCGCCTCTCCGCCTACCGCCGCCACGTCATAGGACACAGCCGGAGCGTCATGTGACGTGGTGGGCGTGTCATGTGACATGGCCGGCGTGTCACATGACGGTGCGCGCGCGTCACGCCGAAGCGTCATGCTGGAGCGAGGTCGCCGGATCCGCAGGTAAATTTGGGGTCTCTATGTCCCTGAGGGCTCAGTCAGACGGGCGTTTTTTCGCGCGATTTGCGGATCGCATGACGGATGCGCATCCGCAAATCGCGTGACCGGTGCGCGCAAGTCGCCCGCAAATCGCCCGAAAATCTGCTCCTAGCTGCGTTTCAGTAGAAACGGGACGGAGCTGTCCAGCGCAGTGCATTCAATGGAGACGGCAATACAGCCGTCTCCATTGAAAGCAATGCGCTGCGGGCGAGCCCGGGATGAATTGTCGGTAAGGGCTTAAATATATAAGCCCCTACCTGCAATGCATCCTAAAATGTGTTAAAATAAAAAAAATTTGTATACTCACCTTCTGCCGGCAGCCGAAGCTCCGCGCGGCCGTCCTGCAGTGGGTGTGAAGGGGGTGTGAGTCAGACCTGCCCCCTGATTGGCTTAGCGCTGAGCCAATCAGAGGCATGCCTCACTCACACCCATTCATGAATTCATGAATGGATGTGAGTCAGACCTGCCCCTAAGGCAGCAGTCACTCACCCATTCATGAATTCATGAATGGGTGTGTGAGTGTTTTCAGCCTCCGATTGGTCAGGGCTGTGACCAATCAGAGGCAGATCATTCAGCAGACGGGGATTTTAAAGCCCCGCCGGCTGAATAGTGCCGAGAAGCAGTTCAGGAGAAATGACAGCGGCGGTGGCTGGACTCCGGCTGCAGCGGAAAGGTGAGTATACAATTTTTTTTTATTTTAACACATTTTAGGATGAATTGCAGGGAAGGGCTTATATATTTAACCCCTTCCCGACAATTCACCCCGCGCACGCCGGCAGCCCATTGCTTTCAATGGAGCGGCTGTATTGCCACCCCATTGAATTCAATGGGCAAACATCGTTCTTTTCTGCCACAGCTGTTACAGCTGTGGCAGAGAAGAATGATTTGTCTTCTATCTGTTCTCAATGGGGTCGGCGCATATACAGAAGAGAACAGGAATCGCAGATCGCAGATAGGTGCGATCTGCGATTTTTTGTTCTATAATTTATCGGACGAGCGCATAAAAAGTGCTCATGTGTCCGATACCATTGCAAAGCAATGGTTTTAAAAAATCGCCGGACACATGCGCATGCGCAAATCGCGCGAAAAAACGCCCGTCTGACTAAGCCCTCACAGTGAATAATGGCTTAACAGAACTTTATTTTACTTTACTAACTAAAGGCAGATGGTGAAATATATTTTATTTTCCTAATTTGTTTTATTACCTGATTTTAGTTTTTTTAATTCTATTTTCTGCACATATTTACCTGCCTGAGTGGCAGTTAAGAGTATTTAGAGCAACCTCGTGGCCCATTGACACAATTGACAGGAGCTGACCCATTGATGTCTATGGGAGAGTGCTGTGGCCATGCTGTGTGATGTGCGCAGAGCTCATTGTTCAGGAAAGGGGAGGAGGTGAGCTGTGATCATCACATATTGTGTATAGTGGATGGTGTGTTATCTATATCGAGAGATCACCTTTTATTTTAACCCTGTCTGTGCTGATAATAAGATGACGGTCGAGACGGTTTCTCTATAGAAAAGGAAGTCAGCCTACTAGTAGGCTTGGTGGTCAGTGTGAAAACTGTAGGTTTTTAGGATTTGGAAAAAAAATGGATAGTAACATTGAAAATGCTAAAATATTACCCTTTTTGTAAAAATATGTTTAATATAAAAACTTTAAAGAAAATGTTTTAACCCTTTGCAATCCAATTTTGGATTCAGGGTTTTCTAAGGGGCTTTCTCTTTTTGCCATTATACAATGGCACCATCTGCTGCCTAGAGCCAGTACTGTGGTTTGGCACATGCTGGAGAGGCCCATGATAACAGAGCGGCCAGTAATATACAGTAAGAATACCCTGCCGGACGTCTTCCGACATCGGAGCCTTCAATCAGAGTGTCTTCAGATGTCAGACAGTGGATTGGAAAGGGTTAATATGGGAGCCATTGCAATGATTGCTCTTTTAAGCCTTGAAGCCTTCATTATATATAGCAAATACAGGAAACGCACCTGTATTGCACTGGTAAGGTAAATTTTCTGAGTTTGGCATTTCCAATCATGGTTTTAGTATAATATCTCTGATGCATGATGCACTTAATAAGGCGCACACCTCTGCATGTATTAGGCACATCTCAGCACCTCCAAGTGCCTACATAAAAATGTACACCAGGTCCGACAATTATACAGAAATCTGTCCATCCTGGACCTTGACAACCCCTCCCAAATAACCCTACCCACTTTTTTTTATAAAAGTGGCAATGCCGGCACAAAAAGCTAACTTTTTTACACTAGAAACTGGTGTAAAATCTTTTATAAATGTCTCCTGTATGTTCAAGAAGTATATAATATATGTCCTTGGTTGGCACATGATCTCAGTGTAGCCCAGCAGACTGCTGCTTTATAGTAGAATGATTAATAACGTCATTTCGTATATGTTACATTTTTCTTCTCATCTGCGTTGGGTACTCGATACGGTCACAGCTTGGTTGTATCTCTTTAACAGATTTTGACAAGTCCTACATTTCTCAGCGCTGTACTAGTTTTCTATACTACTATATTTATAGTAGTTTCAGTATGAACTGACTCATTCTAATTCTTCCAGTCCCATCCTGGATTAGTGCAGAGATGCATTAAAGGCACCATGTAGCATACACTTTAAAAGTATATATAATACATGCTTCCTTTGTCTCTGCACTTGACATTGGAGCCTAAAAGCTTATGAGGCACTTTCCGGTAGCTTATATTGTCACCCTTCACTGGTGCCAGTGACAAAGCTCGTTACTAAATCTTGATAGTATCAGTGGCAGACATCTGTGTCCACTGTCTACCAAGACCACACAAGCCAATGACACTACTAGATTATATAGATGCACAGAGGGTAGAGATTGTTATTCTTGAGCCATTGGCTAAAATGCTCTCCGGAAGTGCAGAATCTAAGAGGCCGTGACGAGTCAGGGCTTACCAGACATTTGAGTCTCTGCATAAATAATAAATTCCCTACTTTTATTAACAAAGTGTTAAGCCCCATTTACACGCAAAGATGATCGCTCAAAATTTGTTCAAAAGATAGGGATCGCTCATTTTGCATAGCTACCAATGGGCTCTAATGCCCATTAGTAGCTTATTAGCTTCATTTGCATGTAAATGAGGCTCCTGTTGCTGTATGCAGATAACTGCAGATGGTCTGTTATCTGCATACTGTTGCTTTGTTCTGCCATGGGGCAGCAGCTGAATATAATGTTATCAGTAGAGATGAGAGAGCGTACTCGGCCACGACCCTTTTTCACCCGAGTACCGCGATTTTCGAGTACTTCCGTACTCGGGCGAAAAGATTCGGGGGGCGCCGTGGGTGAGTGGGAGGTTGCAGCGGGGAGTGGGGGGAGAGGGAGAGAGAGAGGGCTCCCTCCTGTTCCCCGCTGCTACCCCCCGCTCCGCCACGCCTCCCCCCGCCCCCGTTGCCCCCCGAATCTTTTCACCCGAGTACGGAAGTACTCAAAAATCGCGGTGCTCGATCGAGTAATTACTCGAAACGAGTTGGTTCGCTCATCTCTAGTTATCAGCGCTCACGTGGAGAATCACAGCGTGCGGTCCCTGCTATCAGCTGCCCGGCCTTTAAACTCAACATAAAATCATCCTTTGGCCGAAAAGCAAACGAAGGTAGGATTTACACGCAACGATTATAGCTTAAAAGACATCAATTAAGCGAGTTTTGAGTGATAATTGTCCCATGTAAATGGGGCTTTGGGTTGCCTTCACATCTGTGTTGGAGCGGTCAGAGGTTTGGTTGCAATACCGGAAGAAATAGTGCTGCATGCAGTGTTTTTGCTTTCAGTAAAATGGCGGGCAGCTGAGCGGAAACCAAAGGGACTCCATTATAGTCAATGGGTCCTTCAGGGCTGTTTGATTCCATCACAAAACAGACCCGGTCGACTTTCCTGTCCCCATAACAGAGCAGGAAAACAGAATCGAAAGTAGCACTAGGCATAGATTATATGCATTTCTTAGTTTTATGTGCCATTTTTACCAGTTTACATGATTCATTATGTGTTGCGCTCATGCTCCTTTGAACATTACAGGTCGTAAAATAATGTAGGCTTATGAGCCTATGATTATTACTATTTTATAGAGTTACGGTATTCCCTTACGACTAAAGGAATCTCCTGGTGTTATCTCCAGCACTGAAGGTATTAGTTTTCAGGTTTTATAGGAGTAAAGCTTAATCACCGTTTACATAAAAAGTTGCGCAACTTTCTATTATACTTTGCATCTCCATTCTTCACTATTTTCTACATATTAGTTTGCGTGAGTGAAGGACAACATGTAAAAGCAAGGGATTTCTAAAAACCCAAATGAATTAATTGAATTAGTGCTACAGGCAAGACACAATTAACATCCTAGAGAGCGTGGTCATGCTACTGCAACATATCTTTAGAGGGATAATTGTTCCATACGCACCAGATGGCCGCAGCACATTCCAAAAGTAATAAAAGAATAAGCCCAACTACCTTCATTTACACCCCAGCATAGGATCGTAAATGGATTCCATTCTAGAAAACATTTGGCTCATATATAGACACCATCTGCCCATTTCCGACATATTTTATAATTACACTGTTTGTCTGTCTAGATTTCGATCAAGAAAAGAGCATTGTGCAAAGTGTGCAAAGGTCAGGACAACATGCAACAGGATAATACCTGCCCTGCGTGTGAAACTGAATACGATGCCTTGTTTGGGATTTAAGAAGAAACTCGAATTCCTGCACACATTGACCTCCCATCTCACTTTCGACTTTAATAAGAGATGAAGAGATATTAATATCAGCAAAACGCTGCCACTTTGTTATAGGCAATAACTAACAGCGAAGGTGTCTGACCTCCTCAGGAGGGTACTTTGTTTTCCGTTTTTGCTCCTTGGATGTAAGGTTGGAAGAAAAAAAGTCAGAGAAATCTTTGGAATAGTCTGGATTTCTGCATTGATTACTAATAAAATGATGTTGATTGCTATTTAAGGCCAGCTTTGCACGCTGAGAATAGAACCCATTCATTTCAATGGGTTTGTTCACATTTGCGTATTTTGTGTGCGCATTTTGATTGCGCAAAACAAAATAGAACGTGCTCTATTTTTCTGTGTATTTGTGCACCGAAGGTCTCCATAGGAGTTAACGGGGGTGTGCATATGTGCGCACCATACGCAAGGACATACGTGAAACACTGCGTAATTGCGCAGTTAAAAAAACCACACCTGGAATGCATTAAGACTAATTAGCCACTTGATGAACGTGAATAGCAGGCGCAAAATAGTACAGTATAATACGCTGGTGTGCCTATAAAAAAAACATTGTTCATTCTGTAAAAACGTTACGCTCTGGCGCACACAAATACGCCTGCGCTCATGTGAAGGTGGCCTAAATCAGAATTATAGACAAACACAATTCAACTAATGGTACAGTTCATGTCTTTTAGTGAGCACACTGAGAACACATCCCCAGTGCAGGGAGAAAAAGTAAGTGAACCTATGTGTTAATGCTGTTTCCATTAGCTAATTGGCAAAATATGAGACAAATAAAGAAATTAGTCTAAAGGCCCTTTTGCATACAACGATTGTCGCTCAAATTTCGTTCAAACAAGCGATAATCGTTCAGGGTGAAACGAAAATAGCGCTCATTTGTCATTCGCGGTTGTTTAAGCTGAGCGGGGAGTGAAAAGTGGACGAGAAGCCAGCGACCCGGAGGCAGGACTTTAATTTTGAAAGCTCTGCACAAGCGCTGACGACCTTAGCCGTGATGTCAGCACTCGAGCAGTCGCTTACCAGACTGTCGGCCTGTGTCAAAGGGCCTTAAAAGTGTGGGATTACAAAGTTATTGTCCAGTAAAAAAAGCACAGAAAACTTGGTTACTGCCAATTCGGTTCTTCTCTAGAATGATTGGTCAGTATGAACCATTCCCCGATGCTAACAACTTTAAGAAGACGTCAGAAGGTGTGTTTTAGAGATGCATGTAGCTGGCAAAAAATACAAAAGCATCCCTAAACACCTGGGTGTACGTCAATCCATGGTTAGAAGAGTTATCTACTACTGGAGAAAGGTCAGGGCTGTTGCTTCTCTCCCTACCAGGGGCATTGCCAGAGTCTGAAAAGATGAAGGCTGGTGTTCAGTAAAATTTTGAAAAGTTTGATTGCGTCAATTAATTTTGGCAAAAAGTTTGGTCCAAATCAGATTGAACCGAACTGGAACTTCACCAATACCCCTAATCCTATGAGAAAGGCCGCCTGCAGACGGGCGGGTCAGATCCGGCAGCGAGGATTCTCGCCGCAGGACCCGACCCAAGCGCCTGCAGGGACCAGCACGTACTCACCCGCGCCCGCGGCCCTGGCTGTTTGATGTGCCAGATTGCCGGGCAGCCGGCGCATGCGCAGACCGGAGCCGGCGGTGGGTGAGTGACGTTTCTGTGCCAGCCCCGCACAGAAATAGAACATGCCGCGGTTGTTTGCCGCGCGAGATTTCGCGCGGCCAAACCGCGGCCGTCTGCATAGGATTGTGTTTGTTAACGCAATCCTATGCAGGCTTTCAGCGGCGGAAATCCCGCCGTGGAATTTCCGCTCGTGTGCAGGCGCCCAAAGAGGAAGAGGAGAAGAAGAAGGAGGTTTGCACCAAACCTTTAGCAATTCTCAACCCAAAACAGGGTTTGACTGTTTCGCTTTGCTCAACACTAATCAAGGCATTTGTTCACCCCACCAACCCCAAGACAGGAAATTTTTATTTACATTACTAGTTATCATATAACATCGGTGCCTCTATGCCAGGAGCAAATATTACCACATCGCAGTATTAAATGTCCCCTTCCTACTGAAAAAACGCACTATGCAAAGTCCAATATTACCAATGATACAATACACTATAACCTCTACACAGTGACTAAATAATCTAATTATAGTCATACTGAATAAAGACCGAGATTACCAATAATACCACTATATTAGGCGCAAATAATGCCACCACACTATGACCACTACATAGTTAATGAAAAATACTAACATACTGATACTGAATAAAATTCACTGCACAAACGCTAACATAACCGCTGTATAGTGATCACCAGAGGCGTAACCTGAAGCTCCTGGGCCCTGATGTAAAACCTGTAACAGGGCCCCCAACTATAATGATTTATTCATAGTACTGGGCTCCCTATAAGAGAGGTCTTATGGGCCCCCTAAGGCTCTTGGGCTGGGGTGCAACCGCATCCTCTGCATCCTCTATAGTTATGCCCCTGGACTGATCACATAGTAGATAATAGTTCTATGCAGGTGCTCTGCAGACTTGATAAATGAATACAGTACCATTAAATCTAGTGTTCACAGGTGAAATCTTTTTGACTTATGTCCCTTACTTTTCCCATTTTTATATTCAGCCCAGACCCCCATAGTGACTTTACAACACAGACATCTTTGGCTCCTTGCTTTTCCAGCACCCCAAAACCCTTTACCAATTAAGACAAAATCTTCATTCTGCTGCTGCTTCTGTGCCTGTTGTGTGGCACGGTGCCCTCAAATACTGTACTTCAGAAATCATAGTGTCCTAACTATAATTACCACCAAAAGATGGCACCACACAGATAGCACTCTTGAAAACAATAATGCCAAACAGATAGTGCGCCTTACTGTGCGATTGATGTAATTAGTGCACCACATAGTAAAAGTAGCATCTCTTGTACCCCAAACAGGTATATTGCTCTTCTTAGTACCCCATACAATAACAGTTGCCTTTTATAGCATAATACCTATGATAGTGCTCCCTTGAAAGAAATAATGCCCCCTGTGAGCACCTAGAAATAGTGCCCTCTTCTGCTCCCAACACACTTATAAAAGTAATAATGCCCTGTATGTGGGTTTTTGAAGGTAATAATCTCTCCCTTTAGTGCCCCTTGGGATAATGATGCCCCCCTTGAGTGCCTTCTTGTATAATAATGTCTGTGGGGCAGACAAGTACTATTGTACTATTTAATAGTATTCATTAACATATTTTAGATTGTATTGCCATAGGCAGCAGCTACTTCAGCATCCTGATGAGTTTCTGCACAGCTATTTTTGTAAAATTCCTTGTTACCAGCTTTGCATTTCGTTCCGTGCTGTTTAGATCTCAAAGGAAATCTCATCTCGCATTAGCAGCATTTTAATTTTTGAAACCGGTACTGTACATCCTAGTTTTTCTGCTCCGTGGGACCATCTGTACAACTGCTTGACAGCCCATCTGCACTGACCCACACTCCGTTTTTCTGGCTGCCTCTCTTTTTGTATGATAAACTATTGATATATTCAGGGTAATTTGTGCTGTAACACAGACATTTACTCTCCAATGGCTTCAAATTAATGATGTACACAATTCTTACAGATTTACAGTACATTGTGTTTCTGGTTTATTGCATACAGTTGGACTTAAAGTTTTTTTTTCTTATTTTACATTACTTCAGAATAATAAAATTTCCCTTCATTGTCTGCTCACTGTTATAAATGTTCCCCATCTATTTGCCATGTTTCTTTACATTGTTTCCTTTACATAGTGCTCCATCAATGGGACCATGCATGTGCTATATTGAATGTAACAGATCCAATCACATTAGGCTAGATCTGATGCCGGTGTAATGTACTTGAGGGACTACTTCAGGTGTCCACTCTGAGGGAACTGGCTCTGTTTGATATTTTTCTCCCTGTACTATAGGCGTACATATAGGGGTTGCTGGGGTCGCGGTTGCGACCCGGCCCCTGAGCCCCCGGGGGCCCTCTTTCACACGGACTGACCGCAGTTACTTTCACTAAGGTCTTTGCGCCGGCCGGCAGCTTCTCCTGCATGCTTCCTCCCGGACCTCCGCTCAGACTCCTCCCCTCTGCAGGAGAAGCTGCCGGCCCGCGCGCATGTGTTTCTTTTCAGCCCCACTTCTGTAGCATTGAGTACTTCCAGCAACCTCATTGGTTGTTGGGGACACACCTTCCTTTCAGATGTGTCCGAGGATACATTTACACAGAGCTGTGCACGAGAAGCAGGTGCTGACAGGAATACAGTTACACAGATCTGCGGTGTATTCACAGAGCTGTGGAAGCACGAGAAGCAGTGAATACGCGGCAGATCTGTGTAACGGTATTCCTGTCAGCACCTGCTTCTCGTGCACAGCTCTGTGTAAATGTATCCTCGGACACATCTGAAAGGAAGGTGTGTCCCCAACAACCAATGAGGTTGCTGGAAGTACTCAATGCTACAGAAGTGGGGCTGAAACTGCGGTCAGTGTGCGGGACCCTGTGTGATGGGGTGGGGGGTGGGGGAGAACAAGTGGGACCCTGTGTGATGGGGGTGGGGAGCACGAGGGGCACCCTGTGTGATGGGGGGGCATGACGGGGACCCTGTGTGATGGGGGGTGAATGAAGGGGACCCTGTGTGATGGGGTGGGGGAGAACGAGGGGGACCCTGAGTGATGGGGGGGAGAGAACGAGGGGCACCCTGTGTGATGGGGGGGTGAACGAAGGGGACCCTGTGTGATGGGGCGGGGGAGAACGAGGGGGACCCTGAGTGATGGGGGGGAGAGAACGAGGGGCACCCTGTGTGATGGGGGGGTGAACGAGGGGGGCCCTGTGTGATGGGGGGGAGAACGAGGGTGATCCTGTGTGATGGGGGGGAGAACGAGGGGGGCCCTGTGTGATGGGGGGGAGAACGAGGGTGATCCTGTGTGATGGGGGGGAGAACGAGGGGGATCCTGTGTAATGGGGGGGAAAACGAGGGGGATACTGTGTGATGGGGGGGAGAGAACGAGAGGGATCCTGTGTGATCGGGGGGGGGGAGAATGAGGGGGATCCTGTGTGATGGGGGTGGGGGGTGGGGAACGAGAGGCGTTCTGTGTGATGGGGAGTGGGGGGGAATGAGGGGCGTTCTGTGTGATGGGGAGTGTGTGGGGGGAAAACAAGGGGCGTTCTGTGTGATGGGGAGTGTGTGGGGGGAAAACAAGGGGCGTTCCGTGTAATGGGGAGTGGGGGGGTATAAGGGGCATTCCGTGTGATGGGGAGTGGGGGGGGGGCGATGATGACAAGGGGTGTTCCATGTGATGGGGAGTGTTTAGAGTGTCAATGCGTATGGAAACAATGTATTGCATATGGGCGGTGTATCACATGCAGCCCATACAAGTGTACAGGGCTCACGTTGCATGGTACACAAAGACAGAGAGCATGCTGGGATTTATTTCTCTTGCATATCTACACGCAGTCCATTGACTTTCATTGACTCCGTTCACTGCGCACCACATGTGTGTGCACAAAGTACGCATAATAGGTGGTGAAAACCCGGCCGTGGACATGAGCCCTAACATGTTATATAAGTCAGCTTATGTTGTCTCTCTTGTATGTATTGTTATTATGCTGTCTCCAATGTATATGTGTATATATATACATATATATATTTCCTTTCCTGAGGAAGCGAAGCATGCCTGGAGGCTTGTGTTCTGGATGTTTTAAAACTCTGCTAAAACCCCTGATTACTAAGGATCTATTGATGGGTCATTTAAAAAAACAGTAATGTAGCTAAAAGGGATGTAGGAGGAGTAGCCGTGAAAAGGAGTGGGGGTTGGAGGGGTCTGTAGGGGGGCCCCAAGCTAAACTTTTGCACCCGGGCCCATGAACCTCTAGCTACGCCCCTGCCCTGTACAGAAGCAGCACCAAAAGATGTATATCAATTGCTCACCTTTCTACATAGTAACATAGTATATAAGGCCAAAAAAAAGACATGTGTCCATTCAGTTCAGCTTATTACCCCCCAATGTTGATCCAGAGGAAGGCGAAAAAAACACCAATGAGGTAGAAGCCAATTTTCCCCATGTAGGGGAAAAAATCCCTTCCTGACTCCAATCTGGCAATTGGAATAATTCCTGAATCACCGACCCTTTTGAAGTTATTAATGATTATAACATATAATATTGTATTGCTCAAGAAAGACAACCAGGCCCCTCTGGTACTCTTTTATCAAATTCACCAATCACCACATCCTCAGGCAGAGAGTTCCATAGTCTCACTGCTCTTACAGTAAAGAACCTCCTTCTATGTCGGTGTCAAAACCTTCTTTCCTCTGGACGTAGAGAGCGCCCCCTTATTACAGTACTGGGTATAACAGATGATGGGAGAGATCCTTGTATTGTCTCCTGATATATTTATACCTAGTTATTAGGTCGCCCCCTCAGCCGTCTTTTTTCTAAACTAAATAATCCCAATTTTGATAACCTCTCTGGTATTGTAGTTAGAGATGAGCGAGTATACTCGCTAAGGCACATTACTCGATCAAGTAGTGCCTTAGCAGAGTACCTCCCCACTCGTCTCTAAAGATTCGGGGGCCGGCGGGGGGTGGGGAGCGGCGGGGAGAGCGGGGAGGAACGGAGGGGAGATCTCCCTCTCACTCTCTCCCCCCCACTCCCCCCTGCTCCCCGCCGCCACTCACCTGTCACCTGTGCCGGCTCCCAAATCTTTAGAGACGAGCGGGGAGATACTCGGCTAAGGCACTACTCGCTCGAGTAATGTGACTTAGCGAGTATACTCGCTCATCTCTAATTGTAGTTCATCCATTCCGTTAATTACTTTAGTTGCCCGCCTTTGTACATAGAAATGAACATGACTGTTTAGGTTAATGTGGCAATAGCTTCCAATAGCATCAATCGCATGACTATGGCCGGCAAATGACAACCTTATCCTAAATGGAGTACAACCAAATGGTGTGATAATAATAATCCGTGTAATAATTGTATATCAATTTTATTTGACTTCTTGTTGTAGTTGGAAATAGGCCTACTTCTGCTTACAAGCAAATTATAAAATGAAGCTCAAGAATCATAAGAAATGCTAACCTGCTTGACCAGAAATATTTGTGGAACCGCCCTTGATCCTTGAGCCTCATAAGTTATAATTTGCTTGTAAGCAGAAGTAGACGAATTTCCAAATACAACATAAAGTAAAGGCCCTTTTAGACAAAATGATTATCATTTAAACAATCATTCAAACGAGCGAAAATGAATGATAATCGTTCAGTGTAAACGCAGCCAACTGCAAACGATAAATCATTCACTTTTCATTCATCGTTCATCGTATGCAGGCATAAAAATCATCATTGGCTCATTCACTAATCATTCGATTAACCCCTTCCCGCTCCAGGGGGGGGGTTACGTCCTGGCAGCGGGGTACTTCCCGCAACAGGGCGTAAACTTACGTCCTGGGGATAGCGCGAGATCATAAGAGATCTCGCGCTATCCCGCAGCGGGAGCCGGCTGTCAGTCATAGCCGGCCTCCCGCTGCAACAGCGGGGGTGCATCGGAGATGCGTCCCCCGCTGTTAACCCCTTCCTGCCGCGATCTATGTAGAGCACGCTCAATCAGAGGCAGCTCTCAGCTATTGAATGACAGCTGAGAGCTGCCTCTGATTGGTCCCTGCGCTCAGCCAATCAGAGGCAGCACTCACTCACCCATTCATGAATTCATAAATGGGTGAGTGACAGCTGCCTCTGATTGGTGAGGGCTGTGACCAATCAGAGGCAGCCCATACAGCAGCCGGGGATTTTAAATCCCCAGCTGCTGAATACTACAGAGAGCAGTTCAGGAGAACTGCCGGCCGGACGCGGCTGAACTCCGGCTGCAGAAAAAAGGTGAGTATACTTTTTTTTTTTTTTTTACACATTTGCAGGATGCTTTTCAGGGAAGGGCTTATCTGTTAAGCCCTTCCCCGAAAATTCATACAGCGCTTGCCGGCAGCCCATTGCTTTCAATGGAGCCGGCTGTATTGCCTGCTCCATTGAATTCAATGGGCAAACATCGTTCTCCTCTGCTACAGCTGTGGCAGAGGATAGCGGGCAGCGCTCCTTTGATCGGGCCCTTTTGCTGAAAGCGCTGCTAGGTGCAGATTTTTCAGCGAATTGTCGGCCCCGATCACGCGATTTGCGTGTGCGCATCCGTTATGCGATCCGCAAATCGCGGGAAAAAACGCCTGTGTAACTGAGGCCTCAGGATGAGCTCACGATATATCTGCCGGTATAAACAAAGTGCACGAGCGAGTGAGCGAACTCTGACATTGTTCGCTTGTTCAAATGAGAAATTGGCAGATCTAAATGCACCCTTAGAAACAAGAGGAGGAGAGACACAATTATTTCGAAAGGCTGAGGTCCCTTATCTATATATATATATAAAGACGAAAGCCCTCACTGACTCACTGACTGACTCGCCAAAAGTTCTCCAACTTCCCGATGTCGTAGAAACATGAATTTTGGCGCAAGCATAGATTATCTCCAAAATAGGAAAAGTAATTGGGTCCCAACTCGATTATTCACTTCTAGCGCAAAAGAATTGGCGTTGAAATTTAACGTACATAATGTAAATCTCTCACTTCCCAATGTCATAGAAACCTAAAATTTGGCACGGGCATTGAATATGTCATAAATAGGAAAAGTTAATGGGTCCCAACTCCATTATTCAATTCTATGCACAAAAGAATTAGCGTCCAAATTTTACGTACGGAATCTAATTCTCTCACTTCTCGGTGTCATAGAAACTTGAAATTTGGCAGGAGCATTGATTATGTCATAAATAGGAAAAGCTAATGGGTCCTAACTCGATTATTCAATTCTATGCGCAAAAGAATTAGCGTCCAAATTTAACGTACGGAATGTATTTTTCTCACTTTCCGATGTCATAGAAACGTGAAATTTGGCACGAGCATTGATTATGTCATAAACAGGAAAAGCTAATGGGTCCCAACTCGATTATTCAATTCTATGCGCAAAAGAATTAGCGTCCAAATTTTACGTACGGAATGTATTTTTCTCACTTTCTGATGTCATAGAAACGTGAAATTTGGCAGGAGCATTGATTATGTCATAAATAGGAAAAGCTAATGGGTCCCAACTCGATTATTCAATTCTCTGCGCAAAAGAATTAGCGTCCAAATTTTATGTACGGAATGTATTTTTCTCACTTTCCAATGTCATAGAAACGTGAAATTTGGCACGAGCATTGATTATGTCATAAATAGGAAAAGTTATTGGGTCCCAACTCGATTATTTAATTCTAGCGCAAAAGAATTAGCATCGAAATTTTACGTACATAATCTAAATCTCTCACTTTCTAAAGTCAAGGAAACATGAACTTTGCCGTAAGCATTGAATATGTCATAAATAGGAAAAGTTAAGGGGTCCCAACTCGATTATTCAATTCTAGTGCAAAAGAACTAGCGTCCAAATTTTACGTACGGAATCTATTTCTCTTACTTCTTGGTGTAATAGAAACATGAAATTTGGAACGGGCATTGATTATGTCATAAATAGAAAAAGTTAATGGGTCCCACCTCGATTGTTCAATTCTAAGTGCAAAAGAATTGGCGTCCACATTTTACGTACGAAATCTAAATCTCTCACTTCCCTATGTCATAGAAACTTGAAATTTGGCACGGGCATTGATTATGTCATAAATAGGAAAAGTTAATGGGTCCCAACTCGATTATTCAATTCTAAGTGCAAAAAAATTAGTGTCCAAATTTTACGTATGGAATCTAATTCTCTCACTTCCTGATGTCATTTTATATTGAGGAAACGTTGCATGGTTGCCTCCACGTGGTGTTTCCTAGGTAACGCAGAGAACTATGCAAAATGGTGAACATATGTTTTTCCGGTATTTCTAAAGTAACCATGACTTCATAAGATTTTCCGTGTGAACACCAGATAAATACCAGTACCAAATTAACTCAGGCGAAGCCGGGTATAAGTTATAATTTAAAGTGTAGCTATCATTTTATTGTATTTATTGCTGTATGGAACAGGCCATTCTAAACACATTGCTATATATTTAATCAGCCCATTCTGTATGCTTTTAGTAGAAAAGCCATCTTGAAATGTCTCCCCTATCCCTATTTTAGCTATACAGCTGACAAGTGTTGATAAGTAAAATCCATCTTCATCTTCAGCCAGCAGCATAGCTGAATAGTGATAGAGAATAAGGGGAATGTCTGCTCTTCGCTATGGCCACATTCTCAACTGCATTGCAGGCACATCACTCTGCATATTACAGTTTGATTTTACTATTCTTAATATTTCTAGAATTAAAGGGTATTCTGGAAATGTAAAAAAAAAAATTGGCAGGCTTGGAATTGTGTAAGAGAAAGAAAAAAATCATGCTCCTCTGTTCTATCAGATCCCCTTCCAGTACTTGAACCCTGATCCCTAATGACTTCTGCTCTAAACGTAGACCATCGTGGAGCTACAACCCTGGATCACAGAGGCTGAAGAGGGTAAGTACTAGAGATGAGCGAGTATACTCGCTCAGTCACATTACTCGAGCGAGTAGTGCCTTAGCCGAGTATCTCCCCGCTCGTCTCTAAAGATCCGGGGACCGGCGCGGGTGACAGGTGAGTTGTGGCGGGGAGCGGGGGGGAGAGAGGAAGAAAGAGATCTCCCCTCCGTTCCTCCCCGCTCCCCACCCCCCACGCAGGCCCCCGAATCTTTAGAGACAAGCGGGGAGATACTTGGCTAAGGCACTACTCGCTTGAGTAATGTGCCTTAGCGAGTACGCTCGCTCATCTCTAGTAAGTACACTTTTTAAATGATGTTGCTCTAAATTTTAAAAGTTATTTTCTAATCGGACAACCGCCTTAATCTTTTTGTACCCTATATCTCCGTATCCTGTTCTCTCAATAGACAATACTAAATTAGTTGCAATCTTCATGCTGACCCAATTGGGAAGATAGCTGAGATGAGAAGGCAAATGTACAAGACTGCTGTGGCAAAGGAGCCATCTGCTTCACTACAGTTCGCTTTGGGTGCTGACAGGTAAATTTCCTTTTACAAAGCTACATATGCCCAATAAGAGAAAATATAGAATGGTAAAAGGCTAAAATATAGATCTATATTTCAGTGTCCATTGGCTTCTAAGCATTTATCTCCACTCCATAGGATCAAAGGATAGTTGTAAGTGAACCTTCCACATCTTCAATAGCTACACTATTGTGTTCTGTCATGTTAAAGACATGAGACACTGCACTACTATAGCATATTATGGACTAAAAATTCAGCACAGTCAGGCAGGTACTACTGTCAGGGCCCCAGTCAAAGAGCGAGCCAAACGTATCTTTGGGATGCCTTTCACTCACTGCCCACCAGTCCCTACATGTCAGCTATGAAGTTTCACCTAGAAAATGAAAGGGCTTCATTCGGTAAAAATGGGCAAATCTGGTTTCCAATATGATGCCCTTCATTTTGTATATCTGTAAATGTTTCCAATTAGTATTCTATCCCCACTAGATCTACCTAATAAATGGATAGAGCTTGAGGGGCAACATAATGTCCTTCTTCAAGATATGCACAATAGGGTACACAATAGAGTTAGGACATAATAGAGAAGTCATGAGCCACAACTATTTGACCAAACGGAGCCCAAATATTTCAGATGGTAGATGATGAATCAAGCCCATTTAGTTCATAGAAACAAAAATTTGCATAGGTTTTGAAAAACTGACTGGAAACACAGGTCTATAAACACTTACTACTTGGACATTCAAACATTCACCCACAGCCCAAGGGGACAGGTGGTACTCAATAGGTTATTTCCCAATTTACAGCTGACACTGAAGCAGATTAGGCTAGATTTACATGTGTTCACAGTTTATGTTTGGTGGGACCATTTCAAACTGTTCTGTCAAATATATGTGTATACAGTTGTATTGAAAAGCACAGTCAATTGCCCTTTCAATATTGTTGGGTCTGCAGGATCTTGACATATAGTTTCCAAATGTATGCCAAATGGACAACCTTTATGCAAAGGTTTACCCATTAACCCCTTCCCAACATTTGTCATACATGTATGACATAGGCTCAGGAACTGCGATCCAATCCTTTTAATGCCTCAGAAGCCTCGGTCAATAGTAACCATGGCATGAATATGGTTAGAAAAAGGGATGGGGCTCCCTATATCACCGCATCAGACTCCTGTGAAGTTATTGCAGGGTGCCAATGATTTGCTATAGTAGTTGCAGGCCTAACAATGGCCCTCATGTCTACCATCTTAGTACAACTATTAGGTCCTGCAAGAGGCTGCCTTCCAGCATTACTCATTAGGCTAGCAGGCATAACACACTGCAATACCATAAAAGCCATGAAAATATCGCAGGGTCAAGTCACCTTGTGGTGCTAAGAAAAAGTCTAAAACAAGTTTAATGTTAAAAAATACATATGAAGAAAACAAAAGAATAAAAACAAAAAATCCCTTTTTCAGGCAAAAAAAGCATATAAAGAAGAAAAATAAAAGTACACATGATTGTTAGTGCAGTGTTTTTTTTATTCATACTGTTTCCTAAAGAAACAGAATAAAAAGTGATCAAAAAGTTTTAATCCAATATAGTACCAATGGAAATGTCTACTCATCTTGCAAAAATAAGCAGGGTAAGTATAAGCTTGTTTATTATTTTTAAGCATTTCTTGCAGAGGCGTACCTGGAAGCTCCTGGGCCCCAATGCAAACCTGTAACAGGGCCCCCAACTATAACGCTTTATTCATAGTACTGGGCTCCCTATATGGAGAAGAGAGGCCTTATGGGCCCCCTAAGGGTCCTGGGCCCTGGTGCAACCGCATCCCCTGCATCCCCTATAGTTACGCCATTGATTCCTTGGGTATATGAGAAAAATATTGCTACGGGACCAGGCATCTAACCCTCTGAGTTAGTCGCTTGTCATCTGCTTTTTTCTATTTGGGTTTTCAAGAATTGTCCAATGGTGAGGGAGACAGGATATATTTTTTTCAATAATTCGATGTGAAATATACAAAATATGAAACAAATTAATGCATGTGTAACCGGGGTAAAGGAATACATGTGTGCATGTAATTCAATAAGACAAACTTTTGGTAAGATTTTTAGAACTTGTTACAACCATCTTCTGTATCATCCCCTCTAGTGCTAACATCTGCAGTCAACAACTTGATATCAACATGTCCCAAGAGGCTACACTTAAATGCATGTGTTGTATGGGTAAAAGAAGGTTTCTTGTTTTCTCAGTTGAACTTGGATAGAAATCTGCGCAGCATTTAGATAGATTCAAATACTCTATGAATCCCAGGGTCTCACTTATTTCAGCAGCTTCTCAATCTGCGGTCAATGAACAACTGGTTTGGTATAAAGATATCCATGGTTGTCACTGAAAACTCTACTGCTCATCTGAGGAATCCCTTTCTCTGGATTTGTGATATCCCAACGCCTTCTGAAGAATGACTTCTACAAACAGGTGCTGTTGTTCTAGAAATATACTGGACATATGTAGATAAATCCCACGGAGCAATGGCTAAGGCATTTAGCTGGAGCAGCAATCTGAAGTAAGGTGAAAAAAAAAGTTAAAAATACCATTCAAAACGAATTCGGAAACTTGCATGAATCCTAAAATCTTGGTAGTCTCCAAAAACTTTATTTCTGTTTTTTAGTCTCTTACCAGGCGGTGAAAATAGCATTTTAACTTAATTCTGTGGGTTGTTACAATTGTAGGGATACCAAAGATGTAATTTTTCCGAAGTCTTATTGAAACAGATGAGTGAACCCACACCTAAGGTCAGTTGAGCAGACCAAATTTTTAAAGGAAAGTCAACTAAGGGTACAGTTTTGGCTTGGTTATCACGGCCCTAATTCATTGTGTGCCGCTTGTGTGAGACATGTGCTCGAGCATGCAGCAAGAACGCAATGACATACGTACTTCCTGCATGCCACCAATCACCATACACTATCTTGATGTGAACGTGCATAATATTCACCAAGATAGAACATGCCATTTTTTTGTGGACATTTTGTGTAATTCATGTGAGCGACCACATGGTAGCGGATAGGACATTGGTATAGTATATTACTTGTGCAAAACCTGTGACCATACGCTCATCTGAGCCTGGCTCCAGTTGACGATATTAGCATGTTGATTGGTGCTCATTAGTTCCATGTCAATGGAGCAATCATTGTCACTATATGTGAATGAATGACTGTGAGTATGATAGTTTATTCACATGCAGTGACATTATTGTCAGTAGCACACCCCCTGTACATGGGGAGTTGTGCTGCCGGCAAATAACAGTTTTAATGTCCTTATAAAAAATGCAATCGTTGGGATGTTTACAAAGGTTGATGATCGGGAATGAACATTTCTTCGAGTATTCATTTGGTTAATCATCATTTCATGCAAAAGGGCCTTAGGGCTCAGTCACAAGGGCGCATCGGCGCCCATGTGACTGCAGCCAGCAGATGGCTGTACCTGAAGACGGACGTCTCTCTGCAGCGCCGGGAGAAAGAACATGTGACCAGCTTCATTGCCGGTCATGTGTTCTTTCATCAGCGCTGGAGAGAGAAGTCCGTCTTCAGGTACAGCCGTCTTCTAACTGTCAGTCACACGGGCGCATTGGCCGATGCACCCGTGTGACTGAGCCCTTAGAGCAAGATGTTATGGGGAGTATATAAAACAAAAGGGAAGCGTCGGGAGGGAAAAAGATCAATAGTATACATCATATTTTTATAAATGAAAGGAAGAATCACAATTGAAATGTGACAATGCCAACATCCTAAAAATATTCCAATTTTAAAGAAGATTCAATGCAATAATGTAGGGTCGTCTTTTGACCCACTAGGAAACCGTAATGGCTTGGACCATGGTACTCCAAAGTATTTGTGCCTCTGGTGTGGGCTAATACAAAGTAGTTCCTGGCAGACCTGGGGGTCTATAAGTCTCCTGGTAGCCATGATAACTCATCAGCACTGCCCTTATACATTGCGGGTGTCGGCAAGCTGACAGAGAAGGCCTCCCTTTGTCAAATACCTTAGATGCCACAATCACTACTGACTATGCTATCTAAGGTGTGAAATAGCCAGGCTTAGAGGTCTCTCAGATCCCAGTGCATTACAGCGGGAGGCTGGCTGTCAATCACCATCTCGCTCCTGTGGTGATTGCATGGGTACAGCTTTTAGAGACCTGTGATCACTATGGAATACATATACAGCATAATTCTTTATCAGAGCCATTCCATGCGGTATGCCAAATGGTTAATTGATCTTGATGTTACACCTCACGCTCTGATTCTCTACACTTTTGTAGAGATCAGCATGGCCTCCCGATATTTTCGAGAAGTTCTGAGAGTGTATATTGTCTAAGTTGCACAAGCACTTCTGTGCCCTGCATTCTGCGGCAGAGGATAACCACTAGGCATTGGGTTTTTTTTTGCCTTCCTCTGGATCAACAAGGGGGGGGGTGGAAACAGGCTAAACTGGATGGACATTGTCTTCTTTTAGCCTAACATACAACGTACAGCTACATCAATTCATTTTTGTCATGGTCAGTTATGAGAGGGGGTGTATGAGACCAGCAGATATATAGAGTCTCCTAAGGAAACATTCTTTTAAAAAATCAAAAGTTTTCAATCTTTTTCTACAAAAAAGCTGAGTTCAACCACCAATACAGCTTCTAGATTATAAGCTAGCTTCCACAGACTTCTCCGCAAATCTGCCAAATGATGAAGTGATATGGGAATGAGAAATGAGTAATTGCATAGGACGTTTAGTAGCCAAAAAACAGAGTTCTCATTCCAGCACATAATATCTGAAAATTGACCAAATAAAACACCATAGGGGTGCAGTGTCTCATAGGGTGACCCCGACACAGGGCATATGTTGAGGAGCTGGGAGGGTCAGATGCTGGCTTGTCACGTCAGCACTTACCATGCTCCCTCCTGGAGGGACACACATAGCCACAGTCAGGACAGCGCTGGACCTCTTCCGGACACCCCTAGGAGAAGGATGCTCAATAAACGGTAGAACAGGGATAGTAGTTGTCACGGGTGAAGCCACCATTCCGATACACACCGGAATGACCTTCGGCGGAGAATAAATGAGCCTTGGACAGATATAATGTAACTCAGGTCCCTGGGAATGGTCAGGGCCTGGAACAACTTTACTTAAACAAACTCCAGCAGTACAAGGTAAAATAGACAATCTTCTAAGTGCAGGCATTTAGACAGACTTGATTAGGAGTAAATCCACCCAGCGGTCCCAGACTTCAGGACGCTCGAGTGTGAAAAATTTATAAGAGTACCTCTGCACTGGGCCTTGGGGAAAACTCCACTTACTTCTCTCTCACACTCTTTCCCCATTTGGGGCTGACTCCTTTCTCATTCTAGATCAGGCAGTCCAGGGAACCTCTCCTTCTCTTCCATTCCTTACTACAAGAGGGTTAAAGGTACCCTCATGTAGCTGGTACTCTTTATCAGGCACCCAGAAGACATGGACCTCTTCCCGCTCTCAAACACTCCTATTTATATTCTCACTCATACCACATGATGGGAAATAAGTTGATACATTCATAGGCAATCTGCAGGCTTTGCAAACACTTAACCCATCACACGCTGCAGCTGTGAAATACACATAACAGAATGAATAATAATAATCTATTTGTATAGCGCCAACTTATTCCGCAGCGCTTTCATGTCTAGACTGATTTGCACAGCACACCAACATAAGACATGACATGTATGACATTATGGAGGGGTCCAGGAAAGCATGTACTGGACCACTACAGAGGCCTAAGATAGAACGGGAAAGAAAAGCTCCAGCCATGAAGCCAGAAGTAATTATGGAATGTGGCCTCCAGGCTTCGGCTGAATTGTACTGGAACAGACAACTAGAAATAAAAAGTGCCAATATGGATGAGGAAATAGTAGTTTTTTTTAGAGGGAATGAAACTGAATTGAAACCGAAAACTATTTAGTTTTTTCAAGGACCCAGTAAAACAAAATGCAGGGGAAAAACCAAAGGCGTATATCTAAGTGTAATAAATTAAACTGGTGAATCACAATAGAAATGGTGATGCATGTGGCCGTTCGATGTTGGGCACAGCTCCAACGAGTCAACTACATCAATACTACCCAAAGGTTAACTGCTGCATACCATGATGAAAGCAATGAGGTTCAGATCCAAAGAACCTCAACCCACTTGTATTATTCAGACCTGAACTCCAGAACACATCACACGAGGATGCTGCTTGTTGACCCTAATGAAGACCCCCCGTGGGTAGAACCGCATTGTACTATCTTTATGGCACAATAAAATTGCTTACATACAGTTAGCCTCATTGTAATCGTGCCATTTTTAGAATCTTTATTGCTTATCCAGGGAAGGTTCAACAAGCACTGCCCTCAAGTGATATGTTCTGGAGTTCAAGTCTGTATTTAGTCTTTTGTTCTTTTTTTGTGTATTGGCCATTTTTTTTTTGCCAATTTTTTTTTCTTTTGCACATTTCGTTTGCTCTATTTATCATTATGAAGCATTAAGCATCGAAAGGCATTCTAAGACATGAATTGATAATTAACTCTCTCATGTAAAATATTCATTTCCCCTCCAAATGGGCAGCTAGAAGTGTTTTGTGCCCAGGGATAAACTTTACTATTGTATGGAAAAGTAAAAAGCCTGTCAGTAAATAATAGGCATATTGTGTTGCAATCTAATTTTGAAGAAAAGTTCTGTAAATGTGTATATTTCAGTGAAAGCAATCACTGCATTGCGGTTTTCTCATTATTTTTGTTTCAGTGGGTGATCACAGCATGCTGAATTGTTTCTTCTCAAATGTTAAGAAGAAGAAAAAAAAAAGAAATGAAAGAAAGGAAGTCTGTGGCAAGATCTCAGTCAAAGGATGTAGCCGTTCGGGTCTGGCTCTACTACAGTGAGCGGCTACAAAATGACACAGTGTACACAGTGTGTGTGAAGAATTGATGTACTGTGCGTTAAAAAAGTTTCAGTAGCATTTAGAGCCCTGGAATAAAAAAGCGGGGGTCTGCTCCGACATCCTGCTGTGATATTAAACTCTTATGGCCTAACAGCCAGGGATAAAGTTTGGGAAATGAAATAGCTGGAGGACGGCCTGTGAAATGTTTCTCAGATCCGAAGCAAAACATTCCATGCGGTCAGAATGAGCGACCTGCTGCGATAACAAAGGTGATCAGTTTTGTCTCATACTGCACTTTGTTGGCAGAAATGTAATATTTGCAGGCTCTATGCTGATAAAAACCACAAAGAACGCAGAAGGGAAGATTTATTCAACCAAATGTTATGCTTAGAAGAAAAATATTATTTATTTGTTTCCTTCCACATAGGAGGCCCATGACTAAAAATAAATACACATTTATGAGCGACAGGAGAACAATCACAATGATAACATACAGCTGCGATAAATTTAAAAGTCTTGTCGCCTTCTGATAACTTTTCTATTGTCTATTGAACTTTTGCTATGACGATGGGCATATCTATAAGGTGGGCAATGGTAAGGGACTTGGGGGGAAAGGGACTTGTTATTTGTATAGCGCCAACTTATTCTGCAGCGCTTTCAGGTAATTTTAAAAAAATATTAATTGACCCCCAGCAAGCTAAGTTCTCATTTTACTGACCTCGGAAGGCTGAGTCAACCTTGAGCCGGCTACCTGAGCCATGCGGGGACTGGACTCGCAACCTTAAGGTCATGAGCGAGAGCCTAGGACTGCATTCTGCTGCCTTAACACTCTGCGCCATACAAGGTCTACTGAACTTTTTCTATCACGATGGGCATATCTGTAAGGTGGGCAATGGTAGCAGTTGCCTCCAAGTCATTGTGCCTGATGAGGTCAGAAGGCACTTAAAAGGGTAACTCCAAGATATGAATTGCAGAAGACAGTATAGCCCTCGATAAAGATGAACGGAGCGGCACTGTATATGTTCAATGTATTTATTTTTGTTATTTATGTAGCCCAGACATAGTGTATTCTGCAGCACTACATATCACTTGATATTAGATTCTGTAGAGGAAACCCATACAAACTGCATGCAGATGTTGCTCTTGGTCAGATTTGAACCCGGGACTCCATTGCTGTAAGGCAAAAGTGCTAACCACTAAGCCACCCTGCTGCCCATTGTCATTCTATTCATGCAACAGGATATAGGACCCCTATTCTCTCGATCAGTAGGGTCGCAGCCGTGAGATTCCCACTGATTAGACACTTATTCCAATACTAAGGGGCATACATATAACTCCTAAGTTCCCACAGCAAAACTCCGACAGCATACCTAGAAGAACACTGCAGGATTAGATACAGCAGCTTAGCTCTACTGTACTACTAAAAAATGCAGTAACCAAATAAGTAGTCAGATACCAACTCTACACAGTGATAATGATTACAGTGCAGTTACCTCCAGTGATCACATGTGATGTCTTCTCTGATTGGTGAAGTCTTCTCTTATTGGAGTCATTCACTTTGCATTTTCTTCTTTAGCAGGACCCAGACCATCATTAAGCTTTCTTCTAGCCAAAACTTGTCTCTGCACACTCTCCCTATCCTGTCACTACCTCCAGTGCCCCTCTCAGTAACCTCAGCCACAATAATAGTGCCCCCAATAAGTAACAATGCCCAATCTCAGGCACCACATAATAACAATGCCTACTCTGTGGCCCCATAAAGTGAAAGCTCCCCCTCTCTGGTGTCAGTGATAGTGATAGTGCCCTGCTAGTAGCCCCACAAGCAAAAATGCTGCTTTGTGGCCCTACAAAATTATAGAACCCCCTCTGTGACCTACATACTCATAGGACCTGCTCTGCGGCTCCACAAAATTATAATGCTTCCTCTGTGCTCCTATTAGCCTTTAGAGCCCCTGAAAGTCTGGCCACCAGTCACTGGGAAATCTTGATAGCTCATACTACTGCCAGTCCTGATGCTGCATTTTGTACAGTGCAGAACCTAACTCCTACCCATCTTCTGTTCTCAATATAGTAAGCGCCAGAGACAGGTGAGGAGTCGGGCTCTGCACTGCACAGAGTGTGGGTCCAGACCAGTACCATTGCTTATACTATGGATAAGTTCATATCTTGGGATAACCCCTTTAAAGCCTCTGCCCATCACAAATAAAACTGTGGTTATTATGTAGTAAAGTAAGCAAGTTATCAAAATCTAAGTGTGCGTCTGCATGGTGCCTCCATAAGGCACAGCAATACTTCAAGGAAACAATAACTCCATATTGCATCCAAAGAAGTAAGCCACAGTATTTTGATTGGATTCTGAATAAATTCAACATAAGCTATCTTGATATGCTTCCATAGTCCTTCATTGAAGCGGTAATACAGCTCCTTCAGAATCTACTATACTGAACAGACTAAATACCATCACAAAGTTAGCACCCTTCTACATGGGATGGTCTGTAGGGTACAAATACTCAATCGGTCATCCCAGCAATATAATTGTTCCTGTGCTTGTACACAGAAATGATCATCACTAGTGAATGGAGTCGGAGCGAGTTGGGGATCGTTCCGGCCTGCAGGCTCCATTCCCAATAAACAGGCAGTAGTTCATAAGTGAATGACTGCCTGTTTACATGGGTTGATCGCTCGTTCAGTTTTTTGCATGTAGAAACTGAACGACGAACGAGAAGCGAGCAAATTCTAATTCGTCCTTCAGTCGGGGCGTGCCTTTACACTAAACAATAATCACAATACTCAACATACAAATGTAATATTACAGCTACTGGTTCCTGTCCTAATACAGGAAGTGTTCAGGATAAATCTTCTGTGACTCAACTAACATCTGTGTCTTACTTAAAATTAACTTTATGATAAAATTAGTATAAGGCTCCATACACCAATATGAAACAAAAAGCAGTTGTGTTGTGTGGAGGGTATCTTTTACCTAGAACAGATAATTGCCATTCTAATCCATTTCTAGAAGAAGAAGGTAAGCAATAGTGCTGCTGGTAACAATATAAAATGAAGCCCAGTGATTGCTAATTTTGTAAATTATTATCTGCGAAGTAAAGAAACTGTAACACAAGTTACATTTATATTGTATAATATTCACTTACTCATGGGTGAAAATCATGAAGTGGGAGTATACTGATACTCTGACCTTAGGAGAAACATATGTGCAAAAAAACCCCTATAGAATCACACATTTTTCGGTGGTCAAATGTGATCGGGACACTTCCACAATTTATTGAGCAGGTGGAGGAAGATGTTTACCTAATTTACTCCTTCAAATGTTAGAATGGGGAGTATGTGGCTGCACTGTGAGCTATCATGACAAAGGTCTTCTTGCTTCTTCTAGTTCAAGTGCTTACTCATTTTAAAGCACACATTTATTTTGCCATGACTACTGCTTGGCCAACTCTGAAGTTAAGGGACTAGCAAGACAATGCGTGAACAGAAAAACACAGCATGCAACATTCTGTCTTTTGGATTCCATATGACATTATGGCATGCTCTATTGGACACCACATTTTAGAGGTTTTCTGAAACATATGCATGGCAATGAAGGAAGAAAGCACAGCCGCTGTTACACTTCCGGCATTTACGCGTCCGACGTTGGGAACAGATTAAAAAGTGTAATAGCCGCTTTAGCTCTCATTGATTTCAATGGGTGTGAAGCCAGCTAGGCCACTTCCACTTCAGTCTCTTATATCGCATTTTCATCCCCCTGCAATGACAGTGGGCAAGGTGATCAAATGATCACTGGGGATCACAAGCGATTAACTATTGATGACCTATGCCGAGGGTAGGTCATCAATAGTTTTGGTCCAGAAAACCCCTATGAACCCCATTCACTAACAATGTACTGTACTTCGCAACCAAAATTCTGCTACAAGTACACAATATATGAAGCTTGCCTCAAAGTTGGATAGCGATTGCTCATTTTGGCACCTTTCACAAGTATCCAGACATATATCATGATGTACTCTTAGGTTTCTATGGACCAAACACATGCCAAAGCAGTGTCCTTTTTGGCATAATGGGTAAACATCTGGATAGAGAATAACATAGGCTGCTTCGCGTCTCAACAAAAAAACTTTGAAGAGAAATTTTAACAATAAGAATGAAGGTCAAGGTCAAGCGTGTGCCATACAGTTACATATGTTCTTGCATACTATGGCCATAAATGTGATGGAAAAGGGGCTCTGGTGCCATCTCAACAATTTGATTGCTAAATCTACTACAGTACTAAGTGTTGAACACTGCAACTACCCACAAGAAAGAGGTACGGGGCCTCAGATTAGTTCCAGAAAGTAGTGCGTGAGTGTAGGCTGATGCCGAGGAGCTGAACCCTGCAGACAGCTCACACATGGAGGCTTTTGGTTTTAAAATACTTGCTGTGAAGCATTCCTCCTAGCATCGGCCACACACCTCACAGTTGATTGCAAAGCATAATGCCTTGCAGGCTTTGACACTCCATACCTCAGCCCTGCGTAGGATTGGTTGACATTTCAGCTCCACCACCTGGATTTGCTGGTGCCTCTAAGTTGCTGCTGGGAATGTGCCCCAGCCAGACCCAACTGCTCTCCTCTATCACCTTTCTGACAGATTAAAACACAACAGAGTCTGTTGGATGACTGACACATTCCTCCCTTGTTTGAGTCTGAAAGGACTTCATTTAGCAGTCTTGGGTTGGAGCTTTTGACTGACAGACAGAGGAGGCGAAAAAGTCATTGCGTTCCATTAAACTCAGTGACTGCCGAGGAACAAAACACCTTTACAAAAAGAGGAATGTGAAAAAGACCGTGGATAGAAAAGGGGACCGGGCTTTTGGGGGAAAAGGAGCATTCTTTTCAGGTTCAAAGACACTTTTTTCTTTGCCTTCTGTCAATCAATTAGGGCAGCATTCCCGGAGGGAGCAATGGTCAGCTCTCATTGGTGTCATTCATCTGCCAATCTCCATGACATGAACACCAAAGGGCCTCATGTAGCTCTGCGGAAACTGTCTGTCAGGCAATCAGCAGCTGCTATGACATCACTTTCTCTGTTTTTCCAAGATGTTCATAAGAAAGAAAAACTTGCAGAACAGTCCCAGAACTTTACATCTTATATTTACTCTTCACTCGTCGCTACTTTTGCTGACTGGGTGCTGAAAAAATGAAAATGTATAGGTGAAATCCAAAATAAACAGGTCGGTTTTAGCCAACCAAAGCAAGCAATCCACTTAGGATGGCTTTACGGCACAGATTAACCCTTCCACAGCTAAGTAGAACTGATAAAGTAAGACAATTGTTGGTTCTTCATACACAGCTTATTCACTAAAAGCAAATGCTAAAATACGAACATTCTGCCCAGCAAACTATCATATTTCTGTGATACAAATAAGAGAATAAAACACTTAAAATAAAAGCTTACAATACAAGCTGTAAAAATATTTCCATCACAGATGAAAATATTGGAAGATGTATCAAGGGACCAAAATTTGGTTTCCACGCTGTTCACAATGTTGTAAAAAACAAGCAAACACTGACCTCATCTATTACCCATCGCTTTCATTCCACTGCTGGTCTTTACTTGCAGTTGTAGCAGCAGTAACATAGTAACATAGTATGTTAGGCTGAATGAAGAAAATGTCCATCTAGTACAGCCTGTTTCAACCCCCTTGTTGATCCAGAGGAAGGCAAAAAAAAACCAAGAGGCAGAAGCCAATTAGCTCATAATGGCAGTCAAAATAATCCCTGGATCAACCTTTGATAGGTCCTACCTGAATGTAAGACCCGGATCAACAACTGGTGCTCACCTAATGTCTATATCCTGTCATATCATAGCACACTAGAAAGACATCTAGTCCCCTCTTAAACTCCTCTATCGATTTAGCCTGAGGGGCAACAACCAACATTGGCCCATAAGTAGCAACCCACCTTAACTGTAAACATGGTGAGCCTGGCCACAAACAGCAAACCATGGCTACAAAAAATTATTGGAAAAATTGTGCAGCCAGTCGTTACAGGTCAACATTCGTTCAATAGGGCTATAGTAAAATAACAAACTGAGTTGTATTTATCCCTCCTCTACTGCTGGGATCCACTGTTGCTGTCCTGCTGTGGTCCCGGTGTTTGTTGTGACAGTTGAAAGTCAGGTGACTGTTCCAGCCAATTAAAAGTTGCAGTATCACCGCTTGTTCTCCTCATATCCTGAGCGCTATGATGCAAGGAGGAATTGAATTCTAGGTTATAATGATACAATGACTAAGGACCCGTATATGGTATTATTGGAGTAATCTCTTAATTTAGGTGATACTCAAGGGGTATCGTAGCCAACACTATTGCAAGATCGCATGTTCTTATCACGCAGCTCTTGGCTGGGCCGTTCCAGCAGAGGAGGAGAGCAATTCTCTTTCTCCTCTACACCACCGCTCGTATTTAACACTGATTGCTGGTGAGCACTGACGGGAATCGCTGCTGCTCCCCCCCTTTACTAATCAGCTTCATCTATTTACCTCCTCTAAAACCTAGGTGCGTCTTATAGAGCAAAAAATATGATAATAGTTGAAAATTCTTACATCGTGTTCTACTGCAGGGAAAATAATCTTTGAAAAAGACATTCAGTACATAAGCAAAAAATCTTGTCAAACTATCTGGAAGATCATTATAAATACCGGTTTCCCGCAAAAATAAGCCCTACCTCGATAATATGCCCTACCCCTTGTTTTCAGGGGGTGTGGGGAGGCTTGAAATGTAAGCCCTCCCCCGAAAATAAGTCCTAGCTATATTAAAAAAAAGCAATACTCACCTAGCCATCAACATCTGTGTCCCTCGCGCTGGTCTCTGGTGCTGTGGCAGGCTGCAGTCCTCAGTGTTGATAGGATTCTCTTCTGGTGACAGGGCTTTCAATACCCCACCTCCGGTAAGAGAGCGCTGGGATTGGATCAATCACCAACTAATCAAAGCCGGCGCTTGATTATTCATAGCCAATCAGTGAATGACATTACTAAATGGCTGTGATTGGTTCATCGAGCGCCGGTTCTGATTGGCTGGCGCTCGATCTAATTACAGACTTACCGGAGGTGGGGTATTTAAAGCACGTCACCAGAAGATAATTCTGTCAGTGCTGAGAACTGCAGCAGCGTGGGGACACAGACATTGGTGGCTAGGTGATTCTTGCTTTTTTTACCTTATCGCTTATTCTCACCTAGCCACCGGCGTCTGGTCCTCATGCTGCTGCAGGTTGCAGTTCTCAGTGCTGACAGGATTCTCTTCTCCTGGTAACTGGGCTTTGAATACCCCACCTCCGGTAATCGCTGTGATTGGATCAAGCGCCAGCCAATCAGAGCCGGCGCTCAATGAACCAATCACAGTGCTTACGAGAGGGCAGGGTATTCAAAGCCTTATTACCAGAGAATCCTGTCAGTGCTTCAGTGCTGAGGACCGCAGCAGCACAGGGACCAGCGTGAGCAACACAGACACCGGTGGCTGGGTAAGTATAAGACACCCCCAAAAAATAAGACACTGTGCCTCTTTTGAGGCAAAATTTATATAAGACAGTGCCTTATTTTTGGCAAAACGTGGTACTAGAACATTTATAAAACAATTCATTATTAAAAATTGTATTTTTCTGTCAATTTGTGAGCGTATAAACTGGCTTTTAGACCATTATTCTTAGCTACTTTCAAAGCAACTAGACTGAGTATTGCCAAATACTCTACTTTTCATGCAGTTCATATTTATACAGTATATAAATGTCATGGGATCTTAGAACTGGCTTATTGTATGCACGCCCCAGGCCTTCCAATGACCCAAGACACCACTAATCTTCCGTATAACCACATAACAACACATGTTTATACATAACTGTATCACATGCCATTCCTAATCTGAACATGTATGGATTCTAAATCCTTATAGGCAGAAGTAATCCTGAATGGTGGCAATTTGCTAAATACTTAATAATGAATTTGTGTTTTTTTTATCAACCTGCCAGATTCTTATTAGAACACTAAACTCGGGATCGTTTTACATCCAGAAGAGTTTTTTTAATTACCATAGTGATATTTACTGAACAAAAAACCTGGAGTTTCTGTAAGTATGATACAGGTCAAATATCAACAATACTTTTTACGGAGATTCTACAGCTCGAAAATCTTCCCCAGTCAAGTGAGGGTTGAACTAATGGAATATATTACTGTATGTCCAGCATGGAATATATTACTGCATGTAGAATTAGAGCATACACTATACTTACTCATATTCTCTGTAGTTTTCGTTTTTCCAGAATTTCAGGCTCGCCATCCTTCAGGAAATTACTAAGTCAATAAACAAGGAGTAAATTTTGCCAATAAATAAGACCATTAATTACTTTTGGTATACACCAAAGACATAGCGGTGATTCATAGAGTTTTAACCCCTTTTCACTTTTTGTTGTTTTCATATTTTTTTGCATTCATTTATTTCATAAATGATTCATATTTGTAGTCAGAAACACTATTAACACCACTTTAATAACTTATGATAAACACTGTGATTGGGGTGCATAGAGAACAAGGGAGCCATTTAGTTAAGATTAATGTTATAGAGATTATCCAGCCAATTAATTTTTTTTTAAGCTGATAATGGGTCACCACTGTAGCAAGTGATTGGATGCAGAAGTCACATGTTAATATCAAGAGGGACGAGAAAGTAGAGACCAGCCGAAGATCTGGGAAGCATCAAAATGGGAGCAGTGGGGAATTGGTAAGGCAACTAGGACTTATTTTATTACAATTCAATATTACGAGTTTTGATTTTTTAGTTTAATCAACCGGACAACCTAATAAAAGCTTATTACTGGTGCTACTTGATACCACCAGTCATCCCATTATTAATACTCAAGTACATCTTCAACTTTTTGAAATGAGGATGAAATCCACCTACAATGGGCTCCTTCTTTTAAGGGGCCCAGTAGCAGCCATGGGGACTTACTCTATAAGCAGAGAGATGGCGAGGGAACACTTAGCTAACTTAAATGAATTCAAGTCTCAAGGTGAATTCAAGTCTCTGAATTATATCCTGGGATACTAAAGGAAGCAGCGGAGGTAATTGCTGAACCATTTGCCATAATCTTTGAACATTTCTGGAGAACAGGAGAAGTCCCAGAAGATTGGAAAAGGGCAATTGTTGTCCCTATCTTCAAAAAAGGGAAGAATGTGGATTCAGGAAACTACAGGCCTGTGAGTCTGACTTCTATACTGGGAAAGATTTTTAAACAAATTATTAAACAGCATGTATGCAAGTACTTGGATAAAAATGGAGTAATTACCAGAGCCAGCATGGGTTTGTAACAAACAAGTCATGCCAGACTAATCTAATTTCCTTCTATGACAGAATCACCGACTGGGTTAATCAGGGAAATGCAGTGGATATAGTACATCTTGACTTTAATAACGCATTTGACAATGTATCTTATACCATACTTATTGAAAAAATGACCAAATATGGGATTAACAAGGCAACTGTTAGGTGGATTCACAACTGGTTGAGTGATTGTACTCAAAAGTGGTCATAAATGGCTTTACATCCAGGTGGAAGAATGTATCAAGTGGGGTACCACAAGGCTCTGTCCTAGGCCCAGTGCTGTTCAACATTTATAATGATCTGGAGGAGGGAATGATGGGAAACTGATCAAATTTGCTGATGACACAAAGCTAGGAGGGATAGCTAACACTAGAGAAGGGAGAAAGAGTATTCAAAAAGATCTAGAGAAGTTTGAACAGTAGGCGGCGACTAACAGAATGGTATTTAACAAGGAGAAATGCAAAGTCCTACATCTGGGCAAGAAAAATGAAAAAAGCACTTACAGAATGGGAGGAATTTGGCTAAGCAGCAGCACATGTGAAAAAGACTTGGGTATACTAAAGGATCATATACTGAACATGAGTCAACAATGTGATACAGCAGCCAAAAAGACAAACACAATTCTGGGATGTATTAGAAGAAGCATAGAGTCTAGATCACGTGAGGTCATTATCCTCCTCTACTCTTCCTTAGTCAGACCTCATCTGGAATACTGTGTCCAGTTCTGGGCACCCAGCTTTAAAAAAGACATAGACAAACTGGAGCAAGTTCAGAGAAGAGTTACCAAGATGGTGAGCGGTCTGCAAATCATGTTCTATGAGGAATGGTTAAAGGATCTGGGAATGTTTAGCTTGCAAAAAGGAAGCCTGAGAGGAGACTTAATAGCTGTCTACAAATATCTGAAGGGCTGTCACAGTGCAGAGGGATCAGCCCTATTCTCATTTGCACAAGGAATGACTAGAAGGAATGAGATGAAACTGAAAGGGAGGAGACACAGATTAGATATTAGAAAAAACTTTCTGACAGTGAGGGGGATCAATGAGTGGAACAGGTTACCACAGGAGGTGGTTAGTTCTCCTTCAATGTAAGTGTTCAAAATAGGCTGGACAAATATCTGTCTGGGATGATTTAGTAAATCCTGTACTGAGCAGGAAGTTGGACCCGATGACCCTGAAGGTCCCGTCCAACTCTACCACTCTATGATTCTGTAATGTGTACATCTTTGAAAAGTGTTACAGCAGTTAACCATGAGCAAATTCATTTGATGGCTCTCACACCCAAATCCAATATAAACGTGAACATTCAGCTCAACCAAGTGTGGCTATTTATTCTGATGGACTGAAAGGAGCAAGCCATGTGCAGATTCGTCTGTACGTTCAATATGGCCAATCCTTTTTTTTCCATGTCATTCATCATTCAGAATAGATGTAGAGCCAGAAAAACAGGTCGAACCCCCAACCCCGAAAAATAAGTAGGACTTTGCAGCTTTTTCTGTGGTACACCCCATGCTGACCTGTCACTCGTACAGCCATACCTTAGAAACGGTTAGAGTCTATTCCTTTTGACTTGAGAGTGCTGCGTCATCTTACTAGCATTTTGTCTTCCTTATACATCCATCCTTCAGGACAGTCATCAGGCACCAATGTACATTAGATTGCTGGTCAACCTCCGAAAATTGTCGGTTCAGATGATGTTTAACTGATGCGTATGATCAGTTTGGAGGCGGTTAAGTAGTAGAATATCTTACACCAGGTAACAACCCTAACAATAACAACAGAATTAATGTGAAGAACATACTTAACTTGGGGTGTTACAAGGTTCCAATTGCCAATCTTCTGTCCAGGCTAATTGCCATGCAGTGACTATTCACACAGTAGTAAATCTCACCCTTTAACAGAATTTTGTGGTTATGAACATACCTCAAAGTACAAGAAATATGTTCAAATATATCAACAAACTGTAAATCTCATCTTAAATTTATACAAAACTGACAAGAAACAAAGTTGATGACAAGCCCTCCAGCAATTGGTTTTCTATATGGTTGTTTATCATCACCATTGCTGCAATAACTTACTTTTCAAAATCGTAAATTTACTAAGGATACGTGTGAAGTGTGTGATTCTTATCCATGGAGTGTAGTGAATAGAGGGTACAGTTTGGCACAAATTCCGGGCTGAATGAGTGCCAGCTTTAATGTATTTTTTCTCTGTTAATCCTGCCAGTTTTTCTGCATTCTAAAGAGCTCAATGTTTAACAGCCAAGCAGACCTTAGATACAGTAACGGCGCTTGTTGTCTGAATTAGAGCATTATGTTCCAAGCTGGAAGAGTATCCGATAAATGAAAACATTCTCCGAGCAGGAAACAGACTACTTACATTGTTGGTTTGGCGAGGGGGACGAAGGGGAAAGGGGTGCTTGGACTTTCCATCTGTATGCACCAGTGTATGCGGATCAGTCACCGGTAAACATGCAGCACAGAAAAGATTTGGCAACCTAAAGTCATTTTTTTTTTAGAAAATATTGTTCATAATGATCCATAACCAAATATATAAGTGCACTATGAGCTGCAGAAACAAAGGAGAGGAACAAAAGTGACAACTACTAGGTCTTCAAACAGTCTGGAAAGAATGACTTATTTACTTATTTAAGGGGGTTTTCTGGGCATTTGCTAATGATTGGCGGGGGGTCCACCGCTTGGTATCCTTGCTGATCAGCTGATCCTCCAGCCCGCTGTCAGTGCAGCCGAGGCAGACATCTACATCAGTGGTCAGAGCTGGAAGTGCAATAGAGGGCTTCGCTCCCATTGCAATTAATAGGAGAAATGCCTTCTTATACACTTCAGGCTTCTCATGGCGGACAGAGCCAGAAGTATAACAGAAGGCATACCTCCCATTCATTTATTTCTGGTACTGACCACCAATGCACACCTACAGTCCCGCTTGACTGCCAAAGGATTAGCTGGGTGACAGGGATCACCAGCAATGACCTATCAAAAGATATTGTGTCTCCCCTTGGAAAACAGTGTAGAGGCACCAATGATTATCCTGTTCTATGTTGACAGAGGCTGCAGTGTCACCACCCTTTTTTCTGGCATGAGCGCTCACATCCTGGGCGCCATGATACCTGGATTTCGGAACTGTGACACTACGGCCTCTGATTGGCTGTAGCAGACAGGTAAGTACCTTTTTTTAATTGTTTTAACTCATTTTGATAAAATAAAATAAAATATTTTGTAATCATACAACCCCTTTAAGGCGCCATACTCTTCTATGGCACTGCATTACAGATCTGTACAACTTCAGGGTTACAATACGGCTATCTGTATGAAGGGTCGCTCTAAGTTTCAAAAAGACCTAGAGTACATAAATAAGTGTTGATAGGAGTATTTATAATGGGATTTTTTTTCATTCTGAAGTCATCCATTGTGTTACAGATAATAGACATTAGTAGCTGAAATCCTCTTTGTTACATTTTTTTTCCCTTGCCGTTCCATATCTGCATATGTTGTGGTGTCATTTTCACTTGTAGTTCAGCATGTTAATATCCTGAGTGATCACTGTTGTTTCTTCCAACGCAACCCACTCATTTGAATTGCTGAAAAAAGTATGTGGGTGTACCGGACAGATGGCTTCTGGGTATAGTCAGAGGTCACATCAATCAGGTTCTATTCTAACTTTGCACACGGGATGTGTAATTAAGGATAATCCATGTTCTCCTCTGTTGTAATAGCCCTGGGAAGAAGGATCTGCAGTCTCAGTATTGATTATGCCTTTAACACATGTGCGTCTGTAAACTAATGAAAATATACTGAATATTAGTATAGGACCTTATATAGCAACGTGAATACAATAAACTGTGGACAATGAACAACCAAATCTAATGATCTGCCCATCTGCGTGTCCAATAATTCAAAAACCAAACAAGTAGAAACATGAGATGATATCAAAATGTAAAATTGGTTAATTAGGTGCATATCTGTCAGCATGGCCATACACCTACCTATGGTAGGGTGCGCAAATTGCCTTGTTTATTTATGGGTTAATTTTAATTTTTGAATTGGTGTGACACCTATAAGAACAGAATAGTCAAAAAACACACCGAAGGTGTAAGCCACGTTTCAGGAACTCAAACAAATGCATATCTAGAAAGGTCCGGTCTAGATAAAGACTCGGGTTGTAAGGCATCCACAGGCGCAAACATTTAGAAGTATCCTTGGCATTCATGTAAGGAGGAGTACAGTTTGTTCAATGTTTATGTGATGTTGTTTATACAGCAATGACATCTCCAGCGGGCTATGTTAGTTATCCACAAACTCTCCAGGCCATGACAGCTAGTTGGGTCTACTTGAAGACTTGGCCTTCCTCCTGAATCAATGTGGCCAGAACCGGGTCATAAGTCTCTGGTGTCCCATCTGCCTACTCAAAAGTAAAAAGGGACCGCGACCTTGCTAATGGAGCTCAGCCTGGCACTCCCAGCTCTGGAGATAGGTCAGCTCTTTTCTCATTGGGCAGGCTTCGACTCAGAGAACCAGGAAAGCCCCAAACCCACTACCTGTATCCCCTTATGTTCACAACATGTGATTAATATAAAGCTATGGGTGCACCTCACTTTATTTTAGCCCGTATTTTCAATAGCCATATTAATGTCAAAGTATATGTGCACAATAGCACTCAAAGTGTCCATGGAATTAAAGAAAACACCCAGAAGTTCTTTTCATGGGACGCTGAGAAACCCAATGACAGTTAGAATGAAGGGGTTGTTGAGTTCTGTGGAATGTTGTGCTCCTTCAGCTCCCATTAGCTTTTCAAAAAGTTTCTAGAGTAAAACCAAGAGAAATCAATAAGAACTACGAGAAGACTTAGAGATCTGTACAGCTTCACAGCCCCTATATTTTACCTTTATTGTACCATTACCGATGGCAATGTCTAATTGCCTGTGCTCTATATCCAACCGTGAATAATACTGAACAACCAGAATATAAGAGAGCAAGTGATGTCATGGGGACACTAGGCCTGTAACTTTGAATTAACCCTTTCCAATCCACTGTCTGACCTCTGAAGACATTATGATTTAATGCTGTACAGCTCCGATGTTGGAAGACGTCCGTCGGGGTTCTCTTACTGTATATTGTCAGCCTCTCTGCTGTCGGAGCCTATCCAACGTGTTACCTCGTGCAGTACTGGCTTTAGCCAGCATATAGAGCTGTTGTATAACGGCAGAAAAAAAGTAAGCCCCCTAGGAAAACCAGGACACAAATTGGATTGGAAAGGGTTAAAGGCTCTTTTACACAATCTAAATGGGCAAAACATTTATGTGAATGCTCTTTTGCCTGAAGATCGAGTGGGCCATGTAAAAGTAAACTAATCGTCCAACAAACTGATTCATAAAAATGTTCGCTAGTTGGCTGTATGTCTCCACATGTAAACAAGGAGATATACAGCCAACCAATGACAACTCTATGAGGACGAAAAAGTAGGGTAATTATCTGTCGGTCAGTACTCATTGCATAGGCATATTATTAAAGGACCATTAGACGCTAAATTCTAAAGGCTTTGGTCGAAAACTAAAAAAAAATTACAGTCTTTTTCACCAAGATGAACATAATCTCAGAGATCTTCTACTCAACTCCATTTCCCCGAAGAAATTAAATGCATTTTTCTAAATCTCCATGGCATTCTATCCCAGAGCTACCCTACCACTGTTCAACCACCACATGCTGCTCTTTGGCCACGGTGGAAAGTACCCCTTCTCTGCCGTCTAGCTTCTTCACATGTAAGAAAACACAAGACTATTATTAAGAATATGCAGAAAATTACATATGGTCGGCTTATTATGCAGAAATAAATCACTGCTGATTTCTTATATCCCAGCCATTAGTTTTAAAATAGTTTAGTCAATATGGATTTGAAAGGTTGGGAGGACAGATGTGACCTGATGCAATACTTTACCTAAAAGAGCATATTAAGTTAAGGTTAAAGCCTAGAATCCATGTCTGAGTGAAAATGATCTCCCATCCGTTACTGTCCAGATGTGAGGTGATCTCATGAACTAGTATTATTTTCAGGTGTCCGTGGCGTTGGTGCAGTTCAGAGCATGTCAGGGAGATGCAGGCTTCCAGATCTTGTCATGCTAAGAAACCTAATCACATACAGAGATTGTATTATTCACTTACCTTGTAATGGAACCAGTGATGTAGTAATAAGTGGTGCAGCCGCAGGACTTGGGACTAGATGAGGCTCATATATCCCTCTGCTATATAAAAGACAACAGTGCTATGAATGGTGCACGATGGTTCACTCGGATTTTTCTATCAGAACCCGAAAGCTTCAAACCAAACATTTCTGGTGTGTTTTTTTTTTTTTTTTTTTAATTACAGCAAAAAATACATCCACAGCCAAATATTACATCATTGAATAACATATGTAAAAATTGGATGAACTAATGGATTAGAATGGTCATTTCTAGTAAAACCTAAATTCGGGTCGAACTTTGCTAAAAATTTGGTTCGAGAAAAACCTGAATCTCAGGAAGTTTTCTTCTGCTGAACAAAAGCTTCACAAAAATAGGTGAAGATGGTTCACCAACGGATGTAGCTCAGTGGTTGGCACTGTTCCCTTGCAGAGTAGGAGTTCTAGGTTCAAATCTGACCAAGGACAAAATCTACATGGAGTTTGTATATATTCTTCTTGTTCTTCTCCTCCTCCAGAGAAGGAAGATGCATGGTGGCTCAATGGTTAGCACTATTGCCTTGCAATGCTAGAGTCCTAGGTGAAAATCTGACCAAAGACAACATCTTCATGGAGATTTCCAATTCCATGCAGTTGTTGTCCTTAGTCAAATTTGAACCTTGGGCCCCGACACTACAAGACAACAGTGCTAACAACCTTGCTACATCCATTGAAGAAGGGGCACCAAGGCTCTTAGGCAGTATTCAATACTAGTTTTAGTAGGTTTCAAGAACTTCCGGTTTGGTTTGAAATAATTTGGGCCTAACTTTTGAAAAGTTTGCTAATCTCTAGTAATTTATATAGACCAGTGCTTCCCAAACTCCAGTCCTCATGGATCCCCACAGGACATGTTTTCTGGATTTTCTCAGTATTGCACAGGTGATGTAATTATTGTCCATGCCTCATATTCTACAATACTGTTCAAAGAATGTTACCATGAGGTGCCAACATGCCCACTGATGCAACAAGACATGACCGGATGCCTCTATTAAATAACACTGTGCATGGCACTGCATGCACTAGACTTCAGTACTCTACAGAGTGTTATTCAATAGAGGTATGTGAAGATGAGGAAGTGGACTGTAAGAAACAAAAAGGTGGCATCAGTGCTGAAGCTGTAAAAAAAGATACCACTAAGTGGCATATTGTGCTGTTTACATCATGTTTGGGAAAAGTAAGTTAAAGTCACCGACCACTTTAAATTAAAAAGTAATATCCACCCAGGGACAGTGTCTTTTAAGACCCTAGCAATGCCCCTAATAAGTTACACACTATTACCTTCCATGGTCTTGTCATAATTCAGTAGATGAGCACAGAGTCATGACAAGACCATGGAAGGGAAGAGTCTGTACATTGAAACAGAGAGAGAGATCTCTCTCACTCTCCTCCCCGCTCCCCTCCGCCGCCCATCGCCCCCCTGAGCACACTCGGAGGAGAAGGCAGTTACTCGAGATGAGTGAGGCTCGCTCGAGTAACTCACCTTACCGAACGTGCTCGCTCATCTCTAGAAATCAGTCAACTTTTTCAAAGTTCTGAATAGCCTAGTTATGCAATGATATGTGAATGGCCATACTTTACCATATCACCTGGCAGACTTGACAATATTCTTATGGTTCTGTTATTGCCTTTGCTTTGAGGTTAGAAAGGCAGATATAGCTTTACGGTCTGGACCTAGTGGCACCCATGTCTCTGCTTTCTGCAAATATTAGCCTACTTACCTGGCTTATATACGGTAGGTTAGTATTACCTGATATTTTCCTATATATTCTAAAATTGTATGCTCCAAGAATTTATAGCTGTTTTTCGTATTACTCCAGAGAAATCTGCCTGTTTTTGCTCAACAGGCTTACAGCTATAACTTCTTAAGAGACAGTTCCAAATATACAATATGCTTTACATTTAGATGTGATTATAAAGTGAAAGCCTTTAGGCATGAGCCCAGATGTTTACCACAAAGCACAGGATGCTAGTGACATATGTAGAACACATGTATGTGATCTTCATTGTGCATGCGTTGAATACGACTTTAATTCAAGTATTACAAGAGGCTGCAGTAATAATAAATGATTCAATGTATAAAGTATCACAGGGCACAAGGAAAAGTGGAGAGCATCATTGGTATTGGTGCAAAGGAAAAGTCGTTCAGAATTTTAGAGAACAGCTTCCATTTATTTCCTGTTGTTTATATAGTTCTATATTCTATAGGACTCTACTAGGATTATCATCACTCATATCTATCCAAGGCTGATAACCTAAATTTTTCTTTTTTCTAGACGACATATCCAAAAATCACAAGAGTTAAGAGTTTTTACTAGAGATGATTCGGGTGCCTGCGGGGAAGAGCGGTGAGCAGCGGGTGTGAGCAGGGAGGAGCAGGGGGGAGAGAGTGAGAGAGAGAGATCTCCCCCCCCGTTCCTCGCCGCTCCCCCCCGCCGCTCCCCGCCCCCCGCCGACACCTGAATCTTTAGAGACGAGCGGACAGGTACTTGAATAAGGCACTACTCGCTCGAGTAGTTTGCCTTAGCGAGTATGCTCGCTCATCTCTAGTTTTTACGGACAAATTAGAAAACCATAATGAATGATAAAATTACAAGTTATACATGTCTATAAATAAGACACTGAGTTGACCTCATTAGCAGCATTCACTGTGAGCTGTGAAAGGATAATTACAGGTTGCTCAGGTACCACCAGCCTCAAAAAAAATCATGGACATATATATACTTTTTTCATGAACACTGCAACAATATTGCCTATTTTTACAGAATATCGAGGAATTTCTGAACAGTTGGCAACCCTGCATCTATCCCTCTCCTCAATGAGCTTCACATTCTAAGTTACCAAACTTTCCACACACAATACAGCAAGTTTCATAGGAAGCCAATTAAGGCTTCTTTCACATTACGATCTTGAAACCAGCCCTGCTATCCGTCTTCTATGGTATTCAGAAAACTGCGCATGGATAGAAAGCAAAATGTGATTGTTCCCAGTAAGAGAAATCAAGTAATCTTGTAGATATGATACCCTTTAATAGCTAACAAAAATACATGATGTTATTGCAAGCTTTTGAACCTCTTGGGTCCTTCCTCAGGCATAATGAAATAGATCTGAAGAGGTATGCATATATATACACACATACTTATGACAAGGCACAGACATGGATGTGATTAATTTGCACTTGAAAGCATACTTCAACAGCAGGATGAGTAGAGAAATAGAAAGCAGGATGGACGGGACTATAGGGGTGAATATGTGAGATGTAGAACTCTTTGACCTCTGTTTCACATAGTTTCCCTCCCCAGTCTTTTAAACATGATAAAAAAGTGCCGTCCTTTGCGCTGTTATGTCCAGTTTAGAAGAGTGAGAGGGGTGAAAACCAAAGAGGTTTTTAGCTCAAATATTGACTGTTATGGCTCCATTGTTATGTAGTTTTCTGCATGCACTATAGTTGCAGGGATAGAACCAACGCAATGTAAAAGAAGCCTAATTTATCAGTCTGATCTGGGAAGAAATCAATGCAAAGACAGAAGGACATTCAAACTACATGCAGATCCTCAACCTGGGTGGAAAGTAACCGAGGGCCTCAGTGCAATAGAACTAACACTAAGCCACCATGCTATGGATAGGCCTCTGGTAAGTAAGACTTCGAGTTTGATTGGTTGCACCAGTTTTGATAAATCTTCCTCATTGAGTTATGCACTTGTGTCAAATTGTTAAAAATCCCTTTCAGGCTGTATTTACACGGGCGATTTTATCGTGTGAGATGCACAAAACCTGCACAGAAATAGAACCCATGATTTGCCATGGGTCTATTCACATGTGTAATTTTTCCCTTGTAACGATCCTGCGAGATAAAGTAATTGCAGCGTGTCCTATTTTCCTGGCGATATCACACATTATTTCCTATGGTGGACAAAAAATTGCACTTACATCGCATTCACATGGCATACAATATGCATGAGAATGCGATGCAGTGCGATGCGATTTTTCCCATTAATAGTACTAAAACATGCAATTTTTTCACCTGCGTGAAATTTGCATAAACCTCGATGCAATGTGTTTTTCATACAAAACCCATCGCACTCGCAGAAAAGCGCATGTTTGCAAGAGTGACATCGGTCTGATTTTCAGGCTGATATCGCGCCCGCCCATGTAAATACAGCCTCAGTCTTATTTTAGTTACATCTGTTTGTTGGAATGCTGGGTGGATCATCTAAATATACCACTAAACCCAACATCGTGTATATTTGGAGACCTAGTAGGAAGACATTGCATATGAAGTATAGTGTTCATAACAAGGACTGACTCTCCATTGCCTTTTTCATGTTTTATTTTGTAAGAACACTTAAAAACAAATTAAACGCAAAGCTACTCCTAACTACAAATGAGACTCATTTGGGGGCAATTAAAGAAGGAATTCTGGGCTCTGGATAGGTCATCAGTAGTTGATGGATGCGGGTTTGCTACTTGGCTTTCCCCCCATCTATCAGCTGATCATCCGGCCCACAGTCCAGTGCAGCACACCAGGCATTATCATCAGCGGAAAGGGCAGATAGTGGGAGCGTTGGCTTCACTACCATTGAAATTAGTGAGACTGCTGTGCTGCTATCCCACTTCCTGCTCCTGTTACTGACAGGACCGGATGTCCAGTCCTCCGTGCAACAAAAAAAACATATTCTCTTTAAGGGCAAAGTCAGACGAGCATTTTTATACGCGCGCCTATGAGCGCAAAAAAACCTGCGTCTGATAGAACCATTGGTTCCCTATGATGTGTTCACATGTTCGTCTTTTATAGGTCCATGCTGTGTGTAAAATATCCCCGTGGGAGTCCCCTCATCACTGAACACGCCCCGCTGGGATGAAGGAATCCCCTGCCACAGCTGTGGAATGTAGGCAACCCCCGCAGTGATTTTTGGGGGAAGGGCTTGGAATATAAGCCTTTCCCTGAAAATCATCCCTAGCTGGTGTAAAAAAAAAAAATCACATATACTCACCTCTCCACCACTATCGGGGCTCCGGTGCGTCTTGTTGCTTGGTCCCCAGCAGTATTCTGAAGCTCTTTCCCCGCCTCCTAAAAGGGCTGTGTCTGATTGGCTGAGTGCTCAGCCAATCACAGGCAGCTCTCAGCTATTCATTGAATGACAGATGAGTGCTGCCTGTGATTGGTCATAGCGCTCAGCCAATCAGAGGCAGCGCTCAGCCATTCATTGAATTCAAGGGTTTTAAAGCTCTAGATCAGAAAAACTGCGTGAAATAGTGTTATGAAATGAATCAGTGCCAAATTCTGGACCTAAAAATGAAATATTGAGGAAAAGATGGACAATCCCATTAAGAAATTTTATAATGTTATTAATTATTTAATCAGAGACAACCTCTTTCACAAAATAGACCCATGGACAATCAGCTGATTGCCATATGCCCTGGTCCTGCCACCATTAGCTGATTTTGCTTGGGAAAGACGAAGTCAGTAAACCATTTCCCCTGTAGCAGAAATGTAGTTGTACAATCCTGCATCAGATGAATGGCTGTCTTTGTACAAAGATGGCTCAGGTTCGCCAGAACATGGGATCTCCCTCTATGATGTCTATATTAAGGTATATGGACCAGTGTTGTCTTCATGAGACAACCCTTTAATTAAGAATTACATTTTTATTTGCGTTATCATAGCACTTTGATGATGGGATCATTGAACATTTGTTTTAATATCGGATTTGTAAAGTTCTTAGTGAAGAAGTAAAACTTTCCCAAACTGTAATATAAGCCTCTAAGGGCTTGTGAGAACCTTCTCTCACAGCTTTGGCCGTGCTGCTTCAATGCAGATTGGCGAAAGATCTTAACTGCAGGAATCTGAAGTGATATGTCTGTTTGTTTGGCTGGAATCACATTCTGTCATCATCTCAGTATCAATTTAGTTTTCATGACTCAGTTTTAAATGACCAAAAACAACTTAAAGGATTCTGCTGACAGCAAAAAATGTGTGAAAAAACGCCTGTCGATACGCTTACTGTTCCTTGTTCCCTGCTGAAAGCTACTTTTCTTGGTTTCCCCTCATATGCTTTTAGAAAATATAGAAGCGCGTCCATGCTCAAAGGAATAGATGGACAATCGGTGGGAAGCGGAAGCTGGAAGATGTTGACCCAAGGACCAGCAGACATTTCGGCATTTCGGCTAAAATAATAGAGATGAAAGGAACACTGCGAACATTTGAGGTCGTGTATGAAGAGCAACAATTTTTGTCGATCTGTCTAATGAATATGATTTAACCCTTTAAGGGCTAGGGTGCTTCAGTCCTAAGGGACCAGACACTTTTTAGGGATTTTACCCATGTGCTGGTTTTACGGCCCTATTTTCTTTTAGTTCAGCAACCAAATTTATTTTTGCTGTGTTTTTTTTTTCCTTGACACATAGAGATATTTTTAAATAATTTTTTTCACAGATTTTTTTTGAAATTTTTTTAGTTTTATTAGGGGTAAAAAGATAAAAATAAAAGAATTTTTTACCGTATATACCGGCGTATAAGACGACTTTTGAACCCCGAAAAATCTGCTCTGCAGTCGGGGGTCGTCTTATGCGCCGGTAATAGAAAAAAAAAAAAGTGTAAAAAAAAAAAATTCATTACTCACCTCCCACGGCGTTCTGTCGTGCTCCGGCAGGATGTCGCTCGCTCCGGCAGGCTGTCGCTCGCTCCTCGTCCCCGCCGCAGCATAGTTTTCTGAATGCGGGGCTTGAAATCCCCGCTTCCAGAAAGCTAATACACACGCCGGCAGCCATGACAGCATTGAATGGCTGTGATTGGCTGAAGGCGCACGTGTTAGCAATCACACCCATGCAATGATGTCATTGAATAGTGTGATTGGCTGAAGCCACGTGTGCTTTAGCCAATCACAGCCATTCAATGATGTCATGGCTGCCGGCGTGTGTATTAGCTTTCTGGAAGCGGGGATTTCAAGCCCCGCATTCAGAAAGCTATGCTGCGGCGGGGACGAGGAGCGAGCGACAGCCTGCCGGAGCGAGCGACATCCTGCCGGAGCGCGACAGAACGCCGTGGGAGGTGAGTAATGAATTTTTTTTTTTTTCTCCACTGTATACCGGCGTATAAGGTGACAGTTGGGGGGTCGTCTTATACGCCCCGTCGCCTTATACGCCGGTATATACGGTACATTTATAGTTGTTTTTTTTAAATTAGTGTATTTACACTAAAATAAAGCACAGGAATGGCTTCCTCATTTTGTTTCGGATACATAATTTGTACAGTTTGAGGCCTCGGTCAGACGGGCGTTTTTTCGCGCGATTTGCGCATGCGATTTGCGATCTTTTAGAACCATTATGGTATCGGACACATGGGCGCTTTTTATGCACTTGTCCGATAAATTATAGGACACAAGAAATCGCAGATCGCGCCTATCTGCGATCTGCGATTCCTTGTGTTCTATCATATGCGCTCAATGGGGCCGGCAGCAGCAGCGCCGACCCCATTGAGAACATATACTACAGAAATCATTCTCCTCTGCTACAGCTGTAACAGCTGTGGCAGAGAAGAATGATGTTCGCCCATTGAATTCAATGGAGCCGGCAATACAGGGACCAATCAGGGGCAGCTCTCAGCTGTCATTCAATAGCTTAGAGCTGCCCCTGATTGGTCCTTGCGCTGAGCCAATCAGAGGCAGCACTCACTCACCCATTCATGAATTCATGAATGGGTCAATGAGAGCTGCCTCTGATTGGTGAGGGCTGTGACCAATCAGAGGCAGCCCATTCAGCAGGCGGGGATTTTAAATCCCCGGCTGCTGAATACTACCCAGAGCAGTTCAGGAGAACTGCCGGCCAGCTGCGGCTGAACTCCGGCTGCATGGACAAGGTGAGTATATATATATATATTTTTTTTTTTTTTACACATTTTTGGATGCTTTTCAGGGAAGGGCTTATATTTTTAAGCCCTTCCCAAAAATTCATCCCGCACTCACCGCCAGCCTATTGCTTTCAATATTGCCGGCTCCATTGAATTGCAATGGGTTGGACAGCGCTCCTTTGATCGGGGCCTTTTCCCCAAAAACGCTGCTAGTAGCAGATTTTTCGGGCGATTTTTCGGCCCCGGTCTCGCAATTTGCGGATGCGCATCCGACATGCGATCCGCAAATCACGGCAAAAAACGGTCGTCTGACCGAGGCCTAAGGGCACGGTTTAGGTTTGTATCACAATGGGTTGTTTTCTTTTTTTATAGATATTTTTGTTTTATTCTTTATTTTTTAAACTTATTTTTGTAACTATTTTTTTTACATCCATGTCCCCCATGGTGTCATGTAAGACCTTTGGGGAACATTTACATTGTCTCTTTTTTTATTTCACACTGTTTCACTGTAACTGGGACATCAGTTACGAGGCAAAACATCCCCCTGTAGTAACAGCTGTCACTAATAGAGCTGATCTGGGTCTGCTAGGACCCTGCAGCTCTGCTGTGGCAGGAGCACTCAGCAGTCAAGTGATTGCCATGTCGAATAGCGGAAGTGGCATTTCCGCTATCTCTGTTCTTCGCGTTAGTTGAGCAATATGTAGTCTTACAATAAAAAGGCTTCTGCCTTCTCCTCCAAGTCCTCAGCTGTGACTAACAGCCAAGGACCTAACCTCGCCTGCTACACTGCAGGGGCAGGAGCGTTAATCATAAGCCATATTTTTACCATTGGTTGAAATTAAAGTCCAGGACCAAGCGTTGTAAATTTACCATGTTTGGCCCTTATGAGATTAAAATTATTTTTGCAGATCTCAGGTCTTAATAGACTTTTAAGTTAATTAGTCAATGTTACAGCTATAGTTACTGCACATGTAGCAATTTCTAAAAGTAACCTACTCTAAATCCATGGGTATGAGAATATAGGACCCAAGGACAGACTTCATGAGAGGCTTTAAAGGGGTTTCCCATGCAAATAATATTGGTGATGTATCATCAGGATACTAGAAGTGACAGTAGATAAGGGAAGATCGGTGTCTGATGTCACAGCAATATCCACCAATCACTGTTCACGGTGCAGATCACTTTGATATCAGACGTCCAGCTCTTCCCACTTTTTTGGCTAAATTTAAATTCGATGTACTATCCTTGTCTTGTAAGTGGCCCGATGAAAGGATTAGTATCAGAAACACGTAGCCCAATACAGGTGTGTAAGAACTGCCTTTCCTTGGTCCTCTAATTCCAACAGCGCCATTATCCCCCTTTCTACTCTCACTCCTAGCATGATTGACTGACTTGTTCTCAGCGGTCCAGCAGGTGGAGGGCTGCAGCTGTCAAAGCTGTTAAAATCAATGAGAGCTGTCCCTACAATTTCAAACACCGGCCACTACAAAGGGTCAGAGCCAATTGCTTCAGCTCCGACCCCTGTCTATTGCGGTGCTGACAGCCGGCGCCCAATCAGCTGATTAGCTGGGGTTCTGAGCAGCTGACCGATGCTGATCAGCTATTGATGACCTCTTCTGAGGATAAACCATCTATAGTATCTGCGTGGAAAATCCCTTTAAAGAGGTTGTCTGGCTGAAAAACTTATCTTTAGCACAACTCCGTATGGAAAATATCCCAAATATCTTCCAACATCTTCAAGAAGAATTTGTCTTATCCCTCAGGATGTTTTTTAATTGTTACGACTGAGACATGCCTGGAACACAAAAGTGGTTTCCTTAGGCATCTTGATTGCACATTCTGTTTGTTACCTGATTGTTTGGAGAAATACCAATGTACAATTAAAGAAAAATGGGAACATGATATCTCAACAATAACATTCGAACAGTGGGATTATATGCTTATATCAGTGATATGACTACAAGTCAAATGCACAGACTTTCGCATTTGTTTTTCTGCACAGAGTATGTGGAACCCCAATATTTCTTAATAAAATTCCTATCTGATGCTAAGTGTCCCAGGTGTGGGAACTCCCAAGCAGATCTCCACATGTTCTGGACACGTGTTCTTCTTTCATACCTTCACACAGTGTTCCAGATCCAGATTGAGACTTAAAGCTCGTTCACATCAGCATCGAAGGTTCCATTCAGAATCTCTGTTGCTGATTTCCACTAGAAAACTGGACAAAATAGTGCAGCAAGCTGGGCTATTTCATCCTATAGATTTTGGCAAAATTGTAGACTGCTAGTCCGAAATCGAAAGGACCCAATTATAGTCAATGGAGGTCCATTCGGTGCCATTCGGTTCCATCATAAGATTGATAGAGCCGTTCAGCCTATTTTCACGCTCTCTGAACAGAGCATGAAATCTGAACTCTCAAATGGTGATGTGAATGAGCCCTTAGACTGCAATGTATATACAGTGATATGTAGAAGCTGCAGATGTAAAACAGTGTAAACGTTTTAAATTAAACCCTGTTACAAAACTGATTGTCAACCCAAAATATATGTATTTAAGTGGAAAGAAATTGCTCCTTCCATTGGAGGATCCAACATGTCTGTGCATTACATGGACAGACTATTGATTTCAATGGAGACTGTGTAATACTCCTTACCTGTGATAGCACTGCAACCTAAGTCCCTTCACACAAGCATATGTGTATTTGCGTGCGCCTCAGCACTGTGTATTTGCAGCAGGAATGGTGGGACTAATGTAGGCTCTCCTGTGGACACACTGACTGCGGACTGAACAGAGTCGGTATAAATTCACAGTTGAATTGAACGCTTTTCTTCCAGATGCCAAGGGGTCTGCCCTGACTTAGATTCCTCTGTAAGCAGGAATGAAAAAGAGACCACTCTTCTTTAGCTCTTCCCTCCAGCTGACTCCACGACTACACTTTCTAGCTGACTGGCCTCCAGACTGGCTTAACTAGTCTCCATTAGGATACGACCTATGCGCTCAAGTATGGAAGGATCAAGGGAGATCCTTTCAAGGCGCTGTCCACGCTATACCCATTTAACTAGTCTCCAAGCTAAATTAGTCTAGACTCCACACCCCCAAGAAGGACCCCTTAACCACACCCAAGTTCTGTCTCTTTTACCTCCCCACCAACCAATTGGGAAACCTTCTACCCAATCTCAGGAGTAACTTGGGGTGACTGACAGGTAACAGAGTGGGTTAGGAAGAATACTGCAAAGTCATGCACAAGTTAGTTAGAAAGACACCATACATTAACTCTTATCGACCCAGACAAATCCAATACACATAAACAGACATTAAGACACAGACAACCGTGCATACACATATACACATAGACATTCCACACAAGGTTGCTATGACAGTGCTGTGGGACCCCAAATTTGGGGTACTAAACATAAATTTTGCACATGCAAATATGCCCTCGAATACGCCCATGTGAAGGGAGCCTAAAGATTTTCTTCTGAGGTGAAGTGTCACCTGATGTCAGAATTAAGAAGATCATCATGTGACGTTTTCCCCATAGGGAAACTTTTTACCAGGTCTAGAAGTCTGCAGTCTAGGAGATCTTTTATTTTGCCTCCCAATTTTATTTCCCATGTTACTTTGGCCAAGAATAACATTCCAAATGCATATTTTCCAAAGCAGGAAGGTAAATGTACATTTTAAAAAGACCAAATGGTGGAAAATAATAGTTTCCACCCAAAATTTGTTAAAAAGGACAATATTCAATCAAATACTGTATTTTTTAGCCTGATTTGCCCATGGTCAAAATAAAGCCCCCATAATATGCTGAATCTAAACGCTGTAGATTGACACAAGTACTCAGCTAACATGTTGACTGCTCCCAATCATTCTTTAATGGCTTTTGATGGAAAGAAGTCACTTCCATTAACACAAAATCAAAACAAAAGCACTTAACTTAAGTGCTTCTTATTTTCTTTGCGCGTCACTTGCAGTAATAATGTTTGCTATACAAAAACAAAAAAGCTACAGGCTAATGCATTACATAAAAGCAAATCTAGGAAGTTACCTGATTCTCATTCTCCCGGAGACACCAGACCTCAAGACATTGCCAGATTTCTCGCTTTTTTCTAGCACTGGCAGATAAGAGATTCCTTCCTGAATGGAATATGATGATCGGTGATCATTTCCTACGGATGCAATAAGTTCTTAATACTAATAATTATATTAACAGTCTCTATTAACACAGCGCCAACATTTTCAGTACTTCTTTACAGTCAGAAGAAGCAATAACCTTGAAAATGGCAAGAAATGATTAGCAAATAACTTTGCAAAAGAAAGTGGGAGACAACCCTAAGAGCTTGCAGTCTACAGAAGCTTCAAATGATTGGTTACTCCAATTGCACAGCACCTAGCATTAGACGTGGTTCCTTAGTTCTACCAGAGGAAATACTTCTGGACATGAACTTTGTATTGTCGCTGGATGTTAAGTGGCAGAACTTGGCTTCACTTTTGTAGTCCATTTCCTGGGCAGTAACAGTGTCTCCAAGTACTCAGATATACCCAGGATTTATAGTAGCACCCAATAGTGTAACGACTGGATGTTACAACAAATATAGGTATAAAGTGCATATCAATACAGTGGAAACACTGTATTGATAGTGGGAACTGGCCTTTAGTCGACCGGATCAGAAACAGATAGCAACCGAATATTGAGGAAAATGTAGAATATGATGAAGCTGGCAGTATAGACTAGAACAGAACCAAAATAAGAACCACAGACATGCTGCTCATAACATTGGCTCTGCTTACCTCCCTAATCTCCCTCTGCCCCTTAAAGGGGTTTCTGATTTAAGTCACATTGGTGACAGTGAGTAGATGAGGTGTGTGATGAAATAAGAACTACCATGTATACTCACCTCCGACTGCACACTGCTTCCCTGCCACCATTGGCCGCAACTCTGGTCTTCTGTTTACACCAGCAGCAGCAATCACATGGGTTGTTCACCACTGCAGAGGTCATCATTGATGTCCCATAAACCTGCCTCAGTGCTTCTATATCAGAAGCCCATGTGACAGGTTTACAGGATGTCACCAGGCCTTCTGCCCTGGTGACGTCACATTTCAGGTGCCACAGCACTGGACCACCATGGTCTGGCACTGTGGTGAATACATTTCTTTTACAAAGTTTGGGACATGGAGGGGCCCAAAACTGTATTAAAAAAAAAACTCAGAAAAGCCCTTAAAGACCAGACCTCAATGTCTCTAAACAGCTCTAAACTGTCACTATGGATGACCCAATCTAAAATACTATTTATTAGAATGGGAAGACACTAAGATTAGACAAGAGGCTAAAGAAGAAAGATTAGACAAACCAGAAACTTGGAAACACGGATTGGACTGGGAAACCACGGAGCAAGACACAGTAACTGGGAAGACTACACAAGACTGGACTTGAACGAAGTACTTGGAACCAGAACATGGAAAACTGAGTGGGAGATAATGATGCAGCAGGATTTCTCCTGCAGATCGTAATATACTATCTATCTATGTAGGACATAAGTATGTCCATTTTTTTTTGATTTCATCATCCCCTTGCTTGTTATCATTGTACATGCAGGACATATCATCAATAATGTCTAATAGGTATTTGAGAATCAACTCATAAGATACAGACTGTCCAGTAGTGGCAAATGATTGGCTCCAAAATCAGATCAAAATGGGGTTGTTATATAATTATGTTACATATTGTGTACACCAGAGGATCTTCTAGTACTCACCTGCACCAGTCGGAGCTTGACATAGATATTAAAGCAATCTTCCGGTTTCAGGACAAATCGCTGTACTGGGACTGAAGGGGGAGAGGACTATATTACCTGCCATCACTCTGATTCACCAATTTTGGGTCCCATTGTTAGCCATCCAAGATAGCCATTGGAGGTTTCTAACTACTTGATGCACACTGTGTACTGCTTTCTGATTGGCTAGCACTGATCACATGAGTAGCCCTGGCCAATCAGAGAGTAGCTATAGAGTGCTGATAGTCTAACACTACCAATGCACTATGAAGATTAATCAGTCTAAAAATTGCATTGGCCATCCTTGACAACCAAAAGCAGGAGTTGGACCGGAATGTCGGATCAGAAGGATAGCAACATGATGAACAACTGCAGGTAATATATACACACACACCCATCTTCTCTGGTCCCGAGAAAGAATTTTGCCCCGAAACCCGAGGGTCATTTTAAGAGATATTAATTTGTAAACGCTTCCATTGAGTCTTGAAATGCATGATGTCAGTGGATATTATTTCGCATGGGCTTGTGGACTTTCATGTTGTAGAAATACATCAGCTCCTGAACTGTTTGTGGTGAGATATGATACTCCGCTTCTTTTTGTTACACCATTGAGAGATATTTATTTTCACTGTAAACTCTCATATGGAAGGTTTCAGTCAATACACAAAGCATAAAACCTGAGCTGATTTCGCTGTTAGTCACACGCTGAGGCACAGGCTATTGAAACAGTGGGGGGTTTTATACAGCCGAATCGTCCAGCCCCCCTCTTCACTGAAAATTCAAAAACTCCATCATCCATCACAAAACAGCGCAGTATGCAGATAAAACCATTACAAAACAGAAGTCATGCAACAGTGATGTTGACAGAAATGTTTACTATGTTTGCTACACTCCTGAAAAGCACTCGAGGAGTTAAAAATAATATGTGAATATCACCAACAGATCAATCCCCCCTTTGAGCAGCTACATGCTATAAAATGAACATTTACAGCATTCGGTGTAGTACTTGTGTATCTGTTGTGAGTTATAAAACGCCGCCTGCCAAGATTCAGTGGGCAGAAAAGCCAAAGTTGTAATTTTCACATTTGTATTAAATATCTGTGTTTACGTGACCCACTTTGCATCCCAAAGTCATGTGTGGTTCAGCTACGGACCACAAATATAAACAGAATTATTAACGGGAAGCCGCTTCTTAAACAAGCTGGTTGACAGTTTGAAGTAATGCACTTTAATCCACTTGGATATGTGTTCATTGGGACATTAAACTAGGATCATAAATCTGCTTCGGATTTTTTTTCTAACATAGCTGTGGGAAAAGGGATCAAATATAACTACATGTGTATTCTTCCACTAGACCAAATACATTTTGGCACCACACCAAAAGAAAAGGACAACCGGGTTTGCAGGTACTTGGTACTACACCACAGCATCTTCAGGAACTAGGGCCTGAAAAGTTAAGACCAAAGGATGCACTGCTGATTCATCAAGGTTGGAGACTGAGTCAAGAATGTGGTTAAGTAGGATCCTTGGCTTCAGATTTAGAGGTGTAACCAGTAGAAAGAGGGAGATTGTGATCCTGCCGTGTAGAGCTTTGGTAAGACCACATCTGGAATACTGTGTTCAGTTCTGGAAACCTCATCTACAGAAAGACATTGATAAAATGAAACAAGTCCAAACACAGACTACAAAAATAATGGAAGGTCTCAAGAACAAAATTTATCAGGAAAGATTTAAAGGGGTTGTCCCGCGCCGAAACGTTTTTTTTTTTTTTTTTGCGTAGGCACAGAACAAACCCAAGGGATGTGTTGAAATTAAAAAAAAATTTTTACTTACCCGAATCCCCTCTCTGTAACTTCTTCCTTCTTTTCCTCCAAGATGGCCGCCGGGATCTTCACCCACGATGCACTGCGGGTCTTCTCCCATGGTGCACTGTGGGCTCTGTGCGGTCCATTGCTGATTCCAGCCTCCTGATTGGCTGGAATCGGCACACGTGACGGGGCGGAGCTACGCGATGACGCGTAGAAGGGGGCGGAGCCAGAACGCTGCTCGTGCCAGGACCGACCAGAAGGGAGAAGACCCTTCTGCGCAAGCGCGTCTAATCGGGCGATTAGACGCTGAAATTAGACTGAGCCATGGAGACGGGGACGCCAGCAACGGAGGGGGTAAGTGAATAACTTCTGTATGGCTCATATTTAATGCACGATGTATATTACAAAGTGCATGTATATGGCCATACAGAAGTGCTTAACCCCACTTGCTTTCGCGAGACAACCCCTTTAAAGAACTAACCTGGAGGAAAGAAGAGAGGGGAGTGGACATGAATTAAACCTTTATATATGTATAAGGTATAATGTTAAGGAGTGAAATGTTTTATTCGGAAGCTAAACACTAGAACAAGGGGGCACCATCTGAGATTAGTTGGGGGGAAAATCAGGAGTAAAGTCACAACTTGACTGTCGTCGTCTCCCAAGCAGAACCTGGAATTGTCACTAAAGACGATAGAGTTCCAGTCCTCAGCAGGTTTCCTTCTGACAATACCACTGTGAATGAAAGCGATTCTGTTGGGGTGTTAATGGCAGGAAAAGGAATGAGCGCTGTTACACCAAATTTTCTTCTGCTAAGCCCAGGGAAATGGACCAAGTAGAGACAGGGTTTGTAATGAAGGTGCCACCTTTGTCTGCATGGTGGACAACAAAACTGTTGGATCTGCTTGCTGGTGGATGAAACGATCCTCACTAATTATGGTCTGTCTGCGCTGTCCCAAGCCTCTTCGCCATGTGTGTTGCCTTCATGCAACTACTGTTCCCAACACCTCCTAACAGCTTGGTCTAGATGGTGGGCTCAAAACGACCATCCTGATTCTCTCATTCCAATGATGCACCCCCTCTCAATGTCTGTTTTCTTTGATTATGTAGTAGAGGCATGTCTAAAAGTCCACTATTTCTCAGCAAAAGGTGACACTATACAAAGGTAGCCTCTGAGAGCCTTTTTATAGGGTAACAGGAGAAGCACTTTTATGGTGGCAAGAACCAGTGTCTAATCGGACCACAACTGTAATCATTGACATTAGTTCTGGTCAATAAGTGTGGATGGATGGATAGATATGAGATAGATAGATATGAGATAGATAGATAGATATGAGATAGATAGATAGATAGATATGAGATAGATAGATAGATATGAGATAGATAGATAGATAGATAGATAGATAGATAGATAGATAGATAGATAGAAGATAGATAGATATGAGATAGACAGATAGATATGAGATAGATAGATAGATAGATAGATAGATATGAGATAGATAGATATAAGATAGATAGACAGATACATGGATAGATAGATATGAGATAGATAGATAGATAGATAGATAGATAGATAGATAGATAGATAGATAGATATGAGATAGATAGATAGATAGATAGATAGATATGAGATAGATAGATATATAGATAGAAGATAGATAGATAGATAGAAGATAGATAGATATGAGATAGATAGATATGAGATAGATAGATAGATAGATAGATAGATAGATAGATAGATATGAGATAGATAGATAGATAGATATGAGATAGATAGATAGATAGATAGATAGATATGAGATAGATAGATATGAGATAGTTAGATAGATAGATATGAGATAGATAGATAGATAGATAGATAGATAGATAGATAGATAGATAGATAGATAGATAGATAGATATGAGATAGATAGATAGATATGAGATAGATAGATAGATAGATAGATATGAGATAGATAGATAGATAGATAGATAGATAGATAGATAGATAGATAGATAGATAGATATGAGATAGATAGATAGATAGATAGATAGATATGAGATAGATAGATAGATATGAGATAGATAGATAGATAGATATGAGATAGATAGATAGATAGATATAAGATAGATATATAGATAGATAGATACTCTTCTGGAACCACTTTCGGGCACTAGCCTTACTGTTCATGAACTGCTTTTCCAATGCACAGGAAGCCATAATTGCAATCATAAAAAGAATTAAGGTCTCGTTCCATAGTTATTTCTCCCTAACATATTCTCCAGAACCGAAAACTAAGTCATTATTTCAATAAATAGCCAAAAAATGAATAAAAGAATGAATTCCTCTGGAAACCCAATTTTCCTGAGATTAGCTCTCCTGTTGTTATGTTAAAACCCGCCTGGCATCCATATAGTTAGAATAGATTTACAGTAATTCAGCCTGTGCAGAAAACAGTGAATAATTGAACGCACTCCCGCCAATAGCTGCATGACTTTTCCATGGGCCTGCACTCGTCAATACGTACATCCAATTTGTAATGAAAAATGAAAACAAGTTATATAGTACCTGAATAATTTGAGACATATGTCATGATTTCATTGGCAGTGATCTGGGCGCACTCTGACCCCGTTCTCCTGCCTCACCGAGTTACATTCCCACAAGAGCTGGGAACTGCAGGTCACCGCTTACAATGCTAGGAATCAAATCAAGATGTAACGTTTGATTTATTTGTGGCCGTTTGCAGTCATTATGAAGAACACAGACTATATGAGCACATAGAATCACAGACTGCGGCTCAACCGGAAAGGAGCAAAATAGCAAAACAAAAAGTGCTATGCAAAGTACTAATAAAAAGAACGAAACCCGAAGGGCTGTGCATTTCTCAGTCAGCAGTAATAACAGCCAAGCCATTGTCAGAGAGCAGAGAGCCCCCTGCAATGTGCTGACACATGGTTTAGACTGAAGCTGTGAGAGTGGCTTGCAAGATCTAAGAATACAACTTGTCGAAAACCAAATGTGACATTCATAAAAAAAGATGTTGGCAGCATCTTTCATCTGTCACAGACTGGAGTCATGCCTGATTTACAGCACGGGGATTTAAACCTTCCACCTTTCTAAAGAACACACAGAAACTTTCTCCACTCTGCCTCCATCGGGGTGTCACTCATGATACGGACTTAATGCACTTTGGGATCTGAACAAAGTTCAACTTATTCATATTCACTTCATGCCACTTAGAGACTGCCAGCCATTGACATGAGGGTTTGGAAAAGCACGTATTTGACAGCCAATATTGGACTTTCACACGCATCTAATCTTCACCGATTGAAAGTATGTGAACTTAGAAACTAAACTGTGCAGCCAGCATTTCGGATAAAGATGCTGATGTCTAAATATATGTTTCTTAGCCTTAAAGCGGCCCTCCCGTTTCAGGACAAAATTTTGTCCAAGGTTCGTAGGGGGGGCGGGGTATATTATTTGCAGTTGTTTTCTGTTGTCCCTCCAATCAGAGGTCCAATTTTCAGTGTTCAAAATGGCTGTCTTTAGACTACCTAATCCCAAAGTACATTGATAGTGTTAGACTACTGATACACAGTACCTGACATTTGTGGCCAACTGAAAAAAGGATGCGGTACCGATGGATCAGAGGAGAAGAACAGCAGGTAATATTCCCACCTTTCTCTTTGGTCTTGGGACAGAATTTTGGTTCAAAACTAGAGGTTTTATTCACATGTAACAAAACAACCCAATGCAGCTTTTGTATACGGGCAGCTCATGGCATGAAGATGAAAGTTAGCAGATGAGTTGTCCATAAATGACATCAGAGATTTACCTTGAAGTTCTTAAGGTGGTAATGAACATGAAAGTTCATAAAAATGGATTATTTGAACCATGTAGGCTGTACAAATAAATCCCCCCAAAATGATGCAACTACATTTTTTTCTATTAGATTCCACTTGGAAGTTTTTAAAAGTTTTTCTCTATGCTATAGGATACAATAAATACTAACATTGAAAAATTTAACTTGTCCCTCAAAAAACAAGCCTCCATGATGATTGAAGTTTCGCGCCATGTACAGATGTCTTGATATAACATGTTGTGCATAGTTCCCGATTCTTCATTTGTTAACTTGCTTAAAGGGGATTTCCAGGAAAAATACTATCCTTAGGATAAATCATCAATAGTGTATTGGCCAGGGTCCCCTGCTCGGGACACTGATTGATCAGCTGATTGCGTGCCCGCTGAATGCACCGGTATACACTGGGGTCAGAGCGGAAGCAGATGTCCCGACCCCTATGTAGTGGCTGTTGCTTGTAATTGCTAGTGTAGCTCTCATTGAAATTCATGGAAGCCGTGTCTGCAGTTACAAGCACCGGCCACTACACAGAGAACATCTGCTTCCATTCCGACCTCAGTGTATACCGGTGCTGTCAGCGGGCGCACGCTCAACTGATTGGTCTGGTCCAGAGCAATGTACCCAGCCAATGAACTATACTATTTTCCCCCAAAAAAACCTTAATGAAGGGGCTTTGAAAGTTTGTAACTCTAACTTTCCTGGTTAGCTAATAAAGATATCACTTCTATAATACATTTGTCTTTTTGTTTCGTTTTTTACACAAATGGTTTTTACCAACATGTCGATTTTACTGGCTAATGCGGTACCACTCTATTTGTGCTGTACATCATCCTAATTAGTGAGAAAAGTTTGAAATAGTCGACATGCTGTTTGGCTTATGACAATTTTCAGCTTCGTGTTATACAGTCATTAAGTTGTTACCTGCGTGCGCCTAATTCATCATTTAAAACTATCTGGACAAATTAGGCTTCAGGAAAGAGCCTGTGAACACGTCGTTGGTGACACTTATTATATGGAAGAACAACAAATTAAGGAAAAGGTCATTGGTGCTAACAACCATTGTTACATAATTGGACGCGTACACAATTATTATGGCTGTCTAACACCAGCAGCCAGCAAGATAGCGAGGTCTGGAATATGTACAATAAAGGCATTATTTATTATTTAGCCAATAGGGGGCATGCAAGGAATTCGACTCAATCCAATGCAAAATCCCGCAGCTGATGGTTCAACATAAAACACACTAATAATATTGTATTTATGGGAAATTTGTAGCAATGCTACAATAACCATTCAGGCAATTTAGACTTCACTCCTAAAATATTTACCCGGCTCAGTCCGTCTGGCATTATATTCTTCATAGAAAGGACGTTGCTGCATGTTTCTTTGTAGTTGGATAAACTCAGCTTTCGCTAAAATTGGCCATAAACATATGATAACTGCCAGCTGAAATGTGTTTGGCCAGCAGTTATCACCCCCAATCCCAACCATTAACATTTACCGTATGTTCATTTATGTATTTTCTCATGGAAGGTGGAGCGCTGCGCGGCTGGCCAGCACCTACAGGACTGCTCGCGTCACGGAAAAAGAGAACAGAGATCATTTTCACCCACTATGAGAAGTGAAATAGCATCAAAGGCCCTCAACTTTTCATCTCACGGGCTTTATTCAGCTTTAGGAGATGACTTTTAACCCCGCCGTTATATATTGCATTAAAATACGGTCTCAAGATTTTTACTAAATGCCAAAATCAATGTCTTTTTTTCCTGCTGTCCGGCTGCTGGGAGACATATTTATCAGTAAGCGGGTCCTGTGGTGCGGAATGACAGCGACGAGACAAAGTCTTATGCATTTTTTTGTATCAATGTCAGTGCAAACGGCAGGACTTGCTCAGGAAAGTTCTGCAATGCAGAGGTAGAGTGATAACGTCTTTCTGCTACCATCCCTAGTTTACATCAGATATGTAAACTCAATTGTTAGTACTCACAGTGGTGGAGAGGGAGAGCTCCTGCGAAAAACCTAGAACTGTGCTGGCTGGACTCTCTGGTTTAGACACAACGATTATCGTTTAAAAAATCTTTTGAGCAATTTTTGAGCGATAATCATTGTGTGCTTTTTGCAAGGTGATCGCTCAAACGTTGAGTGATCACCTTGCGCTCCAAGCGGGGAATGCAGAAAACAAGCGGGGCAGCTTGTCTTCTGCATCCAGCTGTTCCCTGCTTGGAGCGCCCAGCTGTTATACAGAGGAGCGCTCCAAGCGGGGGATGCAGAAAACAAGCGGGGCTGCTTGTCTTCTGCATCTAGCTGTTCCCCACTGGGAGCGCCCGGCTGTTATACAGCCAAGCGCTCCAAGAGGGGGATGCATCCAGCTGTTCTCTGCTCAGAGCGCCTGGTTGTTATACAGCCGAGCGCTACATGAAAAACACAGCTGACCACTCTGTCCTTTATACCCTGCCTGTCTTCAGGGAGTGGGATACAGCTGAAACAATAGTAACTGATAACTGATCTATGCACAGTATGAAATAATGCAGGTACAACGATATGAATAATACGAGTACAAGAAGTTATCCTGTAGAACAAACACAATTGAAGTAATGTAACATACAATATGTATTCAAGGGAATAACACTTAATTCTGTTATTCTGGAATGCAATTTAAGCAAACGCCGATAACAATATCTCTAGGGTTTTAAGCTTGACTCTGTTTAATGTCACTTCCTCAGTCCACTCCCGAATATTCAAGCCCAGAACAGGTAACGGCTGTACAACTAACTAGTGTGCAATACTCACTAAAGTTCTTCTGTCGCTGATTCCAGCAGGCCTGCTGACTATTTGGTTCTTAGTGGTATGCACTCCTATTGGTTTTTATTGAGGTCGGCCTCACTTACAACTCATTGACAATGAATGCTTTTAGTTTTGCTCCATTGCTCTGCCATGCAGTCCCACACTCTCTCTGCCCTTTAGACAGCTCTTCTTCTTGGATCCCAGTGTTTACTCGGGCCATACAGCAGCAGCAACCCAAACAGCAACTCTCACATTCAGAGGCTCAGGGTCCCACTTCCTTTTCCTATCTGTCAGCAACAGCTCCTCTACAGCACCTCTACTCTCTAGCAAAGTTTCTATACTCTGTCTGTGGTTCAGCAGAAATTCATTTATAAAATAATGCTGACATCATCTCACTAGAAAGCTCCCATGGAGCATGCTCAATTGTTTGGAGCGGCCATCTTGGTGCTCCATTGTGAAATGCAGTACACCCTTTTCACTTACATGATCACCAGTTTAAAAGTCTGAGTGTAAATGACTCTTTTAAAAATCTAGTTATATAAAATTATATATAATATATAGCAATGCTTTGCAGTCATGGAACAAATATGACTTATATGCCATAGAAATAGTCACCATGGGTGCAGTAAAGGATAATCTGATTTGACATTTTCATGGTATTTCCTTAGAGTATGCCATAAAAGTCTCAGATGGGAATACCCCTTTAAGAGCTATAGAAATTATTCCACACCACAAGCAAATAAATAAAGGAAAAATCCATAACCAGGGTCAGTATGTGATAGAATAAGCATTATTGGGAGACGTTTATGGGCTATTTTTTATGTTTAAAGAAAACAAAAAAAAATTCTGGAAAAAGTGAAAAAAAAGGTGTGAAAATAAAAAGAAACAGCCCAGAACAAAGTATATTATCATCATAAAAAGTCATTATTTCCAGTCACGCCACGGACTTCACCTCTATTATTGCAGATATTTTCAACAAAAAGCCAATCTAATTAATGTTCTTTAATCCTTAGCTTCATCAATTTCATAGGTCATAAGAAGGAGAAGAGAATAAAAGTTCACATGACAATGATGTTAGTGCTGTTCAGCAATGCATATGATGAAGGCCAAACATCACTTCTTATCACTTACATGAATTAAAGGAAGTAGCTTCCAATTCATACTAACATATAAAATCACCTGTAATGTCACTGTAGAAAGTAATGAAACATCCAATGTGCCTAAAAAAGGGTTTGAAAGGGGATCAAAACGGAGACTCGGGTACAGATAAAGAGGTGGTCTCTTGGAGAGGTTTCACTATACAACTACAGGTCCGTTTCAGCAAAGTTTTCATCTGAGATCAACAAGATCAAGTAGAAAAATGTTGTACCAACACGGTTTAGTCCATGATCATGGTTCAAATCTAGATTCAATTTGATCCCCCTATTTTTGGCCGATTAAACTAGTTGATCTAAGTTCAACTCGCGAAATCCAAAGTGATGGACTTGGCTGGTAGGCTTTTCCTAGGTGGTGAAACTACACCCATGTTTGCTTCTGGTAGCAGCCATATCTTTACTATTACTATGAACAGGGGCGTAACTAAAGGCTCAGGGGCCCTGATGCAAAAGGTGAGCTGGGCCCCCCCCCCCCCCCTCTATCTGTATCTGTTCCCGTACTCATACCTAAACCATGCTGCACAGAGGCGTAGCTTGAAGCTTCTGGGCCCCAATGCAAAACCTGTAACAGGGCCCCCAACTATAATGCTTTATTCATAGTACTGGGCTCCCCATATGGAGAAGAGAGGCCTTATGGGCCCCCTAAGGCTCCTGGGCCTGGGTGCAACTGCATCCCCTGCACCCCCTATAGTTACGCCCCTGACTATGAATACTGGCAAGATCGCTGTGAATGCTGGGAAGATCACTTGACTATCATAACCAATCAACATGCACTATACAGGTAGACATTTTGAATTCAGATCAAGTAAACATGGTTTTGCTAATCTTAGATCAAAACATGTTGGTACAACACTTTTTAATTAAACCAAAATTAACGGCTGATCACAGTTTAACTAATCCAGGATAAACAGCATGGTGGGTGCAACCACCCCTACATTAGTTAGAATGCTAGCCAAAGTTTGTTTCTTGATATTGTCATTTTTGTATTCCCTTTAGTGAGATATTTTTGCAAAATTGCAGACAGGAAGTGAGCCATATCCAACTGACAAGTCACAGCGGGGAGGGGTCAAAACTGGGGCGCGGTCGAACACGGCGTGATGCTCGCTCGAGTAGCAAGCACCAATGAGTATGCTAATACTCGAACGAGCATCAAGCTCGGCAGAGTACGTTCACTCAACTCTACATATGACATATTCTCTGATTGGAGTCTCTCACTTTCCCCTTTTCTCTCCATCTGACCCAGACCCCCATGATGACTTCTACCAGCTGACTCATCTGTGCAGAGTTTGCTTCCCAAAAATCCTTGGCTCTTCAAATTCCTAGCACCTTTCACACAGTGCGCCCAAATTATTGACCCACACAGCAATACTACCCCTTTTATGCTTCTCACAGTAATAGTACTCCATACAGTATTAGTGCCCATAAAATAATACTGTTCCTGACACAGAAATGGTCTCATCCTTTCTGAAGCACACAACAATGGTACCCCATTAATGCACCAACAGAATAGTACCCCTCTTTATCCCCACATAATACTGGTACTAGTCCTCTTCTGTATTTCACAAACTTTCATAGTGCTCTTTGTGTGTCACATAGTAAAAGTGACCCCAGGCAGCAATGTTCTTCCCTTACAGTAATGATGCCCCTTCAGTGCTCCCTATACAGCAGTAGGGCACCTTAAGTGCAGAGAGCCATGATGACAGCATTGCATCATGTTAGCTTGCACTGGCACTCCGTTGAGGTATATTGATGCAGTAACATTATGGTGCCGGCCAAATCCACCGAAGGTAGAGGCCATGAATGACAGCTCCCTGTTCGACCATTGCATTCAACTGTTGAAAGTGGTGCCTGGGCAAGCATAAATTTCACAAAATCTGGGGCTTGTGCCCCGGATGCCTGGTGCCACCAACGCCATTGGTATAAGTTAGAGCCTGCAGAAAAATGCAAGAAATAAGTGTTTTTAAAATCCTTTTTTATCAAAAATACCAAATGTGACCATGAATGCCCAACAGCCCCGATCATCATCCCGCCCTGCAGTAAACTGCCAATCTTTTTTCTGATAGAAGACACTGATAAAAAAAATGACAAATGTTGACAGTTTCTGAAAATAATTGCTTTTACATTTTCTATTATGTATTTATTATTACTCTATTTTATTCTTTATCTAACTACTGAATGCTATATTAGTATCAGCTATCAGCTACAGTATACATAGCTTGCTTTTCCCATCAATGCACAAAACCCTCTGGGCATAGAGTTCTTCTGATCTGGTGGCAGAAAATTGATTATTTCACCATGACAGGTCATCAACTTCCAGCAGCACTGAGTCTTCACACTATACAATCCCAGTCATGCATATAAACCTTTACACTAACATTAAAGGGGTATTCTGTTGACATTGAGCCGTCCCCTACCTTCAGAATAGGGGATAACTAGCTGATAGGTGGGGGTCCGACCATTTGAAACCCCACCGATCACCAGAATAGGGGTCCCATGTCCCTGAGAGACTAACAAAATCAATGGAGCAGCAGTGTGCATGCTCAGCCACCACTCTAGTTCAATGAGAGCACCAGAGATAGCCAAGAACTTGAACTGAATGTCACAGGAACACTCCTTTAAAGTGACCCTCAGTTTCAGGACACAATTCTGATAAAGTGCAAAGAGAAATGGTTATACAGTTTTAGAGAACAGTCAAAAATATATGTGACTTCTACAGATCTGTTAACAAGTTTTGCGTAAGTCATGTAATACAACAGTTAGCAATTATAATATCAGTAAGGCACATCAAATAGGGAACAAACAGGACTTTAACAGTCCCTGGCAAATCAGTTCTTGCAGCTGGCCACACACAGTCTGTATAGCCCAACAACTGTCTTCGACTAGAGGATTTGTAAATCGCAACTGAAATCCCTGAAAGTTCCAGGCTCGACTACAGTAAAGTCTTTGTCCTTGCTCTAGGTGTTCAAGATGGATTCTACTAGTGTCCCATTGTTCAGTGTCATGCAGCTATGTCCCTAACAGTCACTACTTGTGTGCACACATTCGGCTTTTTTCGAGGGCCGAGCTCACTTACAGCGTGATGCTAATGAAGAATCCAGTGTACACATTTAGATCTTAGTCTGGGGTCTCTATTGCACAAATCAAGTCTCTCTTTCCCTCTGGTGTGGTGCAGTCAGTTGTTGCTCAGTGCAGCACATATAACCTGCAATTGTTGTTCTCTGCCGCTCCTCCAATCCATCATTTTTGTGTCCCGTTTTTGGTCATCCAAGATGGCTGACACAATCTTCAGACTACCTAATTCCCACAGTACAGTGGTAGTGTTAGACTACCAATACACTATACCTGCTCTATGATTAACCAGAGATGCTCATGTGATTAGCACTGGCAAATCAGAGAATATTGCACAATGTGCATTAGGTTGTTAGAAAATTGCTGCAGCCATCTTGAACAGCCAAAAAGAAACGGCTTGAAAATGGCGAATTGGAGGGGTAGAAGGTGAAGAACAATTGATGATAATATACCACCCTCTCGTTCTGGTCCCAGGACAGAATTTTGTAATGATACCGGAGGGTCACTCTAATGCCCTTGCCTAACATAATTACACAACAGCATAGTTGAGGCTGATTTAAAAAATGGGTTGTATATAGTAGTAACCAACAGCAACTACTCATATTTCTGTTCTCTGTGCCCCTAGAACTAAATTGATGAACACTGAATGCAGAGAGGTTGATTACCATGAATGAGGTCATTTTGATCATATCTAAAAATCAACATTTGCAACTGGCGGTTTAAGTAGATGTTCATCAATTCTTGCACAAAGGTAAGGTCAGCCTCTTGACAAGATTTTAAATGGTTATAAAATAAAAAACAGTCAAAGGGCTCAGTACCCATGGTAGCAATTACCCCTGGGCTATGAGCAATGAAGGTCTTCTGTTAGCCAGGTCTCCTTTGACTCAGGAAGTTGGAGTTATATTGGGTGAGGTTAAAGCTGAAATGGGCAGCCAGACGCGTTCCGAGCTGCTCACAACCTACCAGACATCATTTATCCCATTAATTATTCCTGTTCACAATCAGTTGAGGTATGAAAGGTCACAGGATAACAGTGCTTCTTTTTAAAATTAGAGTAGACATCTATTTAGTCTGGAGACCGCGCTTCCTGTATATGCAATGAAAGCCTCCAACTTAAAAAGGTTCTCCCACAAAAAAATACCATTTCTAGTTGTGAACCAGATCACAATTCTAAACATTTTTTGTAGTTATACTTGTTAAAATAATTTAATCCCCAAATATTCCAGGACTAATGTAAGGCCTCGTTCAGACGAGCGTGGTTTTAGCACAGCAGAGGCGCGTGAAAAGATTGTGGCTATACTGCACTAATAATAGCGTGAACGGGCGATTTCCAGCTATTAAGTCTTGAGCTTAATTAGCGGTGAAATTGCCCGTTCACACGATTGAGAACTGTGTGTTGGGTGTTATCCAGTTAGGAGTCTATGGAAACTCCTGCACAGCATGCACCGAAGATAGGCCAGGTCCTCTCTTTTCTCACAGTCCTATCTTTTGATCGCTTATACAATGTACTGCGATACTTCAGTATCGCAGTATATTATATTCTGACAAGCATTCTGTAAAGCCGTGTCACAGACAAGGCTTAATAGGCAAACATTCATGTCAGTACTGGGAGCCTTCACAAAGCCCCAACTGCCATGATGAATGACTGGTCGCCGGCAACCTCATTGCGTGTGAGCCATGCAGGTGACAGTGAGAACCATTTAAATTTCACTGTCAGAATGGATTGTGACTAGAGATGAGCGAACGTACTCGTAATGAGTACTTACGCACCCGAGTACCGCCATTTTCGAGTACTTCAGTACTCGGGCGTAAAGATTCGGGGGGCGCCGGGGGGCGGGGAGAGGCGCGGCGGTGCGGGGGGTAGCAGCGGGGAACAGGGGGGAGCCCTCTCTCTCTCCCTCTCCCCCCCACTCCCCACTGCTACCCCCCGTGCCGCCACGGCACCCCCCGAATCTTTACGCGCGAGTACCGCTGTACTCGAAAATGGCGGTGCTCGGGTGCGTAAGTACTTGTAACGAGTACGTTCGCTCATCTCTAATTGTGACTTCTAAATAATAAACATCCATGATCAGAGTTATTTTTGATCATGGCTGCTGTGGTCAAGTGTCAGCTGTGAAAGACAGCCCACACCTGTCTCCTGACCCGATCTATACAAACCCCTCGCACATCCAATGTACATATATGTCGCCTGTCACCAAGGGGTTGAAGGGTTCCATGTTAAGACATATGGACAACACAGAAAGCCAGGCTGGAGAGTCTCTAACAAAGAGACTAGTTTTGGTGAAACCAGTCCATCCATTTCACGTGTAGAGGCTACTGCAGGGAAAATTTAAGGCCAACCACATCCTTCTCTGGCAATATCAGCTAATCATGATTTCTGAAGTTGGATGTAACCTATTTGTCAGTTTCTCTTGACTTTAGTTCACCATATAGAAATACTGCTTACATACGCAAAAATGTTGATTCATAAATTGAACACGCAAAGTGCTATTTATGTGTGTGTATATATATATATATATATATATATATATATATATATATATATATATATATATTGGAGTATATAATATAGCTCTACTGTTTAAAACATGTATCAAAGGATGTCTACTTTGGGCCCTCTGAAAATAAGGTGATCACAGGGTGTCCTGCTGCTGAGACTTCCGGTGTTCAGGTCCCCTAGACCGCCACCACAGGGGAAATTAAACATTACATAGTGGCCATTCAAATAAATAGGCCATCCAAGTAAAGCCTCATTTTCACGCAAAGATGATTGCTCAAAATTCGCTTGAAAGACAGTTTGAGTGACAGTTTTGAGCGATCATTTTGCATAGCTACTAATGGGCACTAATGCCTATTAGCAGCTTATTAGCTTCATTTGCATTTAAATGAAGCTCCCTTCCCTGTATGCAGATAACAGCAGGTGGTCTGTTATCTGCTTACAGCTCCATTGTTCTCCAGTGGGACAGCAGATGAAAATAATGTTATCAGTGCTCCCATGGAGAATCACAGCGAGCGGTCCCTGCCAACAGCTGTCTGGCCGAACGATGGTTTTTATCCTGAACTAAAAATCATTGTTCGGCCGAAAAGCTAACGATGGTAGCATTTACACTCAACGATTATTGCTCAAAAGACATAGTTTGAATGAATTTTAAGTGATAATCAGTGTGTGTAAATGGGCCTTAACCCACATTCTGTGCCAGTATATCCAGACTTAGAAACTCTATTTGTAGATGCTGTCTACTCCCAATTGATGGATGCTCTAAAAGAATATTTGAAAATGGGTTATCTAAGTCAAGCAGCCTCTGTTAACACGGGCATCTGTGATACCATCCTACAGGATTAAAATGGTAGGTGCTTCCAATTAAAGTCAAAGTGTTGCACAGCTGGAATTTGTCCTTTCCAGCAAAATTACAAGCAAAAGTCAAACTGAACATTTATCCCATCTTTTCGCTTGGGTATCAAGCCGTGTGGTCTGACCATCTTTGTCCAACATATGGTTGAGCCTTAAAAAATTGGTATCTTGGAAGGCTGCCAACCAAAATGCCTTGACTGTAAATCAATACGACCACAGAGTGTTAGTATTTCTTCCTAAGCAATCGAATAAGATAATAAACAAAAATAGTATAAAAGACTATCCTGCTATTGAGAAAAACATATCAAAGCAAAGTAAAAAATAATTTTACTCTGCGAGGCAACGGTTTGGAGAATTCATTACTGTTAGCATGCCATTAAAGAACACTGTCACAAATTCACTTCTAAAATTAAGTACAAGCAAACAAAACAAAACTTTTTTTCAAAGCTCAACTCATCATGGAAAAAATTCAATCAAAGTAAATACAATATTTCAATTAACCCTTACCAACCAGATGGTGACAAGTGTCTACACTGAGGAACTTTAGGAGGATACCAGATGTGACGGTGATCAGATGATTAATTGGTATCAGACTGTTGAAAATCTGTTTAACACGAGTGTGACAGTCTGTCACATGGTGTTGTATGACTTTCCATCACGATAACTCAATAAAAGTTACATTTATTTGCTTTTAACGTTGTAACATTAATGTTTGTTTACACGATATCACTAAGGGCGCTTTTACACGAGACGTCCTGTCGGGCAACAGATGCCCGACAGGCTGTCCCAGTGATAATCATTACTGGGCTTTTATAAAAGAATGAGTATCGCTGACTGAATGGAGGCAGAGCGGGTCAGGGATCGTTCCTTCCCACCCGCCTACATTCACAGAAACCAGGCAGTTGTTCATAAGTGACCGACTGCCTGTTTACACGGAACGATCGTCTTACAGTTTTCAGCATGCAGAAGTTAAAGAAAGAAGGAGAAATGAACGAGTCTCGTTCTTCGTTTGGTCGGCACATGCATTTACACTGAACAATTAGATTCACACTGGATTGCGGGAATCCGAATGACAATCATTCAGTGTAAAAACACCCTAACCGATGCAATGTGCTAAACCTGACATTTTGGGCTATATTTCGTTGACTTGATAGCCTGAACTCCATTTGGATTTTTGTCCAGTTGTCAATGGACAAGAGTGATTCAGCCTTTAAGAAAGAGTAGAGAAGACCTTTTTTCCTATTATACAACTCCCTTGAGTTTGCAAAAATTGTCTTGGAGACCTTTGAAAGGGGGTTTCCAGCCCTGAACTATTCATGACCTATTCTCATAGTGGTGGACCTCCACCAATCAGCTGATCCCCAGGCTGTATGGAGCTAATCTGTTGCCGAAAACTTAGAGCTCCTTACACACCGCAATGTCCAGTGATGGTACTGCAGGCACAGTTCCTATTCCAGTGAATGAAAAATGTGCCTGAAATACTCCTGGGCCACTGCAGTGCGTATAGAGCTGTATCTTTCCAGCACTACATCGGCTTCTTTGGACACTGATACAGCAGCCCAATGTACGAACTTAAACAAGAAAGGCACAATGTTCCCAAAGCTGGATATAGCGTAGCTATAATAAACAAGGAACTCACTTGGTGTAGTGAAACCAACCCAAAATTTGGAGCAAATCACTTTACCTAGAAGTCTGGTATGCTCTCAGAAGAAAATTTCAAACATCAGCATAATAAGAGGGATTCCCATCCATCCTGGACATCCACTTAGGAGTGCGCCAGTCTCACAAAACCGAAAACCACAAGTTTGGTACACCACAGAAATAAATCCAAAGTAAAAAAAAGAAAGATAAATGGGACTCAGGGAAATAACCCCCATTACATAGAAAATGTAATGGGTAATACTAATAAGTGAAGTTCACTTACTTCAAGGGGGGCAAAGTGGAAGCTCAGAGTAATCTTTACTACTCCCATGTAATCCAGGTCCACTTTACAACACCGACTATCCAAAGCATAGAACTTGTATTGTGATCCAAGACATTTATTGCCTAACACTAAGAAATGGGGCTAAATCTATACAATATAATGGCGCAACAAAACTGCATTGTGTTTCACGAAAAACTGCATCCACGATACTCCCTTTCTCAAGCAGACCCCAAATCAAGAATGGCACCCAAACAGGGACAATTTTGACTATATACTAACAGAACTTTCGATGGGGAGTCTGGTCTTGGTTACAAGTATGTAGTTTCTACTTATTCTACCTGCTTCATAGAACTGTGTTGCCCCCGAGGAACTTACTTTGGAAGAAACGCCTATGCTGGCAGGACATCTGCTCAAGACGCTATGGAAATTTTCCACTTGATTCAGTGGTGGCAAACACAGATGGACAAATATGTAGAGCATAAAAGCAATATAAATAAAATATTGTATATACCAATATTGTGAAACTGTAACACACATATATTGGTATAATGGGTTTGGTTGAATCCATTTTTCGACTATACATTTTTGTAATTCTTGGTTGTTACAAATTGATCGACTCTAAATCCATATGGATTTGTTGCGGTTGACTGAACGTCTTTTTATAACGTTTTGTCTGGAGAATAAGTGGGAATGGTTTATTTACAGAAAGAACCTGACCTTGTGCTGGTAATGATCTTCACTTAGCTTGTGTTCATTCAACAGCATAATAATAATGAGTCCAACATACAGAATAGTGTTGCTTTGATTCGAGGGTTGAAAGTGCCACTCAGGAGGCGCATCAACCAAACAATGACTGAAAAGAGCTAAAGGAACTCCATGAAGATCCTCAGCCACTATGATTAGTAGAAGAGGATGTCACTTTAGAGGCTTACTATCCCGGCTTCTGTATATTATGATCTATCCAGGGTCGCTGCACAGAAGATCAACATCACATTAATCTTCTGGAGATGGAGATGGCAATCCTGGACTAAGAAACATTTTAATCAGCTCCACCGGGGATTAGTTTGCTTTAGAAATGATGCATTGACATGCATAAGGTTCTGCTAGGTTGGTTTGTCGGAGAGAAGTAGAGTCTTCTCTTCCCTGCTGTAATTTGAGGAAATCAGAAGGGGTGCAGTCTAGGGAGGTTTACAAGCTCCTTCAAGCTGAATCAAGCCACGACACATGTGTGAACCATTTACCATTTATTTATATATTTAATTTAAAGCACATATAGAAATCTTTGGCAGCCCTGCCTGAAGGAGATGCTGTTTTCATCTCAGTTCTGGCACAGAAAGAGCGTCTGGTGGAAAGAAATAGAGGAAAATTCAACGGAGCCTCCAACAATGATGGAGCTACCGCACACATGCAAACCATTTGCCATTTATGTATACATTGAGATTGTGGAAACCAAGAAAAAAAAAAGGATTTATGTGCAAGAAACGTCACATCTTTTGCGTGCTATATCTAAACAGAGAAATGAAGACAAGGTCATCCAATGAACATTTGAAGTCGTTAAATCACATCAAATAGGTTTGAATAGAATTTCCACAAAATGTATCGTCAGCCCCGAAGGCATTTTTATGGTTCTGAAATTCTCAACCATTACACACCTTGAAATGAAGGGCTATGTTCAGCCGTCTTCTAACCTGGCAGCATGGCAACAGAGAGGTGGCGGCGAGTCTGAGAGGGTTTTATGCTGTAAGCAGTGGGCATTACTATTTCCGTATCTACCTTCTACTGCAATAAAAAGAACTACAATGGTTATATGTAGAGATGAGCGAGTATACTCACTAAAGGCAATTGCTCGAGCGAGCATTGCCTTTAGCAAGTATCTCCCCGTTCGAGACTGAAGGTTCGGGTGTCGGCAGCGGGCAGGGAGCTGCAGGGGAGAGCGGGGTGGAGCAGAGGGGAGATCTCTCTCTCCCTCTCTCCCCCCGCTCCCTCCTGCTGACAGCCGCTACTCACCGCTCCCCCGCGCCGGCACCCAAACCTTTCGTCTCGAGCGGGCAGGTACTCGCTAAAGGCAATGCCCGCTCGAGCAATTGTCTTTAGCGAGTATACTCGCTCATCTCTAGTTATATGATAGGTTGAACAGACTGTAAAATCTTTTTAAGATGGGTATATTTTTGGCAATATGTGTGTCACAGGATAACCAGTTTTGCCAAAAAATGTGATTTTGCGATACTCTGTCATGAGATCTCTATTCTATATGTAGAAGCAGAAACAAAAAACGGCAACAGCACTCATAATACATTTACTATCAGAGGTATACATACCTATAATCAATACTCTAACCACATTAAATAATGCAAGGGTCTGGGTATATAATTTGATCAAATTACATTGGCCCATCTACCAAGTGACCAAGCTCTCAGATGGGTCCTAACGCCAAAACCAGGTGGTTTAATCTTAGCCTGGGAAAGCTGAGTCCCTACCTCTCAGAATGCTTCTCTCTTGGGACAAAGTCTACAAATAAAACCAAGGAAGGTAGGATACCATTTATATGGTCTAGTAGGAGGGACAGAAGGTAAATGGGCGGCAGGTGTGCACGACCAAATGAAGACAGCCAAAACTTCACGATATTTGTAGAAAAAAAGGATAAAATAGGCCAGCACTTCCCAATAGAAATCTATAGGTGCACGTTAAACCACGGCTGCAACATACATAGAAGCAGAAACCAAAAAGTGGCAACAGCACTCATAATTAGAGATGAGCGAACGTACTCGGTAAGGCCGATTTCGCAATCGAGCACCGCGATTTTCCAGTACTTCACTACTCGGGTGAAAAGTACTCGGGGGCGCTGTGGGTGAGCGGGGGGTTGCAGAGGGGAGTGGGGGGAGAGGGGGAGAGAGAGAGCTCCCACCTGTTCTGCGCTGCTACCCCCCGCTCCACCGCTCCACCACGCCACGCCCCGCCCCACAGCGCCCCCGAGTACTTTTCACCCGAGTAGTGAAGTACTCGAAAATCGCGGTGCTCGATTGCAAAATCGGCCTTACCGAGTACGTTCGCTCATCTCTACTCTTAATACATTTACTATCAGAAGTATACATACCTATAAAAATACTCTAACCACATTAAATAATGCAAGGTTCTTGGTATATAATTTGATCAAATTACATTGGCCCATCTACCACGGTCAGGTGACCTTTTCTCTATTCTATATGTGTCTTTGTGTGGCCGCCCACTGGTTGTGATGTAAATTACAGCCTGCCAAGTGTCTCGCTAGCGTGTTGCAATAGTATATTGAATTGGTTTCATGACAAAATTGCAGTTCTTAAAGGCAACCTGTCAGCTTTAATATGCTATTCAAACGGTCATAGAGCAGGAGGGGCTGGACAAATAGATGTATAGTTTTTTTGAAAACTATTCAGTATAACTTGTATCCTATTCATTTAAACCTTTAGTCATTCTGAGCTTAGAGGTGGAGCAGGCAGTCCTATCAGTGATTGACAGTTATTTGTGAATGACTGTACATACAGGGAAGGCTGTCAATCACTGATAGGACCGCCCACTGGACTCCTAAGCTCAGAATAAGCAAAGAGGTAAATGAATAAAATACAGTTCATACTCAAACTTTTCCCAAAAAAACCTATATATCAATTCGCTCAGCTCCTCCTGCTCTATAATATGCAGCCGACAGCATACACTGCATTTTCAATGTGTCAGGTTCCCTTTAGTCAAATTCAAGAAACGGTAAGGGAGGACATATTGCCATGTGAAAGTGGCCTTATGTTGCTTCACACACATTTAGGCTTCCTTCACGCAAGCGTCATTTTAACACCCCGACAGCCACGCTAAAAAATCGTGACTATCGGAGCTTCAAATCGGATGAATGAAGAATAACTGCAACCAAGTCGTGGCTATTCTTCACGATTTTATTGTCCATTCACATGCCTGGCTGCGGTAAAAACCGCCACAGCCCCAAAATCCCTCGATCGGCAGAACAACTTTTAATGACTTTTAAATGCTCAACTAGAGGCACGAGTCATTGTTTAGCAGCGCTCGCTGCTGCTAAACTCCCTCCCACTCCCTTTGTTGGCCGGCTCCCATAGGAGTCTATGGGAGTCTCCTGCGTTGTGCCGTCAAAATTTGGACAAGTACTATCTTTTGATGCAGAGAAATATCGACATAAAAAAAAACTCGTTTATTGCGCTGTCTTCTGACAAGCGATTTTTTAATGCATTAAAAAAAATCATTTGTCTAAAGGAACCCATAGGAAACAATTGGTTCTTTTAGATGCAATTTTTTGACCGGCCTACTCTGCGTTAAAATGACGTTCGTACGAAGGAGGCCTTGCAGCAGGTCTATTTCTTGCGCCCTTTTTAGTGATGCAAACCAAACTGCAATAGTGCAATATTTTCCTATCGGGTTACAGTAAACATCGGAACACAATATTTTGGGCTAAGAAAAAATTGTAACCACAAATATTGTGTTCCGATATTTACTGTAAGCCATTGGAAAATATTGTACTATTTTCAGTTTTCTTTGCATCATTTCTTTGGCAATTGTGAATCCCGATGGCGTTTCTTGTTTAGGGCTTCTGAAGACGGGCAATTTGCGCACAGAGAATAGAACCCATTGATTACAGTGAGTTCCCTCAGAATCTGTGTTTTTGCGCTCAATTTTCATGCTTTGCTTTGGTATTTGTAAGCCAAAACCAGGAGTGGAATCTACACATTGAAATGACTATAAAAGGAAGATTTGCATGCCTTTCGTGTTTTTGACCCACTCCTGGTTTTGGCTGAATGCAAAATACTGATCTGAATACCGAAACTTTCAAGTAACTGACAATATTTATTAAAGGGAATCTATCACCACCTTCATGCTGCCAGGGTAGAGTAAAGTAGTGACAGGCGTGCTGATTGCAGCAATATGTCTAAGTGCCTGTAAAGTAGTTTCTTACTTTAGGAACTTACATTCTATCAGCGCAGCGCTCACATTGAGCGGGGAGAAGGCAGTCCTTAATATTCATGAGCTCTGGTGCTGCAGAAGTCCTGCCCTCTGGCCATTGATTGACAGATGTCTCCCTACACATGGTAATAGGGAGAAAGCTATCAATCAGAGGGGAGATGGTGGTGTGTCTGAGACTAGCCCTCCCCACACACACACACGAGGGGACAGGGTTAGCCCCGCAGCAAAGATTTTCTCATTAATTTTATGATCTAAGGAGTTGTACCAAAATCAGCTTTTATCACCTATTTATAGGATAGGTGATAAAAGTCAGATTGTTGGTGGTTTTACCACTGAGACCCTCGCCAATCCCAAGAACAGGGGGCCCCTACCCGCTTCTCACTATGGGCTCCCTGCATCCCTACAGTGAGAAGAAGATTGAATGGAATAGCAGCCAAGCATGTGCAATGCCGCTCCATTCATTTTACTGGAGCTGATGGAAATGGCAAGCACTCATCTACCTCCACTAGTCCTATTAAAGGTGGATGGAAAGGCAAAACATATTCTCGACTCCCACTCTATTCAATCTCCTCATCACTGTAGGGAGGGGCAGGGGCGTAACTATAGAGGATGCAGGGGATGCGGTTGCACCCGGGCCCAGGAGCCTTAGGGGGCCCATAAGGCCTCTCTTCTCTATATAGGGAACCCAGTACTATGAATAAAGCATTATAGTTGGGGGCCCTGTTACACATTTGGCATCGGGGCCCGGGAGCTTCAAGTTACGCCTCTGGGGAGGGGGTAGTGCAATGAGCCCACAGGAGACGGGGGAGGCAGGGCATGGGACCCCTATTCTAACGATCAATGGGAGCCATCCGCCAGACTTTTAGCACTTGTCCTATGAATTGGTGATAAAATTCAATTTTGGAACAACCCCTTGAATTCCAATAATTTATTTCAGTGCATCTTCGCTATTTGAATTGTACTGAATAATTCCTTCATCTCTAGTTACAGTCTCCTTTGACCGTCAATCACTGTGTTTTCCCTTGTATACAGAGATTTAGGTACTTTCTAGGCAATATCAGTTTACGCCTTTATATCGTTTTTGCTGTTTTTGCTATTTTTCACATGTTTTGAATATGCAATAAAAATAAATAAAAAAATGGTCAAACAACAAAAAGTTACAAATCCCTGTAGTTTAGTAATAAAGACAAGAGTTTTCTACTGCATGAGTGTATCTGATGGAACTAGTAGTATAAAGGGCCACACGGCTTTTGTTCTTCTAAGGTTGCATAATAATAAATACAAACAAGCGAAACAATTAAAACAGACAACAGCAAAACCGTCATGTTTAGATTGGAGACTTGATATAAAAGTAAAAAAAAAAAAGTTCCCAAAAATATACTCTGCGGAGAGTGATCGGACTGTGAAGGCTTCGCTGCTAGACACACCTTTGGAGTTGTGTTATTTTATGCTATTCATACCACTTCTGTTGTTTATATAAAACATTTTTTGTTTTCTTTTCCAGGAAGAATGCTGCCAGTCGCTAGGGGCAGGAGTGTTTATCAAGCCGTGTATCTTGAAGTCTGACATAAAATCCGTGGCCTTTAGTACAGCTGAAAAACATTCTGTCAACACCTTACCGAGAGCAATCCCATGGCGTTGGCTGGGGACCAGGCAGCTTTTTTAGGATAGAGTGCAGGGAATGGATGAAAATTTGAGCTTTGGCCAAAAGCTACAAAAAGACATGCAAAGCTTTTCCATCTACTCTGTTTAATTTCTAGAAAGCATCCAAACCACAAATCAGCCAGCCCTTATGTGAAAAGGCTACTCTTTCTCCATTTTGGAAAAGTGCTTTTGACTGCAGTCAGATGAATAAATCATTATATTAGACCTGAAAGTGTCTGTCAGTGGGATTTCAAGTTCTGCAAAAACGGTGTGATTTTTTTTATTGTACTACTGAATCTGTAACTCAAACAGGTAATGATGAACGTAGGACATTAATAAACATAAGAATCTAAAACATATTAGACATTTATGCAACCCGAGTTTTCTTCTGATGGACGCTCTGCATTGTGTCAAGCAACCTGAAAAATGAATCTCAACTAAAGAATTGTGTAGCCCGGTCTTCTGAAATGTTATTAAAGGGGTTTGCCAGGGAAATACTATTCCTGACCTATCATCATGCTGTCAGCACCGTAATACAAAGGTCAGAGCGGAAGCTTGTGCTCCGACCTCTGGGTAGTGGCCGGCACTTGTAACTGCAGGTACGACTCTCATTGATTTCAATGGAAGCTGTGCCTGCAGTTACAAGCGCAGGTCACTATACGGCTACTATACGGAGGTCAGCGCAGAGGCTTCCGCTGCGATCATTGTGTATTTGGAGCGGAAGTCTCCATGCCGACCTACCATGTAGTGGCGGGTGCGTGTAACTGCAAGCACGGGTCTCATTGAATCAATGAGCTGTGCCTGCAGTTACAAGCGCCGGACACTACACAGACCTCTGTGTTATTGCGGCGCTGACAGCATGCACCTCCTCAGCGGATTGATCGGGGTCCCAATCAGCGGACGCCAGACGGTCAACTGAAGTACAACAGCGCCGCTAGACTTAACATAGGAACTTTGATCTTGCCTGACGGGTCACTCAATGTATCAAACACAAATGTTATGATTTTACAGCGGTGGTGAGGATGTCACAAATCAGATGACACCAAAATCATCAAAGGTCACACAACGGGGTCAAAGTGTGGTGCAAGAAAAAGCCTGTGGGCTTTATTATACTAGATATGCCAGAAGATAGTATCAATGGGAACCTCAAAGATTTGGAGATCCAACGGGAATCTGAAAGATTAGCATTCAATGTAAATGCAATCAGCGACTGAATGACATACAAGAATTATTCTGCTTCTTGTCTGCCATTATGTTTCTGCATGCAATAAAGTGGACGACGTATCGTTCTGCGTAAACAGGCAGTCGTTCACCTATCAATGACTGCCTATTTACTGTGAATGATGGTGGGACGATCTCTGGCCAGCTCCGCCTCCATTCATTAGCGATGCTCATTCCTATGTAGAAGTACAAGAACGATTATCTTTGGGACGACCTGCCAAGCATCTGTTGGCCAACAGATCATCCCTTGTAGAAGCACCCTTAGCATGGTACAGAATCCTAAGGTTGCACCATCATGACCTCTAGAAGTAACCAAACTATAAAAGATAGGATTTCACACACTTCTTGAATTTGCTTAGATATACTTTGAACATCTGATACATCTGCAATAAAAGCATTTACAAACTTTTGCGAATTCAAGAAGTGAGTGCAATCCTATCTTTTGAAGTTTGGTTACTTCTGGAGGTCATGTGACGGTGCAACCTTAGGATTCTAGTAAGTTTTGGAGCAAGGATCATTGAAACATGGGGGCCCATGGTATTATCTTCCCAAGGATGTCAAACCGCTATCAATATAGTTACCCATTGAATTAAAAAAGAACAAAAAGAAAAAACAGAAACTCGTATTACTATGTTGCCTAACAGCTGTCAGCTTCGTCTGTTCAAGTGGAGAAGTAACCACAACCAGAGACTTGCATTTGGTATCTGTTCCACCTAAACGGAGCCTTCAGGCCCAAACTTGACACTATATCAATGTGAAGGAAGGGGAATTTCGCAATGACGCACAGATAAGAACATATAAGATGAATTCATGTGAAGAGTATGGTGGATCAACCAAATATCTAGAAAGGTTATACTTAAAAAAGTTGAAGATAACTCTTTCTTTTTAACATGGCATTTCCAGGTAGTCTAGAATAGAATGACAACTCCTATCCTATGCTTAAGCTGAAGATAAGATGACTGCATTATGTGCAGATAATATTTTCTGGATTGTGCTTTGGCCATCAACTTGGACTGTTGGTAGAGACCCCTTTGCATGACTTTACAGACGACTGACAAAGGCTCTACCTATTGTGGCATCATCAACTTGATTTTGCTGGGACAAAAAGAGTGAAAATATATACGCAGGGAAAGGTTGAAAAGTAAAAAAAAAAACGAGGCATGCTCACCTCTTTTGTGGCCCCCAATCCAGCACAGAAGCTCTGATCTAATCCTGAAAGAAGCTGAAGCGGTCAAGTGTTGGTCATTCTGCATGTGACGGTTCGGCCACTGATAGGCTTTAGCAGTGATTGTGCTATGAATGGCACATAGCCTATTCTGGTATCAGATTGGCGATGATCGGGTCCTGCTGAACAGGGGGCCGCAAATAAGGTGAGCATGCCTTATTTTTCTATTTTTATCCTTTCCCAGCCTATCTAGTTATATTGCTCCCAGAAAACCCCTTTAACAATGATTTATAGCAGCACAACCAATGAGATCAACTATTATTTTTTTTCGTTTGTCCATCAGTGATTTGTTTCATTTACACCTTTATGGTGCTCAATAACAACCAAATCAACATGTTCAACCCCCTCACCATATTAACCCTTTCCAATCCACTGTCTGACATCTTCCTACATTCTGTTTAAGCTTGTACAGCTTCAATGTCAGAAGAAATCAGACAGGGTATTCTTACCGTCTATTGCCAGCTATTCTGTGCCAGAGCCTTTCTGGCGCACACACACTGGCTTTAGCCAGCAGATGGCACTGTTGTATAACAGCAAAAAGAAAAAGCCTTTTTGGAAACCCTGAATCCAAAACTGGATTGGAAAGGGTTAAACAACATGCCCAGTCTTCTGGCAGCTACTTTAGGTCTACTGTAACTTACATGAGTATTATACTATAGATTTAGACAATTTCAATGTAAACAATGAGAAAAGTCAGAGCAATAGCTGTCTTTTTTACCTGTATAATTCTAGTCAATGGGAAGGACTGCCAGCATTTGTCAATGGGTTTTAGAGATTGTGTTAAGTCTGCTGTAGCTACAGTGTCGAAAGTGCAACAAAATGTATTTGAGTGACAGTAAGGTTTATTTATTTATTTTTAATTGCACTGCCGGCTCAACGAAGTTCTGTACTTCCAAGAACTTTTACGTCAAGCTTACTAAGGGAAGTATTTTGAATGCGGTTCCAAATCTGGCTCCAAACAAGTTTGTCACATCATAGCACACTCATCGAAATTCCACTTAGCTTCACAACATCCAAGAAAAGTCTCCATGTTTACTACTTATTCTTGTACTGCTTCCATTCTCTGGAACACCCCGATGGGTGGTCATATCACATCTGCAATCTGTGCAGCTGCAGTGCGGCCTGGCAGGCAAGAGGGCGCTCTGCTACTTTTAACCCTTTCCAATCCACTGCCTGACATCTGAAGGCTATACAGCTCCGATGTTGGAAGACGTCCGGGAGGGTATTCTTACTGTAAATTACTGGCCGCTCTGTTGTCGGGGGCCTCTCCAGCATGTTCCACACCGCAGTACTGGCTCTAGCCAGCAGACGGTGCCATTGTATTATGACAGAGAGAGAATACCCCCTAGGAAACTCTGAAACCAAAATTGGATTGCAAAGGGTTAAAAGAAGAATATAGTACTCCCTACTGTGCAGTGGGGGAGACTTTACTTAAGATCCGTTTACACCAAACGATTACCATTTGAAGGAGCGAACGGTGCCAGAATTTGCTTATTCGCTCAGGCAGCCTGTTTATATATCGTTAGCTCATTCAAATGATAAATGCTTCAATCATTCATATTCATCATATAAGTGAATGAGAAGGACTGCGTAAAATGAATGATAAAATGAAAAGTGAACGATTATCTTCCGTCGTTCGATGGTTGGCTGAGTTTAAACAGAATGATTATTGTTCACTTTCGCTCCTTTGAACAATTTTTTGAATGATAATCGTCTTATCTAAAAGGGCCCTTATGACTTCAATGTATGGATCAGGATCACTAGTGGACAGGCAGAGCCCTGAAGGTGGAACTCTCTGAATAGCTATAGTCTGTCAGCAAATAAGTAGTGTTGACTACCTCCTCCTCTATTTGTAAAATTGTTTCATACACCATTCTACCAAAATCTACACCTAAGCAAGAATGACAAGTAGTATTTATTTACATATGTTAATACTTAATGGGTTCCCCTTTGGCCCTAATGATATTGGATACTCTCAATGGCATACTTTCTACTAACATCTGATAAAATTCATCTGGTATTTCCCCCCACTCATCCTGCAAATGTCTGGTGTGTTCTGGATAGCAGCTGTTCATATTTCCTGACCAGACATTCCAGTTCATCCTAAAGATCTTCAGTAGGGTTGAGGTCAGTGCAGGCCAGTTTAATCATGGAACATCCATATCCTCAAACCAATGTAAACAGTGTTGGATTTGTGACGAGGCGTGTTGTCTTGTTCGAAGTATTGTTGACCATTCCCAGAGTATTGCCACATTGTCAACAACACATTATTGTCTAGAATGTCAAGGTACACCTCTGTGTTTATGGTTTTTGGCAAAATATCCCCAGACCATACCAAAACCTCAGCAGTACTTAACTGTTGGCACAACACAATAAGGCAAAAGGCATTTCCCAGGTGTCCTCCACACCAGGTACATCAATCTGATTTGAAGATAGAGTAGTGCGAATTGTGACTACATAGAATGTTCTACCATTGCTCAACTGTTAAATGATGACACTCCATTAGTGTAGACTGGCTGATGTATCTTCTTTGAGAAATCTGCCAGAAATTTGCAGGATGAATGGAGGGAAATACCAGCTGAAGTATATCCCACATTAGTAGAAAGTATTAAACTGTTAAATGATGATGCTCCATTTGTATGTTTGACCTGTATTTGCATGTGTTTCCTCTCAGGCGCTGAAAACATACTAATAGTTTAATTTGTATCCTATGGAATTAGATAAACTGTATGTTTGATCTAGGGAAATTCAATTATGAGACCCATTGTGAATGACAACAATTTCATATAGCTGCAGAATATGTTGGTCCTTTTACATGGGATGACTTGTTGATCGCAGATACCCAACAGGTCGTCCCAGTGATAATCGTACCTGTGCTTTTACAAATGAACTAGCATTGCTATTGAATAGAGGTGGAACGAATCGGGGATCGTTCCAACCACCCCACCTCTATCCAAAGTGAACAGACAGTCATTCATAAGTGAACTGCATGCAGAAACTGAACAACGAACGAAAAGCAAACAAATTCTCCTCCATCGTTCATTCGGGGCGTGCCTTTACACTGAATGATAATCTGCACATTCTTGCTGGATGCGGGAATCTGAACGATTTATCATCCCGTGTAAAAGGGCATTTAGATACTACAATGAAATGCTATAGACTAGTCCGGTAATAGTCAGCTCATAAAGAGTGTGACTGATGGGAAATAAAACAAGTCAAAGATTGGGGTGGGAAAACTAAAAGGGTCCTGGAAAAATCAGGACACATGGGAGCCCTTAGTATGTTCAAAAGGAAAAGACAATAAACTGTACGCTGCACCGTGTAAAACTGCAAGTGACATCTAAAAACAAACAACATTATTACTATTAGGAGGGTCACAATCCTGTGGAACGCTCCATCCCGCTCCTCCCTGTGCAGAATATGACACAAAACAACTAACTTTCAAGACAATTAGCACAAGACCCCTTCTGTTTTTGTGGAAATTGTGCTTGTAATTGACCAATAGTTCAAACAGACATTGCCTAATCTGGTAGTGATCAGTCAATGGAGTTCACACCCAGCGAGACTTCCTGCATTACAGCAATGCCTGGGAGATTGTCATCTCAGCCCAACTGATCCCATCTCTCCCACAAGACATTCTGGCATGCATTGGGCACTGTGCTCGCTGTGACTGATTGTATCGCTTACTCTATTATGTACACAGCCAACATTCCATGAAATGTGTGTCGTTAAGGCTACACTGTGCAGAAGCCAGCCTCTTGAAAAGCGGTTGCTGTCTTAATTGGCCAATATTTGTGCGCAGACAAACAAGTCACACGTCTGTAATTCTATTATGGAGAAATACGATGAATTTATCCACATTAGAGAGATTTTAAAAAAACTCTACACGATTCAAAAAGGACGACCCCATAAAACTACTCAAGACATGTCTGGCTCTTTTTTTTAATGCTAGGCTCTTAGAGAATTGAAATCCAAGCCGCGGGGAGCCGCTTACTCTATGCATAAATAACTAACCTGGGCTAAAGCCCTTTCCCATGCGCTAAATGAGTAACAAACTCACAATAGAAGAGATAGCTAAAGAGCTTCTTCATGGAAGCGACTTCCCTTTGTGTGTTCTAACAAAGGGAAAGCCTTAAGAAAGCAGCATAGTAATCTGAAGTTTTCTGTGTGTGTAGATAGATAGATAAAAAATTAAGATGTATCCAGATAGATAGATATCAGAGGGATTTAGTGATGTATTGTAACTTTTATACAAGATAGACAGAATGAAATCAGAGAGAGAACACATAGATAGATAGATAGATAGATAGATATGAGATGGATAGATAGATAGATATGAGATGGATGGATAGATAGATAGATAGATAGATAGATAGATAGATAGATAGATAGATATGATATAGATAGATAGATAGATAGATAGATAGATAGATAGGATATAGATAGATAGATAGATAGATAGATAGATAGATAGATAGATAGATAGATATGAGATGGATAGATAGATAGATAGATAGATAGATAGATAGATAGGAGATAGATAGATAGATAGATAGATAGATAGATATGAGATGGATAGATAGATAGATAGATAGATAGATAGATATGAGAGATATTTAGTGATGTATTGTAACTTTTATACAAGATAGACAGAATGAAATCAGAGAGAGAACACATAGATAGATAGATAGATAGATAGATAGATATGAGATAGATAGATAGATAGATAGATAGATAGATAGATATGAGATGGATAGATAGATAGATATGAGAAAGATAGATAGATAGATAGATAGATAGGAGATAGATAGATAGATAGATAGATAGATAGATAGATAGATAGATAGGAGATAGATAGATAGATATGAGATGGATGGATAGATAGATAGATATGAGAGATATTTAGTGATGTATTGTAACTTTTATACAAGATAGACAAAATGAAATCAAAGAGAGAAAAGATAGAGAGAATGGATGGATAGATAGATAGATAGATAGATAGATAGATAGATATGAGATGGATAGATAGATATGAGATGGATAGATAGATAGATATGAGAAAGATAGATAGATAGATAGATAGATAGATAGGAGATAGATAGATAGATAGATATGAGATGGATAGATAGATAGATAGATAGATAGATATGAGAGATATTTAGTGATGTATTGTAACTTTTATACAAGATAGACGAAATGAAATCAAAGAGAGAAAAGATAGAGAGAATGGATGGATAGATAGATAGATAGATAGATAGATAGATATGAGATAGATAGATAGATAGATATGAGATGGATAGATAGATATGAGATGGATAGATAGATAGATATGAGAAAGATAGATAGATAGATAGATAGATAGGAGATAGATAGATAGATAGATAGATAGATAGATAGATAGATAGATAGATAGGAGATAGATAGATAGATATGAGATGGATAGATAGATAGATAGATAGATATGAGAGATATTTAGTGATGTATTGTAACTTTTATACAAGATAGACAAAATGAAATCAAAGAGAGAAAAGATAGAGAGAATGGATGGATAGATAGATAGATAGATAGATAGATAGATAGATAGATATGAGATGGATAGATAGATAGATAGACAGACAGATAGATTGATAGATAAAGGGGTTGAAGGATGGCTCTAGAGTATGTCATACAGAGCACTAAACTCCTTAGAATATGCTAAGGCCCGAAGGAGTTGAGTTCAATATTACTATCTAAATTAGTAACTATTAAGATAGATAGATTGAAATCAGAGAGAACAGATAAAAAGTGAGAGGGGGAGAAAACAGACAGATAGATAGGAGATAGATAGATAGATAGATAGATAGATAGATAGATAGGAGATGGATAGATAGATAGATAGATAGATATGAGATAGATAGATAGATAGATAGATATGAGATAGATAGATAGATAGATAGATAAATAGATAGATAGATAGATAGATAGATAGATAGATAGGAGATGGATAGATAGATAGATAGATAGATATGAGATAGATAGATAGATAGATAGATAGATAGATAGATAGATATGAGATAGATAGATAGATAGATAGATAGATAGATAGATAGATAGATAGATAGGAGATGGATAGATAGATATGAGATAGATAGATAAATAGATAGATATGAGATAGATAGATAGATAGATAGATAGATAAGAGATGGATGGATAGTAGAGATAAGCGAGCGTACTCGCTAAGGCAAACTACTCGAGTGAGTAGTGCCTTATGCGAGTACCTGCCCGCTTGTCTCAAAAGATTCGGGTGCCGGCAGGGGTGAGCGGTGAGGAACAGGGGGGAGATCTCTCTCTCACTCTCCCCCCCCCCCCCCCCCCCCCCCCCCGTTCCACCCTGCTCACTCCCGCAACTCACGGCTCTCCCCCGCCAGCACCCGAATCTTTTAAGATGAGCGGGCAGGTACTCGCATAAGACACTACTCGCTCGAGTAGTTTGCCTTAGCGAGTATGCTCGCTCATCTCTAATAGATAGATAGATAGATAGATAGATAGATAGATAAGATCATAAGGAGAACCGAAATCCCTAGAATATGAAAAAGGCCCAAAGGAGTTGAATTCTCAACTATATACAGTATCTAGTAATTACTAATGTGTAAGATAGATATAAGAGAGATAGATGCGCTTCTAATGCAAATAATACTAGCACAAAATACATCTATTTCACTAGAGCTCAAAGCCGAACACTGCAATGGGATTTTTAGCTAATTACTACACTTCCTTACGTTTGGGTCCTGTGCAATTATGTTTGCGTACTAACAAACATCTGGATTTTTTTAATGACCATGAGTAATTAAAAGCCATCTGAAACACTTATTAATAACTACTTGATTGTGATAGCTTCAATTCACTGCAAGCATTTTGTGTGGGATTTGAACCAGCACAGGCTAAACTTCCTCTGAGCTGTTTTTACTGCCCTGTGAGAGTGTTAATTCCTTGTATAGACTGGCTTGTAAATGTATGAATCCATTGTACTCCGAAAATGTGTCCGTTTATAGGGTGAAAATGAAGAAAACATGTTTATTAAAGGAAACTAGGTATTCACTGCCAAGGATGTATTGGCACATGCCATAATTCAATTTCAAAATTGCCAACAGAATCAATCTGATGTAATTCTGGTAATCAAATTAACCAATTTTAAGAAATACTTTCTTTCGCCTTTTATACTTTTCAAATGTAAAACATTAAAAAATATAACCACATATAAAGTGTTTGAAGATCGCCATGCTGTGGTCACCAAGTCATTTCACAGGCATTGTGTTTGGGCGCCCTCTAGTGGAAGTGTCCATGTATTTTCATTATTTGCTTATGTAACTTTTTTTTTAGTTGAAATGCTTTACTGTTCTACAATGTATCACCCGCACATAAGAGTCTTGTTACATACATGGTGATATTAGGCTACATTAGGAAAAGAACATGTTTTTATCTGCAGGGTAGTATGAAACGCCTTATATCTTCTTACATAAGAACAAAACAAAAAGTTGACCAGCTGGTAGAAAGTTGTACATGTAGATCAAAGACAAGTTACTTAACAGCTTTGGTTTGCTGAAGACAATTATCAGTCAAAAATATCAACACTATGTAAATTAAGGTAGTTAACCCCTTGCTGCCCTGTGCCACAGAAGTATAATCATTGTACAGCCCAGAGTTGGCATATGCTCAGAAGCTTAGTCCATGCCATCATCAGCTATAACATACAGCTGACACCTTGCTGCAATGGCAGGGATCGTAGATTATGACCACAGCATCTAAGGGTGCCAATAAGTTTTAGTGCAAGAAGGGGTCCTAGTGAACACCCCCATGTCTGCCATCTTTGTACTCCTATTAGGCATTGCAGAATGTGGAGATTTAAAAAAAATGGGTAAAATTGCTGCATACTCAGGACCAAAACCAAGTATTTAAAGGCGTATTCCGGGACATTTTTAACTTTTGTTATTGATGATTCACAGGTCATCAATAAATGATTGGCGAGAACTCGACACTAGGATCCCCGCCGATCATCTGATTCCCACTGCTGCTGTATGGTTAGTGGAGGAAGCATAAAGCGCTGACTATAGCACACCCACCCAACTTGGTATTGGTATGCAGAAAACAAACCCGCATGGTTTAATTAAGTTGCGGGCGCCCATTATTGTCTATGGGCGGCTTGAACTCCAGATCATCTCCACGTGGATCCTGGAATTCAAACCCGCTCGGGGACATGAGCCCTTATAGCCAGTGCTTTCTGCTTCCTCTGCTACCCATAACGACAGTGGCACTGCAAATTATCTGATCGTGGGGATCTGAGAGGCGGGCGCTCACCGATTACCTATGGATGATCTGTCAGTCATCAAGAGCAGAAGTTAAAAATGTTCAAGAATAGCTTTAATGGCCTGAAGGGCCTGATAAAAATCTAAGCACATAATTTCAATATAAAGTTTATATATATATATATATACAGAGAGACAGACAGACAGACAGGCAGACAGAGATGAGATAGATATGTTTCAGCCTACATAGTTATACAGATATAGACATTTAATAAACAATCGGTAATAATTGTAATAAACTGTTTGGGGTAATGAGGGTAACCGTGTAGCAATTAGTGGATGGCTCCTGCAGCGTTCAATGGGTTACATTCTATTTCTTTCCAAACATTTTACTGATGATTTACAAGGGTGCATGTCACGAGCTTCTGGAAACTAGCCAGGCGGCTGAAATCCGATATATGTTAGGCCATAGACCTTGCAAACCATGTCAATCGTCAGAAGGTAGCCTGCTAGGCATCAGTCTGCTTGCAAAGAGGGTCGGGATTAGTGTGAGAGCTAACAGTAAATACATCTCTGGGGACTGAGAGAGGTGGAGAGAGAGAGAAGTGTGGTGGAGGGGGCTGCGGAGGGAAAAGGGGGGATGGAAAACAGGGTGGACCTCTGAGAAAGCTGTAGGAAATTAAAAATTAGAAGGGGACAGGTAACAGCAGGGCTGAAGTACATATGTGTGGAGATGTGTGTATCTGTGTAATATATATATATATATATATATATATATATATATACACACACGATCTTATATCTATATATAGCTATATACAGATATAGATATATCACACACACACAATCATATATATATAGATAGAGATATATATAGTTATATATATATATATATATATATATATATATATATAGCTATATAGATTTATATATATATATATACACACACATACATACACATACACATACTACTCTGAGCATTACACCATCATATTTCAGGTTTTCATCTATACCTCAAATGTCCTCACAACTTCCCCAACCAGTTTCAGATTGTATGTTTCCCAGCATGAAAACATTGTAATTAACACTTTATTTATATGCTCTTCTCCATAAATTGAAGCACAAGATCTAGCTCCTATGTGGATTAGAAAAACAATCTGATTTTTGTTCTAAACAAAGCCCCATCCACACCGCCACTTTCATGTACAATTCACATGTACAAGAAAGTACATGAAAAGACGTGTAACTAAAACCATGCATTTTTAAGCATACGATTATGTTTTTAAATCCTATGCGCAGTATATATTTTGATATGTTCCTATCTGTTTTTTTATAGCAAAAGCGTAGATGGTTTTCACTGTAAACTCTTTTTTTCTTAATAAAGTTTTAAAGTTCAACACTTTTTTTTTTCCTTTAAAGCATTCGATCACAAAAAGAGTTAAGCATATGAAAATGTACAACCCTATGTTTCCATTTGGGTCTATTTTTTGGCGTTTCCAAAATAATCACATGACAGCGTGGAAAGGCTTGAACACGTATGTATCTATGCACATAAAAAGGAAGGGGGGAAAATGGGACTTAATACAAAAAAAAAAACACTAAAGTTGTGCTTTTCTTTTAATTAGAAAAATTATATTTTGATATAAAAAACAATAGAAATAATAAAGTAACAATTAAATAAATTACTAAACAAGTAGGATTAAAGTTTACTGGAACTAATCAACAACTTCCATATAAAATTACATTTTTAGAAGTATCTAAAAAGTATCTAATGTACTGTATGTAGTAATAATATATGTTTATAAATAAGAGGTTAAAACTAGAATTATAATAACAATGATCAATAATAATGCTGTTTGTATTTTTCTTTTATCCATTAATGTTGTTGGGTTTTGGTCTTCTTGATACTTCGGACTAATTTACTAAATAGTTGTATTTCTCATCAGAGAGCGGCAGGCAGTTACCAGTTTCCTGCTGAATATATCCTAAATCTAGTGTGAACAAAAATTACCCTTAACTTCCATACTCCAAAAATAACACTTTCTGTGTTTTCTCTAATTACATCTCTTTTCGGCAAATATTGCATTTGATGTTTTTAAGCGATTAACAATTTAGGAGGCAGCAGTTTTCCGTGGAGTTTATGTTGGAAAGATCGGCTGGCGAAGGAAAAAAAAAGTTTCTAATTTGATGCTGTGGAATTCCTTCTTTTGTGTGAAGAAAGTCATTGGAGAGTGAGTAAATAGCAGTGATCAGCAGAAGAACAAAGCACGCCTCTCCCCGGGCTCATAACCACAACAAATGCCTCCAAATCCTCTTGCTTCCCATGTTAACAATCCCTTTAATTACTAATATGAAGATACTTGTTTTATATTGTACAAATAAATAGCAGGTCATAATCAGGATGGAGATGGGTGGGAGATAAAGACGTAATAGAGCATTACATTATAGAGCTGTTACGTTGAAGCCATAATAGAACTACTGACCAAATCCCTCTATTCATATGTCCTTTTATGATTGCTATAAAGCCTTCTTGTTGAGGCTTGAGGGGAAGGCAGCAGCATTAGGCACAGCTGAGGAAGAAAGCACAGCTTAGATTTACCATCTTTTAAATGTTAACTACACAAATGTGAATTGGATTAGCTGGAGTAATATAGATCTAGATAGGTAGGCATGCATTTGACTGTCTCCCCTAGGAATGTGTTACCTATGGGAAAAACTGTATCATTGACTATTAATGAGTATACATGACACATTGATTCTATTAGGGATAGATAGATAGATAGATAGATAGATAGATAGATAGATAGATAGATAGATATGAGAAAGATAGATAGATAGATAGATAGATAGATAGATAGATAGATAGATAGATAGATATGAGAAACAAAGAGATAAATACATAGACATTAGAGATAGATACATAGATAGATATGAAAGAGAGAGATGTAAGATAGATAGATATGAGATAGATAGATAGATAGATAGATAGATAGATAGAAAGATAGATATAAGATAGATAGATAGATAGATAGATAGATAGATAGATACACATGAGAGATAGATATAAGATAGATAGATATGAGAGAGATATTAGAGAGGCAGATAGATAGATAGATAGATCGACATGAGAGGTAGATATGACATAGATATATAGATAGATGAGAGAGAGAGAGAGATAAAAAGCGCTGCGGAATATGTTGGCGCTATACAAATAAAGATTATTATTATTATAGATCGATAGATGAGATAGATATGAGCTAGATATATATGAGATAGATAGATATGAGATAGATAGATAGATAGATAGATAGATAGGAGATAGATAGATATGAGAGAGAGAGAGAGAGAGGAGATAGATAGATAGGAGATAGATGGATAGATAGATAGATAGATAGATAGATAGATAGATAGATAGATAGATAGATAGATAGATAGATATGAGATAGATAGATAGATAGATAGATAGATAGATAGATAGATAGATAGATAGATAGATAGATAGATAGATAGATAGACAGGAGATAGATATAGATAGATAGAGAGATAGATAGAGAGATAGATATGGGAGAGATAGATAAGCAATAGATATTTCTTATGTTTCTTAAAAACTTTATTTTGCAGAGCGCTTATGTTTAAGAAATGATTGCATGTGTGGTCTCACAGCACGTTTTGCGCCCCTGTGTGCTAGAGTTGTAAATTGCATGCATCTACTCCTATTCACTACAGGTTTATCAACCAATTGGCTTGTGATAATATTTTCAGTGTGTAGACCCAAGCAGAAAATTCTGACATGAAAATTAAAACAAAATGCTTATAAATAAAAATCAACATTAAAATCTATAGAAAAAAAAGTTTAATGTTCTAATTAATAAAAAAAAAAAGTCAGAAAAAGTGATTTCAAAGAAGACCTGTAAATAGGATAAATGAACACTGGAGGGCACCAGACTACTCTATCTCAAGCCCTCCCTCTGATGTCATGAGCGCAACCCACTGCAATTTACATATATAATCTCATTGGCTAATGTTGCATTGATACGTCACATCATAAGTCATCGAGCTGGAAACCAATCAGCGGCGTGCAGCGATTCCATTGGTGAACGGCGTGGTTGTCAATCAAACTAAATTTGCATACCAGGGCTCAGCAGTGCTTGAGCTGGCAGTACGGGGCTAACCACTGAGCAGGCACTGTGTATCCATAGAAAGTATAGGAAACCTATTACAACGCACTATACAGGCATGCAGCTAATCAGCGAAAAGCAGCAAAGCGACATACAGAGAGTAATCTACTTCAGAGAAGCTGCCTACACACTCACAGTCATGTCCTAACAGCACTTTGTTTTCTTTGTTGTTTTTTTTTTTGCTTTTTCCTCTAATTTTAGGATCCAATTTAAAATTGAAAAACATTCAATAATATTTTTCTACTAATTTTAAATAAATATTAAATTTTTTATTGGATTTTCAATAGAAATAGAAACTTTATTTTGTAAAATATTTAATGGTAAGATAGTTACAAATTTTACTAAATTTTATTATTTTACTAAAACTTATTTCTGGCAGTAATAATAGAATAAAAGTAAAAAAAAAAAAAAAATCACACCTTTAATCACTGTCATTTAATTAAACTTCGTAATACAAAATAGTAAATATATTTCTGCCATAAAACAGAAATAGTTGAAATTAGAAATAACATGAGCAGAATAGTAAGAGAAAAGAACACTCGACGATATACAAATATGCAAAAGTTTTCCGTTCTAAATAATTGCATAAAAATAATACAATAATAATAATATAATAAATTAAAGGGAATTAAGTAGAATACTTCATTTTAATTTATAGATCAAAAGTGACCTCTAATAAAATTGCTACAATTTGTTGCTGTTAATCTAACTATTATTACTATTTTTATTATTGCCCGTACCCATAATATCACTTATATGCCGTAATATTCATTAACACTCATCCTAATCACCACAACAAAATGTATTATAAGCAGCCATTTAATATGCAAATGAAATGTACAACCATTGATTTATTATTATTACAATTAATTATTATGTTGTCGCAGTATGTAAAAATACATATTTATGTTAAACGATCCTTTCCGATGGGGCGTATAAAAGTTTCTTTAACTTTCCATAAAGTTTTGAAAATCCATATTTTTAAAGTGGTAGCCTATAAAAGAAATGATGGGGAAATATAAAATTGGCCCCTACGTCATGCAATAGAATTTAATCTGCAATGCAAATAAAATCTTTGAACTTCTGTTTTTCACCTCATAACAAAGTAATATAATATAGATTTCAGTGAGAAATCATAAAGTGGGAATAACCGCAATTTATGGACTTGCAGCCTGTAAACTCTTCCCTTGTGTTATGATTGAATTAATGGGGAACACGGGCCCTGTGTAAAGCTCTTGTAGGATGTTATTTGCACAGTTCATCAGCACTTAACTTTTACACTGGCCCCTCTTATACCTGTATGTAGAATGGTAAATAATATAATATATATTTGGTTGCAGTCATTTGTGAGAGACCACAAATTGCACAATTTGGCCTGAGCTCAGGCAGGAGATTTATGCAGAGGAAGTGAACATTGTTTCAGCACTTGGGAGTGATCAAAGCTCTTCCTCCCCACACAGGGCTGCCCTGCTGGAGTAAGGATTCTTTATGATCTGGTAGAAGGAAGCCTTGCAGTACCCCGAGCCTCATATCTTGGTGGAACATATGGTAATTTGTGTGTGTGAGGTGAGGCGCTGGGATAAGCTACCATTGCCTATTTCACTATTTCACCCCCCCTACCGCTACAGCTGCTCCTGCTCTGCCCACAATATGCTACTAATGATTGTTTGCCCGGGTTATTTTTGGCTGCCGGTGGCTGTCCTTCCTGTCAGAGCCTTGTGTCAGCAGTCTATACGGTCGCACATGGAGCTCGGCCACAGACACACTTCTCCTTCTTCTCACATGTGCTGTCAATCAAAGTTGGCCGTATGACATCGGCGGAGAATGGACCTATCAGGAGTCTTTCTAGCCTCCTTGTTTGGGTGGATAGTAAAGTCACATGTTGCCGCCGTCTCTATTCCACCAGCTATGCTTGTAAAAACTCCAAGTACCTAATAAAGTTACAAGCTACAAGATTACGTATGAATAAGGCACTTCAAATATTTGCTCATTTATCAACTGCAGAAGTTTGACGTGCAAATGCATGACATGATGAGGTTGCTCCAGCAGAGGGCATATTAGTACTGAGCTTCCAAGGCCAACAGTTTGCTGAATTCTTACGAGACGCACTCAAGTTCCAAGGTCAATTATATTCTTCATTTAAAAAAACGACTTATCCAAGAAATTAGGAAGTATTGGAACTTCTCAACACAATCTCCCTCCACACACTTTTCACAACATCGACAATGTGATTGTGAGGCCTTTGCAATTTTTTTCTAGGGGTCTGTTCTGCCAACTGTAAAATTGCTGATGCAAGAGCCGCATCACTGGAAAACTTGCGACCATGGAGAGCATCCAACTGTGTTGAAAAAAGCCAAAAATTGCTAAGTGCAAGGTCAGGTGGGTAGGGAGCATGAGGAACCACTTCAAAGTAGTTGTCATGAAGAACACCTGAGTAAGGACCACCCGATGAGCAGAAGCATTGATTTCATGGATTCGCGGCACCCACGGGAGGAAATTTTTAGCATTTTCAAGTTTTCACGTAGGGTGAAGTGCACAGATCCTATAGAAATGCCAACTTTGCAGGAGATCTCTTCCACAGTCAATCAGCAGTCCTCCATAACCCCCTTACTCCCCTCGTATAATCATGTTGTCGGACCGGCCGGTGCGTGGCTGAGGCTCCTTTGGTTCATTCTCACATGATGTTTGGCCTTCTTAGAACTGTGCCACATTTTTCACCTCCATGACAGTTTCACATGTCTCACTCAAATGACGATGAGTGTCGATGGGTATCATTCTAGGCTAGAGAAGAAAATGGATAATATCATGCTGTTCTTACAATGGGAACATCACCTTTTTAAGTACAGCAAATGCTTCCAAGGGTCCTCTCACACACAGACGCGGCAAAGTGCTGCTCCCTGCGGCCGACAACGTGTTTTAGCGCACCCCATCATTGTCAAGGGATGGTGAGGTTCTCTAAATGGATAAAAATGGAGAAGACAGCTTGAAAATTGCGGCGCGATCAAACGTGTGTCTACTAGACCCCATTGATTGCAATGGGAGCGTTATACCGTGATTACCGCAGCGTTCAAAAGACTGCTTTCAAAAAGCACCTGTGTGAGAGAGGCCTAACTCTAGCCATCTGTCTCACTCATCCCAAAAAATGCCCGCATGTTCTAAAATGTGCCTCATGTTTCTATCTGCTCCTATGAACTTGAGTGCACCTCGTATTTGGGGAGTTTATTTTTCTATGTGATGTTGCCTACATATCGTCAATATATTCTACATTGCAGTACACCAATAATCACTTCCATGAGTCCCTGTCTGCAGTATGGCTTCCAATCTAACTTCCTGTCTCAAACATGCACTAGGGCTGATTTCATAGAAAGCCAGTTTACAAGAGGACACCCATAAAACATAGGAATGACATAAAACTCCATGCAGATGTTTCCCATAGTAGAACTTGAACATACAAGATAAATAAACACGTGGCTGGCAGTTTGTGCTTGGATTACTTGTTCTACAGGTACAAATAAGTGATGAGCAAACTTTGGAAAAGTTTGATTCAGCCAGTTCGCCAAACTTTTGAAACTTAGTTAAACCGAACCAGAAGTTCACCAAAACTCCTAAAACTGGTGTATAGAAATATATAAGAGCCATAAAAGCCCTGGACAACACTTTAGGATTGTTATACAGGACTTTATGGCTCTGTGATACATAGTGTTCAGGACTGATATTGAGAGAACTGAACCAGAAGAACCCTGTTACGGGTAGAACTTTGCCAAAAACTTGGTTGAGGTTCATGCCAAACCTAACTTTACAAAAGTTCAATATGAAACAAAGTATATATCATTTCCACAATAACTAACAAATCTAATGTAAATATATTAGAGGAAAGCTGATGGCTCAGATCCTTTTCCCTTGTAAAGGACCATAACATTGATTGCACTCCATAATAAGCGTAACATCCCGCAGCTACTCACAAGATATGCTTGACCTTCTCTTTGCTCGTTAAGGGCCTGTCTGAGGGCACAAATTTTTAAGCTTTTCTGATTAATGTCAACTCTGAAGAGAGCAACTGACTTCACTTCCTCTGATTTACACGCAGCAATGATTGCAATCAGATGCATTCAAACCCTAGTCAAAAATGCAACCAAGACTAGCAATATATGGCTTTTAGGTATTGAGTTAAATCGGAACCTACCGTGTAGTCAGTGACTACTATAAATCTTTGGCCGCCAGGAAGCAAGTCCTGTAAATGTGTAGGACACGCAGATCATGTACTTCCTAGTTGTAAGTGTATCTAGTAAACTTAACACCGATGTGCCCTGAGTAACGTTACACTGTGTGAAGCCTTGTACATTATGTATTGCAGCTTATCAGATCCCCCATCCCCGGTGTGTCTCCCTACATCCTCTGATTCTAGGGATAAGTGTGTAACATACAGCTCTGGGATCTCCGGCACTCCAGCCTTACAATGGTAACATAAGCCTGGATTATTCTGGTAGCTGGTTTGCACATAAAGGTGAATTATACGATTAGGTATGCTCTGTTCTGTTAGACCCAGAGATAATTAGAGGAAATGCTGGCCCACATAGGATGGCACGGTTATTTGGAGGAAACAATAGGTATCACTATCCTCTATAAATTACATAGCCCACCTGGATAATCCAGTGATGAAACTTTTATAATCATGTCCGCATTGCAAGCATTGGAGGACATTTATTACAACTGATGAACTGAGTGGGAAGTTGGTCTGTGAGGACATGTACCACATGGCACACGCCTGTTAGGGAATACAAGTTTAATGGAAAAAAGTGGCAAAAACATACAGTGGACCTCGGATAGTCTTCAGACCATTTCACTAATTTTTTTACATTCTGTTATGTTGTGGCCTACTTTCAGTTATTTTCCCATCATTCTGAACTCAAAACTCCATAATGACCATGTGACAACAGAATATTAGAAGTATTTATACGTTTTTTTTTAATTAAAAGCTAATATTTTGAATTGACATTAGTATTTACACCTTTGGCAGCAATTATAGTCTTCAGTCTTCTTGGTTGAGGACACAAGATTTGAACTCCTGGATTTGATGATTTTCTGCTATTCTTCTCCTGCCAAGCTCTGTCAGGTTGGTCGGGGGCCGTCTGTGGACAGCCATTTTCTTCTCTCCCTAGATGTTCAATTGGGTTAAAGTCAGAGCTCTGCTCGGGTCACTCACAATTGTCCATAAGCCACTCCTCTGTTGTCTTGGCTGTGCGCTTAGGGTCATTGTCTTGCTGGAAGGTGAACCTTCTGCGCAGTCTGAGGTCCCTTGTGCTGTGGTTCAGGTTCTCATTAAGAATATCTCTGTACATTGCTCCATTCAGTTTCCCATCAATCCTGATCAGTTTACCTGTCCCAACTGCTGAAAAACACCCCCAGAGTATGATGCCGCCACCATCATACTTCACTGTAGGGGTGGTATTCAGCAGGAGATAAGTGGTGCCTAGTGTCCTACAGATATAACGCTTAGAACTGAGGCCAAGAAGTTTAAACTTTGTTTCATTAGACCAGAGAATCTTGTTTCTAACAGCCTGGGAGTACTTATGGTGGTTTTTGGCAAACTCCAGGTGGGCTTTCATGCATCTTTTACAGAGAAGGCTTCTTTCTTGCTCATAAAGCCCAGATTGGTGAAGGCTGCAGGGATAATTCACTTCCTGGAATTTCTCCCATCTGCACACAGGATCTTTGGATCTCAGCCAGAGTGACCATTGGGTTCCTAACAAGACATTTCTCCCTTGACTACTTAGTTTGGTGGGTCAGCAGCTCTAGGAAGAGTCCTGGCTGTTCCAAACTTCTTGTATAAGATTTATGGGGGCCGCTCTGCTCTTGGGAACTTTCAGTGCAGCAAAAAGACCACAACATAAAATACAACATCCCTGATCCTTCTTTCCACTGACATCATCTGTGAAGGAACAGTCAGGAGGCTCCCATACACATCAGACGATCAGGTGGTCCAGCCAAGATTGATGGGATCAGATGACTTTTGTCTGATGTGTATGGGGGCTTTAGGGCTTCGTTCATATGGCATCTGGGCCCAAATCTTGTTCTTTTCCTTGGTTATTTAGAAATCGAATGACTTTAGAGACTAGACGGGTAGAAGGGCAATGTTTAGTCTTGTACCAAAAATCTTTTGATTGTTGCAAAGGGCATTGCAGTAATATTAGTCTTCTTGGATGAGTATCTGGTTACAAGAGATGCATTACTCAGATGGACCTTGTATGGCAGCATATGGAGCCCCTAGAAGTCTGTACTATCAGGGCATATGCTCTCCGTATGCTACCAAATAGTACCTCCATGGGAATACCTTAGTAATATTGCATATGATGTACCATGCCACAGTTTTTACATGATTGATTCCGCATGATCCATGAGAAACCACATGCATATGCTTCTGTATAAGCCAGAGGGGCAGCATATTAAAGGTCCATATAACATGCAAAGCTGATACTGCTGTGTTCATGGGCCCCAAACAAGGCACCCTGTAGGACTGCCAGTAAATAGCTGCAGCATCTGTCACAGTGGATTATGAGCATGTTCACACGGGGCAGATTTGTGGTGGATTTTCCATGCCGACTTTCTGCACGGACAATCAGCAGCATTTACAGTAGCAGCAATGCGAAAGAGATTTACAAAGTATCGTTGGCATGCTGCTGCGAAAATCCGCCCAAAATCTGTGCGGAAATTGACATGCGGTGTAGAATTTAAATTCGCACCATGTCAATTAGCTGCAGCAGATTTGCCATACAGATTTCACCTCCTCAAATGAGGGGGTGAATTTCGCACCAAAACCTGCATCGAAAGGTGTGTATGTTGATGCAGATTTATTTAATGCGGATTTGCTGCAGACGGTCTGCAGCCAATCCGCCCCACGTGGACCCTCAGAGTGCTTTATACCAAGCAAACATCAGTGCCTGTCAGATTCCAACTTCATAAGCATAGATTCAGATACACACAAGTCTAGTCTTGCTGTTACTATACTCCATTCCTGTAAATGCAATAGAAAATGCATTAAAAAGCACATTAATCCAAAACTAAGAGTAGTCTATTGTTCTCTGTTATCACCCATTTCAGGCTGGAGAGAAAAGGACTGCAGTGTTCTTCAATAGGATTACAGACAGGAAGTCGAGACAATTAACGATCTTTGGGATTACTACTTTACCTTTTCATCTGTTTCATGAGGAGCTCCAGAAATGTTCATGCACTTATACCAAAAGTGTTCTTTCTAAGTCTAATTTGCATATCAGAGGAGAATGATCATTAAAAATGCATCTATTTATGAAAGTCCGTCGGTAGGATATGTAATTATATAAATAGAGAACTGTTTGTGTATATATATATATATGAAAGTAAATAAATAAATAAACCTAATAAATAAATAATAAATACTTAGGCTGGGTTCACACAGGGCGGATTTGTTGTGGTTTTGCCGCGTGTTTTCCGTTGCGGTTTTGCCGCAGAAGAACTGCTTCTGCGACAAAACCGCTTCAAAAGGTTAATTTTGGCTTGCGGATTTTCTTGCGGAAAAATCCGCAAGCGTTTTTTTTCCGCAGCGTTTTTAACTTTTTGCAGCGTATTTTGCTGCGTCCATAGAGGTCTATGAACAAAAAAGCGCTGCAGAAAAGACAGAAGAATGGACATGCTGCATCTTTGAAAACCGCGCCGCAGTTCCATTTCCGCACTGCGGCTGTGCGGAAAAAATCCGTCCTGTGAGAACAGCTTTTTGGCAAATCTCATTTGTACTGCATTGCACTGCAAACGCAGCGGTATTGCCGCAGTGCGGATATGCAACGGCAATCCGCGGCAAAACCGCAGCAAATCTGCCCTGTGTGAACCCAGTCTAAGAATTTTATGCTGCTTGATGGAATAAAGTTATGTCAAGTGTCACATTCTGTGCTTTGGAAAGCGGTCTTTTTAATGCTTTGTTGGCGCTTGTGCCTATTTAAGATTTTGCATGCCACACTACACATGGGATGGGGACAACAATGAACGACGTGCATGAAAGGTAAAGAGCAGCAATATTATTGAGTATATGAGTACACTAAATTTGAGGAGCAGGAAAAGGGGAATCCCTGCAGCTGAATGCCTTCATCTCTGGATGGAACCGAACAGATCCCATTGACTATAATGGGCTCCATCCGCTTTCAGCCCAGCTGGCCGGCTTTTGGATGGAAGTAAAAGGCCTTTTTCTTCTAGTATTTTGAGCCAGATGTGTGACGGAAGCTCCGGCTGAAGGTTCTGACGCAGATGTGAGACCGGCCTGACTATTATTACTATCTGCACAGATTACTACTGAAGAGAATGACTGAAACCCATTAAAATGTGCAGCTCTGAATGTTGGAAAGCGGTTCCTCAAAATTGGCAAATAATGAATCGTACACTCCTTCTAGGTGTATATAGCGAAGCACCGGCTCTGTCTGAAGGGTAAACCAGGAGACGCCACTCCCTACATCATACCCTGTAGTAAATCATAGAACAAGCTGTCTCGTATATCACGCCACTGTTTCATTTAAAAGCACCTCGTTAAATCTAACTGCTCTACTCTCATTAGAAACCAGTTTAACAAGAAAGTATCTCCCTCCGCAGAATGCTCTGTTCCTTTACAACAAATTATATTTAATCGCTCTACAATTAAATTGCTGTAATTTCCAGGGTCTTTATTAAATCATATATGTAATTATTCTCCACAATTATATACCATCTACTTTGCATCGCACAAACATTCGGGATCTGGAGGATTTTACTGGTATAACATATAGTAAACGGGCGTAATAAGTCCTATTATTATGGGAACTATCAATATGGGTCATTTTATAGATGCGTTCATAAGCTGAGCTGTATCCTCCGCCTGGTTATTATGTGTCATGCGCTTGAATTCACACCATTACAGGGCAGCTTTTTCGCCTTTTATTTGCTTTTTTAAGATTTTTACTCAAATTGAACAATTGATGCAAAAAAATGTAACTCATTCTTTTTTGCTTTTCTAAGGAAATTTTTTTTAACGGAATATTTGCAATTTTTATGCAAATGTTGCACTTTTTTAGCGAATGTCTGCAACACACAGAAATGAATGGGATTTCGTCCTCCAACATATATACCAAAGTGAGTAAGATAATCAATACTTGCAGGACTTGTTATAATGACGTTTATCACAATGTAATAAAATAACATGATATTGGTTTACTTTTTTTAAAATGCAGCACGAAAAACTCCGTTATTCTGCGTTTCTCGTTGTGCCATCTAATGAACCTTTGATTTCTGGATGGGCACATTTTCTTACTGGTCCCATTTAAATCTGCATACTATGGATCTGTATTAAAGTGGTTTTAATGTAGAATTCATTTTTTATTGTGGTTTTTTTTTTTTGCATCACTTTCATGTTTTTTGGCACAAAAAATATTGCAGCCATATGTTGGCTGTAGTTCAATAGGAATTTATGAAACACGCCTCAAACTTGTGGTATTTTTTCTCACTTTGGTTGCATATTCATTTTCTTTCATAACCCAGCATGCTCTAGGGATGGCTTTTTATAAAAAAAAAAACAGGAAAAAAAACATCAGAAAAAAAACCTTGCGTCAATTGCATTTCTTTTATTGAAAAACACATTTATAGGGTTTTATTTTCACTCTTTTGTACGTTAAAATAAAAAGCTTTTTTAATTATGCAGCCTGTTCCAACTTATCTGCATAGCTACCCCCCCCCCCCCCCCCAAAAAAAAGGTGATGAGTGAGCCTAAAAATACACGTTCCGTGCTTGTACTGGTCACATGGATGGATCGGTTCAGGTTTTTAACATCCATATTTCTGTAACATTACAAAAACAGCAAAAAAATAGTTAATGCAGAGAGAAAAGGACAACTGAGAACATAATATGGGACGAAAGTGGACAAAATCTGGGGAAAAATGTGAAAAATGATTTATACTCTGCAGCCACATGAAGTGTGAATGAGCCCCGGGGTACAGCCAGACACCCGTTTACGAATTGGTTCTGTAGGAGTCAGTCTGATTTTTTTTTGTGCTGCGGAATAAGTTGGCGCTCTACAAATAAAGATTATTATTATTGCTTGTGATTTTCATGCAATTTTGCTGTGATTTCCATATTTTCTCCATTTGTTTTTTTTATGCGCATTTGAAAAAAAAACAAAAAAATACAAATTTTTTGTAATTTATGCTCGCCATGGTTACATGGGTTTAAAACAGATCGCATGCGCGTTAGTGCAATATTTTTTTTTTAAACACATCTACAGACTTGAATGGCCAATTTTTATGCGAAAAAGCACCCTAAAATAGGAGACGCATATTTGGAATGAAATCAATGTGTTCTATTTCCGCCCAATTTTAGATCGATTTAAAAATAAATTTAAAAAAAAAAAATCGCCCGTGTCCGTATACTGAGAGTAGATTCACACAGAGGGGTTTTTTAAAATCCGTCGGAAATCGGACGCAAATAGAACACATTGATCTGCAGTCCAAACAGTCCGAGTATGAAGACTGCGGCATATCCTGCTTTGTGGGATTTTCTAATGAAAATTACACATTCCATTTAACAGGTATATTTTAAAAAAAAAAAAAACAGAAAACGGATTGCATTCGCATGATGTCAGCGCAATTCGTTTTTAATGCATGCAACCATGGGGAACATGAAAGAGAAAAGAGAACCAAGAAGTGCAAAGAAGTGCAAAGCCAGAAAACTGAAGTTTTTTTTTTCCTATATAGAAAACAGATGCAAATCGCTTGTGAAAAACAGAAAAAAATAACATAAAATCTCAAAAACGCATGAAAATCACGTGACAAAAACTGGACCCAGCTGTTTGCATCGAACAATCTGGTACCCTCCTGCATACTTCTCTCCCTACATACAGGACTATGGAGCTGATATGTTGGCATCTGAGTTTCAGCTCTAGAAGTGCTGCTCGAATTTTTACAGATTTGTTATTTTTGTTAACATTGAAAACAAAAATGCTAATTAGCTGCAGACTAATTAACTGTCACCGCAGAGCGGCACTGTGCGCGCGCTGTCATCCACGTGCTCTCACCTCCTACTACACGGAAGGGGGGCAGACCGCACAAGAAGCCGCAGGATTCCACGCCACGGGGCGGAGAAGCCGTGCAGCCAATCACAATGCCTTGATTTAAATATCACGTGATGCAATCTAATACTTTGAATATATTTTAGTGACGTCTGATAAAACCGCCAGCTATTGGCCAGGTCTTCTCACGGGGGCGGACTTAGCCTTTGTTCGCAGTGTCCCGCCCTCCTCCTTTGACGTCATCTGACAACTGACCAATAGTCGTAAGAATATTTGCATGCCGCGTACGCCGTTTCACAATTCGTCAAGAAGCAGCCAATGAGGATGAAAGAAGGAGGGACGGGCGTTACGTCACGTCCGGGGTCGGACAATCGCCGCAATGCTGGTTAACTCTTTGGATGACGAAGGAGCAGTGACGGGATTCATGGTGGCGGCGGCTATAGCGCGGACAGGAGGGGGTTAATCCTGCGGCTGTCTGCAGAGATGATTAGACGTCACTAGTGACGTCATTAGTGCAGTGTAATAATGGACCGCATTGATTTCTGGAGGGACTTTTGGTGCGCGAATGTGCTGGAAAATGATGTGGGTTGTTGTTGTTTTTTTCTTTTGCGTGACCGAAATGCGCAAAAATATGCGCCTTAAACGGATGGGCGTGTTTTAGTCCGTAACAATCATGGCTGCGTAACGGGACAAAACAAGACCACTATGTCAGCGATTTTGTTTTCACGCTCCCCCGTGTATTCACTATTCCATCCGCAGGCGATCATCTAACAATACGGACTGACCGGCGATCGAAAATACGCTGTGTAAGCGGGCCCTAATGCATAGCCAAGAGTACGAGCTCGCAGCACAGTTTAGTAGCCGGTATATATATATATATAGCAGATTTTCAACCGTGGAATTGGGTACGGAAAATCTTTAGCGTATTACAGTAGAAGCAAAGAAGAAGAGACGTCAGGAAATCTGCCCCCCACCACCACCTACCCCCGCCGTGCGAAGAACAGGCAGCATAAACTGACTTATGAGCGTGTCAGGCGCCGTTCACGCTGTGTCAGATCAGCGCCAAAGTCCAGACCGTACTTCTATTCATGTGATGTTATATACATCTGTGCCGTAGATTTTCAGCATACATTGAACAGATGCTCCCTACTGGCTGGGGCTAAATCTGCACGCAGAGCCCCTTGCAAATCTGTGGCAGAACCCCAAGGGCAGGCTCACACGAGCGTAACGTAATAGCATATACCGCATGCGATATACATGGAGTCAATGAAAGTGCATTGATTTTCATGGATCCATTCACATTTGCGTATATTCATTGCAGATAATACATACGCAGCATGTTCTTATTTACCACATATTACACAGTGAGCCCGGCCTAATGGGGCGTCAACACTGGCGTAGGCGTATTAAGCCTGTTAGTACCCAGTGTATTTACTGGCCGAATTCTGGTGTTGTCAAGCGTCCCTCTGCCTATCTGCATCTTTTTACGCGCATTAATAAGCGCATATCTTGACGCGTGTAAAATGAATGTACAAAATCATATTGATGTACGTAAATATGCAGCGGATATGCCGCTTTTCTTGCTTATACACACACCCCTTGGGCTATTACAGTGTGTGATACACACCAAGATAGCATTTTTAAATCAATGGGCACTATTCACATGCGTCAAAAATATGCACATATTACGCTGCTTATATACGCTGGTGTAAAAAGAGCCCTGAGGCTGCAGATTACATGTTGGCCGATGATGGGACGCAAAACATCACTATGTGAGCGCGCTCTGGGCGGGGTCTTTACCATGAATTTCATCCCTTCAAATATGGGGAGCTGCGCCAGAGAGACATCCGACACAAATCGACATCCTCTAGAGATGAGCGAGCGTACTCGGATAAGCACTACTCGCTCGAGTAATGTGCTTTATCCGAGTATCGCTGTGCTCGTCCCTGAAGATTCAGGTGCCGCTGCGGCTGACAGGTGAGTCGCAGCGGGGAGCAGGGGAGAGCGGGCGGGAGAGAGGGAGAGAAAGATCTCCCCTCCGTTCCTCCCCGCTCTCCCCTGCAGCTCCCCGCTCCGTGCCGGCACCCGAATCTTCAGGGACGAGCACAGCGATACTCGGATAAAGCAAATTACTCGAGCGAGTAGTGCTTTTCCGAGTACGCTCGCTCATCTCTAACATCCTCTGCATGGAAAATCTGCGGCACATCCGGCCCGTGTGGACATACCCTTATAGAGAAGCCTATGGATAAGCGTAAACACAAACACCAGAGCTGAGGGGGGGAAAAAACCATCGTGGATGCAAAAAATGCACCGAAAGTGAAGAAAGAAGTCATAGAGGAAAAGATATAGGAAGAAATTTACAAAGGGCTCGAGCGTAGTTGTGTATACGCTAGTGAGAAGGCGGCGCAGTCACGCGCTCTCGCGAGCATTCTACTGTACTCTTCTACACTGACAGGACCATTTACTTCAGCGCGGAATACACCCACACCGTGACGTAATCGGCTGGGCAGCCTGATTAGCTTCCAGCGTTATCGATTAACACAGCAAAATTGCGCACAAAAATAGAGTATGGCGCGTATATTTTTGCACATGCTAAAACATAACGCAGACTGTGAGGGAAACACACGCAAAATGGCCCGCCTGCAGGAGCCGTAAGCCCAGCATTCTCTGCGCTGGGCTTAGTAAGATTTCCGCCGGCGCACTAAATTCATGAAGAGGCGCGTGTCTCTCCATGGAGTAGGGCATCCCAGGCAGCTCCGTGTGCCAAGACAGAAATGTGCGGCTGGTACCGCGTGTGTGAATGAAGCCGGATCAGCGTGAGGTCAGTCATTCTCGTAGGCCTTTGCATCCCTTCAGCTGCGGAGCGGCAGGAACCAACAGATGGTGGTCCGTACAGAATGCCAGTCCGTAATGGCAACTTCCAAACTAGTGATTACGGAAATTGCTAAAATACTCAGCAAGACATCCTGCGAATGTGACGTTGGCGCTATCTCGTCCGCACGGGGCAGACAATCCGTTGCGGCAAAACCATCATCAGTCGGCGCTGCGACGCGGATTCCCAAGACGCAGCATGTCCATTCTTTTTTTTTTCCGTCGTGGCCTCGCTCCTCTCTATGGGAGAGCCGGCCACAATGGAAAAAAATCATTCGGTGAAGCTGCTCCAAAATCCAAAGCTAACTGCCACGGGTTTGGAAGCTGCACTTAGCCCACGGAAATCTCACGTTTTTTCGCTGCGGCAAAACCGCGAGATTTCTGTATATCAGTATAAGAAGAAGCTTCGGGAAGATCGCCCCCCATAGGGACCTCTCAATGCGATGCAGACATGTCCGTGCGGACTGATTCCGTCCCGCGTGAAAAGTCCCATACACATCTTCTAATTCATTCTCTGAGCCTGAAACCTTAGCCTGGGCGAGGGGTGTGGTCCCCTGAAGAGGTTGGCTGGTGGGTGGGCCATGCAGGGGGGTCTAATTACCATGGGATGGCTCTGACCACCTAAAGATGGCATTCTAGGAATACTGACTATTCTGGATTGTCTCAGTGTTCCTTCCGTCCCATAAATCTGGATTATATTGCTGCTTAGACTGGGAAATTAGTTGCTGCAATTAATCAACTTTTATTTTGTATCTGGGAGCTCATTGGCCGGAAAACATCAAAATGCAGCTTTACTTCAAGAGGTGCCCAGGAGTGTTCCTGCCTTCTTCTGGATGTGTCATAAATAGCTGCAGTAAGCCCTAGGCCTTACCTGGTATCCTGTCGCAGCTGGTTACTACATGGGACTGCCTGTGGTGCAATGACTGTGACTGCAAGCAACTCCCTTTGGTTTTGTAATGCGGTTCATATACTGTGTAATTGTTTCCAAAGCGTTGGCACCAGAAGACAATATTTCCAGAATTGTAGAATTGTTAGCAACAATTTTGGTGATTCATTATTTAATACTTGTGTAACATAAATTTACTTGATGACCAAATATAACCGTTTGCATCAACGCTTCCAGGATCTATTTATCTATCTATCTATCTATCTATCTATCTATCTATCTATCTATCTATCTATCTATCTATCTATCTATCTATCTATCTCTGTCATATCTATCTATCTATCTATCTATCTCTGTCATATCTATCTATCTATCTATCTCATATCTATCTATCTATCTATCTATCTATCTATCTATCTATCTATCTATCTCTGTCATATCTATCTATCTATCTATCTATCTATCTATCTCATGTCTATCTGATATCTATCTATCTATATTATCTAAATATATTATAGTTATCTAATATCTATCTATATATCATCTATTTACTCTCACTCTCTATGTATTCTCTCTCTGTTCTATTTATCTATCCATCTATCTAAATATATTCTAGTTATCTAATATTTATATTTATATCTATCTAGCTAATAACTGTCTATGTCATATCTATCTATCTATCTATCTATCTATCTATCTATCTATCTATCTATCTATCTATCTATCTATCTATCTATATTATCTAAATATATTATAGTTATCTAATATCTATCTTAATATCTATCTATATATCATCTATTTACTCTCACTCTCTATGTATTCCCTCTCTGTTCTATTTATCTATCCATCTATCTAAATATATATTATAGTTATCTAATATTTATATTTATATCTATCTAGCTAATATCTATCCTAATATCTATTTTATATCTAGCTAATATCTATCTTAATATCTATCTATATATCATCTATTTACTCTCACTCTCTATGTATTCTCTCTCTGTTCTATTTATCTATCCATCTATCTAAATATATTCTAGTTATCTAATTTTTATATTTATATCTATCTAATATCTATTTTAATATCTATCTATAGATCATCTGTCTACTCTCACTCTCTGTGTTCTCTCTCTGTTCTCATATCTATATTCTAGTTATCTATCTATTTGTCATCTATCAATATTTCCTATCTAAATATATTCTAGTTATCAGTTATCTAATATCTATCTATGATCTATCTTTTTCATATCTGTCTATCTCTATCTAATATCTCATAGCTATCTATTGATCTCATATCTATCTATCTATCTATCTCATATCTATCTATCTCATATCTGTCTGTCAT